>NC_083236.1:61107481-61806231 GCF_032191835.1 Heteronotia binoei | reverse complement strand
TATCTTCATCTACCTCACAGGGTGTGTGTTGTGTGGGGGGGGGAGGTAAAGGAGATTGTGAGCTGCTCTGAGACTCTTCGGAGTGGAGGGCGGGATATAAATCCAATATCTTCATCTACCTCACAGGGTGTCTGTTGTGGGGGAGGAAGGTAAAGGAGATTGTGAGCCACACTGAGACTCTTCGGAGTGGAGGGCGGGATATAAATCCAATATCTTCATCTACCTCACAGGGTGTGTGTTGTGTGTGTGGGGGGGAGGTAAAGGAGATTGTGAGCTGCTCTGAGACTCTTCGGAGTGGAGGGCGGGATATAAATCCAATATCTTCATCTACCTCACAGGGTGTCTGTTGTGCGGGAGGAAGGGAAAGGAGATTGTGAGCCGCTCTGAGACTCTTCGGAGTGGAGGGCGGGATATAAATCCAATATCTTCATCTACCTCACAGGGTGTGTGTTGTGTGGGGGGGGGAGGTAAAGGAGATTGTGAGCTGCTCTGAGACTCTTCGGAGTGGAGGGCGGGATATAAATCCAATATCTTCATCTACCTCACAGGGTGTCTGTTGTGGGGGAGGAAGGTAAAGGAGATTGTGAGCCACACTGAGACTCTTCGGAGTGGAGGGCGGGATATAAATCCAATATCTTCATCTACCTCACAGGGTGTGTGTTGTGTGTGTGGGGGGGAGGTAAAGGAGATTGTGAGCTGCTCTGAGACTCTTCGGAGTGGAGGGCGGGATATAAATCCAATATCTTCATCTACCTCACAGGGTGTCTGTTGTGCGGGAGGAAGGGAAAGGAGATTGTGAGCCGCTCTGAGACTCTTCGGAGTGGAGGGCGGGATATAAATCCAATATCTTCAATATCTTCTTCTTCAAATACACAAGAAACAGCAGGAGGAGTTGCAGCATCCCTTGGAAAAGGTGCTGAATGTTTCCGCATGTTGTTGGCGGGACTGTAGATTTCTTTCCGAATTTTCTCAGACTGTCAAAAGTCTAAGGGCGGCACAGACGCTGCAGGACACCCTAAAGTTACGCTGGTGTTTCTCACAAAATTGCATAGGTATGTATGTATAGGTGTTATGCAGGGGTGGTTTTGTAGAAAAAATAGGTGAAGAAGCTCATTAGCATAACTCATTAGCATACGCTGCCCCCCCACCAGCCAAAAGCAACCTGACGCAAGAAAGGAGAGCCCCGAGTGAGTGAGGCCTGCTTGGGCTGGCTAGAGATCCAGCCAGCCCAAGCAGGCCTTGCTCACCTGGGGCTCTCCTTGGCTGCCCTCCCCACAGTCAAAAGGCCAGCAAGGCACCCACCACCCAAAATCACATAAGAAGTGGAGAAAAGGTGGTGCAGGCTTCTCCAGGGGTCAATGCGGGCTGTGGGGGGTGTGGCAAAGCTCCTGGTGTCTGGCTGGCTGCCCGCTCTCCTAATCCAGGGATTGTTATGCAGCTGCACCTGCTATTCAATGGACAAGGTAGGTGGGAAGGAGGAGGGGGAACCCTCAGAAAGGTTCAGGAGCTGTGCTGCTGTGAGCTCCTGCTGAATTCAAGGCCTGGTGTTATGTGCTGTAAGTGCTGACAAGTTACTCCCCACAGAAACCCCACAAAAAGCCTTTCAAGGGGAGTGAAAAGAAGAGGTGGTTTTCAGTTGCTTTCCGCTGCAATGTCTTCCCTGGTCGTCTCCGGAGTCACTCTCGTGGCCCCGTTGGTGGACCTCCTGATGGCATTTGGGTTTTGGCCACTGTGTAACAGGGTATTGGACTGGTTGGGCCATTGGGCTGATCCAACATGGCTTCTCTTATGTTCTTGTGTCTCAACATGCGTGCAATCAAGTTGCAAACAACTTATGGTGACTCCAGCAAGGGGCTTACAAGACAAGTGAGAAGGAGAGGTGGTTTTCTCTCCCTTTCCTCTGCCAAGCCTTACCTGGTGGCCTCTCATCCAAGACACACTCACGTCTCCACAGGCATGCCATCAAGCTGCAAGTGGCTTATGGTGACCCCAATGAGAAGCGTTCAAGGCAAGTGAGAAGCAGAGGTGGTTTGCCATTGTCTTCCTCTGCAGAGTCTTCCTTGGTGGCCTTACATCCAAGAACTGACCCCAGCAAGGGACCTTGAAGGCAGGTGAGAAGCCAAGGTGGTTAGCCATTGCTTTCCTCTGTAGAATCTACCTTAATGGTCTCTTGTCCAGGTACTGACCCCAGCAAGGGGCTTTCAAGGCAATTAAGAAGCAGAGGTGTTTTGCCATTGTCTTTCTCTGCAGAGTCTTCCTTGGTGGTCTCCCATTCAAATACCAACCATTTTTAGCTTCTAACTTATGGTGACCCCATCAAGGGGCTTCCAAGGCAAGTGAGAAGCAGAGATGGTTGGCCATTACCTTCCTCTGCAGAGTTTTCCTTGGCAGTCGCCCATCCAAGTACCAACTCCAGCAAGGGGCTTTCAAGACAAGCGAGAAGCAGAGGTGGTTTGCTATTGCCTTCCTCTGCAGAGTCTTCCCATCCCATCCAAGTACCAACCATGCTTACCTTCTAACTTATAGTGACCTACAAGAGGCTTTCAGCATGGTTTGGCAACCTCTGCAGGGTCTTCGTCTGAGGTCTCTCATCCAAGCACTAAGAACATAAGAGAAGCCATGTTGGATCAGGCCAACGGCCCATTCAGTCCAACACTCTGTCACATAAGAACATAAGAGAAGCCATGTTGGATCAGGCCAATGGCCCATCCAGTCCAACACTCTGTGTCACAGAAGAACATAAGAGAAGCCATGTTGGATCAGGCCAATGGCCCATCCAGTCCAACACTCTGTGTCACAGAAGAACATAAGAGAAGCCATGTTGGATCAGGCCAATGGCCCATCCAGTCCAACACTCTGCATCACATAAGAACATAAGAGAAGCCATGTTGGATCAGGCCAATGGCCCATCCAGTCCAACACTCTGCATCACATAAGAACATAAGAGAAGCCATGTTGGATCAGGCCAATGGCCCATCCAGTCCAACACTCTGTGTCACAGAAGAACATAAGAGAAGCCATGTTGGATCAGGCCAATGGCCCATCCAGTCCAACACTCTGCATCACATAAGAACATAAGAGAAGCCATGTTGGATCAGGCCAATGGCCCATCCAGTCCAACACTCTGTGTCACAGAAGAACATAAGAGAAGCCATGTTGGATCAGGCCAATGGCCCATCCAGTCCAACACTCTGTGTCACAGAAGAACATAAGAGAAGCCATGTTGGATCAGGCCAATGGCCCATCCAGTCCAACACTCTGCGTCACACAGTGGCCCAAAAAATTATTTATACACACACACACACACACATATATATACACACTGTGGCTAATAGCAGCCACTGACCCTGCTTAACTTCCAAGATCTGGCCAGATCAGGCTATACCATACTATTTCACCTCTCAACATTGGTGCACACGCGTTTTATATATCCCAGGCCCCACCTGGAGATTGGCATTCTGGGAGACCTCAGGCCCCACTTTGAGATTGGCAACCCTGTTTGTTAACCCCTACTTCACAAGGAGTTGCAGGGGTCCCAGCCACAGCGCTCGTGGGAGTTGACCTTGAAACGACAGCTTCTGTGAGAGCTCTCTCAGCCCCACCTACCTCACAGGGTGTCTGTTGTGGGGAGGGAGCTAAAGGAGATTGTGACCACTCTGAGATTCAGAGGATAGGGTGGAATATAAATCCAATATCTTCTTCTTTTCTAAACATGCTGCTGAATATCACAGGCCAACCGCTTCTGCTCAGAAAGATTCCATTTCCATTTCCCCTGCGCCAGTCAAACCCGCAAGCTTCCATTTTCAGGCCATTTTCTATTTACATGTGCTGGAGTTTTCCCATAAGGAAAAATTCAATGTTATGATATTTGGAACATTTTCTCCCCTGTGTCATCTGTATATAAATGCCATATAACTCACAAATGGCAGACAAGGCCCTAAAAGAAGCAACCAAATCAGGAACACCAGCAATGGAAATGGGGACGCCTGTTTGTACCCGCTGTAGATCCGTTTGCACATTTGTTACACAAAAGTGACGATTTGCCACAGTGCTTTCTTATCCAAAGGAAACCAAACCCCTGCAACTCCTTGTGAAGTAGGGGTTAATAGACAGGGTTGCCAATCTCCAGGTGGGGCCTGGGATCTCCCAGAATGACAACCAATCTGTACTACAAAGTTCAGTCCCCTTAGGAAAAAATGGCTGTTTTGGGGGGTAGACTGTCTATGCCATTATACCTAATGAGGTCCCCAATCTCCACCCTCCCAAGGCTCCACCCCCAAATATTGAAGAATTTCTCAACACAAAGGTGGGAAGAAGGAGAAGAAGAAGAAGAATAAGGAGAAGAACAAGGAGGAGGAGGAGGAGAAGGAGGAGGAGGAGAAAAAGAAGATAATGATGGTGGTAGTGGTGATGATGATGATATTGGATTTATACCCCACCCTTCACTCTGAATCTCAGAGTCTCAGAGTGGCTTACACTTATGAGATCCCCAATCTCCACCCTCCCAAGGCTTCACCCTCAAATATATTCTCAATTCAAAGGTGGAAAGAAGAAGAAGATGATGGTGATGATGATGATAACGATAATGATGACCATATTGGATTTATACCCTGCCCTTCACTCTGAATCTCAAAGTGGCTTATAATCTCCTATGTCTTCTCCCCCCACAACAGACACCCTGTGAGGTGGGGGGGCTGAGAGGGCTCTCCCAGAAGCTGCCCTTTCAAGGATAATTCTGTGAGAGCTATGCCTGTCCCAAGGCCATTCCAGCAGGTGCAAGTGGAGGAGTGGGGAATCAAACCGGGTTCTCCCAGATAAGAGCTTACCCACTTCACCACTACACCAAACTGGCTCCTATGTCAAACATTATAAATACAGATTAAAACAAAGTTGCCAGCTGCAGGATGGGAAATTCTTGAAGATTTGGGGTTGGTTTGGAGCCTGGAAAGGGTGGGGTTTGAGGAGGAGAAGGAGCTCGGGAAGAAATTATTCCATAAAGTGAACTCTCCAAAGTGCCACTTCGTCCAGGGTAATTGATCTTTGTTGCCTGGAGACCAGTTGTAATTCTTTTCTTTTTTTTTTGAAGTTTAAATTTTTTATTGGTTTTCCAGAAAAGTAAAGGGAACAGGGGAAAGGGAAATAGAAAATTAGATACAGACATCAATACCAATATAGTTTAGCCTGTATGAAAATACTTCCTTATAGTCACACCTTATCAAATATTATAATTGCTTTACTCTGCATCATCACGCTCTTATTAAAATGTTTTACCGATTGTAAGCCTTTGGCTAAATTATCTAGTTAACTTTACATTTCTAAGATCAGTTGTAATTCTTGTCTTTGTTGCTCAGTCGCACAGTTGAGTCCTACTCTTTGCCACCCCATGGACAACGTCATGCCAGGCCCGCCTGTCTTCGACTATCCTCTGAAGTCCACTCTGTTTTGTATTAGTCACATCAGTAACGCTGTCCAGCCATCTCATCTTTTGCTGTCCCCTTCTGCTTTTGCCTTCTGTCTTTCCCAGCATTGGGGTCTTCTCCAGTGAGTGTTTCCTTCTCATTTGGTGGCCAAAGTATTTCAGCTTCAGCTTCAGCATCTGACCTTCCAGGGAACAGTCAAGGTTAATTTCCCTGAGACTGACTGATTGGATCTTCTTGATCTATATACACCACCAGGGGTGGAATTCTAGCAGGAGCTCCTTCGCATATTAGGCCACACACCCCCTGTAGCCAATCCTCCAAGAGCTTACAAGGCTCTTTTTTGTAAGCTCTTGGAGGATTGGCTACATCAGGGGTGTGTGACCTAATGTGCAAAGGATTCTAGAATAGAATTCTAGAATAGGAAAGGATTCTGCTAGAATTCCACCTCTGTTCACCACCTGGAGACTGAAAATGCTACTTCTAGATCAAGGATATATGATGGGGGCAGGGGAAATTATAATGGATTTTATACCATGTTGTCAACAGCCATTATTTTGCCATAATGCCACAGAGTCCACCCTCTGTAGCCATTTTTCCCAGTGGAACTGATCTCTGTTTTCCTGTGATCAGTTGTCATTCTGGGAATTCTCCAGGCCCCACCTAGAGATTGGCAACCCTACAATAAGCCAGAAAGTGTCTCAGACACATTCTAGCTACCCTTACAGAAATATCACAAGAACTTCATATTAACAGAAACCTGGCCAGCTTGAGCGTATTTGAACCGCTACATCGATTACCTGTCCGTTTTTGAAATCAGTTCAATACACCTGTTCTTACCTTTAAAGACTTCCATGACTTGGAAGCCGCATAGCTGAAGTGCCATCATTCCCTATGTAATCATCACATGCCAGTTCAGCTACTCAAGGCTTCTTTTCCTCACAGCTCTTTGTCTAAGGCTTTAAACGTTAAAACTCAAACCTTGAAGCGGATCCAGTACTCAATGGGCAGCCAGTGCAGACTGCGGCTGACACCACATTGATGCCAGCCCAACAGGGTGAAGAGCTTGGGAGTGACCTTGGATGCCTCCCTTTCCATGGAGGCCCAGATCACGATGGTTGCCAGGTCTGCCTTTTATTATCTTCGGCCGATCAGGTAGCTAGTGTCATCCTGCAGAGGAGGTGGAGCCTGCAGAAGAAACTGTGCCCCTGCCACCTGCACCAGTGCCCCTGCCTCCTGCTGGAGAAGATCCCAGCCCCCCTGCCTCGCCCTCTCGGGTGGCGCGTGTGCGTGACCGCCTCCGTCAGGACCTCAGGGATCGGAGGAGGGCGGCACGCTCACAAGCAAGACGCGCCCTGAGTTTTGAGAGGATTCTGGCCCTTCTAAGAGCAAGGATGCTTGAGTTGTAACAGGATCCTGGCTGCCTCTCTGAGCCAGCAATTAGCCCAAATGGGCAACAGCCAGCAGAGGGCTATATAGTTGTAGGCTTTGGGAGGAGGCTTTGTGGAAGCAACTAGTCATCTCCCTGACGTTCTAGCAGCCACTCTGGCTTGACTTTGGTTTCTGGACTCCCTGACTTTGGCTTGTGACTTCTGGACTCCCTGATCTCGGCTTCTGGACCTCGGACCTGTGATACTTGTACAGTGATTTGGATTTGGTGCTTCGGACCCTCCTGCTTACTGGCTACAGACCTTGGACTGCCCCTGGACTTTGCCTGACCTGGCCTCAGCCGTGACAGCTAGCACCATATCTATCCCCCCACCACCTGGCTACAGTGGTCCATGCTGTGGTAGCTTTCAGACCAGACTACTGTAACTCGCTCTATGCTGGCTTGCCTTGAGACTGATCCGGAAACTGCAGCGGGTGCAGAATGTGGCGGCTCGCATGCAGACTGCACCACCTCTATGGGTGGGCATTTGGCCGGTGCTCCGCAGTCTGCACTGGCTGCCCATTGAGGACTGGATCCGCTTCAAGGTTTGAGTTTTAACGTTTAAAACCTTACGCAGCCTGGGACCAACACACCTGCAGGGCCATCTCCTCCCATATATGCCTGGGAGGTCATGACGTTCGGTCTCCCAACATCAGTTGGCCGAACGTAATGACCCAAGAGACGCCCGCCTTGACTCAACTAGGGCTTTTTCAGTCCTGGCCCCGACCTGGTGGAATCAGCTCTCTAGAAGAAGAAGATATTGGATTTATAACCTGCCTTCCACTCCAAAGAGTCTCAAAGTGACTCAGAATCTCCTTTATCTTCCTCCCCCACAACAGACATCCTGTGAGGTGAGTGGGGCTGAGAGGGCTCTCACAGCAGCTGCAATTTCAAGGACAACCTCTGCCAGAGCTATGGCTGACCCAAGGCCATTCCAGCAGGTGCGAGTGGAGGAGTGGGGAATCAAACCCGGTTCTCCCAGATAAGAGTCCATGCACTTAACCACTACACCAGACTGGCTCTCTATTAGACCTATGGCTGACCCAAGGCCATTCCAGCAGCTGCAAGTGAAAGAGTGGGGAATCAAACCCGGTTCTTCCAGATAAGAGTCCGCACACTTAACCACTACACCAAACTGGCTCTTTCAGCCACCCTTTCAAGGACAATCTCTGCCAGAGCTATGACTGACCCAAGGCCATTCCAGCAGCTGCAAGTGTAGGAGTGGGGAATCGAACCCAGTTCTCCCAGATAAGAGTCCGCACACTTAACCACTACACCAAACTGGCTCTGCAGAGATCTGGGTCCTACCTGGCTTATTAGCCCTCCGTAGAGCCTGTAAAACGGAGCTGTTCCGCCAGGCTTTTAGTTGAGGCTGCGGGCCTCTATTCTTGATCTGGTTGGCCTCCCCTGCCAGCACTGTCTCCTATGCTATAAAACGGAATAATATCTGCCATCTCTATGGGATATCATGATGTGAGACGGCCAGGTTGGGCAATATGTGATTATGGTAAATTTTCTGAGTGTTGTTGAGTTGTCTGCTTATCAAATGGGTTTTTTTTTTGTATTTTATTGTTTTATCATATGTTGTACTCTGCCCTGAGCCCTACAAGGAATGGGCGGAATAGGAATATCCTAAAATAAATAAATAAAGCGGTTTCCATTACCATTTCACACAAGACTGCTGGAAAGTATTTGTTTTGTTTGCTTTTTGCATTTGTGTGTGTGTGTCTGCACGTGGAAGTTGTGGCGACCTCTGGTGACTGACCCCCTACTGGGAGCCTGGAGGATATTCAGGGAGGTGGCTGAATACAGCCTCTCCCTGCCCTCCCGACTGCTGGTATTCCAAGGAGGTCTCCCAGCCAAAGACTTGCCAAAATTGACAAAGAAAATATTTTGCAAACTACAAAGCAACAGAGCGGCTTCAAAGCAATGGGGGGGGGGGGGGGAGGCAGAATTCTCCAACCGATAGGTTCCCTGTGTGTTTGATATGTGTCGCTCATACTTTTGAACCTGTGCCTGACATTTTCCCCAAAAGTGCTTCCCTAGGAGCTTCTGTTTTGGGAGGCCCAGGGCTTTCTTTGTAGCAGGAACTCCTTCACATATTAGGCCACACACCCTGATGTAGCCAATATATACGGGACGTATGAAGCTGCCTTCTACTGAATCAGACCCTGGGTCCATCAAAGTCAGTTTTGTCTACTCAGACTGGCAGTGGCTCTCCAGGGTCTCAAGCTGAGGTTTTTCATGCCTTCTTGCCTGGACCCTTTTGAGTTGATGCCGGGGATTGAACCTGGGATCTTCTGCTTCTACCACTGAGCCACCGTCCCACCCCTTAGACATATGAACATATGAAGCTGTCTTATACTGAATCAGACCCTTGGTCCATCAAAGTCAGTCTTGTCTACTCAGACTGGCAGCGGCTCTCCAGGGTCTCCAGCTGAGGTTTTTCACGCCTATTTTCCTGGACCCTTTTTTGGAGATGCCGGGGATTGAACCTGGGACCTTCTGCTTCCCAAGCAGATGCTCTACTGCTGAGCCACTGTCCCTCCCCAAGAGCTGACAGGGCTCTTAGTACAGGGCCTACTGTAAGCTCTTTGAGGATTGGCTACATCCGGCAGGGAGGGAGTGGGGGTGGGGTGTAGCCTAATATGCTAATGAGTTCCTGCTAAAAAAAAAAACCCTCAGGAGGCCATAACTAAGGCTCCAAAATCCAATCTGCACAGAACTTGAGAACCAACAGGGAGAGGTCCTATGGGATTTTGATGTCTCTTGCCTGCGAGGGATCTGTTCTATACCTGCACCTCCTGAACCCGCAGCTGCCATTTCCTCAGAAAGCATTTTCCTGGAGTCAGCTTCTTTGGGGGACCATAACTCAGACTCGACAAATCTAATCCGCACCAAACCTAGAGGGCAGGTAGAGGAGAGTTAACTAGATATTTCCTGTGAGTTTGGTGTCTCTAGCATGCTGGGATCAGGTGTTCTGCCATACCACCAACCTCAGAAACCGAACCGGTTCATTCAGTGGCTACATGTTCGTGATGGTTCAGGGTTCGCAAACTGGGCACACCATGACTCCGGAACCATCCCTACAGCCATCCCTATGACGGAGTTTTTTAACCCTCGTGCCCAGTGTTCCCTCTAAGCAGTGGTGTCTTGTGAGCAAAAATTCTACTTTGTGAGCTACTGTTTTCTGGATCTTTTTTACATTTTAATGTGGTTTATGTTCTATGTATTTATATGGCGGTGTAAGCCATCCCGAGTCTGCTTTTGCGGGGAGGGCGGGATATAAATTGAATAAAATAAAGTTGTGAGCTACTGCATCAATTAGCTTGCTCTGGGACTATTTTTTTTCTGAAGCTGAGACAAAAATGTGGGAGCTGGACACTAAAATATTGCGAGCTAGCTCACACTAACTCAGCTTAGAAGATAGATCCAGGTGGGCAACCTTTTATTATTAGGGTTTGTAGAATCTTTCGGGCTCAAGTGCCATGTTCTACTGGAGAAAGTTTTCCTTCCAGACGTCTCGTTCTCAGCTGCGGAGAACATCCTCAGTGGCGTTGCAGCCGGAGCAGGCGCTCTGACCTTCTTGGCTGCTGTGCATTGACCTTCAATACACAGCAGCCAAGAAGGTCAGAGCGCCTGCTCCGGCTGCAACGCCACTGAGGATGTTCTCCGCAGCTGAGAACGAAACGTCTGGAAGGAAAACTTTCTCCAGTAGAACACGGCACTTGAGCCCAAAAGATTCTACAAACCCTAATGATGTTACCAGCCGTGAAAACCTGAAATCTTTGATAAATTACTATCAAATTATTACGAAACTTGGAACAAACACCTCCCCAGGACTGAACAGGGATATTGGTTTTTTTTTATCTCGTTACATATGCTAAACCCACTCTCAGTGAGTATAGCTATATATCCACAGTATTCCAACGTATTTCTCTTTTATAATAGTGCATCAGCATAATGTTTTATATTGACATACTCAAATAAGGGATATTGGCTATTTATCTCATTACATATACTTAACCCATTTTTATTTTACTTATTCTTGTTTTCTAATGGCAGACGAGAATGATGTTCATAATGTATAGATTGATGTTGATAAGTAGATCGGGTGGACTATAACTAGAATATAGATGTCCTTTTGTGTTTCGCCTAGATTTGCAGAAACACCATTTGACAGGGAACTTTATTACCTTTTACGGCTATCCAGACCAAATGGCCAAGCCACACTGTTTTATGTGACCATGTGATCAGTTAGCTTGCCCTCAATCAACAAACTGCACATATTCCAGCCCAAAATACCCGATCCCCTCGTCTGATGAAGTGTGCTTAGAGAGCAAGCGAAAGCTTACGTTCTAAATCAACCGTGGTTGGTCTTAAAGGTACAACTTGACTCCCGCTTTGTTCATCAGCTTAGCGGGAACACTGCTCATGCCCAGCAAAGAATATCCCTGATAAGCTTCTACAAAACAGGCGAGGCACCTTGTTCTTCAGGCTCCTGGCAACTCTATTTCAATTGCACGCCCCACCGACACAAAACAATGCTTTCATCGCTATTAAAAAATGTGCCTCGCCAAAATTCCTGAAATGTTGCCGAAGCCACACGCACGCTCATTATCGAGAAAGATACCGGCGTCTAACAGGCCTTCTGCATCGTTATTAAGAATGACAACAAGCACTGAACAATACAAAACCTTCAGCCCAAACATTGCGATCGCTAAGCAATGTGTCTCTTTCGGAGCAAACAATTGTCATGGCACCGGGAAGGTGTCCGAGCGTTTCCTCGCGAAAAAAAGAGAGTCTATAATTACTATGTGATGCATTTATTAATAATAAAAATCACTGAAAAAAAAAGAGAGAAAGAAACCACAAACTGTTGGCTCGAACTGCCGCGAGCAATGGAAACGTTCGCAGCAGGTAGCCACGTCCCAGGCAGCGATACTCTAATTAACTTTTGTCATGTGCTTCGTCGCGTCTAGCAATGCGGGATGAGCCAGTCCTGCCTATAGATTTATCATACGCAGCCTGAAAAATGGCTCACTCAGCTGTACGAATGCACCATAATGATGTATTTAGTAAATCCGTTTTCACCGGAGCCAGTTTTTTTTCCCCCTTCTTCCTGGGAGAATATATAACAGCTGAATGAAAGCTTCATTCATTAAAAGGAGGGGATACTGTCATGGTACGAGTGCCAATCAGCTTCTAAGGAGGCTTCTGAATTTCTCCCCGAAAGGAATTCTCAGTGGAATACGCTGAGCTGTGCCTGCTGAGGAATGGAGCTGCATGGGGTTTTGTTGTTGCTGCTGTACATTTCTTGTCGGTGTGTTTTGAGTTAGGGAGGGGTCATGCATTTGGACACCACCACCCCACTTATCGTTATGAAAGCAACATGAAAGCACAATCTCTATCTACTATGCACAAAATACATACTATGATGTATATTGTGCCCACATGCAAAACTTTGCAACAGAACAGTCAGAATGGCAAGGTTTTTCTTGTAGGAAAAGCCCAGCCAGGACTCATTTGCATATTAGACCACACCCCCTGATGTCACCATTGTTTCACATAGGGCTTTTTGTAGAAAAAGCCCAGCAGGGACTCATGGGTATATTGGGCCACGCCCCCTCATGCCAAGCCAGTTGGAACTGTGCTGCTGGGCGTTTCTGCTCAGAAAAATCCCTGCAGAACAGTACGGAATCCATGAGTCTGTCTTGGATCGCCCCAATTTTGGGTCTCCCAAAAGTGAAATCAAATAATTGTAGAAAAATCCATGGAACAACTTACGTTCTCCCAAAGTAGGGATGAATTGCACAGCTTATTTATTTGTGTGTTTATTTACATAAAACCTGACTTCCTTTCTAAAGGGACCCAATATTGTTCTCCTTGCCTCCATTTTATCCTCAAAACAGCCCTTTGGGGTAGTTTAGGCCTTTGGTGTATGAAGTGGATGCTCTGCCACGGAGTCAGAGCCCCTCCTCAGCCTCTTCCTCATCCAAGAAGAAGACGACGACTGCAGATTTATACCCCGCTCTTCTCTCTGAATGAGAGACTCAGAGGGGCTTACAATCTCCTATACCTTCCCCCCCCCACAACAGACGCCCTGTAAGGTGGGTGGGGCTGAGAGAGCTCTGACAGAAGCTGCCCTTTCACGGACAGCTCTGCGAGAGCTATGACTGACTCAAGGCCATCCCAGCAGCTGCAAGTGGAGGAGTGGGGAATCAAACCCGGTTCTCCAAGAAAAGAGTGGGGAATCAAACCCGGTTCTCCCAGAAAAGACTTCGCACACTTAACCACTTCACCAAACTGGCAAGTGACTGGTCCACTGCATGGGGTTCATCCAGGTGTGGTGGCCCCCGGTTGGCCAGCCCCCAGGCCATCAGCCCCTTGGGATGTTCCCAATGGCCTTAATGACCAGTCTGCTCCTACCTTCTGTCTAATCCTTCAAAACTGGAGATGGTGGGGATTGCAAAGCAGATACATTTTATCAAAGATTTCAGATTTTCACGGCTGGTAACATCATTAGAGTTTGTAGAATCTTTCGGGATCAAGTGCCGTGTTCTACTGGAGAAAGTTTTCCTTCCAGACGTTTCGTTCTCAGCTGCAGAGAACATCCTCAGTGGCGTTGCAGCCGGAGCAGGCGCTCAGACCTTCTTGGCTGCTGTGCATTGAGTGGGGCCAGGGCTGCTGGAGAGCTGCTATTTCTAGGCTGGAGGGGGTGTGATGAAAGGGCAATTGGTTTGTGGATGTCAATCTGTAGGTATCAGGGGCTTGGGGGCTGTTTTTTTTTTTTTTTTAGGCTGAGACACCAAATTTTCAGTATAGTATTTGGTACCTCTCCTCAAAACACCCCCCCCCCCGTCTCAAAAATATTGGACCAGAAGGTTCAATTCTATCAGCCCCATAATGAGATGCCCCTATCCTTCATTATTTCCTTAGCACTACCCTTCCAGGAAGCCCCACCAAACAATGGGCACATCCACAAACCAATTGCCCTTTCACCACACCCCCTCCAGCCTAGAAATAGCAGCTCTCCAGCAGCCCTGGCCCCACTCAATGCACAGCAGCCAAGAAGGTCTGAGCGCCTGCTCCGGCTGCAACGCCATTGAGGATGTTCTCCGCAGCTGAGAACAAAACGTCTGGAAGGAAAACTTTCTCCAGTAGAACACGGCACTTGATCCCGAAAGATTCTACAAACTCTACAGATACATTTTATTATTATTATTTGCCCATTCCTCCGTAGGGGCTCAGGGCAGAGTACAACATAAATAATAAAATCACCGCAGCATAATAATAAAAACCAATTTCAATATTCAACACAACAGGATATGACAAGATGGTGAAGCAGGACAGTGCAGCGAATCGGAGCAGTAGGATAGTACAGGAGAGCTAACCCCCCCCACCCCCTTTCCTAGTGCCTGTCAATTGGTTTTAGAAAGTATGCGGGGCCAGACAGGGCGTTGCCAGCAGGGTTTCCAGTTGGCCACTGGAGATTGGACTGACTGTTCAGATTTTTTGGCCACCACAGCAAAAAGATCTTAAAGTAACCTATAGCAGCCATTTTGTGATTGGCTCCATCAGAGGCGTCACTAGGGTGGGTTGCACCCTGGGGTGTAACTGATTCAAGTCACCCCCCCCATTGGGCATCACCCCTTTTGGAGGGCTGCGTCACCCCCTCCGCACACAACCCCGCCCACTTCTCATGGCCCCTCCCTCATCTACCCTCTGGTCACATGGCCAGCCCCCGTAATCCAAGATACCAGTTTTGCAGCATTTAAGTTTCCCCCACTCACCCACACGCTTTTAGCTGAGCCGGCGGCAGTGCGGCCTCGGTTTCAGAATCCCGGCCAGCCCACACACAGCAGCAGCGTTCTAGTCCCAGGGCCAGCCCCTTCCTGTTGGGGTGGGGGTCATGGGTCAGTGCCTGGGGCCAATGAGAATGCTCTGGGGGAGGGCCGATGGCCCCCTTGGCCCCGCCCTAGTGACGCCGCTGGGCTCCATCTTCTGTAGCAGTAGGGTTGCCAAGTCTGATTCAAGAAATATCTGGGGACTTTGGGGGTGGAGCCAGGAGCAAGGTTGTGACAAGCACGATTGAATTCCAAAGTTACTTCTGGCCATCCCATTTAAAGGGACAGCATACCTTTTAAATGCCGTCCCTCCATTTGGAAATAATGAAGGATAGGGGCACCTCATGATGGGGCTGATAGATTGAACCTTCTGGTCCAATATTTTTGAGATGGGGGGGGGGGTGTTTTGAGGAGAGGTACCAAATACTATACTGAAAATTTGGTGTCTCAGCCTAAAAAAAAAAAAAACAGCCCCCCAAGCCCCTGATACCTACAGATTGATTCTCCACTATACCCTATGGGAACCAGTCTCCATTGGGTATAATGGAGTACGCAGCAGACATTCTCTCCCCTCTGATGAGCCTGAAGCAAACTAGGAGATCCCCTTCTCCCAACTGAGGATTGACAACCCTATGCAGCAGCCATTTTGTGGCTGGCTCCGCCTCCCATAGCAGCCATTTTGTGGCTGTATCCACCACCCCGTGTCAAAATTCCATAGGTGCCCATAGACTTAAAAACATGGAACAGAGTCTCTAGTTAGGGATGGTTCAGGCTGTGAGTTTCAGAAGGAACCCAACCATCGCAACTCCTGTCAACAATCCCACTCATAATTTCCCCAAATTGGACTCATACATGGACCCTAACCAACACTGTAACACTGGTTTCTGGGAAGGCTGAAGAAAATCCAAAGGGGAAAAAACGAGACCCTTTCTCCAGATTTATAAGAATCATTGTATGGGAGGAAGATAAGAAAATGTTGCAATGTTACCAACTTCTCATATGCCTGAACTGAGATCTATTAAGCAGAGGGTGGTAACTGCTCACCTATTGAGAAGATGAGAAATAATTGATGAAATACCAGCCCTGAAATATTTAGTGGCCTCTTGGGGAAGAGTGAAACATGGCCACCTGCAACTTCCCTAGCAGCTGCACTTTTGTCTAAAATTAAACTCTTGGTCTGCCTAATGCTGAGATGATACCTCCTCCTCCTCTCTCTCTCTCTCTCTCTCTCTCTCTCTCTCTCTCTCTCTCTATCATCTATCCATCCATCCATCTCTCTCTCTCTCTCTATCATCTATCTCTATCCATCCATCTCTCTCTCTCTCTCTCTCTCTCAGCTATCATCTATCTCTATCCATCCATCTCTCTCTCTCTTGGGGAGGGACGGTGGCTCACTGGTAGAGCATCTGCTTGGGAAGCAGAAGGTCCCAGGTTCAATCCCTGGCATCTCCAAAAAAGGGTCCAGGCAAATAGATGTGAAAAACCTCAGCTTGAGACCCTGGAGAGCCGCTGCCAGTCTGAGAAGACAATACTGACTTTGATGGTCCAAAGGTCTGATTCAGTATAAGGCAGCTTCATATGTTCATATGTTCTCTATCATCTATCTCTATCCATCCATCCATCCATCTCTCTCTCTCTCTCTCTCTCTCTCTCTCTCTCTCTCTCTCTCTCTCTATCTATCTGTCTATCTATCTATCCTCCTCATCCTCATCTAATCAGGTCTTTTTTTTTTTTTTTGTAGCAGGAGCTCCTTTGCATTTTAGGCCACACATTCCTGATGTAGCCAATCCTCTAAGAGCTCACAGGGCTCTTATTACAGGGCCTACTGTAAGCTCTTGGGCTACATCAGAGGTGTGTGGCCTTCCTGCTACAAAAAAAGAAAAAGTCTTCTATATAACAAATCAGCAACTGCCCATACACGCTTTCTCTGTTGTGGCTCCCACCTTATGGAATAGCCTGCTTGAGAATGTCAGAAATGCTTCTGCTCTCCTGGCTTTCTGCAAATGTTGCAAAACTGAATTATTCAAGCAGGCTTTTCTACACAGGTCACAGGGTTGCACTATACAAAACGGTTCGCAAAGTTACCCACAAGATCAATGCAAAAAAGAAGAAGAATAGTTCCTTATTTTGAGAGCTGCCGTGGCATAGTGGTTAAGAGCAGCAGACTCTGATCTGAGGAACTGGGTTTGCTTCCCCACCCTCCTCCTCCACATGCAGCCAGCTGGGTGACCTTAGGTCTGTCACATCTCTCTCAGAACTCTCTCAGCCCCAACTACCTCACAGGGTGTCTGTTAGGGGAAGAGGAAGGGGAGGTGATTGTAACTCACTTTGAGACTCCTTTGGGTAGTGAAGGGTGGGGTATAAAACCAACTCTTCTACTTAGATAAGTGATTCGAGACCCTGGTCTATCTATGCTGCAGTGTATAGATTATTGTGCACTCGCAAGGCAATTTTCACACCACTTCATGGGGTTGCCATGTCCCCCTGGCCGCCGGCAGGAGGGAAGGGTTGTGAGATCCAGGTTGGGAAATTGCCACAAGACCCTTTGGGGAAGCGGCAACTAAAGAAATGGAACAACCAGGGCTTGCTTTTTTTTTTTTTTTAGCAGGAATGCACAGAAATACAGTTCTGGCTGGCTCGGTGTCAGGGGGTGTGGTCTAATATGCAAATAAGTTCCTGCTGGGCTTCTTCTACCAAAAAGAAAAAGCAAAGCCCTGGGAACAAATACAACATTTCTGCACATCGAAAGCTGAAGTCTCGTCCAAATTGACCTCCCCAAGCTGCCTCATAACAAGCCACGTCATTGGCCCATCTGGCTCAGATTGTCTACTCCACGGGTGTCAAACATGTGGCCCAGGGGCTGAATAAGGCCCTTGGAGGGCTCCTATCAGGCCCCCGAGCAACTGGCTGTCGTCTTCTTCCTTCTCCCTCTCTCTTCCTTCCCTCCGCATCACAGCTTGCTTTGCCAGGCTTGCTCAATTGCACAGCAGATCTACTGAGCCAAGCCTCTTTTCCTTTTAGGGTTTGTAGAATCTTTCGGGCTCAAGTGCCGTGTTCTACTGGAGCCCGAAAGATTCTACAAACCCTAATGATGTTACCAGCCGTGAAAACCTGAAATCTTTTCCTTTTGTTGGCTGAGGCTCCTCCCCCTCCTGGTCCCTTGGAGAAGGAAGGAAAGAGCCGGAGTTTCCTTTGCCCAGTTCCCTGGATCACACGGGAGGGATACATACAAAGCACCATTAAGACCAACAAGTGCTAATGTTTTAAGCATGTCTTATTTTAAGGTTGTTGTTTTTTTAAAATCTTTAATTGTGTTTGTGTGCTTTATAAAGTTTATATCTCTGCTACTTGTCATTACATTTTATGAAACACATGGCCTGGCCTGACAAGGTTTCATTTATGTCAGATCCAGCCCTCATGACAAATGTGTTTGACACCTAGGGTTGCCAATTCCCAGGTGGGGGCAGGGGATCCCCTGGTTTGGAGGCCCTCCCCCCGCTTCAGGGTCGTCAGAAAGCGGGGGGAGGGGAGGGAAATGTCTGCTGGAAACTCTGTTATCCCCTATGGAGATTTATTCCCATAGAAAATCATGGAGAATTGATCCACGGGTATCTGGGGGGGCTTTTGGGGGGGGGGTAGATGCACCAAATTTTCAGTATAGCAGCTATTGCCTCTCCCCAAAATACTTCCCAAGTTTCAAAAAGATTGGATCACGGGGTCCAATTCTATGAGCCCCCAAAGAAGGTGCCCCTATCCTTCATTATTTCCTATGGAAGGAAGGCATTGAAAAGGTGATGGCCCTTTCAATGTGATGGCCAGAAACTCCCTTTGGAGTTCAATGATGCTTGTCACAGCCTTGATCTTGGCTCCACCCCTAATGTCTCCTGGCCCCACCCCCAAAGTCTCCTGGCTCCACCCCCAAAGTCCCCAGCTATTTCTTAAATTGGACTTGGCAACCTTATTGACACCCCTGGACTACGCTGACTGGCAGCATCTTGGAGGTTGGACTAGATGACCCTGGAGGTCCCTTCCAACTCTGCGAGGGACCCAAGCACTTGTGAGGCCATGGATTGAGCCTAAGACTTCCTGCATGCCAAACATGCCTTTTAAATCTGAGCCACAGTCTCACCACATGGAATTTATCCTTTGCAATTTGTTGTTTAATTCTGAATGTATGAATCATGCCTCCGGTTGCGAATCCACTGTAGTAACTTGAAAGCGGGAGGGGGGGGGAGGTATCATATATTGCCACCATCTCATTTGAGAACTTGGTTACTTGTTATGATGAGTTTTAAAAATGTTTTATCGGGGGAGGAGAATTCCTTTTTTTTTCTTCAGAGGATAATTTATTCCTGGGAATCAAGCACAGCGAACCGTCTTTTCTTGCCGGCGCAAAAAACTGTCACCGCCATAAAACGCCAGGAAAAGGTTCTCAATTATCGTCTTCGTTCCGTGTTGTGTGCTGAAAACATAATTTATCTTTTGCTTCTCTAGGCTACAAATAGCCGGTTTTGAAAACCCGCCATCATTTATTTTGCATTAAAAACTTTACCGTCTTTTGCAGTTTCCTCTCAATCTTCTACAGTTTAAGCTGTCGTAAAAACCCTGCGAACAGCTTAATGTCTCTAACCCGATTGTGGCTGAAGTGAGACTTGAACCGCAGCATCAAATGGTTCGTAACGGAATCCTTGTTGACCGTGTCTTCCATTTACCAGGTTCATAGTTGACCAAAAAGATCTCATGGGCTGAGTTCAGACTGGCATTTTAAGCCACCCCTGGGATGGCAGGTGAGCAGATAAGAACATAAGAACATAAGAGAAGCCATGTTGGATCAGGCCAATGGCCCATCCAGTCCAACACTCTGTGTCACATAAGAACATAAGAGAAACCATGTTGGATCAGGCCAATGGCCCATCCAGTCCAACACTCTGTGTCACAGAAGAACATAAGAGAAGCCATGTTGGATCAGGCCAATGGCCCATCCAGTCCAACACTCTGTGTCACAGAAGAACATAAGAGAAGCCATGTTGGATCAGGCCAATGGCCCATCCAGTCCAACACTCTGTGTCACATGAGAACATAAGAGAAGCCATGTTGGATCAGGCCAATGGCCCATCCAGTCCAACACTCTGTGTCACAGAAGAACATAAGAGAAGCCATGTTGGATCAGGCCAACGGCCCATCCAGTCCAACACTCTGTGTCACATAAGAACATAAGAGAAGCCATGTTGGATCAGGCCAACGGCCCATCCAGTCCAACACTCTGTGTCACAGAAGAACATAAGAGAAGCCATGTTGGATCAGGCCAATGGCCCATCCAGTCCAACACTCTGTGTCACATGAGAACATAAGAGAAGCCATGTTGGATCAGGCCAATGGCCCATCCAGTCCAACACTCTGTGTCACAGAAGAACATAAGAGAAGCCATGTTGGATCAGGCCAATGGCCCATCCAGTCCAACACTCTGTGTCACACAGTGGCAAAAACTTTTATATTTTTAATAAAAATATAAAACAAGTGTGTCCAAACGCACACATCTGCCTCCTCTCCTGCCCCCGTCCACAACCCGTCCCTACCTGCAGGCTGGCAGGCTCAAAAAGGTACCACTACCAAAGTGGTACCAAATCACTGAGGCACCTCCCTGACTGTCTGGATGGCTAGGAAGCACCCTGGAAGCACCCAGGGGGTGGCGGAGGGATGCGTGAGCACTCTGGAAGTTCCTCTGGTGTGCCCACAGCCAGTGGCGGACTGGATCTAAAGCTATTAGTTGTCAGGAGACATAGGGGGCCCACCCACAACTATAAGGCTATCCTTTAATTTTTGTAATAAATAAATGCAATTTAGAAAAAAAAATACTTAAGTGGAAAAAAGGTACAATTAAAACCTTTGTGAAATATATATATATATTAGTAATTACTGTGTACATAATAATAATAATAATAATACTTTTTATTTATATCCCGCCCTCCCCGCCAGGGCAGGCTCAGGGCGGCTCCCAATATACGAGTATAAAATACAATAAAACCATACATAGTAAATTACAATTTATAAAATCATCATTAAACCATTAACAACTATATTAAAGTTAACATTGTGGTGCTATAACTTAGGTCTTAATAAAATTCAGTGGCTGAAACATGTCCGGCGAAACTGTCTTGGCTCGGTATTAGGTGAAGGCTAGTTTGAAGAGGTAGGTCTTACAGGCCCTGCGGAACTGATCTAAACATCGCAGGGCCCGTACCTCCTCCGGGAGTTGATTCCACAGCAGTGGGGCTGCAATGGAGAAGGCTCGATCCCGGGTGGTCTTCAATCTGGCCTCCCTTGGCCCAGGGATATTCAGCTGGTTCTTTCCAGCTGACCTCAGTGCTCTCTGGGGTTCATATGGGGAAAGACGGTCCCTCAAGTAGGCAGGTCCGCGGCCATATAGGGCTTTAAAGGTAATAACCAGCATATTGTACATATTACTGGCAGTATACGGTAGATACGAAATGTAAATCCAGATCGCATTTTCTCCAGGGGAGCTGCTCTCTGCCAGCGGGAGGTCAGTTGGAAAAGCAGGTGTTCCCCAGGCCTCCCCTGGAGGCTGGCAACCCTACATACAACGTAAATTTTAGCTGCATTACAGTAATAATACTAGAGCTTCTGATATATGTTCAAGCTACTCAAAGGTCATTCACATTTTTAGCATTGTCTCGTGTTTAAAGGGGCCACTTGCCATCGGTCACTGTCCGGTCGACATGCCGCCACTGAGCCGGTGGTCTGGACACAGCCATGCTTTCTTGGTGGTGCTAGAGTTTCTATGGCAGCTGAAGTCCATAGGACACCATATTTACCAGCCTGTGTGGTACCTATGATCAGGAATGGAATTCTAGCAGGGGCTCCTTTGCATATTAGACCACACGCCCCTGTTGTAGCCAATCCTCCAAGGGCTTACGAGGCTCTTTTTTGTAAGCTCTTGGAGGATTGGCTCCATCAGGAGGGTGTGGCCTAATATGCAAAGGAGCTCCTGCTAGAATGCTACCCCTGCCTATGATCATGCAACCGACACCGATTGGTCTTTCGTTTTTGTAGAGTTATTGGCTTGGCCACAGCACGAGCTTTTTGAATTCATGCTCTTATTTTGTGCGATAGTCTTCCTTACTTTGTTTGCTCTGAATTTTTTTCCGGTTTCTTCGGAGGGAACCAAAGTCCGGAATCATACTTTCTGCTCCACTGCAGCCCCAAATCAGCCTGAGGGTAGCCACAGCACCACTCCACCAGTTGCCACTCAACTGTCAATATCAATGCTTATATGTTCAGGAAGGACACAGTGTTCACTGCAGAAGGAGAGGAAACATATGTCTCACATGAGCACATGAAGAGGCCTTATACTGAATGGCCCATCAAAGTCAGTATTGTCTACTCAGACTGGCAGCTGCTCTCCAGGGTCTCAGGCAGAGGTCTTCTACATTCTCAACTACCTGACCTTTTGAAATGGTGATGCTGGGAATTGAACCTGGGACTTTCTGCATGCCAAGCAGGTGTTCTGCCATTGAGCCACACTCCCTCCAAGGAGACCCAGTTTGGTGTGATGGTGAAGTGTGCAGACTCTTATCTGGTAGAACCAGGTTTGATTCACCTCTCCTCCACTTGCAGCTGCTGGAATGGCCTTGGGTCAGCCGTAACTCTCGTAGGAGTTGTCCTTGAAAGGGCAGCTGCGGTGAGAGCCCTCTCAGCCCCACCCACCTCACAGGGTGTGAGGGGGGAGAAGATATAGGAGATTGTAGGCCGTTCTGAGTCTCTGATTCAGAGAGAAGGGCGGGATAGAAATCTGCAGTCTTCTCTTCCAACTCTCCCCAATGAAGATCTAGAATACAGTCCAGCGGCACCATGGAGACCAGCAAGATTTCCAGAGTGTAAGTTTTTGAGAGCCAAAGCTGCCTTTATCAGATATGAAGTATGAATCCAATGGATGGACAACATGGGCAGCAGTATTAAGTATGCATTAGGAAGCATAAGAACATAAGAGAAGCCATGTTGGATCAGGCCAGTAGCCCATCCAGTCCAACACTCTGTGTCACATAAGAGAAGCCATGTTGGATCAGGCCAGTGGCCCATCCAGTCCAACACTCTGTGTCACAGAAGAACATAAGAGAAGCCATGTTGGATCAGGCCAATGGCCCATCCAATCCAACACTCTGTGTCACATGAGAACATAAGAGAAGCCATGTTGGATCAGGCCAGTGGCCCATCCAGTCCAACACTCTGGTCGATTTCGCACTCACCTCCAGCCGGCGCGACCCCCCTCTTCACCGCGCAGGATCTGTGCGGATTTCGCACTAAATGCCGCGGAGCAGCCTTTTGCGCCGGAAACTCCCGTCGCAAAAGCCTTTTGCGCCGGAAACTGCTTTTTGGAGGTTTACGTTTGAGTGGCTTTTGCGCCGGGAGTTTCCGGCGCAAAAGGCTGCTCCGCGGCATTTAGTGCGAAATCCGCGCAGATCCTGCACGGTGAAGAGGGGGGTCGCGCCGGCTGGAGGTGAGTGCGAAAACGACCTCTGTGTCACAGAAGAACATAAAAGAAGTCATGTTGGATCAGGCCAATGGCCCATCCAGTCCAACACTCTGTTTCACATAAGAACATAAGAGAAGCCATGTTGGATCAGGCCAATGGCCCATCCAGTCCAACACTCTGTGTCCCAGAAGAACATAAGAGAAGCCATGTTGGATCAGGCCAGTGGCCCATCCAGTCCAACACTCTGTGTCACAGAAGAACATAAGAGAAGCCATGTTGGATCAGGCCAGTAGCCCATCCAGTCCAACACTCTGTGTCGCACAGTGGCCCTGAGTTCAAGCCACACTTCAGTCATGATTATACTGGATATTCCTACATTTCATAAGGGGTTTTATTATTATTGTGAATGGAAAAGATTTAGAGGAAATTGACAATAAGGTTCATAACAACTTCTACAGAATTTTTTTTATTTATTAGATTTTTAAAAAAGCTTAAGGGGAATACAGAAAAAAAGAAAAGTAGGGGAATAGGGAAAAGGGAAAACATTGTTAAGTAAATTTGGTTATAATATCATAATATATGGGCGGTTATAGAAACATTAAGGATGTTTCTTAAACAATGTATAAATTTGCAGTAAAATATGTGGCAATTTGTTTATCAAGCCCATAACATAGTGCAATGCATTAGCATATCAACATATAAGTATTTCATACTGATATAGATGTATACATAGATACACACACATAAATATAAATTAATATATAAATGACATATCACATGAGTATTTAGAGGTCAAATTTATTTAGAGGTCAAAGAGTCATGGCCTTTTAAAACCTTTATCTATAATCTATTATATTTTCATGCTTTCTAGTTTATTCTACTGTACAGGGCTTTTTTTTTTTTTGCAGGAACTCATAGGAATGCAGTTCTGGCTGGCGTGGCATCAGAGGTGTGGCCTAATATGCAAATGAGTTCCTGCTGGGTTTTCTCTACGAAAGAAGCCCTGGTGCTATGTAATGTAATATAAGTAACCTCAGAAGAACGATGCTAAAATTTGTAATAATGGAGAAAAGCCCTTGCAACTGATGTTTTGTATGGAGTCTAACATAATATATGAATCTGCTGGATAAACAGTATGGTCTTAACTATGAACTGCTGTCTTAACTATGAATTGGGAAACCTCTGGGTTCAAGGAATACTAGACATTCCTACTTTCCACAGGGGTTTTATGGATTTCAAATAGAAAAAAATTAGACGCAATTGACAATAAGGTTCATTATGACTTCTACAAAATTCACCAGCAGCTGTGACTGGCATCCTCAGAGTTATATCATAGAAAGCCAGAGTTCCCTCTGTGTCGAAGTAAGACGAAGATAGTAGACAGGTAATTTATATCTACTCAGGAAGGCGAGTACTCAGCCCTACCCCACCTTCCTGAGTAGATATAAATTACCTGCTTACCATCTTCTTCTCACTTTGACACAGAGAGACTTGTAGCCTTCTGAGATAGACCTTTGAGGATGCCAGTCACAGCTGCTGGCGAAACGTCAGGTTCTACAATGCCAAGACCACAGTCATGCAGCCCAGAAAATCGACAACAACTAATGAACTCTGACCATGAAAGCCTTCGACAACATATAGAGTATAACTTTGCTTAGGACAGCGCGGTGAAAGGCTTAGGTTCGAGAAGAGGAAGTGGGTGCAGTTATTAAAGAATATATACATATCACTGTCAGATATATATCTCTATATATCTATATATATCACTGTAATACAGCAACTGCACTGTCATAGTTGAAGTATAACTGGTTGATTAGGAATATGCGAATTGTCCAATTTCAGGCTGGCCATGAGATAATAGTGGAGGAGAACCGGAATCCAAAGAACTTCCCGATCATTCCGTTGTCAGGTTTCATTAGGCTTCAGAATAGAAAATCAGCTCCTATTTCAGTTTAAGCAGGGGTGATATTTGTCTTCTTCACCCTTGCTGGTTTAATCTGAGAAGCCCTGCTTCGGTTTCCCTTCTCCCTTGCAAGAATCCAGCCCATGGCATGTTTCCTTTGCTCATTTTTCTGCTTCCTCATATTTATGTGTCAATCATTTCAAACCTTATATCCTTGGACTCAAGCCTATGAAACCAGCAACAACTCATTGCTAGGATACAAAACCATCATGAAAGTCCATCAGGAGACAAAACAATACACAGTGGTTGTTGTTTTTATGTAGCTAAGTAGCCTGTGCTAATTAGAGTTTCCAGCTCCAGGTTGGGAAATACTTGGAGATTTTTGTTGGAAAAGGCAGTGTCTGGTGTACAATAGGGCTGCCAAGTTCCTGAGCTGGGTGGGGGCTCCCCAGCCTGGGAGATTCCCAACCTGCTGGCTAGCATTGGACCGGCACAGAGGGGGGGGGGAGATCCTCACCTGATGCCGCCAGCACGATGACATCACTAGTGTACCATAGAGTTTTCCCTCCCAAATTGCTAGAGCGTCTGGGAAAACCATAAGAGTTTTCCCGGAAGCTCCTAGAACGTCGCTGGCATGCGCGGAAACAGTCCCCCACCGAAGGTTGCAGGGGACTTGTCAACCCTAGTGTACAAAGAAGAAGAGAGAAAAGACCCTGCAGGTGGCATCAAGAAGACAATTAGATAGGGTAGGGAGGTCAGAACCTTATCTCTTGTTTAAGTGTCTTTCCTTGTCTGTCTCCAGATAGCTACTCTCAGGTCAATTTCCCCTTTCTTCTTGGAAGTGCCACCCTCGTTTTTACCCTCTCTCTAAACTAGAGATGTAGCTAGGAACCTATCTATGTCTCTCCTCTTTCCTAACAGGTATGTTAATTCCTAAATAAACTATCATCTACTCTCGAATAAGGCTGTGCACCGTTGCTGTGTCAATTGTTCTGACAATTTTTTGGGGTACAGCCTGAGGAGGGTGGGGCTTGGGGAGGGGTGGGACTTCCATGGGATACCATGCCATACAGCCCGCCTCCCAAAGCAGCATTTTTTTCTCTCTAGGGGAACTGATCTCTATTGCCTGGAGACCAGTTGCAATCCCAGAAGTTTTCTCTACCCACTACCTGGAGGATGGCTACCCTAAATGACTTATCAATTTGCCTTAAGTGCAGTTTATGGATACACAGGGCTTTTTTTTGTAGCAGGAACTTCTTTGCATATGAGGCCACACACCCTAAATGTAGCCAATCCTCCAAGAGGTTACAGGGTTCTCAGTACAGGCCAGGCCTACTGTAAGCTCCAGGAGGATTGGCTACATCAGAGGTGTGTGGCCACATATGCAAATAGGGTTGCCAATCCCCAGGTGGGGGCAGGGGATCCCCCGGTTTGGAGGCCCTCCTCCCTGCTTCAGGGTCATCAGAAAGCGGGGCGAGGGGAGGGAAATGTCTGCTGAGAACTCTGTTATTCCCTATGGAGATTTATTCCCATAGAAAATAATGGAGAATTGATCTGCGGGTATCTGGGGCTCGGGGGGGGGGGGCTGTTAGTTGAGGTAGAGACACCAAATTTTCTGTACAGCATCTAGTGTCTCTCCCCAAAATATCCTCCAAGTTTCAAAACGATTGGATTAGGGGGTCCAATTCTATGAGCCCCCAAAGAAGGTGCCCCTATCCGTCATGATTTTCTATGGAAGGAAGGCATTGAAAAGATGCTGTCCCTTTCAATGTGATGGCAAGAACTCCCTTTGGAGTTCAATTATGCTTGTCACACCCTTGTTCCTGGCTCCACCCCAATGTCTCCTGGCTCCACCCCTGAAGTCTCCTGGCTCCACCCCCAAAGTCCCCAGATATTTCTTGAATTGGACTTGGCAACCCTATATGCAAAGGAGCTCCTGCTAAAAAAAATTAATGTGTGTCTTATTCCTGTGATTTAATGTGGGTTATATATATACCGTATATATATATATATATATATATATATATATATATATATATATATAGAGAGAGAGAGAGAGAGAGAGAGAGAGAGAGAGAGAGAGAGAGAGAGAGAGAGAGTGTTATTGTTTAAATATAGGCATCTAGAGAAAGAAGGATGGGATCTAGAAATGGTTTAATGTGTGACTGCTGTACTGATTGACTGGTTTGTTGAGAAAGGCTTTGTGTGTGTGAGAGAAGAAAAGGATGAGTGGGGGAAGAGATTGACTGAGGTGCTGTGGACAGTGAGAGAAATCTGTATTCTTTGGGGAAGGTCTTATCCTAAGTGACAAGGGAGGAAAATAAATCATTGAGGCTAGGTCTGTTTGAAGAATTTTACAGAAAGAAGGATTTTACCTATCTGAAACCATTACGCGTATGAAAAAAAAACACACCAGAAACCATTTGCCTAAGTGGCAAGGGAGGAAAATAAGTCTGTGTTCTGTGTGGAAGTTATGAAGTGGCAAGCTGGGAAAATTAAGCTTTGTGGAAGTTATTAGCTTAAGTGGCGAGCGAGAAAATAAGCCTTTGTGACTAGACCTATCTTAGGAACTTTAGAGATAAAAAAAAAGGAGGGGCTTCTTTTTATAGGGCTTTTTTTTTTTGTAGCAGGAACTCCTTCACATATTAGGCCACACACACCCTGATGTAGCCAAACCTCCAAGAGCTTACAGGGCTCTTAGTACAGGATCTACTGTAAGCTCCAGGAGGATTGGCTACATCAGGGGTGTGTGGCCTCATATGCAAAGAAGTTCCTGCTACAAAAAAAGCCCCACCTATCTGAAACAATTACACTTGTGAACCTATAGAGACCATTACGCTGTTATCTTTCTAAATAAATTTTTATTTGTTTGTTTGTTTATTATTTTATTATATTTGTATCCTGCCCTCCTCTGATAGGCTCAGGGCGGCTTAACACCAACTAAAACAACATAAAATTACATTATTACAATAAAATCACAAAAAGTTATTAAAACATCTCAAAGGTATAAAATTTTAATCCCTCAATGGCATTATAATTGGTTCTTGATGAGCGCTGTTTACTGTGATGTTATTAGACATTACTGAGTACCTTGCATTTCTGTTTGGGTCGGATTAAGATATTCATGCTGTGGGGTGGTGAAATACTGGACGCCTCCATAAGACGTTAAAGGCGTGTTTAAACAGCTGTGTCTTGCAGGCGCTGCGGAACTGTGGCAAGCCCCACAAGTCCCTTAAGTTTTCAGGGAGAGAATTCCAGAGGGTAGGGGCTGCCACCGAAAAGGCTCTGGAGAGCCAGTTTGGTGTAGTGGTTAAGTGTGCGGACTCTTATCTGGGAGAACCGGGTTTGATTCCCCACTCCTCCACTTGCACCTGCTGGAATGGCCTTGGGTCAGCCATAGCTCTGACAGAGGTTGTCCTTGAAAGGGCAGCTGCTGTGAGAGCCCTCTCAGCCCCACCCACCTCACAGGGTGTCTGTTGTGGGGGAGGAAGGGAAAGGAGATTGTGAGCCGCTCTGAGACTCTTCGGAGTGGAGGGCGGGATATAAATCCAATATCTTCTTCTTCTTCTCTTCTTCTCTTGCCCTGGTGGTGTTTAAACTCTATGTTTAAGTGAAAATAACAGTTTTATTTAGCATAAAAGGTCCCTTTTTATCTCAGAGCCACCCTCAGATGTTGACCATTCTGTCCTTCTGCCAAATATAGCTAAACCATCCTGTTCCTTGGGCTCAAAGAAGAAGTCCAAAGCAAGACCCTTTGGTGGCAGTGAAATAAACAGGAAACATCGAGGAAGGCAAGGAGGGCAAATAACACGCATCACATCAGAACACTACAGAGAGGAGACATCACAAGTGGTACACATCTGGACACAGTGTCCAGATCACGTGATGTGATAGTATCGCTTTACTCTGCTCTGATAAGACCTCACCTGGAGAATTGTGTTCAGTTTTGGCCACCACATTTTAAGAAGGATACAGATAAGCTGGAACGTATCCAGAGGAGGGCGACGAAGATGATGAGGGGTATGGAGACCATGTCCTATGAAGAAAGGTTGAAGGAGCTGGGCGTGTTTAGCCTGGAGAGGAGGCAGCTGAGAGGTGATAGGATCCCCATCTTCAAGTACTTGAAGGGCTGTCATATAGAGAGGATGGCGTGGAATTGTTTTCTGTAGCTCCAGAAGGTAGGACCAGAACTAATGGGTTGAAATTAAATCAAAAGAGTTTCCAGCTCAATATTACGAAGAACTTCCTGTCTGTTAGAGCGATTCCTCTGTGGAACAGGCTTCCTTGGGAAGTGGTGGGCTCTCTTTCCTTGGAAATTTTTAAACAGAGGCTAGATGGCCATCTGACAGCAATGAAGATCCTGTGAATTTGGAGTAGGTATTTGTGGGTTTCCTGGATTGTGCAGGGGGTTGGACTAGATGCCCCTGGAGGTCCCTTCCAACTTTGTGATTCTATGATTCTGTATAAC
Organism: Heteronotia binoei; assembly: GCF_032191835.1. Taxonomy (NCBI): domain Eukaryota; kingdom Metazoa; phylum Chordata; class Lepidosauria; order Squamata; family Gekkonidae; genus Heteronotia; species Heteronotia binoei. The sequence continues at coordinate 61,776,676 of NC_083236.1, read as the reverse complement.
GGGTCTCTGGAAAGAAGAAAAATATCACAAACACTCTAGCACAGGAGAACCAAACCAAGAACAAAGAGCAGAGATATGAAACCAAAATTATAAACGAATATGAGAGCCAGTTTGGTGTAGTGGTTAAGTGTGTGGACTCTTATCTGGGAGAACCAGGTTTGAAAGCTCTCACAGAGTTGTCCTTGAAAGGGCAGCTGCTGTGAGAGCTTTCTCAGCCCCACCCACCTCACAGAGTGTCTGTTGTGGGGGAGGAAGGTAAAGGAGATTGTGAGTCACTCTGAGATTCAGACTGGAGTGCAGGATATAAATCCACTATCATCTTCTTCAGTATAAACAAGCAAAAAGATAAGAGCATTTGCAGATCCCTAAACAAAAACAAAAAAGTAAACATTCACTGTTCCCAAATTTTAACCTCAATTGAATTTCTACGGTGATGCTTTGTGTGTGTGCCCATCTTTGTGTGTGTTTCAAATTCAGCAATCCATTCACAGGGTTTCTTCTGATAGTTTTCATTGGCCCCTGCTTGGTCTTAGCTGCTTTGTTGTTATACTTACAGAAGATGCTTCTTTCATTAGATGCACATTTTGGACTCTGGAGCATGGCTTTGAGAATTCCTTTTTACTTGAAGCATTTTAAAGAAATCTCACAAGTAAACACCTCCCTCTCTCCGTTCTTTCCATCCTTCCTTCCTTCCGTTTGGCATAGTGGTTAAGCGTGTGGACTCTTATCTGGGAGAACCGGGTTTGATTCCCCACTCCTCCACTTGCAGCTGCTGAAATGGCCTTGGGTCAGCCATAGTTCTCGCAGGTGTTGTGCGTGAAAGGGCAGCTGCTGTGAGAGCCCTCTCAGCTCCACCCACCTCACAGAGTGTCTGTTGTGGGGGGGGGGGAGAAGATATAGGAGACTGTAAGCCGCTCTGAGTCTCTGATTCAGAGAGAAAGGCAGGGTATAAATCTGCAGTCTTCATATTTTCCTTCCTTCCTTCCTTCCTTCCTTCCTTCCTTCCTTCCTTCCTTCCTTCCTTCCTTCCTTCCTTCCTTCCTTCCTTCCTTCCTTCCTTCCTTCCTTCCTTCCTTCCTTCCTTCCTTCCTTTCCTTCCTTCCTTCCTTCCTTCCTTCCTTCCTTCCTTCCTTCCTTCCTTCCTTCCTTCCTTCCTTCCTTCCTTCCTTCTCTTTTGTGTGTGTAAAATATATCATTGTTCCAAACTTTAGTGTTAGCAACACAAAGCAGGAATAACAGGAGTAAAAAAAAAAGCCATCAGCCATCAATATAGCCGGGGCTGCTCATCAATCAAATCCATAAAGCTTTTAAGCTGTCTTGCTTTAAATGAAGGTTTACAGCACATTACATGATTATTATTTTTTAAAAAAAAGTGTGCGCTTTTTATCAGTTCTTCACGGCTGCTTAAAAGCTCCGTTGCGAGCAGCCTTTGGCACGGTGGGCTTGATTCTGACTGGCTTTATGACAGTGTTTCTTGATCACATCAAACTGAGCGATCAGTTATATATTATACTATACAGGCTGAGGGGAATATCAGCTGTAGGGAGAGTTTAGGGAAAGCTTGCTTTATATCAGCTTTGAAATATCGACTTGTTCAAGTCCAAGTTTTTGAATCAGTTTGGATCCATTTAAAGCTACCGCCCCCAAAGGAAAACAATAGATTCACGAGGCTCCAATATTACAACCGGAGGACGAGAATGTCCCACTTGGGGGATTGTAGACGAACATCTTTTCTGCTAGAGAAGAAAATAGGGTTGCCAATCCCCAGGTGTGTGTGTGGGGGGGATCCCCAGGTTTGGAAGCCCTCCCCCCGCTTCAGGGTCATCAGAAAGCAGGGGGCGGGGAGGGAAATGTCTGCTGGGAACCTGATTATTCCCTTTTTGCTTACAACTCCCATCAGCCCCAGCCAGCATGGCCAATGGCTGGGGCTGATGGGAGTTGTAGGCAAAAAAACATCTGGAGAGCTACCGTTGGCCACCCCTGCTTTAGAGAAGAGGTGTTTGGGGGCAGGAGTGGAATTCTAGCAGGAGCTCCTTTGCATATTAGGCCACACACCCCTGATGTTGCCAATCCTCTAAAACAGCCAGTTTGGTGTAGTGGTTAAGTGTGCAGAGTCTTATCTGGGAGAACCGAGTTTGATTCCCCACTCCTCCAATTTGCACCTGCTGGGATGGCCTTGGGTCAGCCATAAGTCTTGTAGGAGTTGTCCTTGAAAGGGCAGCTTCTGTGCGAGCACTCTCAGCCCCACCCACCTCACAGGGTGTCTGTTGTGGAGGGGGGGGGAAGGTAAAGGAGATTGTGATGGCTCTAAGACTCGGAGATTCAGAGTATAGGGAAGGATATAAATCCAATATCAGCATCAGCTTGCAAGGCTCTTTTTTGTAAGCTCTTGGAGGATTGGCTACATCAGGGGCGCGTGGCCTAATATGCAAAAGAGCTCCTGCTAGAATTCCACCCCTGCTTTGGGGAATAAACGAATGGGCCTCAAGAAACTCACCAGTGGTGTCAAAATGGGGATTACTGTATTAACCTATTAAAACTGATTCTGTGAATACGGAAGCAAAAACTCTGAGGAATACGGTACTCTTGACCAAGGCTTCCCATCCAGGCCCTTTTGATGGTTTTCCTGATGGCCCTTCAAAGTCCTTGTGATGTTGCTCGGAAAGAGAAGGAGACTTTGTTCTTCATATATGACTTTTGCTCATTTTTCAAGGCTGCCTGAGGATCAATATTCACGGCGAGAAAAAAAAATAAAAGGAGGTCAGAAGAGCTTATTATAGACATGAACTAGAATTTTAAAAACCTGCAGCCTGGGTCCCGCAAACCTATTCTGCTATTCCAGGGGTGGCCAACGGTAGCTCTCCAGGTTTTTTCCTTACAACTCCCATCAGCCCCAGCCATTGACCATGCTGGCTTGGGCTGATGGGAGTTGTAGGCAAAAAAACATCTGGAGAACTACCGTTGGCCACCCCTGTGCTATTCATCTATATCAGGGGTCCCGAACCTTTCAGAGCCTCCACAGCACATTTGGAATTCTGGCATAGTGTGGCGGGCTCGGCTACAAAATGGCTGCCAGAAAATGGCTGCGGCTGATAGGGTTGGAAGCCTCCAGGTGGAGCCTGGAGATCTCCCGGTTTTACAACTGATTTCCAGCTGGCTAAAGCCAGTTTGGTGTAGTGGTTAAGCGCACGGACTCTTATCTGGGCGAACCGGGTTTGATTCCACACTCCTCCATATGCACCTACTCATGTGTACTTGGGTCAGCCACAAGTTCTCTCAGAGCTGTTCTGCTCAAGAGCAGTTCTGGGAGAGCTTTCTCAGCCCTACCTACCTCCCAAGGTATCTGTTGTGGGGAGGGGAAGGGAAAGGAGATTGTAAGCCGCTCTGAGACTCCTTTGGGTTAGTGAAGAACGAGATGAAGATCTCCTCCCTCTCCTCTTCCTCTTCTTCCTCCTCTTCTTGTTCTTCTTCCTCTCCTTCTTCTTCCTCTTGTTTTTCTTCTTCTTCTGGCAGAGATCAGTTCCTCTGGGGAAATTGGCTGCTTTGGAGGGTGGACTCCTTGGCAGAGGCCCTTCCTCTCAGATAAACATCTGATGGACCTCTGCTCCAGATGTTAATCCAATCCCCTCTTGAAGCTGTAAGATGAGCCTTGCTGGATTAGAATGCAGCTCAGTGGTAGAAAAACTGCTTGACATGCAGAAGTAGAGCTGGCTCGCCCACTAGGCAAACTAGGTGGTTGCCCAGGGTGCCAGGAGAGGTGCGCCAGTTTGGGCTTCCCCCCTCCCGGTGCCCAAGACAACCGCCTAGTTTGCTTCGGCTGTCCCCCCCACCGCCGTCACCGCCACCGCTTCCTCTCCCCCCCACCCCCCGTCCCAAAGCTCTCTGCAATGAAGCTGGGCTCTACCAGCTTCAAGGCAGCCATGTGTCTTTTGAAGCCACCGCTGGAGTAGGCTTCACTCCCCATTACTTCGGGGGGGGGGGCACAATGGAGCGCAGCATGGCGGAGTGAGGGTGGGAAGTGGCTGTGGGGAGCGGCGGGCAGTGAGCCTGCCTGGGGCCTATCCGCCCTAGAGCCGGCACTGTGCAGAAAGTCCTAGATTCAATCTCCAGCAAGGTCGAGTAAAGGTCAAGTAGTAGGAGATGTGAAAGACCTCTGCCTGAGACCCTCGAGAGCCATTGACAGTTTGACAATAGTGATTGTGATGGACCAGTGGTCTGATTCAGTATCAAGCAGTTTCAAGTGTGTTCTTCTGTTCACCTAGTCCATCATACCGTTTCATACAGTGGCCAACCAGTTCCTCTGAAGGTCCAACAACAGGGCGGAGAGGCTGAAGCCTTCTGCTGATGTAGCCTCCCGGCACCGGGATTCAGAAATTTGCTGCCTCTAAACATGGAAGTTCCCTCTGCTCACCTCAGCTAGTAGCCACTGAGAAACCCTAATACAACGAGAAAACAAAGTTGTTATGTTCACACTCTTATCCGGACACAGGTGCCTGGAAGGGAGGCCTGATGGCGCTAGAAAAGAGGGAACCAGAAGGCTATGTCAAAGCCACAGATCAACTCCGCTGTCTCCATCTGATCTCATCAAAGTCCACGGCCAGGCCTGTGGTGGGGTGACCGCTTTACGATCCTGTGACTGACAAGTCCATGAATGTGAAATGAAAAGCCAGTGATTAATTGCTGCCTTTTGCAATTCTCAGAATGACTGGCAAATTAAATATTTGTTGTTTACAGGTTTCAAGCGCCTCTTTGGCACGTCGGGACGCCATCGAGTTGGCCATTCTTCCACCGCAAAAGGGCAAGGGGATGGTTTCCTTACAAAGGAGCGCTGTGAAGGTTATCTGGCGAGTGGGGCTGATTGCTCAGAGGGACAGATGGTGGAATTGCAAACTGCAAATTTCATGGTCCCGGACTGGGAAAGGTTATCTCTTTGTGGCATCCTAGGCTATTATCACACACACTAAATAATGCACTTTCAATCCACTTTCTATGCACTTTGTGACTGGATTTTACTGTATGAACTGGCATAAGAACATAAGAGAAGCCATGCTGGATCAGGCCAATGGCCCATCCAGTCCAACACTCTGCGTCACATAAGAATATAAGAGAAGCCATGTTGGATCAGGCCAGTGGCCCATCCAGTCCAACACTCTGTGTCACATAAGAACATAAGAGAAGCCATGTTGGATCAGGCCAATGGCCCATCCAGTCCAAGATTCTGTGTCACACAGTGGCCAAAAAAATTATTTATATATATATACACACACACACACACACACTGTGGCTAATAGCCACTGATGGACATCTGCTCCATATTTTTATCTAACCCCCTCTTGAAGGTGGCCATGCTTGTGGCTGCCACCTCCTGCGGCAGTGAATTCCACATGTTAATCACCCTTCGGGTGAAGAAGTACTTCCTTTTATCCATTTTAACCTGTCTGCTCAGCAATTTTATCGAATGCCCACGAGTTCTCGTATTGTGAGAAAGGGAGAAAAGGACTTCTTTCTCTACTTTCTCCATCCCATGCATTATCTTGTAAACCTCTATCATGTCACCCTCTATCATGTCATGGCAAAATCCAGTTGGAAAGTGCATTGAAAGTGGATTGAAAGTGCATTATTTAGCGTGTGTGATCACAGCCCTAGTTTTTGAGCTCTGTCCAAAGTTGGAAGGAAGTATACAAAAAAACAGGTCTCATTTTGGGCAGGCGCTCACAGGAGCGGAGCTCCGGAACATCTAAATTTTATTGTGCTCTTTCTTTTTTAAAAAAGGTAAAGGTAGTCCCCTGTGCAAGCACCAGTCATTTTCGACTCTGGAATGACGTCACATCACAACGTTTTCATGGCAGACTTTTTATAGGGTGGTTTGCCATTGCCTTCCCCAGTCATCTACACTTTCCCCCCAGCAAGCTGGGTACTCATTTTACTGACCTCAGAAGGATGGAAGGCTGAGTCAACCTTGAGCTGGCTACCTGAAACCCAACTTCCGCTGGAATCGAACTCAGGTCGTGAGCAGAGAGCTCAGACTGCACTACTGCAGCTTTACCACTCTTGCTTCTGAGCTCTATTGCTCAACCCCCCAAGACTTTTGCTGAACACTAAGATTTTACAAACTTTCTCATATTTTTCCCCATTGATGTCACTGAGTCACATGGGGGCACTCAATTTGGCACCCCTGGATGACTGACACCTTGTCAATCACCTAGTTTGCTTAGTGGCAGGGCCAGCCTTGATCTCAGGAAGTGAAAATCTAAGTCTAAACCAGGGGAAAACAGCAATGGGGGCTTGAGCGCTGAAAAAAGAAAGGTCTCCTGATAGAAATATCGGTGTGCTAGCAAAGCAAAGGGTTGAGAGGACAAGATGCGAGGGCTAGACTTGGCTACACACGGTGAGAACAAGGCAACCCCCAACGACGCTGCCAAGGCCTCAGGTGTTCAATTTGGATGGTTCTGGTGGCTGAGTTGGGTCCAGGAAACAAAGATGGTCATGATCAACCCTGCCCAGAGTTGCTGGCTAAGAATGTGGAAATACCTGGAGATTTTGAGGGTGAAGCCAAGGGAGGAGAGGGTTTGCAGAGGAAAGGGACCTCAGGAGGGTATAACGCCATAGCACCCACCTTTCAACAGCAGCCATTTTCTCCCAAAGAAGATATTGGATTTATATCCTGCCCTCCACTCCGAAGAGTCTCAGAGCGGCTCACAATCTCCTTTCCCTTCCTCCCCCACAACAGACACCCTGTGAGGTAGATGAAGATATTGGATTTCAATCCCGCCCTCCACTCCGAAGAGTCTCAGAGCGGCTCACAATCTCCTTTCCCTTCCTCTCCCACAACAGACACCCTGTGAGGTAGATGAAGATATTGGATTTATATCCCGCCCTCCACTCCGAAGAGTCTCAGAGCGGCTCACAATCTCCTTTACCTTCCTCTCCCACAACAGACACCCTGTGAGGTAGATGAAGATATTGGATTTATATCCCGCCCTCCACTCCGAAGAGTCTCAGAGCGGCTCACAATCTCCTTTCCCTTCCTCCCCCACAACAGACACCCTGTGAGGTAGATGAAGATATTGGATTTCAATCCCGCCCTCCACTCCGAAGAGTCTCAGAGCGGCTCACAATCTCCTTTCCCTTCCTCTCCCACAACAGACACCCTGTGAGGTAGATGAAGATATTGGATTTATATCCCGCCCTCCACTCCGAAGAGTCTCAGAGCGGCTCACAATCTCCTTTCCCTTCCTCCCCCACAACGGACACCCTGTGAGGTAGATGAAGATATTGGATTTATATCCCGCCCTCCACTCCGAAGAGTCTCAGAGCGGCTCACAATCTCCTTTACCTTCCTCTCCCACAACAGACACCCTGTGAGGTAGATGAAGATATTGGATTTATATCCTGCCCTCCACTCCGAAGAGTCTCAGAGCGGCTCACAATCTCCTTTCCCTTCCTCCCCCACAACAGACACCCTGTGAGGTAGATGAAGATATTGGATTGATATCCCGCCCTCCACTCCGAAGAATCTCAGAGCGGCTCACAAACTCCTTTACCTCCCCCTCCCCCACAACAGACACCCTGTGAGGTAGATGAAGACATTGGATTTATATCCCGCCCTCCACTCCGAAGAGTCTCAGAGCGGCTCACAATCTCCTTTCCCTTCCTCCCCCACAACAGACACCCTGTGAGGTGGGTGGGGCTGGAGAGGGCTCTCACAGCAGCTGCCCTTTCAAGGACAACCTCTGCCAGGGCTGTGGCTGACCCAAGGCCATGCTAGCAGGTGCAAGTGGAGGAGTGGGGAATCAAACCTGGTTCTCCCAGATAAGAGTCCGCACACTTAACCACTACACCAAACCGGCTCTCCAAAGGACTGATCTTAGTCTTCTGGAGACCAATTGCCGTAGATCCTAGATCTGCCACCTGCCTCTCATTCCAGTATCCCCCCCCCCCCCAAAAAAAAGGTGCTACTGTTACCAGCAGACCTCATTTCGGGCAGGAGCTCACAGGAGCAGAGATCTGGAACCTCTAAAATTTATTGTGCTCTTTTTCTTAACCCCGCTCCCCCCACCAAAAAAAAAACCCTTCTGGGCTCCATTGTTCAAACAGCCTGTGAGAATTTTGCTGAACTCCAAGATTTGACAAACTTCCCAATATTTTTCCCTACAAAAAAAAACAAAAAAACAAAACAAAAATCACCAAAACCTATCAAGCGGACAGATGGAAAGCTTCCTCATGCCACTGTGGCCACCTAGGGGAAAGTCATTTTAAAAGTATGATGGGAGTAAGGTTTTATGACCATTCTAATTCAAGAAGCATTTGGAGGTAGATGCTGAGCTGATATAATTGAGTACACTGTTAAGCAAATTGCCCTAAAAACAGGATTTTGTGGAATTTAGAGTGGAGGGCAAGCTGCCTTTTAGCGAGATCAAAAACCTATGTATACAGAAGGTGTCTGCTTTGGAAGTTACCCAATAACGAGACAATATAATATAATAAAAACAAAGGTTTATTATGAAATAAAGACAAACATACAAGACTATAAAATCGCACAACGCACATACAGTCCTAATAAAAATAAGATAGAAATAGACAGGGGTAAACATAAGGATTGACAAACAGGGTAATAATTACCTATTGTAGTCTTCGAGGAAGGCTCCAATGGCGACGAAAAAGGAGATGGGGGATGGACCCTCAACTGATCAGGTACTGAGGGCATCTCTAACAGTGGGGTATATGGTACTGTCGGATGTACATGTGTGGGGAGTTGGGTCAGAGGTTATAAGGACTACCTTGAGACCTTAGGGGGTAGGAGGTGCAGGGACAGATGACAGGTGGTCAGCTGCTACATGACCTCAGAAAAAGGGGAGGCTATGAAGTGACCATAGGGGCTTGACTTGTGTGTTGGGCAGTGGCCAGTCTATTCGGGGCACCAGATTGGATGCCAATATAGCCAATGAGCAGACCTGGCTCTGGTTACCTGATTGGATTTCCTGGTAACAATGGGCAAAGGGAGAGGATCCAGGGTGACAAGGCATGGGTGAGGATATTGGGGTGGAAGTGATTAACAAGCTATCCAAACTTATCTAAAGGTGACAATAGAGGACCAAATTGTCACCTAAGGTGAAACCTGATCTATACAAAGAACTCTGGCTCTAGGTGAAGATGTTCTTCCTCTTCTTTACTTCTATATTGGCACCATCTTTTGTCTTTGGTTCCGTTGGACAAAAGCTTAGGCAGTCTGGCAGAATCCACGCTTAAGATAAGCTTGATTGCCTTATGCAAAAGTAACAGCTGTTGAGTACGTGAGCCTCTCGTTTCGCTGTCATGGAGTCTGGCATTGCCAGACCAGTCGCTGATGGTGTTAGCCTACCAACATGACTTTCGTGATCGAGGCTGAAAACCGCTTACCTGGACAGTTCCTGGCGGCGCAACTTCTTCCACTGCAACGGCCGAGATGGTGCACGCACGGAGCGGCTGGAAACCTATCTGTACTTCTGGCTAGCACTCTTCTGGAGATATAGAATGCTGTTGTAACACTGAGGCTGTTAGTACTCACATATAAGTCTCTTATAAACTAGTAGATAAAACCCACGTTTCACAGCAGAAGTGTGTAATATGAATCTCCAGGCACCCTGGCAACCAAGTGGGTGATTACAATGTCCGTATATAACTGAAATTAGGGGTCTCTCACTCACAACACCTTCCAGTGATGTCAGGGGTGTGTGGCATATGGAAATGTGTCATGCTAATGTGTTGTGCTAATGAGCTATGGCATCTTTTTTTCTACAAAATGACCCCTGATTAGTAGTCAGACCTCTTCTCTCTCTGAGGGCCAGTTTATAGCTAGAATAACCATAAGCACCCTTAAAATATCACCTCAAAAATCGTGCTTTTTTACTGGCAGCCATTTTGTGTCACCACCTGGCCCAAAATGACACAAAATGGCTGCCAGCCAAAAAGTCTGCTTGCAGTTAATGTCTCTGATGAGGCTGAATACCTAAAGCCAGAGCTTTTTTTTCTGGGGGAACATGGTGGAACGGAGTTCCAGAACTTCTTTGTGGAAACAAAATTCTCAAAAAAAGTTTAAAAGTTCGCAAGCAGCACCGATGTGTTTCTCTTTCATTTGAGTTCCAGCACCCCTTTTTCCAGAAAAAAAGCCCTGCCTGAAGCTGTTTTATACTGTATCAAACCAAAGAAGAAGAAGAAGAAGATGATGATGATGATATTGGATTTATACCCTGCCCTTTACTCAGTCTCAGAGCATATTACAATCTCCTTTACCTTCCCCCTACCACCAACAGACACCCTGTGAGGTAGGTGGGGCTGAGAGAGCTCTCCCAGAAGCTGCCCCACTTTCAAGGACAACTCTGCGAGAACTATGGCTGACCCAAGACCATTCCAGCAGCTGTAAGTGGAGGAGTGAGGAATCAAACCTGGTTCTCCCAGATAAGAGAGCTCTGGCTGACCCAAGACCATCCCAGCAGCTGCAAGTGGAGGAGTGAGGAATCAAACCCGGTTCTCTTAGATAAGAGTCCGCACACTTAACCACTACACCAAACTGGTTCTCCATACACCAAATTGGTCCATCACAGTCAGTATTGCCCACTCAAACAGGCTGTGGCACTCCTTGGCATCAGGCAAAGGTCTTCCACCTCACCCACTGCCTGGTCCTTTTCACTGGAGCTACCAGGGATTGAGCCTAGGAACTTCTGCATACCAAACATATGCTCTACCGCTGAGCCACAGCCTTTCCCAGATTCCATTCCCGTCCTCCAGTTCTGATCCCTCGCCTCGCCCCTAATGCACGCCCTTGACTTAGATCATGAGCCCTGCTGTATTAACCGCTGTTAATAAAAAATATCTTTATTTGACTAAAGGAGAAGGAGGCAGTCAAGCAAAACAGAGAAGAATTGTGGGCGGGGGGAGGAAATAATTCTTTTAAAAGCCTGGTTTTCTGCAAGGTCTTCTGGGCTTTGCCGTCAGCATCCGAGAGCGGTTTATAATGACTAAACAAAAAGGGAAAGATAAAGCTGGCAATTGCAATTCCTCAATTAAACTGTAATTTAGATGCTGCTCTCTCTCGCTCTGATTTAAAAAGAGAGAGAGAATATGTCTTGCTTATCCAAGGGTAAAACAATATTTACAGTAACAATTCATTGTTTAATATGCTGGTCTTAAGTTACGGGCATGTATCTTTGCCAATTAATTTTGTTCATTAAATATATCTTCTGCTTTATGGTTGCATGCTGCCCTTGGAGCGGAGCAGCCCCGGGGTCCCTAAATCTTTACATTTATAACAAATACATGTTTTTTTGCATTAAGAAAAATTGCCATGACTTCTTAAAAATCTTTGTACGTAGCAGCTTTAAAAGTCAATGATCTAAGCGTCTCTGCGTATCTCAGAGTTGAACTGGAGTTTCACTGGGGAATGTTTTTAGTGTCAAGAAGGGAGTTTTTAGTGACCCCCACCTCCCATTAAAAAAACTTATCTTTTTTCCTCACACTTCTATATGCTTACACTTCTTACACTTCTATATACTAATTTGTTCCTAATATCTGCCCCTCTCTGCAGCTACATTATTATTATTTTAATGTCCTTCCCGACTGCATTTGTCTAGCCAGTTAGTTATCATCTGACTGTCTGATGACATCATAGCATCATGTAGCCAATCAGCTATGATCAGGTCTTTCTTTTTTTTAGCAGGAATGCACAGGGACACAGTTCAGGCTAGCTTGGTGTCAGGGGGAGTGGCCTAGTATGCAAATGAATTTCTGTTGGGCATTTTCAACAAATAAAACCCCGCGTGAGACAACGGTGATGTCAGGGGGTGTGTCCTGATATTCAATTGAGTTCCTGCTTGGCTTTATTTGTAGAATAAATAGGGAACAGGGGTGACCAAACTTGTTTAATATAAGAGCCACATAGAATAAACTTTATATGTTTGAGAGCTGCAAGACATGAATGTCAGATGTTTGAGGGAAGGAAGGAAAATGGATAGGGGAGGGAAAGGTGGAAAAAAGCAACTTTAACTTTAGATGCATTCTTCAAGCTGCCCAACTGGCTTGGCTTAGAGAAGTGATTTAAAGAGAGAAACTCCTTCTCCAAGCCAGCCGGGGGGGGGGGGGTAGGGGGCTTTGAGAGCTACACAATATATGTGAGAGAGCCACATGTGGCTCCCGAGCCACACTTTGGCCACCCCGGTATATAATGACACAATAAAACAGACTGAGAGTAAAAAGGCAATTGTGATTTTGGGCTGTATCAATAGAAGTATAGTGTCCAGATCGCATGAAGTGATGGCATTGCTTTACTCTGCTCTGGTTAGACCTCACCTAGTGGACTGTGTTCAGTTTGGGGCACACAGTTTAAGAAGGATATAGACAAGCTGGAACATGTCCGTAGGAGGGCAAGGAAAATGGTGGGGGGTCTGGAGGCCAAGTCCTATGAGGAAAGGCTGAAGGAGCTGGGCATGTTTAGCCTGGAGAGGAGACAACTGAGAGGTATGGTTGCCAATCCCCAGGTGGGGGCAGGGGATCCCCTGGTTTGGAGGCCCTCCACCCAACTTCAGGGTCGTCAGAAAGTGGGGGGAGGGGAGGGAAATGTCTGCTGGGAACTCTGTTATTCCCTATGGAGATTTATTCCCATGGAAAATAATGGAGAATTGATCTGCGGGTATCTGGGGGGGGGGGGTGCTTTTTGAGTTAGAGGCACCAAATTTTCAGTACAGCATCTAGTACCTCTCCCCAAAATATTCCCCAAATTTCAAAACGATTGGACTATGGGGTCCAATTTTATGAGCCCCAAAAGAAGGTGCCCCTATCCTTCATTACTTCCTATGGAAGGAAGGCATTGAAAAGGTGTGCTGTCCCTTTAAATGTGACGGCCAGAACTCCCTTTGGAGTTCAATTATGCTTGTCACAGCCTTGATCTTGGCTCCACCCCAATGTCTCCTGGCTCCACCCCCAAAGTCCCCAGATATTTCTTAAATTGGACTTGGCAACCCTACTGAGATGCAATAAGATCACCATCTTCAGTTACTTGAAGGGCTATCATATCATATAGAGGATGGTGCTGAGTTGTTTTCTATGGCCCCCAACAGTGCCAGATTAAACCCTGTGGAGGCCCCTAGGCAGTCAAAATCTCAGGGGCCTCTTGCAAATTATCTAAGAATTGGACCGCCCACCCCACCACCTGTGGCCCCCCTGCAGCCTGCAGGCACCTTCCCAAAAGCCCCTTTGACAAAACTGTGGGGGAGAGGCAGAGAGAGGCAAACTTGGCAACAACGCTAGCAGCAGCTGCATCAGGCAATTCAGGCAAAGAGAAGCTCAGTTGCTGGCTGCATGTGGAGGCTGGGAGGGCTGCGAGCAGGAGGGGGGAAATGGGGGGGGGGAAGCCAGCCCAGGGCCCCTAAAGGCATGGGGGCCCATAGACCAGTGCCTACTTTGCCTAATTGTCAATCCAGCTCTGGCCCCCAAAGGTCAGCCCAGAACCAACAGGTTGAAATTAAATCAAAAGAGTTTCCAGCTCAACATTAGGAAGAACTTCCTGACTGTTAGAACGATTCCTCAGTGGAACAGGCTTCCGTGGGAGGTGGTGGGCTCTCCTTCCTTGGAGGTTTTTAAAAAGAGGCTAGTGGGCCATCTGACATCAATGCTGTGAACTTAGGCAGGTCATGGGAAGGAGGGCAGGAAGGGTTGCATCAATGCTCACTTCTTGTGGCCCCTTCTTACACACCCAGGGAAATGCCAGTCACCACTTTGGGGTCAGGCAATAATTTTTCCCCAGGCCAGTTTTGCAAAGGATCTTGGAGAGGATTTTGCCCACCCCCACCTTCTGGGCTTGCAGCAGGGGTCACTGGGTGTGTGTGGGGAGGTACTTGTAAATTTCCTGCATTGTGCAAGGAGTTGGATTAGATGACCCTCGATGTCCCTTCCAACTCTATGATTCTAAAGTTCCCTCATTTCCAAGCTGGTAGAGAAACTCCCCCCTCCCCTTATCTCCCCTCATCTCCCTACCTCCCCTCATTCTGTCAAGCAGTGGGTAAAGGAACGTGAGGCCTTTGCACATGCCCAGTAGCCGCTTGTGATACAATCTCCTCATTTGCCCCTCCCTTGCTTTGTGGTGTCTATTGGTGGAAGGGCCCACAAGGCCTCAGAGCTGAGAGGCATGACCTTTTCTCCAACTTGTTCCTCCATCCTCTGCTCTCCTTGACCACTGACCACTTGGATCCCAGATCAGGGAACTCACCTCCACACTGGCCCACCCAAGCTTCTTTTATATATATCCCCCATTCGCATCCTCTCCAATACCTTCCGCTCAGTCAAGGGCTCTCTCAGAGAGATTGATGAATCAGGTGGTCTGCAGGCTATGTTCCCATTTGGCCCACTCCTGCCTCCACTCACCGGATGCCCGGCCAACCAGGTGCCAGCCATTTGTTTTGCCCTGGGGTCCACTGGGTCTGCACAGTCAGCTGTGTCTATCCTGTAGTTATTGCAAGAACCCATTGCAAGATTAGGTAGGTTCATGGGAAGACATCAAAGGTCCATCAAGAAATTTAAGTAGTAAGTCTCAACTCAAAAATCTCATTTGAAAACTCTAACCATATGCCTTCTGACAATTGGAGGAGGGGTAGCGGATGGGAGTGCTGGAAATTGCAATTATAAAAGTGGATACCTCTGAATTCCTTGCTGACCACATTCCTGGTCAGCAAGCCAATCACTTCACTTTCACTTTTTCAAAACCTTTAATGGCATAAAATAAAGAAACAAATACATAGATGGGATCCAAAACAGGCAAAACCGAGTAAAAATTACACTAACCAGAAAGGCAATCAAGACAACACCACAGAAAAACCAACCCGATATTCCTTGCCCTTGCCCAAAATTATGATAGCCCCTATGCAATACACCAGCCACACACCCAGCTACCAGCCCCAACAATCTGGGGGATCCACCAGCAAGCAAATGCTGGGCAATTCCCATTGGAGAGCCAGAAAGGTCAAAAGAAGAAGAAGATAATGGATTTATATCCCACCCTCCACTCCAGAGAGTCTCAGAGCGGCTCACAATCTCCTTTACCTTCCTCCCTCACAACAGACACCCTGTGAGGTAGGTGGGGCTGGAGAGGGCTCTCACAAGGCCCTTTCAAGGACAACCTCTGCCAGAGGTCTGGCTGACCCAAGGCCATTCCAGCAGGTGCAATTGGAGGAGTGGGGAATCAAACCCGGTTCTCCCAGATAAGAGTCCACACACTTAATCACTACACCAAACTGGCTCTCCAGCAACAGGATCACACAGTTGCCGATGCAACCCACGAAACACAGGGCAATGGAACGAAATACGAACCAACGAATCAGGCTCCGACAAGCAACACCCACACAGTCCATTCTCAAAAGAAAAATATTCAGTCCAGCGAGCATAAAAGCTCAATGCTATCGAGGGCCAGCAAGACCCCGCATGCAAGCAACGCCTTGCCTCAGCAAGCCAATCATGAACCGAATCAATGGCTTGTTAGCATTCCTGATTGTAAGAGGGCCATATTCCATACAAAACTAAATCTCAGTCTGGGGAGGGGGAGGGCTTAGAAAAAAATACATGAAATAGATGAAACCCACGGGCTTCTGATTATTCGTTTAGCTATCCACTCGGCAAGTTAATTGGGACACTTCATTCTTCTGGTTCAAGGCCGATGCCAGTCCAAATGCAAAGGGACATTCAGCAAAAGGGTCTATATATACAGGCCCCGGATTGTACAGGGGACTAACTTTACCTTTAAGAAACAATGGTCACTGGAATCAAAGGGCATGATGGCCAAGGAGGTAAGGACACAACCGGACCTCAGATTCAGCGGGAGCTTACAGGAGTGCAGCTCTTGAACCATTCTGAGAGTTCCACCTCCTCGTCCATTGACTAGTAGGTGCAGCTGCATAACAATCCCTGGATGAGCTCCACCACCTATTTTTCTACAAAGAGACCCCTGCATATACACACATATAAAAAAAAACCCTATAGGATGCTCCATTTCCATTTGGAACTTTATCCAGTATAAATGGAATAAATTCTACCCAAAAGGAAAAAAATCTCCAGTCTGACATGAGAGGCAAAATCATTCTTCTGTGCACTTAATCTGCTCAGAGCAGTGGATAACCGGATTCTTTAGTGTAGCGTGTAAATTAATTTAAATGCAGCATATACCGCCGTCAAGCCTGCCTTTTATTATTTCTTTTCCTAAGAAAAGGCCTCTAGTCTATAATTTCGGGGTATTGTTTTAGGTTAATTTACTCTGCTAGTCATTATTATACTCACTCCCCCAGCTTTCAGTATAATACCCTGCTTAATTCTGTTCCTGCAATTCTATGGACTTTCCAAACCCCATAGCACACGGGATAATAGCACATGCCACAGATATTTTGATTAGATGATGAATTAGCTTGCATTTCTTTATTTATCACTTTCTATTATGGCTCATATATAAAAATATCCCCTTAATAGGGTGAGTGGTAGTGGTATACTTACAATTCCCTGAGAAGTGTGCCAGGATAGAAGGAATTTGGATTTTAATGGGAGAGCAGACAGAAGAAAAAGATATTGGATTTATATCCTGCCCTCCACTCCGAAGAGTCTCAGAGCGGCTCATGATCTCCTTTACCTTCCTCCCCAACAATAGACACCCTGTGAGGTAGATGAAGATATTGGATTTACATCCCGCCCTCCACTCTGAAGAGTCTAAGAGCGGCTCACAATCTCCTTTCCCTTCCTCCCCCTCCCCACAACAGACACCCTGTGAGGTAGATGAAGATATTGGATTTATATCCCGCCCTCCACTCCAAAGAGTCTCAGAGCGGCTCCCAATCTCCTTTCCCTTCCTCCCCCACAACAAACACCCTGTGAGGTAGATGAAGATATTGGATTTATATCCCACCCTCCACTCCGAAGAGTCTCAGAACAGCTCACAATCTCCTTTACCTTCCTCCCCCACAACAGATACCCTGTGAGGTAGATGAAGATATTGGATTTATATCCCACCCTCCACTCCAAAGAGTCTCAGAACGGCTTACAATCTCCTTTCCGTTCCTCCCCCACAGCAGACACCCTGTGAGGTGGGTGGGGCTGAAGAGGGCTCTCACAGTGGCTGCCCTTTCAAGGACAACCTCTGCAAGAGATATGGCTGACCCAAGGCCATTTCAGCAGCTGCAAGTGGAGGACTGGGAATCAAACCCGGTTCTCCCAGATAAGAGTCCGCACACTTAACCACTACACCAAACTGGCTCTCCCAAACAAAGCTATCTGTCCCAAACAGACAGCTGAAGCCTAGCTATGTCTACTCAAAAGTAAGTCCTACTGTCCAAGGATAGTGTGCATAGATCAGACCAAATGTTGCAAACCTGGGCCAATTACCCACTAGCTTTACCTTGCTCTCGCGCTCCTCTTCTCCGCTGGACTTTTGTCGAATTTAACACTATCTGCCCCAGGACTGCAACTAGCTCCGCCTTTTTCATGCAGCAAGCGGAAACTGGTTTTTAGAGGATCTTGTTTGCTGCGCGAAAGAGGTGGAGTGAGTTGCAGCCTCAGGGCAGCTTGTGCGAAATCCAATGGCTAGTGGGAAATCGGCCTTGGACTAGGTCGGGGATGGGGAATCTCTGTCCTGAGGTCACTTGGTGTGGCCCTCGGGGATTGCTGGACCGAACCGAGCCATGTGGCAGCCTCCCTGGGGCCTGGCTGGCCAGTGAAGATTGTGGGGCTCAGCCGCGCAGTGCAGCAGCCTCCTAGGGTTGCCAAGTCCAATTTAAGAAATGTCTGGGGACTTTGGGGGTGGAGCCAGGAGACTTTGGGGGTGGAGCCAGGAGACATTGGGGGCGGAGCCGAGAGCAAGGTTGTGACAAGCATAATTGAACTTCAAGGGAGTTCTGGCCATCAAATTTAAGGGGACTGCACAATTTTTAAAATGCCTTCCTTCCATAGGAAATAATGAAGGATAGGGGCACCTTCTTTTGGGGCTCATAGAATTGGACCCCCTGGTCCAATCTTTTTGAAACTTGGGAGGTATTTTGGGGAGAGGCACTAGATGCTATACTGAAAATTTGGTGCCTCTATCTCAAAAAACAGCCCCCCCAGAGCCCCCGAAACCTGCAGATCAATTCCCCATCATTTCCTATGGGAATCGTTCATGGAGGTGCATGATGGCTCTGGGGGCGGGGCTTCCCCCGTCGGCCAGCTGGCTGGGGGAGGGGGGAAGCCTGTAAAACCGGGGGATCCCCCTCTGGGACCTGGGGATTGGGAAGCCTACAGCCTCCCCAGGGCCAGGCAGGGATCACAGGGCCCAGATGTACTGTGCGGCAGCCTCCCCGGGGCCTGGCCGGCTGGCCAGAATTGCTGCAGTGCCTGGAAAAATTACTTCACAGGTCAGTTTGCACTTGATTATCCCAGAGGGTGTGGCCTAATATGCTAATGAGTGTGTGACCTAATATGCTAATATTAGGGGAAGTGGTCTAATATGCTACTGAGTTCCTGCTGGGCTTTTTCTAAAAAAAAGCCCTGGACCTATGCATTTGCCTAGGGCAGTAGGCCACGTGTGTGTTTGTGTGTGTGTGTGCCAGATTAGGCTCTCCTCATGTGAGTTCAAATAGGAAAAAAAAATATTTGCATTAATTTTGCTGGCCTGAATCATTCTCCCTCAGCCGAGCACTGTTTTTTAAGTTGATAATTTTCCATGGCCCGCGAATGGTGTTATAAATATCCATATGGCTCTTGGCAGAAAAAAAGGTTCCCCACCCCTGGACTAGGTCGATTTCGCACTAGGGCTTGTTCCGGATGGAGAGACCTTTTGCCCCCTGCATTTATCTCAGTTTTTGCACAAGCTGCCCTGAAGCTGAGAGTGGCACGCCGCTTTTCCCATCAAGCAGAAACCACTTGTAAGAGGATCTGACTTGCTGCGGAAAAACGGCACACCAACTTGCAGCTCCGACGCAGCTTGTGCGAAAACCGAGAGAAGCTCTGGGGGTAAAAGGGCTCTCTGCCTGGACCAAGCCTACTGCAAAATCAGTCCTGCTGTATGAGCCCTGTAGACCTTTACGGTCAGTAACCCAACATCTTTAGAACCATGGACAGTGTTGAAGGAGGACAGAGGAGTCACTTGCTTTTTAGATAGCTCCAGCTTGAAGTCTCCCAGATATGCTTTCAAGGTCATTCTCTATTTTTTTTAAAAAAAATAATTAACAAAAATTCAACATTTTACATATTATAAAAGCATCTGTTTTCTCCAGGGAAACTGATCTCTGCGCTCCATCTTGTTGTAAAAGCGTCTGTCACATTTCTCTCCGTCTTCTCATAAGGCCAAATGCAAGGAGTCTGAATTGTCAGCTGTCTTTTGGGTTTCCTGTAGGGTTGCTGGCTTTGGGTTGGGACATACCTGGAGATTTGGAGGGGGGGTACAGCTTGGGAAGGGCCGATGCTACGGAGGGGCATCAGGAAGTTACAACCCCTCCCAAACCAGCCATTTCCCTCCAGAAAAACAGATCTCGGTAGTCTGGAGATCGGTTGTAATCTCAGGAGATCATCAGACCCCGCCTCGAGGTTGGCACCCCAGTCTCCTGTCATTCTGCAACACTGCTGCTTCACTGACAGACATCCGAATCTTGCCGCAGACTGCGCCCTTCGATAGCAGTTTCTGTTGATTTGCATATTAAGGAGGGAAGCCTTTAAAATCTCTGTCGGAGGAAGGTTAAAGGGCTTCAATCAGTTTGGCCTCATTGCTACTTTTTTAAGCACTGAAACTGCCAGTTCTTAGACCATTGATGGATGACCTTTGAAAAACATCATGGAAGAATATTAATATTTTCTTTAAGTTCGTATGTGCGCCGTTCTGGTGGGTAACAGAAAAAAGAAGGAAAAAGAGTTGAAAATAGGCTTGCCAGTCCCCAGGTCTGGGCAGGGGATCCCCCGGTTTTTCAAACTCCTCCCCACCAACTGGCAGCTGGCCAGTGGGGGAAGCACCACCCCAACAGCCACCATGTGCCTTCAGACCTGGGCAGGTTTAGAAGAAGCTCGCAACTGTTTGTTTTTCTGAATGTGTGTGTGCCTTTAAATCTCATCAGGAAAGCTGCAGGGAGGCGGAGTGAGCAGACAGAGCCACATGGCTCTCATGACCCTCTGTTTGTTTGGAGGAAAACTCCACCTCCTAGGCTGTTCTTTTATTTTCCTGTTAGTCAGAAGAAGTTGGTGGAAATACAGCAAATGGTTATATTCAGCAACATGAGTAAATTTTCCCAGTGAGATCACAAAAGTGTGTGTTTGCTAACTGTTTTAATTTTGGCTGCTTTGTGAGAGTGTGTGTGTTCACTTTCATTTAGTGGAAGTTTAGCTGCTGAAGGACAAGGAAATGAAGCCTGTATTCAGGGGAACTGCATTGCTGTAGTTTTATTTATTTTAGGGAATAGGAAAGTCTCCTGGCTCCACCCTCAAAGTCCTCAGATATTTTCTGAGTTGGACCAGGCAACCCTTGCTGAAACAACATAAAATCTAACTAGGGTTGCCAAGTCCAATTCAAGAAATCTCTGGGGACTTTAAGGGTGGGGCCAGGAGACTTTGGGGGTGGAGCCAGGAGACACTGGGGTGGAGCTAGGAGCAAGGGTGTGACAAGCATCACTGAACCCCAACGGGAGTTTTGGCCATCGCATTTCAAGGGACGGCACACCTTTTTAAATGTCTTCGGCACCAAGGCACCAAGGAGAGTGGCGCCAATGGCGCCAAGGAGAGTGGCAAGCTGCCCCATCTTGGAGGAGCAGCTAAGGTGAAGCGAAGAAGAGGCGGCAGCAGTGCAGCGAGTCCGAGTCCTAGAAGGACCCAGATTTGCGGCTCGCCATGCTCCTGGCCTGCCTCCACCCTCCCCTTCTCTGATTTTACCTCAGAGGCGGAGCAGCTTGCCACTCTCCTTGGCGCCGTTTCCCCCTCTCCCCCCGCTTCCATTTTTTTTTTAGAGTGGGGGAAGAGGCTGTAAATCCTGGGGTCCCCAGCCAGGGCGGGAGGGTTGGGAAGCCTAAATCTAACCGAGAGGAAGTGAAAAGTTTCAAACAGTGGAGCCAACACCTGTTTGAGAAATTCCTACAAACTTGGGGGTGGAGCCTTGGGGAGGGTGAAGTTTGGGGAGGGGAGGGGGTAGGAGGCCATGATTTTTATTTGTATTTTTTCCCCTAGTCCGAGTATTAGCTGTAATATCAGGAGACTGAAATGTTTCCAGGGCTTTCATGCTGAAAAATCCCTCCATTTACAAAATGACTACAACTGAGACTCTAGTCCGGGAACTTTAGCAGACTGGGTGAGGGAGGAGGATTTATACTCCACTCTTCACTCGAGGAAGGCAAACTCCAAGGAGCACCCACGCTGCACTTGGGGAGAGGGAGCGCCGCCAGGTAGCCACCTACTTGGCCTACCCCATGCACCAGCCATGGGCCAGGGAGTGCCAGGGAAGAGGCTCCCATGAACTTGAGCAGTCTGACCACTCCTCCATAGCGCATACAGCCTGTCCCTCTTCCAGCAGTGGGGCGCACACCTACCATTTTCGCACACAGCTTACCTCGCAGTCATAATCCTGTTCCCTCCGCAGTATCTGTCGGATTTCCCACCATCTGCGCCGGAGTTACAGGAAGTGCCGCGGCTTTTGTGTAGCAAATGTAAACTGGGTTTTAGCGGTTTACGTTTGCTACGCAAAAGCTGCGGCACTTCCTTTAACTTCGGCGCAGATGGTGGGAAATCCGACCGGATGCTGCGGAGGGAAGAGGATTGTGACTGCGAGGTGAGCTGTGTGCGAAAACGGTCACCGTTTGACCACCCGAGGATGCCTCAGGCTATTCTGGCTTTTTTCTGCACTGGGAGGCTGCTGCCCCAAGCTGCCTGTGTGTACCCAGCCTGCCTGTTGTCTATCTCTCAGTTCCCTGTCCTTGAAAGGGCAGCTTCTGAAAGAGCTCTCTCATCCCCACTTGCCTCACAGGGTGTCTGCTGTGGGTGGGGGGAGGTAAAGGAGATTATGACCACTCTGAGACTCTGAGATTAAGAGTATAGGGTGAGATATAAATCCAATATTCTCCTTCTCTCTCTCTCATGCATACACCAGATGTAAATTACCTTTCCTAGCCTGTGTCTTTCCTCTGAGTGACACTAAGTGGATTTGTTTTTTGAGAAGACATCCAAGATATATAAGACAGAATAGTTTTTTAACCTAACTCATTGGTTGGGGGGAAGCTGTTGGAACAACTCCTCCCACAATGCCTTCCTCTTCTCAAAGCCACATCCCCTGATGCTATTGTGATGACCAGAAAAAGGAATCTGAGAACACACCTCATTTGTCACTCACATTTCAGCCTGACCTTTTTGAGAGAACCCAAAGCGTTCACTTAAGGCTGTTAACACCTGATGCCTCCTCGTGAGAGCAGCCGGGCAAACAGAGTCCGGGGAAAAGCAGTTCAAAAGAACATGGATTTGCCATTCACATCCCAGCTACAGCTGTGTCTTTTGGATTTTGCTTTGATCTTACATTTATAAGTTAAGGTTTGATTTTCTATTGCATTTGGGTCATGATCCTACTCAGGGCTTTTTTTGTAGCACCAGCTGCAATGTCCTTAGGTCAGCCATAGCTCCTTGAAAGGGCAGCTTCAGTGAGAGCTCTCTCAGCCCAACCTACTTCACAGGATGTCTGTTGTGGGGGATGAAGGTAAAGGAGCTTGTAAACCACTCAGACTCTGAGATGCAGAATGAGAGGTGGGATATAAATCCAATATCCTCTTCCTTTTCTTCCTCCTCCTCTTCTCCTTCTCCTTCATGATCTCAGGCATAGAGAGGTGCCCAATCCCAATTTACCTCTTTAACCATTATACCGTTGTTCGCTAACGTTATACCGTTGTTTGTGCCAGTGTCTGGAAATGGCAGGTGATACTCTAGGAATACCCAAATCCCTATGATCTTTAACACAGAGATTTGTGGCATTTCTAGACCATAGTCAAGAAATGACATCACTTCTGGGTTCACTTCAGAGACCCCCCCAAAAAATTTTTTTATCACACTGGTGGGCAAGTGAGACTTGATGGATGAGCTGGTTGGGGGCACTCAGACTGGCTGGTAGAGATAGTTTGGTGTAGTGGTAAAGTGTGTGGACTCTTATCTGGGAGAACCGGGTTTGATTCCCCACTCCGCTTGCAGCTGCTGGAGTGGCCTTGGGTCAGCCATAGCTCTCATAGGAGTTGTCCTTGAAAGGACAGCTTCTGGGAGAGCTCTCTCAGTCCCACCCACCTCACAGGGTGTCTGTTGTGGGAGAAGAAGATACAGGAGAGAAGGGTGGGGTATAAATATGCAGTCTTCTTCTTCTTCTAGTAGGGGAAAAGGAGCTCTCAGGCTAGCTTGCCTAGACTACAGAAAGTCCTTGTCAATGGGGCAGACTCACCATTAGGTGAGAAATTTTCCGTCAAAAATTCTGACTTTTCTCAAAAGGAAGCAAAACCTTAAAGGGAGAATGTTCACCATTTTGGTACCCGTCTCCAGAGAGTATTTATGCCCATTTTATCTCAGTGAGAAGGCTGACATTTGTGAGGAAATCCATTGGTGTGTGATTCCTCTGTTAGCACTTTATAGGGATTCAGAAGAGGGTGGATTCCCCCCCGCCCCTAATGATTCACTTGAGGCTCCCGCCGACGAGTGCAATGGAAATTTTCTAGAGGTGACATTCCTAATTCGGTGAAATGCGATAGGCCATGAAGGGAACCGAGATTCGGAACTCCACGGTAGATGAAGTGTCATTTCCACCGTGACTTTGGGCTTCTACAGATCTCGGTGAACTTGGAGGGTTTGTTCCCCCCCACCACCCTGCTCCTTCCTCATCATTTCTATTAATATTCTTCAAGTGACAGCAAAGTTCGATTCTGAAGAACTGATCCCAGGCAAGTCTGTGCAAGGTTCATTAGCATGCAAATCTGAACGAATTCATTAGCCCTGCAACTGATGCTCTTGGAAAGCAGGGGAAGAGTTAAGTCAGCCTGAGTAAATCAGGCTGTGCTAATGAGCCTGTTAACAAAGCTTGGGTAGGACTCCCCCCCCCACCACCACCACCACTAGCCTAGTGTGACAAAGCATGATGTTAAATTTTCAAGCATCCTACCCGGGATGAGGAGGTTCTATTTATTTCCTGCTTCAGATGTGCGAGAAGAAAGCAGAGAACCAAAGCTAAGTGGGAAGAGGTGAAGGATGCCACGATATTTCCTCATTCCGGGCTGAAAAGGCTGCACGGCTTCCAAACACGCGGCCTGCATGACAAACGGATCTGTACAAATACGCTCTCCATGGCGAAGAGGAAAGGATCCGGGGAGGCGAAATCTTAAAAGCACAAAACCGGAGAGCTGAGGAGCCTCTCTTCGCAAAGCCTTTCATGCGGCATGTCGATATTCTCTCTTCTTTCCGCACTGCTGTCGTTTCCTTCTTGTGGTGTCACGAAGATAGTGTACCCTGTTCCGTCTTTGTTGTCAAAGCACAAAGTCAACCGCTGTCACTGGAGTTGCCAAACGCCAGACATTTTACGTGAGGCGAAAAGGTTAATGCACCGTTTGATGTGCTTCCCTCTGGTTTGATGTGAGGGTATAAAAGTGGGTATTTTAACAGTGTAGTTCTGAGCAGAGGTGACTTCAGCAGACTTAGAAGGGTGTGACTTTGCTTAGGATGCCACTCACAGGGAGTTAAACTTGTTTTTTGTTTTGTTTTTTTTTAATCCGTGCACCTGCTATATACCCAGGGTCACCAACCTCCCAGGAGAACCTAGAGATCTTCCCAAGTTACAGCAGATATCAAGATTACAAAGTTCAGTTCCCGGGATAAAAATGGCTGCTTTAGAGCAGGAGTCCCCAACTCCCCAGGCCGTGGACCAATACCGGTCTGTGGCCTGTTAGCAACCGGTCCATGATTTGTATAATTATTTCATTATATATTACATTGTAGAAATAATAATAATAATAATAATAATAAGAAGAAGAAGAAGAAGAAGAAGAAGAAGAAGAAGAAGAAGAAGAAGAAGAAGAAGAAGACAACGACGACATTGGATTTATATCCTGCCCTCCACTCTGAATCTCTGAGACCCACTTACAATATCTTCCTCCCCCCACAACAGACACCCTGTGAGGTGGGTGGGGCTGAGAGAACTCTCACAGAAGATGCCCTTTCAAGCATAGCTCTGTGAGAGCTGTGGCTGAGCCAAGGCCATTCCAGCAGCTGCAAGTGGAGGACTGGGGAATCAAACTCGGTTCCCCCAGATAAGAGTCCACACACTTAACCACCACACCAAAATATAGCTCACAATTGTATCATCCCGAAACCATCACCCCTTGCCCCTTCAGTCCCTGGAAAAATTGTCTTCCACAAAACTGCTCCCTGGGGCCAAAAAGGTTGGGGACCACTGCCCTGAGTCTGCTTCGGCAGGGAGGATGGGATATAAGTACGAAAAATAAATAAATAAATTTATACCCCACTGAGATCTCTCCTTCTGCCAAAGTCTGCCCTCCCCAGACTCCATCCTCAAATCTGTGAGGATTTCCCAACTCACACATGTTGGGAACCCTATATTTATCAGGCCCCGCTTCTTGAATCACCAAAAAATGTTAAACATCAGTCCCTGCACCATCCCAAACTTGGGTTGCCAAGCTCAAGGTGGGAACTGGAGATTCTCCAGTATTAAAATTGATCTCCAGATGACAGAACTCAATTCCCCTGAAGGAAATGACTGGTTTGGAGGGGGGATGCCTTGGCGTTTCATTCCGCTGACCACCAGCTCCTCCCCAACCCCCACCCTTCCCAGGCTCTGACCCAAATCTCCAGGAATTTCCAAAACTGCAGTTGGCAACCCTGACTGCTCTTTGTGTACCACCTCACCAGGCAGGGCTTTTTTTGTAGCAGGAACTCATTTGCATATTAGGCCACACACCCCTGATGTAGCCAGTCCTCTAAGAGCTTACAAGGCTCTTAGTGCAGGGCCTACTGAAAGCACCAGGAGTTACCAGGTATTTCAAGTGTGGACATATGAACACATATATATGAAGCTGCCTTCTACTGAATCAGAACCTGGGTCTGTCAAAGCCAGTATTGTCTACTCAGACTGGCAGCGGCTCTCCAGGGTCTCAAGCTGAGGTTTTTTGCACCTATTTGCCTGGACCCTTCTCAGTTGGAGATGCTAGGGACTGAACCTGGGACCTTCTGCTTACCAAGCAGATGCTCTATCACTGAGCCACTGTCCCTTCCCCTAAAAAGAGCCTTATAAGCTCTTGGAGGATTGGCTACATCAGGGGTGTGTGGCCTAATATGCAAAGGAGCTCCTGCTAGAATTCCACCCCTGTATGAACCTATGAAGCTGCCTTCTTCTGAATCAGACCCTGGGTCCATCAAAGCCAGTATTGTCTACTCAGCCTGGCAGCGGCTCTCCAGGGTCTCAAGCTGAGGTTTTTCACGCCTACTTGCCTGGACCCTTTTTAGTTGGAGATGCCAGGGATTGAACCTGAGACCTTCTGCTTACCAAGCAGAGGCTCTACCACTGAGCCACCGTCCCTCCCCCTAAGTGTGGTAACTCAAATTTTGACCAGACTTGGATATCTCAGGCTATCTTATTGGGCTTTGGCTATCGTTAGTTTTTGGATGGGAGACCACCAAGGAAGTCCAGGGTTGCTGCGCAGAGGCAGACAACGGCGAAGCACCTCTGAACGTTGCTTGCTTTGAATCCCCTGCAGGGTCACCATAAGTTGGCTGTGATATAGCAAAAAAAAAAAAAGGGGGGGGGGACTAAATCATGGGGTTTTATTTCACCAACGTTGTCCATAAGACATATCGCTGTGTCAGAATTCGGGGGACGAGTTGGGAAAGAAAGACCGCCGACTGCTCCTGTTGCTTCAGCTAACGAACGGAGTCAATAGAATTTGTTAATCAAATTATCCTCCGACCAAGAATCTCCCTTTCTGAAATGAACTTCCCCTCCAGATTTGCACTAAAGTTATTGGAATTGCACCTTGTGCTTTCAAAAAAATTACCAAGCAGTACTGCCGAAATTACCAAGCAGTGACCCCGGCCACACCAAGGGGATAAGCAGAGCAGCTCAAAGCTAACTTGCAAAAGACAATCTGTGGTTGAACACTCAAGATAGTGTGTGTGTGAAAGGGGGGGGAGAGGAGGGTGGAACAGCATCCTGCAATACCACAACTTCTAGAGCCATAACTGGAAGTGACAACGCTATGACACGGGACACTCTAGAATTCTAGGAAACAGAGAATGCTATTTTTTTTTTAGCATAGACTTTTGGATGACTCCTAGAGGGTCCCATGGCCATGTGATGTCACTTCCGGCTATGTAGCTGGAAGTGATGTTGCAGCGTTGCAGGATGCTATTTAAATAAGTCCCACCTCCCTCCATCTCCCTGAGTTCGCCAGTTTCTGTTGCTGTTGTTTGTGTGTGTGTGTGTGTATCTGGAAGTCATGTTGCCCTCTGTTGACTGACCCCTACTGGGAGCCTGGAGGGTATTCAGAGAGGTGGCTGAATACAGCCTGCCCCATCCTCCTGACTGGGTATTTCAAGGAAGTCTCCCATCCAAGTACTAACCCAAGTTGACCCTGCTTAGCTTGGCCTAGACTGTCTGGCACCCTAGGCAAGGCTAACTTCTGGTGCCCCCCCACACACTGACAACATCACCAAGTCACATGGGGGGCACCCCATTTTGCATCCCCAGTAGGCCGGCACCCTAGGCAATCGCCTAGTTTGCCTAGTGGTGGGGCCGGCCCTGTCTGGAACGTGTGCAGTCTCCTTTAATCTGTTTTTGAGAGGTCTTTCTTTTCCTTTTTGTTAATTTAGAGTCTTTTCCCCCCTGGATACCTGGGGAGTTCCAAGAATATGGGGAGGCCCAGTAGTAATGTATGGCTGTGAGAGCTGGACCATAAGGAAGGCCAAGCACAGAAGAATAGATGCTTTCGAGCTGTGGTGCTGGAGAAGACGCTTGAGAGTCCCTTGGACTGCAAGAAGATCAAATCATAAGAACATAAGAGAAGCCATGTTAGATCAGGCCAATGGCCCATCCAGTCCAAGACTCTGTGTCACACAGTAGATATATATATATATATATATATATATATATATATATATATATATATATAGTGGCTATGCTTGTGGCCGCCACCACCTCCTGTGGCAGTGAATTCCACATGTTAATCACCCTTCGGGTGAAGAAGTACTTCCTTTTATCCATTTTAACCTGTCTGCTCAGCAATTTCATCGAATGCCTACAAGTTCTTGTATTGTGAGAATGGGAGAAAAGTACTTCTTTCTCTACTTTCTCCATCCCATGCATTATCTTGTAAACCTCATGTCACCCCGCAGTCGACGTTTCTCCAAGCTAAAGAGTCCCAAGCGTTTCAACTTTTCTTCATAGGGAAAGTGTTCCAGCCCTTTAATCATTCTAGTTGCCCTTTTCTGGCAAATCAGTCAATCCTAAGGGAAAGCAACCCAGACTGTTCCCTGGAAGGTCAGAGGCTGAAGCTGAAGCTCAAATACTTTGTCTAACACTTCATTATACCCTATGGAGATCAGTTCCCAAAGGGTATAATGGAATATTGATCCGTGGGTATCTGTGGGTAATGTATGGCTGTGAGAATTGGACCATAAGGAAGGCCAGCTGCAGAAGAATAGATGCTTTTGAGCTGTGGTGCTGGAGAAGACTCTTGAGAGTCCCTTGGACTGCAAGAAGATCCAGTCAGTCGGTCCTAAGGGAAATCAGCCCTGACTGTTCCCTGGAAGGTCAGATGCTGAAGCTGAAGCTCAAATACTTTGGCCACCCACTGAGAAGGGAGCACTCCCTGGAGAAGACCCTGATGCTAGGAAAAACAGAAGGCAAAAGAAGAAGGGGACAGCAAAAGATGAGATGGCTGGACAGCATTACTGATGTAACCAACATGAATTTGAGCAGATTTCGGAGGATGGTTGAAGACAGGAGGACCTGGCGTGACTTTGTCCATGAGGTCGCAAAGAGCCGGACTCGACTGTGCGACTGAACAACAACAGCCTTGCTTATGAATGGCCTATTGTGTGGTTCTTTGACAACTCCCACAGGGGCCAACCACTTTGCAATTACATGGAGTGATTATACCTATAGATGACATGTGATGTACATAGGAATACTGCAACAATTGCTTACCCAACGTGCCCCCCCCCCCAAATGAGGGCATAATGCTAATGCTACAAAACCTACCCTAAAAAGCGCTACAAATGGTCACCAACGATATTATCACCTGTACAAACAAAACGACGCAGAAAATAATTGTTCCTCCGGGTTGCGAGTTTGTTCTGTTCTTAGCCCCCCAGGATAAATGGCACCTGCCCGCATGGACTTCTTCTCTAGGGCTGTTAAAGA
Organism: Heteronotia binoei; assembly: GCF_032191835.1. Classification (NCBI taxonomy): domain Eukaryota; kingdom Metazoa; phylum Chordata; class Lepidosauria; order Squamata; family Gekkonidae; genus Heteronotia; species Heteronotia binoei. The sequence goes on along the minus strand of NC_083236.1, from coordinate 61,747,275 downwards.
TCCAGCGGCTCGTCTTCCCTCACATCCAGAGCCACCCCGCTGAGAAGCCAAATGTTAATAAGTGATGAGAATGCCACGCATTGCAACCGGGAACTGATGCTGCATTAGTTAATTAATGAGAGAACAACTGCATGGTTATTAATGCCGGGTATCAGGCCTGAGACTGGGGAAAGAACATGAAGCTATTATTAAGATGGGATTAATCGACTTTACCGGCTGCAGGCGCGAGGTGAACGTTTCGGGTGTCGACCTCTGGGTCTGCGGTGTTTGTTTTTTTTATTAGCGGATAATTGATAGGTGGGAAGCTGAAACTGAGGCAAACTGAGGCCTTCCCCCACCTGACCCGATTCCCCAGAGGCAAGAGGGAGGAGGAAGATAAGGGAGGGGGCTGCAGGAATCTGAAACTCCACTGTAGTCGTAAGTATTCAGCTTCTGAAATCAGTTGTTTCCTGTGACCAAGTTATAATTGGGTAGCCAGCTCAGGAATGGGAAATACCTGGATTTTTTTTTTGGGGGGGGGGAATACCTGGAGATTTGGGGGGACTGATACCTGGAGATTTGGGGGGACTGAGCCTGGGGGGAGCAGGGTTTGGAGAGGGGAGGGTCTTCAGTAGGGTGCAATGTCATAGGGATTAACATATGGAATTCACTGCCACTGGAAGTGGTGGCAGCTGCAAGCATAAACAACTTCAAGAGGGGACTGGATAAACATGAGGAGTAGAAGTCCACCAGTGGCTATTAGCCACAAGTTATAGATGGAGCTCTCTGTCTGGGGCAGTGATGCTCTGTATTCTTGGTGCTTGGGAGGACGCAGTGGGAGGGCTTCTAGTGTCCTGCCCCCACTGGTGGACCTCCTGACGGCACCTGGGATTTTTGGCCACCGTGTGACACAGAGTGTTGGACTGAATGGGTCATTGGCCTGATCCAACATGGCTTCTCTTATGTTCTTATAGAATCTGCCTTCCAAAATGACCATTTTTTTTCCCCAGATGAATTGCTCTCTGTGGCCTAGAGATCAGTTATAATCCCAGGAGCTCTCTACCTACCACCTGGAAGTTGGCAACCCTAGTTTATAATTCCTTAACCTATGAGGGAGTGAAGGCCTATTTGTGAGCAAAGCACAATGCAGGAGGTGGGCAGGGATAAGAAATGGCACCTAAAAGGAAGGGGGAAGTGGGCGTGTGCAGGAAGCTGTTCTATGGAGTATTCTTGGCACAACAAGGTCAAGAAGGGGCATATTTTTTTTAAAATCATTTTTCTGGATGAGGCAAATGGGGTCCCTCTTTATAGCAGACAGGGACTTGCGTACAAAGCTGTGGGACATATGCAAATAAAGTGCAAATTAAAAGCAAGCCAGTTAACGTTTCTCTACATAGAATCACAGAATTGGAAGGGACCTCAGGGTCATCTAGTCCAAACCCCTGCACAATGCAGGAAACTCACAAATCCCTCCCCCTAAATTCACAGGATCTTCATCGCTGTCAGATGGCCATCTAGCCTCTGTTTAAAAACCTCCAAGGAAGGAGAGCCCGCCACCTCCTGAGTTGGAAGGGACCTCCAGGGTCATCTAGTCCAACCTCCTGCACAATGCATGAAACTCACAAACACCTCCCCCTAAATTCACAGGATCTTCATCGCTGTCAGATGGCCATCTAGCCTCTATTTAAAAACCTCCAAGGAAGGAGAGCCCATCATCTCCTGAGTCAGAAGGAACATCCAGGGTCATCTAGTCCAACCTCCTGCACAATGCATGAAACTCACAAACACCTCCCCCTAAATTCACAGGATCTTCATCGCTGTCAGATGGCCATCTAGCCTCTATTTAAAAACCTCCAAGGAAGGAGAGCCCATCATCTCCTGAGTCAGAAGGAACATCCAGGGTCATCTAGTCCAACCCCCTGCGCAATGCAGGAAACTCACAAATACCTCCCCCTAAATTCACAGGATCTTCATCGCTGTCAGATGGCCATCTAGCCTCTATTTAAAAACCTCCAAGGAAGGAGAGCCCATCATCTCCTGAGTCAGAAGGAACATCCAGGGTCATCTAGTCCAACCCCCTGCGCAATGCAGGAAACTCACAAACACCTCCCCCTAAATTCACAGGATCTTCATTGCTGTCAGATGGCCATCTAGCCTCTATTTAAAAACCTCCAAGGAAGGAGAGCCCATCATCTCCTGAGTCAGAAGGGACCTCCAGGGTCATCTAGTCCAACCCCCTGCACAATGCAGGAAACTCACAAACACCTCCCCCTAAATTCACAGGATCTTCATTGCTGTCAGATGGCCATCTAGCCTCTATTTAAAAACCTCCAAGGAAGGAGAGCCCATCATCTCCTGAGTCAGAAGGGACCTCCAGGGTCATCTAGTCCAACCCCCTGCACAATGCAGGAAACTCACAAATCCCTCCCCCTAAATTCACAGGATCTTCATCGCTGTCAGATGGCCATCTAGCCTCTATTTAAAAACCTCCAAGGAAGGAGAGCCCATCATCTCCTGAGTCAGAAGGGACCTCCAGGGTCATCTAGTCCAACCCCCTGCGCAATGCAGGAAACTCACAAACACCTCCCCCTAAATTCACAGGATCTTCATCGCTGTCAGATGGCCATCTAGCCTCTATTTAAAAACCTCCAAGGAAGGAGAGCCCATCATCTCCTGAGTCAGAAGGGACCTCCAGGGTCATCTAGTCCAACCCCCTGCGCAATGCAGGAAACTCACAAATCCCTGCCCCTAAATTCACAGGATCTTTATTGCTGTCAGATAGGATTGCCAGTCCCCCCCCCTCCAATCGGGGCTGGGATCCTCTGCTGCCAGGCTCAGTCCCTGCCACTGGTCAGCTGGCCAGAAGAAGGATTTACCAAGAGAAGGAGAAAGTCCCAGGCAATATCAAGAGGAGGAGGAGGAAGAGGAGAAGAAGAAGACGACGACGAAGAAGATGATATTGGATTTATATCCAGCCCTCCACTCCAAATCTCAGAGCGGCTCACAATCTCCTTTCCCTTCCTCCCCCACAACAGACACCCTGCGAGGTGGGTGGGACTGAGAGAGCTCTCACAGAAGCTGCCCTTTCAAGGACAACCTCTGTGAGAGTTATGACTGGCCCAAGGTCATTCCAGCAGGCGCAAGTGGAGGAGTGAGGAATCAAACCACATTCTCCCAGATAAGAGTCCGCGCCCTTAACCACTACACCAAACTGGCTCTGAAGAGACAGATCCACAGCATTCAGTGAAATGGATAAACAGATCTAAAAAGAAGGTAAGGAAGGACCATTCACTCACCCTTAACAGCAATGAGTCCCTTTAACACTCTGCTTTTGGTTCCCCCATGAAAGCTGCAAAAACAGCTGAGCAGTGAGGAGGTGCTCAGCTGTTTCAGGCTGTCTCGTGCAATCCTGTTAATTTAAAGAGACTGCAGAAAATAGACCAAAAAAAACAGCTGAGCAGAAGGGAGTCACTCCCCAGTATTCAGCTGCTTACTGGGATGTCTTGTGCAGTCCCTTAAAACTTTAAAGGGACTGCAATAGACAGCACAAAACAGCGGAGTGTCTGAGAGCCGGCTACTCTCTGTTGCTCAGCTATTTCTCAGGCTTCCTGCAAACCCTGTCTAAAGGAAATGTGGTCCCTTTCAATCGGATTTGCTGGGCACGAACTGAACAAACCTCTCAGTTCAGTTTGTGGTTTGGTTCATGGTTTGGCCACAGGCCCCAAAGCATGTTTTTCTAGTTTGCCATCAGCTCACAGCTAATTTATGGAATGATTAACCTATGGGGATTTCAAGACAAGATGTGACAGAGGTGGTTGGCCATTGCCAGTCTCTGCGGAGCAACCCTGGACTTCCTTGGTGGGCTGGCCCTAGACTGGCTGGCACCCTAGGCGAAGTTAACTTCCGGTGCCCCCTGCACTGATAACATCACCGTGCCACATGGGGGGGCCCAATTTGGTGCCCCACAAGGCTGGCACCCTAGGCAATCACCTCGTTTGTCTAGTGGCAGGGCTGGTCCTGCTCCCATACCTATACTAACCGGGGCTGGCCCTGTTTAGCTTCTGAGACTTTATCAGATTGGGCTAGCCATGTCAGATTGGGCTAACCACCCACACCAGGGTCAGAGGACAGAAGAAGAAGGAGGAGGAGGAGGAGGAGGAGGAGGAAGAGGAGAAGGAGGAGAAGGAGGAGGAGGAGGAGGAGAAGGAGGAGAAGGAGGAGGAGGAGGAGGAGGAGAAGGAGGAGAAGGAGGAGGAGGAGGAGGAGGAGGAGAAGGAGGAGAGGGAGGAGGAGAAGGAGGAGGAGGAGAAGGAGGAGGAGGAAGAGAAGGAGGAGGAGAAGGAGGAGGAGGAGGAAGAGAAGGAGGAGGAGGAGGAGGAGAAGGAGGAGAAGGAGGAGGAGGAAGAGAAGGAGGAGGAGGAGGAGGAAGAGAAGGAAAAGGAGGAGAAGGAGGAGAAGGAGGAGGAGGAGGAGAAGGAAGAGGAGAAGGAGGAGAAGGAGAAGGAGGAGGAGGAGGAAGAGGAGAAGGAGGAGGAGGAGGAGGAGGAGGAGAAGGAGAAGGAGGAGGAGGAGAAGGAGGAGGAGGAGGAGGAGAAGGAGAAGGAGGAGGAGGAGAAGGATGAGGAGAAGGAGGAGAAGGAGGAGGAGGAGGAGGAGGAAGAGGAGAAGGAGGAGAAGGAGGAGGAGGAGGAGGAGAAGGAGAAGGAGGAGGAGGAGAAGGAGGAGGAGGAGGAGAAGGAAGAGGAGAAGGAGGAGAAGGAGAAGGAGGAGGAGGAGGAAGAGGAGAAGGAGGAGAAGGAGGAGGAGGAGGAGGAGAAGGAGAAGGAGGAGGAGGAGAAGGAGGAGGAGGAGGAGGAGAAGGAGAAGGAGGAGGAGGAGAAGGATGAGGAGGAGGAGAAGGAGGAGAAGGAGAAGGAGGAGAAGGAGGAGGAGAAGGAGAAGAAGGAGGAGGAGGAGGAGAAGGAGGAGGAGGAAGAGAAGGAGGAGGAGAAGGAGGAGGAAGAGAAGGAGGAGGAGGAGAAGGAGGAGGAGGAGGAAGAGAAGGAGGAGGAGGAGAAGGAGGAGGAGGAGGAAAGGGAGGAGGAGGAGGAGAAGGAGAAGGAATAGTAGTTCAGGATCTGCAGTTTTCGAAGGGTGCATTTTAGAAGAGCTTTTTCTCATGTACGTGAGAGGGTTCAGCATAGTAGCTTTGACAAGGAACTTCTTGGACTGCATTTTAAATACGTTATTAATGGCTGTTTTATCCTTTGATGTTTTTGACATTGTCTTGGTTTTGTTGTTGTTGCCTGCCTTGGGTCCCAGCTTTTCGGGAGAAAGGTGAGTCTACAAATGCTTTAAATAGATAGATCATATCTGGAATAAATTCACTAATAAGGAACAAGACGGGTTTAATTAGTTTTTAAGAGGTTCCTTTGCTGCTAACTAACTAAATGCTCTCCAGGCAGCTTCCAGCAAATTAAAAACCAATTAAAATAAATAGGAATCCATATTGTAATAACAACAGCACAGATATCTGGGTCAAACCACAGCAGATTATGAGCAAAAAAAAAAAAGTGCCTAGGCAAAAAACGTTACTTTAAGCCATGGCCTGAAATCAAGGTTGTTGTCACACGAAGACCAAAGAAGGGATAGGTGGCCCCTGTATATGTCCCGGTATTACAGTTTCTTCCCAAACTACAGATATCAGTACCCTTAGAGAAAGTGGCTGCTTTAGAGGTCGAATTCTAGGGCTGCGGCAGCCAAACTATGTGGCTCTTTCACACATATTGTGTAGCTCTTGAAGACCCCACCTCCCTGTTGGATGGCTTGGAGAAGGCATTTGTCTCTTTAAAATGCATTCTCCAAGCCAAGCCAGACAGAGACTTGGAGAATGCATTTAAGGTTAAAGTCACTTTCTTTCCATCTCTCCCTCCCTCCTTCCCTCCATGCTGGAAATTATTAGGAAGGGAATTGAAAACAAATCAGCCAGTATCATCATGCCCCTGTATAAATCGATGGTGCGGTCTCATTTGGAGTACTGTGTGTAGTTCTGATTGCTGCACCTCAAAAAGGATATTATAGCATTGGAGAAAGTCCAGAAAAGGGCAACTAGAATGATTAAAGGGCTGGAACACTTTCCCTATGAAGAAAGGTTGAAACGCTTGGGTCTCTTTAGCTTGGAGAAACGTTGACTGCGGGGTGACATGATAGAGGTTTACAAGATTACGCATGGGATGGAGAAAGTAAAGAAAGAGGTATTTTTCTCCCTTTCTCACAATACAAGAACTCGTGGGCATTCGATGAATTTGCTGAGCAGACAGGTTAAAACGGATAAAAGGAAGTACTTCTTCACCCAAGGGGTGATTAACATGTGGAATTCACTGCCACAGGAGGTGGTGGCGGCCACAAGCATGGACACTTTCAAGAGGGGTTTAGATAAAAATATGGAGCAGAGGTCCATTAGTGGCTATTAGCCACAGTGTGTGTGTATGTGTGTGTGTGTGTGTATATATATATATATATATATATATATATAAATTTTGGCCACTGTGTGACACAGAGTGTTGGACTGGATGGGCCACTGGCCTGATCCAACATGGCTTCTCTTATGTTCTTCTGTGACACAGAGTGTTGGACTGGATGGGCCATTGGCCTGATCTAACATGGCTTCTCTTATGTTCTTCTGTGACACAGAGTGTTGGACTGGATGGGCCATTGGCCTGATCCAACAGGGCTTCTCTTATGTTCTTATGTGACACAGAGTGTTGGACTGGATGGGCCATTGGCCTGATCCAGCATGGCTTCTCTTATGTTCTTCTGTGACACAGAGTGTTGGACTGGATGGGCCATTGGCCTGATCTAACATGGCTTCTCTTATGTTCTTCTGTGACACAGAGTGTTGGACTGGATGGGCCATTGGCCTGACCCAACATGGCTTCTCTTATGTTCTTATGTGACACAGAGTGTTGGACTGGATGGGCCATTGGCCTGATCCAGCATGGCTTCTCTTATGTTCTTCTGTGACACAGAGTGTTGGACTGGATGGGCCATTGGCCTGATCCAGCATGGCTTCTCTTATGTTCTTATGTGACACAGAGTGTTGGACTGGATGGGCCATTGGCCTGACCCAACATGGCTTCTCTTATGTTCTTCTGTGACGCAGAGTGTTGGACTGGATGGGCCATTGGCCTGATCCAACATGGCTTCTCTTACGTTCTCTTCGTATGTATTTGCTTTCCTTCATTCCTTCCTTGCTTCTGTCCTGTCTTGCGGCTCTCAAACATCTGGCATTCATGTCTTGTGGCTCTCAAACATCTGGCATTTATTCCATGCAGCTCTTAAGATAAACAAGTTTGGCCAGCCCTGCTCTGGGGCATTATACCCTGTTGAGGTCCCTTCCCTTCCCATACCCTACCTTCCCTGTGGTTCCCTCCCTCAAATCTCCAGGAATTTCCCAAGCCAGAGTTGTCAACCATAGGGGAGGTCATGGATCAAATACTTTGTCCCATATTCCCAAGTCCCAGGCTCAGTTCTTGGCAACTCCTGTTAAAGGATTTCAGTGACCAGATGTTAGGTTTCACCGTAATCTCTCCAGATAATGGCTTTAGATCAAGCCAAGGCCATAGTCAAACAGAGATTACAAAACACTGAGAGACAGAATGATATTGCCAAAGTCCTGGATTATCCACTTCCCCAGCAAAGGAGGTATGTGGCGATTCCAGCCCCTTACCTTTCAAATCTCGCGATACCATCTCACAGAGAGGCCTTTTCTATAGTCCGATGCAATATTTTTCCATCTGCTGTCGTAGAAGGCCGTTATGGAAAGGTGCCAATGGCAGAGCGGGTTTGCCCTTCCTGTACGGTTGAAGTGGAAATGATTGACCCATGTTTTGCTTGAGTGTGGACTATACAAAAGAATGCATGCCAAGTATATTCATCCTTTGCTAGAGAGATGCTGGGGCCTTTTGGACTCCAAAACTAGAAATATATTGTTAGCAGGCTCTAATCCCCAATTGACGTATGATTGCGCCAGATTTCTGGCGGCCGCTAGAATCCGTGATGATTTTGTAAAGGGGGGGGGGACTTTGAAGTTGACCGTTTTTTATCCTTTTGGCATATTTTAAAATTTTGCCAAGCGCCCTTTGTTCGAATATTTTTATTCTATTGTAACAACGATGCCTAAACTTTTTGAGTACTTTGTGCATTGGATTTGAATGGATTGGCTTCTTAAACTTTTTTTGCATGTACCATATTAATACACAATCTCAATCTGACCAGATGTTAGGAAAGAACTTCATCTGCCCAAGGCCATGGAGATTCGGTGCCATTCAAAGCAGAGACCAGAGCAAGGAGATAAACAAATAGTCTGACCTGGTAAGGTAGCTTCAGAGGAGCTTTTCAGGTAAGGGGCCACAACAGAGGAGCTCTGGTTCTTAGTAAATTTTAGAGCAGGGGTGTCAAACTCATTTGTCATGAGGGACGGATCTGACATAAATGACACCTTGTTGGGTCGGGCCATGTTGGGTCGGCTATATGTGTACCTATTTAAGATTAGGTAGCAGAGATACCCCGTGGCGCAGAGTGGTAAAGCCGCAGTACTGCCGTCAGAGCCCTCTGCTCACGACCTGAGTTCGATCCCAACAGAAGCTGGTTTCAGGTAGCCGTCTGAGGTTGACTCAGCCTTCCATCCTTCCAAGGTCGTTAAAATGAGTACCCAGATGACTGGGGAAGACAATGGCAAACCACCCCATAAAAAGTCTGCCGTGAAAACGTTGTGAAAGCAACGTCACCCCAGAGTTGAAAATGACTGGAGCTTGCACAGGGGACTACCTTTACCTTTATAGGAGAGATAAACTTTAGAAAGGACACAAACACAATTAAAGATTTTTTAAAAAAAACCAAACCTTAGAACATGCATAAAACATTAGCACTCGTTGGTCTTAAAGGTGCTTTCTTTGTATTTCTCCCATGGGATCCAGGGAACTGGGCAAAGGAAGCTCTGGCTCTTTCCTTCCTTCCCCAGGGGATCAGGAGGGGGAGGAGCCTCAGCCAATAGAAGGAAGAGAGTGTTTACCCAGTAGCTCTGCTGCGTGATTGAGAGAACCTGGCAAAGCAAGCTCTTCCTCCCCAAGGGAGGAGCCTCAGCCAATGGAGAAAATAGAGATTTTGCTTTGTAGTTCCTGTGCAATTCAGCAACCCTTGCAAAACAAGCCGTTTCACAGAAGGAAGCAAGAGAAAGGGGGGTTGATAGGAGCCCTCCAGGGGCCTGATTCAGCCCCTAGGCCAGATGGTTGACACCCCTGTTTTAGAGGCTGTTCCTTTTCCCAGAAAGGGAGAAGCTTCATATGTGTGGCAGAATTTCTTCTGGGGGTTGGTTCTCTTATGGAATTGGCTGTAAGGGGTCCAAGCTATCCAGCACAATCAAGCACTAAAACTGAGAGAGCTACTAGAAAAGTTGGTTAAAGGTCAAAGCTATCTGAGGGCAATTGAGGCCTTATATAGATTGATTTGGCAGCATAATTGTGGATGTTGAGGTATGAGAGGAACCGGAGATAACTGGTCCGTTGGCAGATGTGAGAGACTAGCTGTTGATGCAGCTGGTGGTTCTGGAACGTAGATGACGCATATAAACAGTTAAGATAAAGATTGTGATACCAGTTTCCTGGGGAGAAAACTTTATAAGCCCTGAAATTTTGAGCAGAAGTTGCTGATCTGCACTAGAGACAGGAGACTGTCTCTATGCTGGTCATGCCAAAAAAATGGGACTTGGGACTTAGACTCTAACTGGAAAAATGTAGACTAACATAGTCTTTCATATAATTAATGCTTTAGCTAGAACTATGCTTGACTGCAGAATTATGCTTGTCTGTAGAACTATGCTTGACTATAGAACTATGCTTGACTGCAGAATTATGCTTGTCTGTAGAACTATGCTTGACTATAGAACTATGCTTGACTACAGAATTATGCTTGTCTGTAGAACTATGCTTGACTACAGAATTATGCTTGACTGCAGAATTATGCATGTCTGTAGAACTATACTTGACTGCAGAATTATGCTTGTCTGTAGAACTATGCTTGACTATAGAACTATGCTTGACTACAGAATTACGTTTGTCTGTAGAACTATGCTTGGCTATAGAACTATGCTTGACTACAGAATTATGCTTGTCTGTAGAACTATGCTTGACTACAGAATTATGCTTGACTGCAGAATTATGCATGTCTGTAGAACTATACTTGACTGCAGAATTATGCTTGACTATAGAACTATGCTTGACTACAGAATTATGCTTGTCTGTAGAACTATGCTTGACTATAGAACTATGCTTGACTACAGAATTACGCTTGTCTGTAGAACTATGCTTGGCTATAGAACTATGCTTGACTACAGAATTATGCTTGTCTGTAGAACTATGCTTGACTATAGAACTATGCTTGACTACAGAATTATGCTTGTCTGTAGAACTATGCTTGACTATAGAACTATGCTTGACTACAGAATTACGCTTGTCTGTAGAACTATGCTTGACTATAGAACTATGCTTGACTACAGAATTACGCTTGTCCGTAGAACTATGCTTGACTATAGAACTATGCTTGACTACAGAATTATGCTTGTCTGTAGAACTATGCTTGACTACAGAATTATGCTTGACTGCAGAATTATGCATGTCTGTAGAACTATACTTGACTGCAGAATTATGCTTGTCTGTAGAACTATGCTTGACTATAGAACTATGCTTGACTACAGAATTACGCTTGTCTGTAGAACTATGCTTGGCTATAGAACTATGCTTGACTACAGAATTATGCTTGTCTGTAGAACTATGCTTGACTACAGAATTATGCTTGACTGCAGAATTATGCATGTCTGTAGAACTATACTTGACTGCAGAATTATGCTTGACTATAGAACTATGCTTGACTACAGAATTATGCTTGTCTGTAGAACTATGCTTGACTCTAGAACTATGCTTGACTACAGAATTACGCTTGTCTGTAGAACTATGCTTGGCTATAGAACTATGCTTGACTACAGAATTATGCTTGTCTGTAGAACTATGCTTGACTATAGAACTATGTTTGACTACAGAATTATGCTTGTCTGTAGAACTATGCTTGACTACAGAATTACGCTTGTCTGTAGAACTATGCTTGGCTATAGAACTGTATGAGCAAATGTACTAATTGCTTTGCTTTTCTATATATATTTTAAACCTTCTGTCTGGTGGAGAAGCTTGGAGTCTGATAAAATTTATTTGTGTAGCCTGAAAACCTAATTTGGTCATAGGTATGAGTTTCGGAAAACTACAAGTTGTTTGGGTTACTGATGGTACAAAAGGTGTACAAAAATAAATCCCGCCACAATGTCAAAAACTTTCCATTTTAATTCCCACCTGACAGAAGCCCAAGAGTTTCTTTTAAGAGACCACAGAAGGGATGCTCCAGTCTCAGCCATGCGCGGTGATACTGCTCCAGGCTTCAAGGCTCTTTGGCCAGGTTTTCTCTTGAGTCCAACAAGGTTCTTTAAAGAGCAAGAATGCTGACTTTTCTGAATTGGGTGCTTGACCCTCATTAATATTCGCAGGCAAGAGAATACATCAAAGGGAGAACAAAGTTTATAGTTTGGAACGAGGATTTAGCAAAGGATTAACGCAAAGCTACCTCACCGGAACTCAAAACTAGGATTAATCTTCAGATGTCAAGGGACTGAAGAGGCTATTAACGTAGCAAAGGGTTAACGTTTCCCCTCCCCAATCCAATACCAGCAAATGCTTTCATACTGTCCATCTTCTTCCGTCTAAATGATCAGTTTAATGCAATACAATCTCAATCTAAATGCAGGCCCAGGGCGAAATGGCTCGTGCCCCCATGTGGTGTGACATCGGTGGTTTACTATTATTCGTGTTTGTATGTTCCAGATCGCGTTGTGTCCCATTGGCATTAAATGGAGTTAGCATTTTACTGGGTGTAGACGTCAGTTGATTGGATTTTTTCTTTTCTTTTTTTTTGGTTAGGATTTTGAATTTCTTGTGGTGCCTGCTGTTTCGATGCAAAAATCTCCTTTTCAGTTTCACGACCCATCATTCTTTACTGTCGTGCCAGTTCATCTTGGTGTGCACCAAATTTCCCCCAAAAAATCTTGGTGTGCACCAAATTTCCCCAAAAGATGTATGCATTTTTCCCCAGTTATTTTTGTGTCAATATATCAGCATTCTAGATTACAAATGGGAAGAACACAAGAGGGAGGAGCAAGCCCATCCCCCTGCTAAACCCCCCCTTCCACTGCCCTCTGCTCTGTTTCCCTCCCTTATCTCCACCTATTTCTCCTCCTATAGTCCTCCTAAGGCATGAAAACTTTGACTCAATGTTGGACATCATTGTGGGTTGCTGTGGAAACCCCAAAGGAATCCCAATTCCGTTTCCCCTTGATGTCTGCACATAGGCAGACATTGCTTAAAAAATGTGGGAAGGGTTTTCTTGCCTTTTTTTTTAAAATGATTTTTCTGCATAACCTGCATTTTTAGAACCCCAAGGTGTAGCTATTACATATAGGGATATCTGTAAGGCATGTAGAATACACATACATAAGAACATAATGGGGAGGGATGGTGGCTCAGTGATAGAGCATCTGCTTGTTAAGCAGAAGGTCCCAGGTTCAATCCCCGGCATCTCCAACTAAAAAGGGTCCAGGGAAATAGGCGTGAAAAACCTCAGCTTGAGACCTTGGAGAGCCACTGCCAGTCTGAGTAGACAATGCTGACTTTGATGGATCAAGGAGGGTCTGATTCAGTATAAGGCAGCTTCATATGTTCATACAAACAGGGCTTTTTTTGTAGCAGGAACTCCTGTGCATATTAGGCCACACACCCCAGATGTAGGCAATCCTCCAAGAGCTTACAGGGCTCTTCTTACAGGATCTACTGTAAGCTCCAGGAGTATTGGCTACATCAGGGGTGTGTGGCCTAATATGCAAAGGAGTTCTTGCTAAAACAAAAAAAAATCCCTGCATACAAATACCACACAGAAAACATACAACTCTCAGAGACAATGCTAACACGTCTCCAAATCCCACAATAACAACAAAAACCCCCAGAGAAGCGAAGTGGTTCTCCTAAATCGAAACGAAGACGAAAAGAAACAAAAAGGGGAATATTCGCTCATCCTCATTAAGGGCACAGGAGCGGGCAAGGACGTGTTGTTTTCTGGTAAGCTGGCAACCCCCGCTCGTAATTGTCAGTACCGCGGTCTCCGAACAATGCTCAGATTTCCTGGGGTACGAAAGCTGGCTTTTAAAAATCCATTCTGCGCTCGGAAGCCGCGAGGAAATGTAAGCCATTTAAATGAGCTAAATCAGCGAAAAAGAAGGTTGGAAACAGACCCGACTGAGTGGGACTGGAAGCGTGCGAACACATGCCTCGCTCTTGCATTCACTTCTAATTACTTATTATGGATCCCAGACTGACCACCCCCCTGCAGCCTTTGGTCTCTGCAGAGCAATTGCAAGTTGCTTGGGGGGGGTGAATTTGACTCGAAGAGAAGCAGCTCGAGGCTGGGCCAGAGAACATTGCGCTTCTGAGGTCTGCTGAAACTGGAGCTTCCACTCTGCACTAAATAATTTTCTTCTGGCTTGCTGTGAAAATTTATAGCGTTCAATAGCCTTCCGCTGCGTTTCATTTTATCCCTGCGGAGGCCTGTTCTTGTAGGCCCACGTCTGTGGCTGTGGTGGTAAACATATATATGGTACTTATTTAAGACACCTTTAAAGGCTTCTCGCTGTGCCCAGAAATTATAACTGTACTTCTTTGCATATCCCCCTGGCCATTTTTGTTTGCTTCTTGTTCGCTACTGAAGAACTAAATTGAGTCTTTTCTTTTCTTCATTGGAACAGAGGGACAATCACTGTAACCTTCAATGGCATTCAAGTGCAAGTGCTGAGACATATTTGGGATGTCCAGACGCACAGTATAATCAGTTGTCGCTGCTGTTTCATACCGGATTAAAAGTGGCTGATCAGACAGCAACATCTGCCTCCCAGTATTAACTCGTAGTAGCAACCCCACCCCCCAATCCCTTCTTGGAACTGGAGTATTTTGTTACCTGCTCCTTTGCAGTTTTTGAGTTCTCTGGTTTCACCTCATGGTTTCCCCAGTTTGGTGTGAAGAGCCAGTTTGGTGTGGAGAGCCAGTTTGGTGTAGTGGTAAAGTGTGCAGACTCTTATCTGGGAGAACCAGGTTTGATTCCCACTCCTCCACTTGCAGCTGCTGGAATGGCTTTGGGTCAGCCATAGCTCTGGCAGAGATTGTCCTTGAAAGGGTGGTTGAAAGAGCCAGTTTGGTGTAGTGGTTAAGTGTGCGGACTCTTATCTAGGAGAACCGTGTTTGATTCCCCACTCCTCCACTTGCACCTGCTAGCATGGCCTTGGGTCAGCCATAGCCCTGGCAGAGGTTGTCCTTGAAAGAGCAGCTGCTGTGAGAGCCCTCTCTAGCCCCACCCACCTCACAGGGTGTCTGTTGTGGGGGAGGAAGGGAAAGGAGATTGTGAGCCGCTCTGAGACTCTTCAGAGTGGAGGGTGGGATATAAATCCAATATCTTCATCTTCATCTTCTTCATCTGGATAGTTCTCGACCAACTTCTGGATGTCTGAAGGCTGTCCCGGAGCAAAAGAAGCCTCAGACATCCGGTTTACGGTCGCCATTTTTTTAACTACTTAGCGATATGCACATAACTGCATAACCACATAATGTTTTAACCTATGTGCATGTGTGCATATGCGCATAACAGGCATAAAAGTGGAGAAAAACTGCATGGTGCCATCGTGTGGATGGCAGAAGACGGTTTCACCGCGGAGTGATTCGAATTGCAGTATGGCAGTCTGATCGATAATATCTGGAACAAAGATATTCGGAACAGAACCGGGTCAGTTTAACACCGACTCAACACACTGTGTGAACAGGGCCATTGGGTGCTTTTACATTCAGTTTGATCCAGGGTTTTAGAGTCTTCAAATCGCCTGCCACTGTTCCGATTTAATTATTTTCCTTTTACATTTAAGAGTTTCAATTGGGGGGGGGGGTGGTCTCTGATCAGAGGGCAGACGGAATACCAGTGCTTAGTTAAATGCATACGATCGCTTGAAAATCGTGTCAACATGGCAAAAACAATACAAATTTAAATTACTAGATGAGGCAAGCAATGATATGTAAAAATTTCAATTGCTGTCAGTTCTCATGCCAATTACTGCACCTTGTGGTGGCTTTCAGAGGAGTCTTTCAAAATGCACGAAAACTTCTACAATACAAGTTTGAAATACCTGTGCAGAAAAACTAGTGCAGAGAAAAACATTGCAGCAGCAGCTCCGAAACTCATCTCACTGAAACAAATGTAGATGCTTCGGGCAGCAACGATGCAAAACAGCTGTGAGAATGTTAGGCAATGTAAAAGGCGAGTTTCCAATGCGGTGATAGAGAGTCGCAAACTGCCAGTGTAAAAACACCGATGTCATATGCATATCACAGGTTAACAGCAAATCATACATCAGAAAATGGATGATAACAGACGGGCATTTTTGGGCAGATGGGAGGCGTCTCAAATTGGGACGGCTCAAAAAGAGCCATCCTGAAGCCTCCACATGCTCCCCCGTTTGAGTATGGGACGAAGTGAGTACAGGACAAGGACGGGGTGAGTAGGGGGTGAGGACAGGACGAGGACGGGCAGCAGATGTTTGTGTGTGGAAGGATTTGTGGGGTCAATTTCAGAGGCGCCTATGAGTCGGCCCAAACCGCCAGTCTGTAATCACCCGGTGAGTCAATCAAGACTAACGGCAACAACACTTCGAATGGATGTCAGTACGCACGACGAAGCTAGCTGAAGTGTTCTTTCTCTCTGAAATAGCTTTAACGTTAAGAAATGTTACCCTGAAGTTAACTCATTTACAATGCTAGCATCTTTTCATGGTTCCATCTCCCAGGGCATGAGAAGAGTCCCAGCTGGAGCAGGCCAATAGTCTGTCTAGTCCAGCATCTTGTCCCACACAGTGACCAACCAGTTCTTCTGGATGACCAAGAACAGGACATAGAGGCTGAGGCCTTCCCCCGATGTTGCCTCCTGGCTCTGGGATTCAGAGGAATAGTGAATGAGGAGGTTCTCCTCAGCCACCATAGCTAGTAGCCACTGACGGATCGATCCTCCATGAATCTATCTAATCCCCTTTGAAAGCTGCTTAAGAACATAAGAACATAAGAGAAGCCATGTTGGAT
Organism: Heteronotia binoei; assembly: GCF_032191835.1. NCBI lineage: Eukaryota > Metazoa > Chordata > Lepidosauria > Squamata > Gekkonidae > Heteronotia > Heteronotia binoei. The sequence goes on along the minus strand of NC_083236.1, from coordinate 61,731,055 downwards.
CAGGCCAATGGCCCATTCAGTTCAACACTCTGTATCACACAGTGGCCAAAATACACACACACAGTGGCTAATAGCCACTGATGGACCTCTGCTCCATATTTTTATCCAATCCCTTCTTGAAGCTGACTATGCTTGTAGCCGCCACCACCTCCTGTGGCAGTGAGTTCCACATGTTAATCACCCTTTGGGTGAAGAAGTACTTCCTTTTATCCGTTCTAACCTGACTGCTCAGCAATTTCATTAAATGCCCACGAGTTCTTGTATTGTGAGAAAGGGAGAAAAGGACTTCTTTCTCTACTTTCTCCATCCCATGCATAATCTTGTCAACCTCTATCATATCACCCCGCAGTCGACGTTTCTCCAAGCTAAAGAGCCCCAAGCATTTTAACCTTTCTTCATAGGGAAAGTGTTCCAAACCTTTAATCATTCTAGTTGCCCTTTTCTGGACTTTTTCCAATGCTATAATATCTTTTTTGAGGTGCGGTGACCAGAATTGCACACAGTATTCCAAATGAGACCGCACCATCGATTTATACAGGAGCATTATGATACTGGCTGATTTGTTTTCAGTTTCCTTCCTAATAATTCCCAGCATGGTGCTGGCCTTTTTTATTGGAATCACACACTGTCTTGACATTTTCAGTGAGTTATCTACCACAACCCCAAGATCTCTCTCTTGGTCAGTCTCTGCCAGTTCACACCCCATCAACTTGTATTTGCAGCTGGGATTCTTGGCCCCAATGTGCATTACTTTGCACTTGGCCACATTGAACCTCATTTGCCACGTTGACGCCCACTCACCCAGCCTCAACAGATCCCTTTGGAGTGCCTCTCAACCCTCTCTGGTTCTCACCACCCTGAACAATTTAGTGTCATCCGCAAACTTGGCCACTTCACTGCTTACTTTATTCCTATGACCATCATTCCATCCCCTGGCAGTGAATCCCACATTTCAACCACTCTCTGTGTAAAGGAAGTACTTCCTCTTGTCCATCTTGAACCTACTGCCCATCAGCTTCATTGGATGTCCTCAGGTTCTAGATAAAACTGCAGAGTCATCACAGTGGAATGGATTGTCCCCTGGAGGTTCAGGGGATATCTTGCCTTTGCTCATGGAGGAGAGGTGGGGGTCACTGCTGAAGGGAGCCAGTTTAGTGTAGTGGTTAAGTGCGCAGACTTGATTCCCCCCTCCTCCACTTGCAGCTGCTGGAATGACCTTGGATCAGCCATAGCCAGGGCTTTTTTTTTTGTAGCAGGAACTCCTTTGCATATTAGGCCACACGCCTCTGCTGTAGCCAATCCTCCTGGAGCTTACAGTAGGCCCTGTACTAAGAGTCCTGTAAGCTCTTGGAGGATTGGCTACATCAGGGGGGCATGGCCTAATATGCAAAGGAGTTCCTGCAACAACAACAAAAAGCCCTGGCCACAGCTCTCACAGAGCTGTCCTTGAAAGAGCAGCTTCTGTGAGAGCTCTCTCAGCCCCACCTCCCTCACAGGGTGTCTGTTGTGGGGGAGGAAGGTAAAGGAGATTGTAAGCCACTCTGAGATTCAGAGTAAAGGGTGGGGTATATATCCAATATCTTCTTCTTCTACTACTTGGCAGCTTTTAGGATTTTCTGTAACCCTAACAAATGTGCTATCCTACATTAAGAGCCAAAGTAATCAGCAATGAAGGGTGGTAGTCTAGAAATTGTGTACACAGTCCAATAGTAGAATACGAATCAGCCGCTATGCTTTAAATGCTTTGAGAGTCTATTTCTTTTGCCTGTAAAAGAAAGGAAATCTGTTTTCTCTGGACCAGTTCAGAAATTGATAATTGTCCCGTCCATGCTGAGCTCACAAATTGTGTAGGTTCATCACCACATATATGGGTTTGGGGAGATCTCTGGGGTGAGTGAAGTTTTGATCTTCACAAGCACCGTGCTCAAAAATCGTTTTTACCTTACTCCTGCCCAGATTTTCCTCATGACTGAGTCTTTCATACGCCTGCATTTGTGGATTTGTTTCACAATTTAAAATGAACAGTCTTTGGAATGGTTTTTAGGATTGCCAACTCCAGGCTGGGAAATTCCTGAAATTTAGAAACAGATCCTTGGGAAGGTGGGTTTTGGGGAGAGGGAGGGAAGGAACCTCAGTGGGATATGATGTCATAGTGTGGGGCGGGGGGCAAACTTGCTTAACATAAGATCTACATAAAATAAACATCAAATGTTTGAGAGCTGCAAGGAAGGGAGGGAGGAAGGAAGGAAAATAGATGTGGGACGAGGGAGGAAGAGGGGCTTTCAAGGCAAATGAGAAGTAGAGGGGGTTTGAGAGCCAGTTTGGTGTAGTGATTAAATGCGCGGACTCTTATCTGGAGAACCGGGTTTGATTCCCCACTTCTCCACTTGCACCTGCTAGCATGGCCTTGGATCAGCCATAGCTCTGGAAGAGGTTGTCCTTGAAAGGGCAACTGCTGTGAGAGCCCTCTCCAGCCCCACTCACCTCACAGGGTGTCTGTTGTGGAGGAAGAAGGTAAAGAAGATTGTGAGCTGCTCTGAGACTCTTCGGAGTGGAGTGCGGGATATAAAGCCAATATCATCTTCTTCTTAAGTGCATGAACTCTTATCTGGGAGAACTGGGTTTGATTCCCCACTCCTCCACTTGCAGCTGCTGGAATGGCCTTGGGCAATATCATCATCTTCTTCTTCTTTGCCGTCCTCTGCAGAGTCTTCCTTGATGGTCTCCTTTCCAAGCAGACACCCTGCTTAGCTTCTAAGATCTGATGAGACTGGGCTATTTAATGCTGCCTTCCCTCTTGGCCATGAACACAGAAAGCTTTAAACTAGGATTAGACAAATTAACAGAGAGGTCCAACAGTGTCTTCTAGCCATGGTGACTAAAGGGAACCTCCACATTCAGAGGGAGTAAATCTCTGAACACCAGAGCCAGGAGAAAACACCAGGGGAAGGCCTTGGCCTCTACTTCTTGTTGTTAGAACTCCAAAGAAGCTGGTTGACCACTGTGTTGAGGCAAGATGCTGGACTAGATGGACCACAGGTCTGGTCCAGCAGGACTCTTGTTGCCTGACATCCAGAGGAACTGGTTGACCACTGTGTTGAGACAGGATGCTGTACTAGATGGGCCACTGACCTGATCGAGCCAGGGTCTTCTCACGTTTTTGTGTATAGAATGTTTTCAATAAAACTGAAAACAACGTTGAATGTTCAATTAAAAAATGAACATTTTTTTTTCACATCTTCAAAGGTGAAGTTGGGGTTGCCAGGACTGACTCAAGAAATATCTGGGGACGTTAGGAGTAGAGCCAGGAGACTTTGGGGGAGGAGCCAGAAACAAGGTTGTGGCAAGCATGATGGAACTTCAGGGGGAGTTCTGGCCATCATGCTAAAAGGGACCACATTGCTTTAGAATGCCTTCCCTCCATTTGGAAATAATGGATAGGGGCACCTTCCTTGTGGGCTCATAGAACTGGAACCCCTGGTCCAATCTTTTTGAAACTTGGGAGGGGGGTGTTTTGTGGAGAGGCACCAGATGCTATACTGAAAATTTGATGCCTGTCCCTCAAAAACACCCCCCACGAGCCCGCAATACCCATGGATTGATTCTTCATTATACCCTATGGGGATGTGGAGTGCCCAGCAGACATTTCCTTTCCCTTCCCCGCTTTCTGATGACCTTGAAGCAGGGGGAGGGCCTCCAAACTGAGGGATCATCTGCCAGCAACTGGGGACTATGCAACCCAGAGAGAGAAATGCGGAAATTGGAGCAGGAAATCAAAGCCAAAAAAAAGCCTCTCCGAAAACCAGCCTCACAAAATTAATACACAATGTCTATGAAAAGTAGAAATTCTCTTGTACAAAGACATGCATATAAATATGAACAAGAGCATCTGTTCCCCCATGCCCAAAATCTTGCAACACGCAGTCGACGTGACTTCTCCAGTAAGAAGAGGTAGGGAGACAATCCCAAGAAGTGAGTTTCTCCACAAGAGTCCACCGCTCAAAAAAGAATAATTGTCCACCGCAGCTTGGCAGTTAATCACACGACGAGATCGCACTTGAACTCCCGTTTCACTTTGGCTTCGATGAGCTTCCAACGATTATTCTCAGAAGAATTCAAAACACAACCAGGGGGTGGAATTCTAGCAGGAGCTCCTTTGCATATTAGGCCACACACCCCTGATGTAGCCAATCGCCCAAGAGCTTACAAGGCTCTTTTTTGTAAGCTCTTGGGGGATTGGCTACATCAGGGGTGTGCGGCCTAATATGCGAAGGAGCTCCTGCAAGAATTCCACCCCTGAACACAACACAGTTGCTTCCGTACGCTTACACCCATTGCTACAATGGATAGGCTAAATCTCACCTTACATCACAAGTGTCCACTGTTCAAAGCGACATTCCTCGTGTATCCGTGAAAGGAACAGGAAGATAAATAGGACTGGTTCGTCGTTCAGTAGTGATGGATGTGGGAATCAAGCCCCGGTTGTGCATTTTGGAAGAATACTGGAGGAAACTTTCTGTTATCTGCCTACATTTGATGGTCTCCGCAGTCATAACGTTTCAATGGAACAGTAAAGTTAGTGAGGCATGAAAGCAATCTTCATTCCTGTACCCAGGCTGAATGTCTTTTAATCAAGCTTTGCTATTTAAAAAAAAAATAACAAGCTGAAGGCCTCTTGTTGTGCATGTGGACTCATGCAATACGTTTTGCCAGGGTTCCTGCCTGGTTCATTGGAGCTGTCTGTACTAAGCTTGGGGACCTCAGGAACAATGGCCAGTAGGATCCAAATCCCTGCTGCCCTGGTCCAATCACAGGCCCCTTGCTGGTTCAAATGACCCAATGGTGTTCTAGCGTGGGAACCTGGAACTATGAAGAAAGGTTAAAACGCTTGGGGCTCTTTAGCTTGGAGGAACGTCGACTGCGGGGTGACATGAGAGAGGTTGACAAGATGATGCATGGGATGGAGAAGGTAGAGAAAGAAGTCCTTTTCTCCCTTTCTCACAATATAAGAACTCGTGGGCATTCGATGAAATTGCTGAGCAGTCAGGTTAAAACTGATAAAAGGAAGTCCTTCTTCACCCAAAGGGTGATTAACATGCGGAATTCACTGCCACAGGAGGTGGTGGCAGCTACAAGCATAGCCAGATTCAAGAAGGGATTGGATAAAAATATGGAGCAGAGGTCCATCAGTGGCTATTAGCCACAGTGTGTGTGTGTGTGTGTGTGTGTGTGTATTTTGGCCACTGTGTGATACAGAGTGTTGGACTGGATGGGCCATTGGCCTGATCCAACATGGCTTCTCTTATGTTCTAATGTGACACAGAGTGTTGGACTGGATGGGTCATTGGCCTGATCCAACATGGCTTCTCTTATGTTCTTACGTTCTTATGAACTGTATATAGTTGGCCCCGTTAGCCCAGTTCTCCAGACTTAGAGTTCAGCCGCTACTAAAAAAGGTAGTCCCCTGTGTAAACACCAGTCGTTTCCGACTCTGGGGTACCATCTCATCATGACGTTTTCATAGCATACATTTTTTTATGGGCTGGTTTGCCATTGCCTTCCCCAGTCCACCCCCCCCCCCCCAAGCAAGCTGGGTACTCATTTTACCGACCTCGGAAGGATGGAAGGCTGAGTCCACCTTGAGTCGGCTACCTGAACCCAGCTTCCACCGAGATTGAACTCAGGTCGTGAGCAGAGAGCTCCGACAGCAGTACTGCAGCTTTACCGCTCTGCGCCGCAGGGCTCTTTCAGCCGCTACTATGTTGTCCTAAACAAAAAAAGAGCTATGTTCACTGCGACCGCATCTCTTTCATGCGTTGAACCCACTATATTATATCTCCTCCCGCTTAAAGCATCTTCACACAACCAGAGAGAGCCTTGGATCAGCGTCTCAGGCTGATTTCATTGCTTGCATTTTCAGTAGCCATACAGAGAAGATTCAGCAGTAAGGCCACCGGGAAGTGAGAGCGGGTTGCTAGGCAAAGTTCCAGAACACTTGCTCAGATCCATTTAACTCGCAATTGTCATATTTCAATTAGGGCCCCGCATTGACTAGCTGATGGATTGGTTAGGCTCGTCTAGGTTTATGTTTATTTGATTTCTATCCTGCTCCATTTCCTGCTAGCTAATAAACTATCCACAAAACACGTACATTAGATGGCAACATATGTCTGTCCCACAAGGTAGGTTGGGTGGCTGAAATACAAGCCACATTCCTCTCACAGGAGATTTTAACATAGGGAAGAAGGAGGAGGAGGAGGAGGCTAGATGGCCATCTGTCGGTAATGTGGACCCTATGAATTTAGGGGAAGGTATTTGTGAATTTCCAGCATTGCGCAGGGGGTTGGACTAGATGACCCCTGGAGGTCCCATCCAACTCTATGATTCTAGGAGGAGGAGGAGATTGGCTTTATGCCCCACCCTTTACTGCTCAGAGTGGCTTACAATCTCCTTTCCCTTCCTCTCCTCACAGCAGACACCCTGTGAGGTATGTGGGGCTGAGAGAGCTCCGAGAGGACTGCTCTTGAGAAAGTAGCTCTTTCCAGAACTGTGACTGACCCAGAGAGTCACTCAACAGGTGCAAGTGGAGGAGTAGAGGATCGAACCCGGTTCTCTCAGACTAGAATCCACACACTTAACCACTACACCAAACTCGATCTCAGGGAAGGGGAAGAGGCCACTGATTTCTCTAACCATTGCTGTCTTCAACCATGTGCCTGGTGGAACATCTCAGTATCACAAGCCCTGTGAAACTAAGCCAAGTCCCACAGGGCCCAGATAACCAGGCTTCATATTCAGCAGGAGCACAGCTCCTGAACCTTTCTGACAGTTCGCCCTCTTCCTCCCCACCTACCTACCTTGTCCATTGTATAGTAGGTGCAGCTGCATAACAATCTCTGGATTAGAAGAGCGGGCAGCCAACCAGCCACCAGGAGCTTTGCCACGCCCCCGGCAGCCCTCAGTAACTCCTGGAGAAGCCCCACACCACCCTTTCTCCACTTCTTATGTGATTTTGTGCGGCGGGTGGCTTGCTGGCCTTTTGACTGGGGGGGGGCAGATGGCCAAGACGAGCCCCAGGTGAGCGAGGACTGATTGGCCGGGCTGGATCTCTAGCTAGCCCAAGCAGGCCTCGTTCAGCTGGGGCTCTCCTTTCTTGCATCGAGTTGCTTTTGGCTGGGGGGGGGTGGCATATGTTAATGCGTTATGCTAATGAGCTCTGCCACCTATTTTTCTACAAAACGACCCCTGAGAGTAGTTGTTGCTGAACCCAAATGCCCCTCTCAATGTCAATTTCTCATTTGCACTGAGTGACACAACGTCTCTCTCTAGAGAGCCAGTTTGGTGTAGTGGTTAAGTGTGCGGACCGTTATCTGGGAGAACCGGGTTTGATTCCCCACTCCTCCACTTGCAGCTGCTGGAATGGCCTTGGGTCAACCATAGCTCTTGCAGGAGTTGTCCTTGAAAGGGTAGCTGCTTTGAGAGCCCTCTCAGCCCCGCCTACCTCACAGGGTGTTTGTTGTGGGGGAGGAAGATAAAGGAGATTGTAAGCTGCTCTGAGACTCTCAAGAGGAGGGTGGAATATAAATCCAATTTCTTCTTCTTCTTTTTCTTCTCAGAATCAGGGTTACAAGAAGGGTCATGCCATTCTATGCTGCTACTCTGCTTGCCTCCTGTAAAACCTATAGGGAGCCATGACCTTTTCCCATCTCAGATCCTCGCTCTCATTCGCAGAGACCTCAGCAGATAGGATAGCCCCGTCCCCTTTAATAATTGCTTCTTGCTCAGATACTGCACAGAGCTGTTGGATTTGGGGGACTCAAATTCACACACTGCTACCATTTATCAATCATCAGCCAAGGTCTGGGGGTTAACCTTTAAGGCCTTGAGTTTACAAGATTATGCCTGGGATAGAGAAAGCAGAGAAAGAAGTACTTTTCTCCCTTTCTCACAATACGAGAACTCGTGGACATTCAATGAAATTGCAGAGCAGTCAGGTTAGAATGAATAAAAGGAAGTACTTCTTCACCCAAAGGGTGATTAACGCATGGAATTCACTGCCACAGGTGGTGGTGGCAGCTACAAACAGACAGCTTCAAGAGGGGATTGGATAAGCATATGGAGCAGAGGTCCATCAGTGGCTATTAGCCACCGTGTATTGTTGGAACTCTCTGGAGCAGTGATGCTCTGTATTCTTGGTGCTTGGGGGGGCGGGCAGCGATGGGAGGGCTTCTAGTGTCCTGGCCCCAATGATGGACCTCCTGATGGCACCTGGGTTTTTTTGGCCACTGTGTGACACAGAGTGTTGGACTGGAGGGGCCATTGGCCTGATCCAACATGGCTTCTCTTATGTTCTTCTGTGACACAGAGTATTGGACTGAATGGGCCATTGGCCTGATCCAACATGGCTTCTCTTATGTTCTTATGACTGGTCAGGGACGAAGATATCTGCAGGATTCTCTCCTCTGGTATGTCCCTGGGACAGCATTACACTCTTTGGATAGCAATCTGCTGATGATCCCTTGTCCCAAAGATAACCAGCTGTCCTTGACCAAGGTGAGGGCCTTTTTGGTCCTGGCCCTCACCTGGTAGAACTTCCTGCCTAATACTATTGGGGCCCAGCAGGAACTCATTTGCATATTAGGCCAAATCCCCTGATGCCAATCCAGCCAGAACTATGTTCCTGGGCGTTCCTGCTTAAAAAAGGCCCTGATCTTATGCAATTCCACAGGGCTTATAAGGCAGAGATGTTCTGCCAGGCTTTTGGTTGAGGACAGCAACGGTTTCCGTTCTGGCTGGCACCCTCTCCTTGCTCTCCAGATTTGTTTTGTTCCTCCTCTTTCCCTGCCCACGAGCTGGCCAAGCAGTCAGAATGGGATTCTTTCAAACCTGTTGTGCGTATTTTATTTTTATGGTTTTCTGTGTTTCTATCTACTGTTGTCCATCGCCCACAGCCCTGCAGCAGCGATTCAGACATTTCACCAATTAATCAATCATTATCTTCTTCTTCATCATCATCATCATCGGTAATTTCGCAGAAAAATAGGTGGTGGAGCTCATTAGCATAACTCATTTGCTTATGCCCCCCCCCCAGCCAAAAGCAACCTGACACACGAAAGGAAAGCCCCAGGAGAGCGAGGCCTGCTTGGGCAGGCTAGAGAACCAGCCAGCCCAAGCAGGCCTCGCTCTCCTGAGGCCCTGCTGGGCTGCCACCCCCTCCACAGTCAAACGTCCTGATACCTGCCTGACTTCAGAAGCTGGCTTCAGCTTTGGCAACGGGCTTGTGGAATTTCAGAAGGTCCCTGATGAGAGGGGGGGGAGGGCTGGTGGGTGGGGCTGCTGCCTGTTATTGTGTTTACAGGAAGAGAAAATAAATGAAGGAGCAAAAGAAGCAGGAGAAAAGAACACAAGAAGAGACTATAATTGCCAAGTCCAGCTCAGGAAATATCTGGAACTTTGGAGGTGGAGCCAGGAGACCTTGGGGGTGGAGCCAGGAACAGGGGTGTGGCAAGTGTGACTCTGAAGGGAGTTCTGGCCATCACATTTAAAAGGACCACAGTCCTTTTAAATCCCTTCCTTCCGTTGGAAATAATGCAGGAGGGTTATGCCAATAAAGGTTCTGTGACTGTGAAAAATAATGCAGGAGGGGTTGCCTTGGGGGGGGGGCTCATAGAATTGGACCCTCTGGTCCAATCTTTCTGAAACTTGGACAAGGGGGGCAGGTTTGAGGTGGGGCACCAAATGCTATGCTGAAAAATTGATGCTTCTGCCTCAAAAAACCACCCCACCCCCCAGAGCCCGATACCTATGGATTGATTATCCATTATTCTCTATGGGGAGTTGGTCTCCATAGGGTATAATGGAGTGCTCAGTGGATATCTCTCCCCCCCACTTTCTGATAACCCCAAAGTGGGGGTAGGGCCTCCAAAATAGGGGATCCCCTGCCCCCAACTGAGGATTGGCATAGGGTTGCCTGGTCTGACTCAGGAAATACCTGGGGACTTTGAGGGTGGAGCCAGGAGCCGGGGTGTGGCAAGCATGATTGAACTCTAAGGGGAGTTCTGGCTTTCACATTTAAAGGGGCCAACCTCCTTTTAAATATATACCTTCCACTGGCAATAATGATGGATGGGGCACCTTCTTTTGGGGCTCATAGAATTGCACCCCCTGGTCCAATCTTTTTGAAACTTAGGGGTTCTTTTGAGGAGAGGCACTGGATGCTATGCTGCAAATGTGATGCCTCTACCTCAATCCACCCCCCCCCCCGGTATAGGGTATAATGAAGTGCCCAGCAGACATTTTCCTCCCCACCTTCTGATAACCCTGAAGCGAGGGGGGGCCCTCCAAACCAGGGGTTTCCCTGCCCCCAACTGGGGATTGGCAACCCTAGAACAGACGCAGGTCCACCTCTTGGGTGGGGAATCCCAGATCACCACCCCAGAGCAGATCGCCATCTTGGGCAATAACATTTTCTTCAGCGCAGGGCAGAAAGATCCCAGCCATCTCCAGCAAGCAGGTGTGGATTTTCTAGTATCTCCCCCACAATCTTGAGGCGAACCACACGCAAAGTCTGATTTATTTACACGCGTCGTCGTCGTCGGAGGATCCTTTAATTTGGGAACAAGCCTTGATCACCCTCAGTCATAACGCTGCCTTCTCTGTCAATCAGGCAATAATTCAAAATTTAGGTGGCCTTTCCATTATTGGAAGCAGGCTTTCCGATCCAGCTACGAATGTCAACGAAAAAGCGCCGGATGCTCTTAATTACTTGGAGTATGCATATTAAAAATCAAGAAGATTGTATTTAGAGCATGAGATGGAGATCTGGAAGAGCTGCATCAGTGGTTAGTTCTTGTAGCCTTTTCTGACATGTCCAGGGAAATGTCAATTGCCACTTTGGGGTCAAGAAGCAATTTTTGGCTATGGATCCTGGAGGGTTTTTGGCCATCTTCTGGGCATGGAACAGAGGTCGCTGTGTGTGTGGAGGGGGGATGTATGTTGTGAATTTCCTGCACTGTGCAGGGGGTTGAACTAGATAACCCTGGAGGTCCCTTCCAACTCCATGATTCTAAGAAGAGCAAAAAAGACATATTTCCAAAATCTGTGGGGAAACCAGTTCCACACCCTTGAACAGGGCCGAATCTACGTATTTTTTTTTGAGTGGGGAAAAAACAAAAAAATGGTGCCCCCACTCAAAAAAATGGGGGGATCCATGGGTGAGCTGACTCCCCCCCCCCATTTAAACACCCCACCAGGGTGTTTAAAGGGAGGGGGGAGCCACAGGGCAAAAGCATGCTATCTGACTCCCCACCCATTTTAAAGACTCTGCTGGCCAGCTGGCCGGTGAGGTCTTCAGGGGTGGAATTCTAGCAGGATCTCCTTTGCATATTAGGCCACACACCCCTGATGTAGCCAATCCTCCAAGATCTTACAGGGCTCTTAGGACAGGGTCTACAGAGAGCCAGTTTGGTGTAGTGGTTAAGTGTGCAGACTCTTATATGGGAGAACCGGGTTTGATTCGCCACTCTTCCACTTGCACCTGCTGGAATAGCCTTGAGTCAGCCATAGCTCTGGCAGAGCTTGTCCTTGAAAGGGTGGTTGGAAGAGCCAGTCTGGTGTAGTGGTTAAATGCGCGGACTCTTACCTGGGAGAACCGGGTTTGATTCCCCACTCCTCCACTTGCAGCTGCTGGAATGGCCTTGGGTCAGCCATAGCTCTGGCAGAGGTTATCCTTGAAAGGGCAGCTGCTGTGAGAGCCCCACCTACCTCACAGGGTGTCTGTTGTGGGGGGAGAAGATATAGGAGACTGTAAGCCGCTCTGAGTCTCTGATTCAAAGAGAAGGGAGGGGTATAAATCTGCAATTCTTCTTCTTCTTCTTCTCTTGAAGGATTGGTTATGTCAGGGGTGTGTGGCCTAATATGCAAAGGAGCTCCTGCTAGAATTCCACCCCTGGAGGTCTTTAAATGCAGGGGGGGGGCATGGGGCTGCTTTTGCTCCCTCATTGCAAGATAGGAGGCAGCAAAAGCAGTCCTTTCTCCCCCCCCCCTCTTGCCCTGAGGGGCACCCGATTCAGCACCCCCCTGGAGATGTCTGGGGCAAATGCCCCCTCTGCCCCCTAGATGTGGCCCTGCCCTTGAACTCTGAGCTGCAGCCGGATGGTATTCGTTTTTCAACCAATACGCCTGCTGCCCTCGACTGTCATTGCATGATAACTAGCTCTGTTCCGTGCTCTCTACGCTTGCTTCTGGATGGAGATGAATGACCGCCGACTCGAGTTCTAAAAGGGCTTGTGAATTTATCAGCAGACCCAGCTGTGACAGAACATCTTCACAGTGCTCAGACACCTTTTCTTTTATCCCTGCTTGATAGCTGCATCATCCTACCCAGAGTCCTCGTGTTTGCCGCAAACTTGACACGACATCTAAAAAAAAAAAAAAACCGGAAGAGAAGGCTTTGGCCTCTCATCACAGTGAAGATTCAATTTTTGCTAGAGATTCAATTTTGCTAGAGAGCCAGTTTGGTGTAGTGGTTAAGTGTGCGGACTCTGACCTGGGAGAACCAAGTTTGATTCCCCACTCCTCCACTTGCATCTGCTGGGTCAATGGATCAGCCATAGCTCTCATGGGAGTTGTCCTTGAAAGGGCAGCTTCTGGGAGAGCTCTCTCAGCCCCACCCACCTCACAGAGTGTCAGTTGTGGGGGAAGGAGATAAAGGAGATTGTAAACCACTCTGAGACTCTGATTCAGAGAGAAGGGCGGGTATAAATCTGCGGTCTTCTTCTTCTTCTTCTTCTTCTTCTTCTTCTTCTTCTTCTTCTTCTTCTTCTTCTTCTTCTTCTTCTTCTTCTTCTATGCTTTGGGGGAATTCAACTCAGTGTGCTCAAAAACTGGCATCTCTGTTCCACCATCATGACACAGAAACCAAGGAACAAGTTGCCAAACTAATAATGCAATGATGATTTACTCGATTGAAATATTAAAATCCACGGGTTATTTCATAGAAAAGGAGGTGCACAACTCATTTGCATATGTCACGCACCGCTGTCATCACCGGAAGGAGTATTAAATTATAGCAGCTCAGCATCTACCTTAAAATTCTTCTTGAATTAGAATTTGTCAGAATCAAACCTGACTCCCATCATACTTTTTAAATGACTTTCTCCCATGTGGCCACAGCGGCGGGATGAAGATTTCCATCTGTCTGCTTTATATTGCTTTGTTTATTTTCCCTTTTTTTTGGGGGGGGGGGTATTAGAAAGTTTGGCATATCTTAGAGTTCAGCAAAATTCTCACAGGGGGGTTGAACAGTGGAGCCCAGAAGCAAGTGTTTGGGGGTGGGGTAAGAAAGAGCACCATAAAATTTAGAGGTTTCGGAGTTCCACTCCTGTGAGCTCCTGCCCAAAATGAGGCCTGTTCAGATCTATATTTTAAACCCTGAATTTTCTATCTATCTATCTATCTATCTATCTATCTATCTATCTATCTATCTATCTATCTATCTATCTATCTATCTATCTATCTATCTGTCTGTCTGTCTGTCTGTCTGTCTGTCTGTCTGTCTGTCTGTCTGTCTGTCTGTCTGTCTGTCTGTCTGTCTGTCTGTCTGTCGCAGGGGTGGCCAAACGGGCTCAGGTGTTTCTCATTGTTTCCGCCATTTTGTTTTGGGAAATCTTCCAGCAAACTGGGGTGCACATCCTCCAAACTATCTCCCATCATTTTTCCAACTTCTTGCTGTGGTTGAACATCCTCTGCTGTTTCATCTAAACAGAGGTCAAGACACTGGCTTGTAATGAAAGGCTCATTCCTTTGTGTTGTCGGCTTCCTTCTTCGTAGTTGTGGCACCCAACAGAATCCATATTTCCTACCACGGGTGGTGCGAATCGCACAGAGCTCTTGCAAAGAGTATATTGACTCTGGTCAGGATGGTTTCAGTCTGTCTGTGGTAAGTGGGGAGCCAGATGGCATGGTAGGATTTGGAGTAGGCGGAAGAGACGTTAAGATATTAAGCGTGGGTTGTTGTGTTATGATTCTGAAGACAGAAGGCACAGAGAGTGGGGCAAATGAAAAGGTTTATGACAGAAGTGAGAGCAAACTGCATTTTACTGGGAAGGGGGAAGAGAAAAAAGAGAGAGAAGACTAATGGAAATAATAAGAAACTGGAGAAGGAGAGACAAGTCACAAAACAGGGCACAACTAGACAGTAGAATGAGCAGAGGAAAAAATGTATTGCGGATATAATGGGCCTTGAAGTACTATACCTTTAGCCATCTTCACCACAAAATGTGACTCTGGTTAGACTTTACCAGGCCTTTTTTTGTAGCAGGAACTCCTTTGCATATTAGACCACACACCCCTGATGTAGCCAATCCTCCAAGAGCTTACAGGGCCCTCAACACAGGGCCTACTGTAAGCTCTAATATGCTACTGAGTTCCTGCTGGACCTATGCATTTGCCTAGGGTGCCGGGCCTTGTGTGTGTGTGTGTGTGCCAGCTTAGGCTCTCCCCACATGACTTCGAATAGAAAATCAATTATTTGCATTAATTCTGCTGGCCTGAATCATTCTTCCTTGGTGGAGCACCATATTTTAAGTTGATAATTTTTTATGGCCCACAAATGATGTTATAAATATCCATATGGCCCTTGGCAGAAAAAAGGTTCCCCACCCCTGCTCTACACTGACTTCCCACAGCTTTCCCAGTCCCCATTTCTCATATTCCATCTCACCATCCAATCTCAGTGGAGAGTGCTATTTTCCTTAAAACCATGCGTTCGAGCACATTCTTCACAATCTAGAAAAAAAATCATTCTGCAACAGAGATTCGGGCCCTGAACAGACCCTCTGCTGGGCAGTGGCTCATCTACCAGACTGTACAAAGAGATGGACAAAAAAAAATGGCAGGATGACCAGAGCTGCAACAAGGTACTTGAAACTGTGAATAAAATTTCAGCAAGACGATATGGGGCAAGTGAAAAAGAGCAATACAATTTCCAAATGTCTTATTGACAAAAACGGAATCTTCGCTCTTGCTAATAACATCTTGCTTGTCAGGATTCTCCTGTTCTGTTTGTGAAAGTCGACAAAACTTTAAAGAGGATTCTCCCCACCCCCCACCCCTCCCGTACGTCTTCATCTCTTACAGATAATTAGACAATCTGTTCTGAAGTCAGCTCATAAACACTGGACTATCTGATGCTGAAGTGCGGGTCTGACATTCTGCACTCAGAGGCCCAAAGAAATTGGCAGCTTCATCACTGCCAGGTAAACTCTGACTTATCCAATGTGTTCTCTCTCTCTCTCTCTCTCTCTCTAATGCGGCATAGTGTTCCCAGTTGTCCACTGCTAGCCTGCATTTGTGATCGGGGCTTTTTTTTTTAGCAGGAACGTATAGCGTTTGTATAGAGTTAAAGCCCTATATGGCCGAGGACCTGCCTACTTGTGGGACCGTCTCTCCCCACATGAACCCCAGAGAGCGCGGAGGTCAGCTGGAAAGAACCAGCTGAATATCCCTGGGCCAAGGGAGGCCAGATTGAAGACCACCCGGGATCGGGCCTTCTCCATTGCAGCCCCACTGCTGTGGAATCAACTCCCGGAGGAGGTACGGGCCCTGCGATGTTTAGACCAATTCCGCAGGGCCTGTAAGACCTACCTCTTCAAAATAGCCTTCACCTAATGCCGAGTCAAGAAAGTCTCCCTGGACATGCTTTAGCCACTGAATTTTATTGGTTTTAACAATTTATTGATAACATATGGTTACAAAACTTAATTATAAATTTTCTGTACTAACCACTGAATTTTATTAAAGACCTAAGTTATAGCACCACAATGTTAATTTTAATGTAAGTTGTTAATGATTTAATGATGATTTTATAATTGTAACTGTAACTATGTATGGTTTTATTGTATTTTATATTCGTATGCTGTGAGCCGCCCTGAGCCTGCCCCGGCGGGGAGGGCGGGATACAAATATAAAGTATTATTATTATTATTATTATTATTATTATTATTATTATTATTATTATTATTAGGGTGTGTTCACACTACGCTAAATAATATATTTTGAAACTGAATTTTTACTGTGTAAGAATAACAAAAATCCAGTTGCAAAACGTATTATTTAATGTAGTGTGAACACACCCATAGAAATGCAGTTCCGGCTGGCTTGATGTCAGGGGGGGCGGCCTATTATGCAAATGAGTTGAATAAACATATGGATCAGGGGTCCATCAGCGGCTACTAAAACGCTTAGGGCTCTTTAGATTGGAGAAATGTCGGCTGAGGGGTGACATGATTACGCATGGGATGGAGAAAGTAGAGAAAGAAGTCCTTTTCTCCCTTTCTCACAATACGAGAACTCGTGGGCATTCGATGAAATTGCTGAGCAGTCGGGTTAGAACGGATAAAAGGAAGTACTCCTTCACCCAAAGGGTGATTAACACGTGGAATTCACTGCCACAGAAGGTGGTGATGGCTGCCACCATAGACAACATCTGGAGCAGAGGTCCATCAGTGGCTATTAGCCGCAGCCTATTGTTAGAACTCTCTGTCTGGGACAGTGATGCTCTGTATTCTGGGTGCTTGGGGGGGGGGGGGAAGGGGGTCACAGTGGGAGGGCTTCTAGTGTCCTGGCCCCACTGGTGGACCTCCTGATGGCACTTGTGGGGTTTTTCTGGCCACTGTGTGAAACAGAGCATTGGACTGGATGGGCCATTGGCCTGATCCAACATGGCTTCTCTTATGTTTTTATGAGTTCCTGCTGAGCTTTTTCTACCCCCTCCCCCAAAAAGCCCCGTTTGTAATGCTGTTCTCAGCCAGCTCCTGTCCCTTTCCCTGAGCCAGTGACATAAAGAGGCAAAGGAACCACGCAGCCACCTCATCAAATTCTCTTTCCAAGGCGTCGTCTTCAGGAGGAATGATGTGGAAGCAATTAGGACAAGTGAAGCAGCAATAGAGTGAAATATACCGCTTCGGCAACGAGCAGGCTTGGGCTAATTGGAAGGAGTTGATTCCCTAACATTCTCAGCGACTGTATCCCTGTTTTGATAATTATCTGTTTTCCTTCCCATCACTATGCCAACTCGCCTGAGCACAGCTGAGTCGCTTAGGGATTAGATTCCGACATCCTTCACACAGGAATGATTTTGAATGATGCCATGGGTTATTTCTCGAAGCCGCATATTCCCTGTTAGGGACGGTGGTAGACAAACCCAGCAGGGACTCCTTTGCATATTAGGCCACACCCCCTGACACCGCTGTTGTTTCACACGGGGCTTTTTGGTAGAAGAAGCCCAGCAGGAACTCATTTGCATATTAGGTAGCACCCCCTGATATCACCACTGTTTCACACAGGGTTTGTTTGTAGAAAAAGCCCAGCAGGAACTCATTTGCATATTAGGTCACTCCCCGTGACATCAGCACTGTTTCACACAGGGCTTTTTTTGCAGAAAAATCCCAGCAGGAACTCATTTGTATATTAGGTCACACCCACTGACATCACCATTGTGTCACACGGGGCTTTTATGTAGAAAAAGCCCAGTGGGAACTCATTTGCATATTAGGCCACACCACCTGACATCACCATTGTTTCACACAGGGCTTGTTCATAGAAAAAGCCCAGCAGAAACTCATTTGCATATTTGGCCACACCCCCTGACACCACGACTGTTTCTCACAGGGCTTGTTTGTAGAAGAAGCCCAGCAGGAACTCATTTGCATATTAGGTCACTCCCCATGACATCAGCACTGTTTCCCACAGTGGTTTTTTTGCAGGAAAAACCCCCAGCAGGAACTCATTTGCATATTAGGCCACGCCCACTGACATCACCATTATGTCACACAGGGCTTTTTATGTAGAAAAGGCCCAGTGGGAACTCATTTGCATATTAGGCCACACTGCCTGACATCACGATTGTTTCACACAGGGTTGTTTTTGTAGAAAAAGCCCAGCAGGAACTCATTTGCATATTATGCCACACCCCTGACACCAAGTTAGTCGGAATTGCATCCAAAAAAGCCCTGGTGGTAGACCTGACAGATGCCACCGTCTGGGTTCTACAACGGAAAGCATCCACACCTGGCCAACCTCAGCAATCTGAAAGCTTGGCCAGACATGCCCCATCTATCTTCCGGAGGGGATCTTATGCTCCTAGCTGTGTCCTTCCCACCTGTCCCTTCTTGGAACACTTCTGCGAAGCCATGGGCATGGCCAGCTTCATGCAAGGGGAGGGAGCAGTAGGGATGCCTTCCCCAGCTGGGGAACAGATCCCTTGCTTCCCTTCAGATGAGACGCCAATGGAAGATCATGGTGCTTTGGAGTTATTTGCATTATTCACTAAAGTGGAGATGAATTCAGTTTGGTGTAGAGGTTAAGTGCGTGGACTCTAATCTGGGAGAGCCAGGTTTGATGCCCTACTTTTGCACATCCACCTGCTGGTGTGACCTTGGGTCAGTCACAAGTTCTCTCAGGGCTGTTCTTGAAAGAGCTCACTCAGCCCCATCAACCTCACAGGGTTTCTTGTGGGGAGGGGAGGGAAGGGGAGGGGAGGGGAGGGAAGGAGATTTTAAGCCACTCTGAGATTCCAAGTGAAGGGCAGGGTACAAATCCAACCTCTTCCTCCTCCTCTTCTTCTCCTCCTCCTCCTCCAACCTAATGTATGGGGGGGAGGATCTGGCAACTCAGGACGGAGCACCACATTCTTTGTTGTTGTTCAGTCATACAGTCGAGTCTGACTCTTTGCAACCCCGTGGACAAGGTCACCCCAGGCCCTCCTGTCCTCCACCACCCTCCGAAGTCTGCTCAAATTCGAGTTAGTTACATCAGTAACGCTGTCCAGCCATCTCATCTTTTGCCACCCCCTTCTTCTTTCGCCTTCTGTCTTTCCCAGCATCAGGGTCTTCTCCAGGGAGTGCTCCCTTCTCATTGGGTGGCCAAAGTCTTTGAGCTTCAGCATCTGACCTTCCAGGGAACAGTCTGGGTTGGTCTCCTTTGGACTGACTGATTGGATCTTCTTGCAGTCCAAGGGAGTTTCAAGAGTCTTCTCCAGTGAGGGCTCCCTTCTCATTTGGTAGCCAAAGTATTTGAGCTTCAGCCTCTGACCTTCGAGGGAACAGTCTGGGTTGATTTCGCTTAGGACGGACTGATTTGATCTTCTTGCAGTCCAAGGGACTCTCAAGATTCTTCTCCAGCACCGCATTCTACAACCAAGCAGAGATGCTTTCCTTGGACTGTACCACTTTAATTTCAGGAAGGGAGGGTTGTGTGTTTGAACTTTCTCCATCGAAAGCACCCCCCCCCTCCCCATTTCTCACATACCGATGGCCAGCTTGTCAGCTAGGGGAAAGGGTTCAGTTTCTTTTCTTACACGCATTGGATCTTTCGTTTTAAAAGGAGGGATTCAAATATGCAACCCCCCTCTCCCCTGTGGCAACCATCCAGAGAACGTTGTTCAACTCAGTTTCAGAGGACGGATCGGGTTTTCAGCTCCCTGTTTCCCCAACTGGTGAACTCTTCTAAGCCTCAGCCAGCTTGCTTTCCTGCAGATGAGACACCGCTGGAGGATTATGGCGCTTTTGCGATGTTTGCTTTATTTACTAATGCACAAACAGTGCAAGTGGAGGTGAAGAGGCACTCCTACGAGGCAAAGGAGCCTCTACTCCACATTCGCTCCCCAGAGAGAGAGAGAGAAAGAGTCCCTGTGCTTCTTGTACTTCCAGTCGGCACACTTTGCTTCCCGCCCCCCTCCCCGCTCC
This sequence comes from Heteronotia binoei, assembly GCF_032191835.1. Lineage (NCBI taxonomy): Eukaryota > Metazoa > Chordata > Lepidosauria > Squamata > Gekkonidae > Heteronotia > Heteronotia binoei. The sequence continues at coordinate 61,711,310 of NC_083236.1, read as the reverse complement.
TTCCTCTGTGTCTTGCAAAGTGCTCTTTCTTCGCACCTACTCCCTCTCCGCAGCCAGCAGACTGGCACCTTCTCCAAACTCAGATGGGAACTTCATTCAAGCCTGCAGAGCTATCTCCTAACAACTAGCTCAAAAGAAGGAGGAGGAGGAGGAGGAGGGGGAGGAGGAGGAGGAGGAGGAGGAGGAGAAGAAGAAGAAGAAGAAGAAGAAGAAGAAGAAGAAGAAGAAGAAGAAGAAGAAGAAGAAGAAGAAGAAGAAGAAGAAGAAGAAGAAGAAGAAGAAGAAGAAGAAGAAGAAGGTTCTCCCAGATAAGAGTCCGCTCATTTAACCACGGCACCAAACTGGATCTCTTAAGAAAACATCTACAGCCTTTGAAATCAGCAGCAATGTTCAGTTTGTCAAAGGCTTCTTGTGATCTCCTCCTAGAAAGGAATGTGTCTCTTGGGGTCCCACTGAGGGGTGCAATTCCTTCATAGCCCCACAGTCAAGTGCCTGCCCAGGAATCCCTCCTGGCCCTGTAGCAGAGCTCATGCAAGCTCAGTGTTCCATTTGAGCCATGACTCATTCCTCCTTACCCACGAGGACTTATCACATCCTGGTACCTGCCAGGTATCAGTCTGGTGTGGTGGTGAAGTGCGTGAACTCCAATCTGGGAGGACCGGGTTTGATTCCCCACTCCTTCACTTGCACCTGCTGGAGTGACCTTGAGTCAGCCACAGTTCTTGAAAGAACTGTTCTCTCAAGAGAACAGCCCCACCTACCTCACAGGGTGGCTCTTGTAGGGAGAGGAAGGGAAGGAGATTGTTATCCACTCTGAGACTCTGAATGAAGGGCAGGGTATACATCCAATCACCTCCTCTTCTTCCTCCTCCTCTTCTTCTTCCTCCTCTTCCTCCTCCTCTTCCTCTTCTTTTTCTTCTGTAGTGCCAAGGAGCTTTCTAGCCACCAGTCCTCCTTCCTCAATGCACTTCCTGGCTATCTCTCCCCCTCAGACAGGGTATAAATCCAATCTTCTCCTCCACCACCTCCTCCTCTCCTTCTCCTTCTTCTCAACTAGTGCCAAGGAGCTTTCTAGCCACCAGTCCTTCCTCAATGCACTTCCTGGCTATCTCTCCCCCTCAGAGAGGGTATAAATCCAATCTTCTCCTCCACCTCCTCCTCCTCTCCTTCTCCTTCTTCTTCTTCTTCTTCTTCTTCTTCTCCTTCTTCTCAACTAGTGCCAAGGAGCTTTCTAGCCACCACTCCTCCTTCTTCAATGCAGTTCCTGGCTATCTCTCCCCCTCGAACAGGGTATAAATCCAATCTTCTCCTCCACCTCCTCCTCCTCTCCTTCTCCTTCTTCTTCTCCTTCTTCTCAACTAGTGCCAAGGAGCTTTCTAGCCACCAGTCCTCCTTCCTCAATGCACTTCCTGGCTATCTCTCCCCCTCAGACAGGGTATAAATCCAATCTTCTCCTCCACCTCCTCCTCCTTTCCTTCTCCTTCTCCTTCTTCTTCTCCTTCTTCTCAACTAGTGCCAAGGAGCTTTCTAGCCACCAGTCCTCCTTCCTCAATGCACTTCTTGGCTATCTCTCCCCCTCAGACAGGGTATAAATCCAATCTTCTTTTCCACCTCCTCCTCCTCCTCTCCTTCTCCTTCTTCTCAACTAGTGCCAAGGAGCTTTCTAGCCACCAGTCCTCCTTCCTCAATGCACTTCCTGGCTATCTCTCCCCCTCAGAGAGGGTATAAATCCAATCTTCTCCTCCACCTCCTCCTCCTCTCCTTCTCCTTCTCCTTCTTCTTCTTCTTCTTCTTCTTCTTCTTCTTCTTCTTCTTCTTCTTCTTCTTCTTCTTCTTCTTCTTCTTCTTCTTCTTCTTCTTCTCCTTCTTCTCAACTAGTGCCAAGGAGCTTTCTAGCCACCACTCCTCCTTCTTCAATGCAGTTCCTGGCTATCTCTCCCCCTCGAACAGGGTATAAATCCAATCTTCTCCTCCACCTCCTCCTCCTCTCCTTCTCCTTCTTCTTCTCCTTCTTCTCAACTAGTGCCAAGGAGCTTTCTAGCCACCAGTCCTCCTTCCTCAATGCACTTCCTGGCTATCTCTCCCCCTCAGATGACCCCACTAGCCTTAGAATTCTTCTTTTAAAGGGATGAGTTTTCTTTTCCAACCACTCATTCCCTCTTACCCCTCATCTCCATGCCCCTTGGCTTTGTAGGGAGCCATATTCAGCCAAGGTGGCACTGTGAAACTCAAAGGAGCTATCTGTTTGAGTGTCCCACATGATGGGGGGCATAACTCTCATGCCCACCCCAAAGGGCAGGTACCTGGAGCAGACCACATAGACAGACACACACCTATCACATGAAGCCTCTTTGTACCTAGGGACATGGGTGGTTTTGTAAAAAAAGTCTCTAGGTTCATGTTAGGGTTAGCGAGCCAGTTTGGTGTAGTGGTTAAGTGTGTGGACTCTTATCTGGGAGAACTGGGTTTGATTCCCCACTCCTCCACTTGTACCCACTGGAATGGCCTTGGGTTAGCCATAGATCTCATAGGAATTGTCCTTGAAAGGGCAGCTTCTGAGAGAGCCCTCTCAGCCCCACCCACCTCACAGGGTGTCTGTTGTGTGGGGAGAAGATATAGGCGATTGTAAGCTGCTCTGAGTCTCTGATTCAGAGAGAAGTTCGGGGTATAAATCTGTTCTTCTTCTTCTTCTTCTTCTTCTTCTTCTTCTTCTTCTTCTTCTTCTTCTTCTTCTTCTTCTTCTTCTTCTTCTTCTTCTTCTTCACTTTGCCCATGATCTGTAACTTCATGGAGTTGGAGTGCTATCCTAATGGGTGGCGTTACTCCAGTTTAAACACATCGATTGCAAATAGAACATGGACTGGAGTGATTCTGCTTTGGATTGGACCATCCGGATTGGACCATTAAGCACAGAGTGCGGAATATTGACAGTGATTGGCTGTAAGAGATTCTGGCTTCAGTTGAACTGCAAGAGCTGCCATGGAATGTTCATGGAAATCCAGTTCTTCAGACATTGAAAGAAAAGGTCTTTGGGGAACGCTGCTGGAACATGGCCATAAATGGAGAAAAAGCAGAATTGATCTCAGTAGCAGCTGGCTGGCAGCTTGAATGTGTGAACAGCACGTGTGAGAAAGGGTGATGTGGAAACAGAATGTGTGTGTGTGTGCCTTGTGTGTGAGAGAGTGCTGCGAATGAGGAACTGTGTGATGGGGTGATATTAAGCAGAGATTTAAGCCCTGAGAATTTACATTATTTTAGTGGTGCCTATGGACATAGCCAGGGGTCATTTCGTAGGGAAAAAAAGGTGCCGGAGCTCATTAGCACAACTCATTTGCATAACTCGTTTGCATAGGCCACACACCCCCTGACATCACTGGAAGGTGTACGAAATTATATCAGCTCAGCATCGACCTTAAATGCTTCTTGCATTATAATTGTCACAATGAAACCTTACTCCCATCATACTTTTTAAAATACTTTCTTCTATGTGGCCACAGGGGCATGCTAAAGATTTCCATCTGTCTGCTTTATATGTTTTGGTTGATTTCCCATTTTGGGGAAGGGGGGATATATTAGAAAGTGTGTCAAATCTTAAGAGTTCAGCAAACTTCTCACAGGGGGTTTGAACAATGGAGCCCAGAAACAAGTATTTTTTTTTGGGGGGGGGAGGTTAAAGAAAGAAAACACAATAATAATAATAATAATAATAATAATAATAATAATAATAATAATAATAATAATAATAATAATAATAATAATAATAATAATTCTGCAGATTTATATCTCGTCCTTCCTCTGAGTCAGAGTCTCAGAGTGGCTTACAATCTCTTTTATCTCCTTCCCCCACAACAGACACCCTGTGAGGTGGCTGGGGCTGAGATTGTTCTCCCAGAAGCAGCCCTTTCAAGGACAACTCCTATGAGAGAAGAAGATATTGGATTTATATCCTGCCCTCCACTCCGAATCTCAGAGTCTCAGAGCGGTTCACAATCTCCTTTATCTCCTTCCCCCACAACAGACACCCTGTATTTTATACCTCGTCCTTCCTCTGAGTCAGAGTCTCAGAGCAGTCACAGTCTCCTTTACCTCTCCCCACCACAACAGACACCCTGTGAGGTGGGTGGGGCTGAGAGGGCTCTCACAGCAGCTGCCCTTTCAAGGACAACCTCTGCCAGAGCTGTGACTGACCCAAGGCCATTCCAGTAGCTGCAAGTGGAGGAGTGGGGAATCAAACTCTGTTTGCACCGAGTCCGCACACTTAACCACTACACCAAACTGGCTCTCTATGGCTGACCCAAGGCCATGCTAGCAGGTGCAAGTGGAGGAGTGGGGAATCAAACTTGGTTCTCCCAGATAAGAGTCCGCACACTTAACTACTACACCAAACTGGCTCTCTAACATGCATGTGAAGAAATGCATGTTATTAAATTTAACTGCTATTAGGCCACACACCCCTGATCTAGTCAATCCTCCTGGAGCTTACTGTGGGCCTTGCGCTAAGAGCCCTGTGAGCTCCAAGAGGATTGGCTGCATCAGGGATAGGCTTGCCAATCCCCAGGTCTCTCGCTTTCCCAGGCTCCTTCCCGCTCCCAGTCAGCTGGCCGGCGGGGGAAAGCCATCTTGTGCCTTTCCACCCCCGGAGGCTTCAGACTCCACTTGGAAAGGCTTCCTCGTGGGATGGCGTGTCTGTGTCTTTAAGGCTGAATGGGGGTGGGGGAGCAGGCAGAACAACATGGCTGCTCCCAAGGGCTGTGAAAGCAGCCCAGACCTTCGGTTGGTCGCACAATCTTTTCAGAGGTTGTTTGAATAGGAAAGGTAAACTCGAACCTTTGGTTGCTCTGTGTTACTTTGAAGAAGTTGGAAGTTCAGCAACTCGTGAGTACAGATGCCAATCCCCTGCTTCAGAGTCGTCAGAAACGGGGCAGAGGGGAGGGAAATGTCTGCTGGGCACTTCATTATTCCCTATGGAGATCGATTCTCATAGGGAATTGATGTGGGGGTATCTGGGGCTCTGGAGGGGTTGTTTTTTGAGGTAGAGGCACCAAAATTTCAGCAAAGCATCTGATGACTCTCCTCAAAATGCTCTCCAAGTGTCAAAAAGATTGGACCAGGGGCTCCAATCCTATGAGCCCTGAAAGAAGGTGCCCCTATCCTTCATTATTTCTAACGTAGGCAAGCATTGAAAAGGTGTGCGGTTCCTTTCAATATGATGGCCAGAACTCCCTTTGGAGTTCAATTTTGCTTGTCCCAACTTTGCTTATGGCTCCACCCCCAATGTCTCCTGGCTCCACCCACAAAGTCTCCTGGCTCCACCCACAAAGTCTCCTGGCTCCACCCACAAAGTTCCCAGATATTTCTTGAATTGAACTTGGCGACCCTAATCGGGGGGGGGGGGGGGCGGGGTGTAGCCTAATACACAAAGGAATTCCTGATACAAAAAAAGACCTGGACGTGAAGATGTTCCCACTTTTGGTTACCTTGCAGTTGTTGACTCACTTTGTCGTAGGAGGCAGCAGGAAATTGTTTCCATTTCAGATTCACCCGGCGGGATTTCAGATGCCTCCCTAACCAGAGCTCAAGGACAGCGAGCCATGACTGCCTTTTTGAGCTTAATTCCACTTTACACATTCCCCCATTTGTTGTTCTTTCCTCCATTTCCTTCCCTTCCCAGGGATTTCCTTACTGGCAATATCCAAAACATTGAGTCCCTCAAATTATCTGCAGCATTTGGGAAACTGTGAGCGTGAATGCGAAAGGCCGACTGCATCGGAAGTGAAGCTGAGCCACGTCTAATTTCCTTTCAGAGACTCACTCGTAACGTTACATTTCACCGGCTGCAATCACACACACTGAATCACGCACTTTCAATCGACTTTCAATGCACTTTCCAACTGAGTTTTACTTGTGTGAACTGGCAACACCCAGTTGGAAACTGCAAAGTGGATGGAAAGTGCATTATTTGGTGTGTGTGATCACAGCCACTGTGTCCCTGCCTTTTCTTATGCCATAGGGACGAAAGGAAATCTCCACATAAAGGCTGCGATCACACACACTAAATAATGCACTTTCAATCCACTTTCAAGGCACTTTCCAACTGGGTTTTATTGTGTGAACTGGCAAAATCCAGTTGGAAACTGCAAAGTGGATTGAAAGTACATTATTTAGTGTGTGTGATCGCAGCCTTAGAGTCAGTGGACCACTGAATACCAGGAGGCAGGGCTTTTTTTGTAGCAGGAACTCCTTTGCATACTAGGCCACACCCCCTGATGTAGCCAATCCTCCTGGAGCTTACAGTAGGCCCTGTGCTAAGAGCCCTGTAAGGAATTCTAGCAGGACCTCCTTTGCATATCAGGCCCCACCCCCCTGATGTAGGCAATTCTCCTGGAGCTTACAGTAGGCCCTGTACGAAGAGCCCTATAAGGAATTCTAGCAGGACCTCCTTTGCCTATTAGGCCACACCCCCTGATGTAGCCAATCCTCCTGGAGCTTACAGTAGGCCCTGTCCTAAAAGCCCTGTAAACTCTTGGAGGATTGGCTACATTAGGGGTGTGTGGCCTAATATGCAAAACAGTTCCTCTTACCAAAAAAAGCCCTGCCAGAAGGCAACATCAGGGGGAGGCCTCAGCCTCTGAGCCTTTGTTGGACAGCCACAGGAACTGGTGAGCAACTGTGTGAGCAGGGCTTTTTTGTAGCAGGAACTCCTTTGCATATTAGGCTACACACCCCTGATGTAGTCAATCCTCCAAGAGCTTACAGGGCTCTTCTTACAGGGCCTACTGGAAGCTCTTGGAATGTTGACTACATCAAGGGTGTGTGGCCTAATATTCAAAGTTTCTGCTACAACAAAGAGAAGAGAAGAGAAGAGGAGAGGAGAGGAGAGGAGAGGAGAGGAGAGGAGAGGAGAGGAGAGGAGAGGGGAGGAGAGGAGAGGAGAGGAGAGGAGAGGAGAGGAGAGGAGGGGAGGGGAGGGGAGGGGAGGAAAGGGAGGGAGGAAGGAAGGAGGGAAGGAGGGAAGGAGGAAAGAAAGAAAGGAGGGAAGGAGGGAAGGAGGAAAGAAAGAAAGGAAGGAAGAAAGAAAGAAAGAAAGAAAGAAAGAAAGAAAGAAAGAAAGAAAGAAAGAAAGAAAGAAAGAAAGAAAGAAAGAAAGAAAGAAAGAAAGAAAGAAAGAAAGAGAGAGAAGCCCTGAGTAAGGATGGACCACTGGTCTGATCCAGCAGGGCTCGTCTTATGTTCTTCTTACATTCTTATGTTCCCCCATCCTGGGTTTTCATTTTCTTAACAAGCATCCCATTTTTAAATCATTACTTGTTCTGTAAGCCTCCTCTTCGTATGCAGAGAGTCCCAGGTTCAATCCCCAGCATCTCCAGCTTAAAAAAGGACCAGGCAATAGTAGTAAAAGAAGAATTGCAGATTTATACCCCGCCCTTCTCTCTGTATCAGAGACTCAGAGTGACTTACAATCTCCTATATCTTCTCCCCTCACAACAGACACCCTGTGAGGTAGGTGCAGCTGAGAAAGCTCTCCCAGAACTGCCCTTTCAAGGACAACCTCTGCCAGAGCTATGGCTGACCCAAGGCCATTCCAGCAGCTGCAAGTGGAGGAGTGGGGAATCAAACCCAGTTCTCCCAGATAAGAGTCCGCACACTTAACCACTACACCAAACTGGCTCTCAGTAGGTGATGTGAGCCCTGCTATGCAGGGGAGAACACGTTATAAGCCTAAGGTGATAAATTATAAATAAATAAGCAATTTCAACTGAAATCCAATGCAAAGCTTTCCTGGTGCTTTGCCAGAACTTGGTTTCTCTTCTGTACCTGCCGGGAGCCTTCTCCTCTCCCTCACCCTCCCCCCCCCCCCCCCCCGGTTTAATAAAACTGCCTGTATAGACTGGTTCTGAGATGGCTTTGGAAGTCTGAGAGGAGGACTCAAAAATAGAGTTGATGGGTACCTTTTATTAGCTTCGTAGCAGATGTGAATTTTGACACTGTAGTAGATTTCACACATCTCTTCTCAAAAAACAGTGAGCAGAGAAAGTTTCCTCAAGGACTGTCAGTAATACACTGATTTGGAAGCAAAACTCTCCAGATCCCACCAGCTCTTTGCCTAATTGATCGGAATTCGTGATGCTCAAAACCCCTCCTGTGCTTGGCCAAAGCAGAGATTATCGTATTTGCCTCAGGACCTTGTTTTGGGGGGAAATCCCATAAAAATTTTGCCTGAGATTAACTCACAGAGCTATTAGGTTCTTTACTGACAAAGGCAAGCCCCTCGAGGAGTTTGAGACTCACCTTGAGCCATGCGGTGTTTGTTGACTTCACATAAAAAGTTTATTCCACTTATCAAGCAAGGCATACTGCAGTTGCTCAATAGTAATGGAGGGGGAGAGGTATTTGTGAATCTCCTGCATTGTGCAGAGGGTTGGACTAGATTACCTTGGAGGTCCCTTCCAACTCTATGATTCTGATGCTCAAGTTTGGCTGACATCCTGTTTGCCAGTTGTGACCAGGAAGACAGCTTTTTGGTGGACTGTTCCTCTCTTCCTCAACCCATTTCTGGTTATTTGGGAAGGTGGCTTCAACTTCTGCCTTACAATACATAAGAAAAGAAGAGAAGCCATGTTGGATCAGGCCAATGGCCCATCCAATCCAGTGCTCTGTAACACAGTGGTCAAAAAAACTCAAAACGGGTGCCATCAGGAGGTCTACCAATGGGGCTAGGACACTAGAAGCTACTCATACTGTTACTCCTCCCAAGCACCAAGAATACAGAGCATCGCTTTCCCCAGATGGAGAGTTCCATCTAGACCTGTGGCTAATAGCCACAGGGCTAATACACTACAGGACATTTGGCTTTTCATGAATGTTCTCTTCTTTCTTCCCATTGGTGGTCAACTTTCCTGGCCACAAATGGTGTGGCTGTAGCACCATAACTGTTTTCTGTTGCCCCAGAAGATAGGACCAGAACCAATGGGTTGAAATTAAATCAGAAGAGTTTCCGGTTCAACTTTAGGAAGAACTTCCTGACAGTTAGAGTAATTCTTCAGTGGAACAGGCTTCCTAGGGAGATGATGGTCTCTCCTTCCTTGGAGGTTTTTAAACAGAGGCTAGATGGCCATCAGACAGCAATGCTGATCCTGAGAATTTAGGGGGAGGTATTTGTGAGTTTCCTGCATTGTGCAGGGGGTTGGACTAGATGACCCTGGAGATCCCTTCCAACTCTATGATGATTCAGAGGAAGCACTCCGGCTTTGCATACAGGAAGTCCCAGGTCCAATCCCCAGCTTCTCCAGTTTTTAAAAGGGCCAGACAGTATGTGTAAGACCTCAGCCTTTAGACAGCCCTTGCCAGCTTAAGTAGACATTACTCATCTTGATGGACCAAGAGTCTCATTCAGGAAAAGGCAGCTTCATGGGTATTAGTGTGTACTACAATGTATTTATTTATTTTGAAAGAACTAAAGCGAAGCATTGTCAGCTATATCCTTCCCTGGCAAAAGAAAGCAGTGGACTTTCCACTTGTCATAAAAGCATGGATGGTATTTCCCACCCACCATCACCCTCCCAAAAAAATTGGGTAACATCCCAAGGTTTCACCTATTAAGGTTGGCACAAAACAATGTTATATCAATATCCAGTACCTGTATAACATGTCTGCATCCAAAACATGGCTTTTCACGAAGAAGAAGAATTAGGAGAAAAAGAAGAAGATTGTGATAATGATGATGGAGGTGGTGGTGGTAATGATGATGATAATGATGATGATAATGATGATGATATTGGATTTATATCCCACCCTATATTCTGAATCACAGAGTCTCAGAGTGGTCACAATCTCCTTTACCTTCCCCCCCCCCACACGACACCCATCTGTTCTCAGCCTCAGAGTCTCAGAGCAGTCACAATCTCCTTTACCTCCCCCCCCCCGCAAACAACAGACACCCTGTGAGGTGGGTGGGGCTGAGAGAGGTCTCACAGCAGCTGCCCTTTCAAGGACAACCTCTGCCAGAGCTATGGCTGACCCAAGGCCATTCCAGCAGGTGCAAGTGGAGGAGTGGGGAATCAAACCCAGGTCTCCCAGATAAGAGAGCTCTGGCTGCCCCAAAGCCATTCCAGCAGCTGCAAGTGGAGGAGTGGGGGAATCAAACCCGGTTCTCCCAGATAAGAGTCCGCACACTTAACCACTACACCAAATTGGTTTTCTACTTATTTTCTACTTGATACATCTTGTGATTATGGTGCTCTTTTGGATAGCTAGAAATTGTTACCATAGAGCCCAGCTATAATAAACGATATATTCAACAGCACTTCTTGTCTCTTGTTTTGTTTTTAAAATCACAACTCCGATATCACATCCGAGAATCACTTCATAAATACATCCAAGAATCTTTGACAACAACTTCAAGAGTCTGTTAAAGTCCACGCACAACTACAGAGTCCATTAAAGCAACACATTTCTGAAGTCCACACGGAATAGTCACCCAATTAATTGATTGCAGCGATGGCCGTATAGTGACCGTACAGTGGTTAGGTCATCTTTCACTTTCAGTAGATGCTAGACAACTGTTGCTGTTATCAATTAATTGGGGGGACTATTCCTTGCGGACTTCAGAAGCATGCCACTTTAATGGACTCTGTAGTTGTGCGTGGGCTTTAACAGACTCTTGAAGTCGTTGTCAGAGATTCTTGGATTTACTTATGAAGTGATTCTCGGGTGTGATATTGGATTTGTGAATCCCCAAGCAAAACAAGAAGTGTTGTTGAATATATTTTATTTCATTCGATTTATATCCCGCCCTACCCCACCGAATATTGTTTATTATAGTTGGGTTTTGTTACATGGCATTACATGGTGCATCTATACTTCTTACACTATGGTTCACTCTGTTTGGTTAGAAATTGTTACCAGGCAGTTTCTGTTTTGTGCCTTTGGGGGAGGGGGGAACAGCAACAACAACAGATGTGTGCCATCTGGCAGGAACAGGAATGGCTGCAGGACCACACACACAGGGCAGTCCCTAGCACTGGTATGAGAAACTAGGGCATCCTGATTTCCTCTGGGATGGCATCTTTTGTCTGTATATCGTCGCACTTGCCCTGATCTAAGTGACCCCGGCAAATCCCATCTCATCAGATCTCAGAAGCTAAGCAGAGTCGAGCCTGGTTAGTACTTGGATGGGAGACTACCACAGAAATCCAGGGTTCTTATGCAGACGCAGTCAATGGCAAACCACTTTCATCTCTTGCCTTGAAAACTCTATAGGCTTGCCATAGGTCAGCTGTGACTTAAAAGCATTTCGCAGACACAAACATCTCATTTGCCTGACCAGGAAGAGAAAATTGCGTATCCAGGTGTGTGTGTTTGTAGCAGGAACTCCTTTGCATATTAGGCCACACAAACCCGATGTAGCCAATCCTCCTGGAGCTTACAGTAGACCCTGTATGTAGAGCCCTGTAAGCTCTTGGAGGATTGGCTGCACCAGGGGTGTGTGGCCTAATATGCAAAGGAGTTCCTGCTACAAAAAAAAAAAACCTGTTTGTATTGGCTTGTTGACTGCTAGCTCTTGTCCTTTTTCTGGCCTGCTATCTTGATTTCAGAAGTGATTTTACTGGGATATCAATATCTTAATACAGAAATGATGAACTGGTTCAAAATGATAGCCAGGGCTTTTTGTAGCAGGGACTCCTTTGCATATTAGGCCACGCAAACCTGATGTAGCCAGCCCTCCTGGAGCTTACAGTAGACCCTGTATGTAGAGCCCTGTAAGCTCTTGGAGGATTGGCTACATCAGGCGTGTGTGGCCTAATATGGAAAGGAGCTCCTGCTACAAAAAAAGCCCTGGATGTATCATGCATTTGAGTCATTCTTAATGGAAAGCAGAAGTCACTGGAAGTCCAGGCTTTCTGCCTCTCCAGGTTGGGCATAATAAAATATGTTAGTGCCTCCCTCCAGCCCTGACCTGAATGGCCCAGGCCCAGGCTAGCCTCCTCTTGTCAGATCTTGAAAGCTAAGCAGGGTCAGCCCTGGTTAATCTCTGGATGGAAGAAGAGGTCCATCAGTGGCTATTAGCCAGAGGGTTTAGATGGAACTCTCTGTCTGGGGCAGTGATGCTCTGTATTCTTGGTGCTTGGGGGGATGGGGGGGTAACAATGGGAGGGCTTCTAGTGGTGGACCTCCTGGTGGACCTCCTGATGGACTACTGGTGGACCTCCTGATGGTACCTGGTTTCTTTGGCCACTGTGTGACACAGAGTGTTGGACTGGATGGGCCATTGGCCTGATCCAACATGGCTGCTCTTATGTTCTTATGTGACACAGAGTGTTGGACTGGATGGGCCATTGGCCTGATCCAACATGGCTGCTCTTATGTTCTTTTGTGACACAGAGTGTTGGACTGGATGGGCCATTGGCCTGATCCAACATGGCTTCTCTTATGTTCTTATGTGACACTGAGTGTTGGACTGGATGGGCCATTGGCCTGATCCAACAGGGCTTCTCTTATGTTCTTATGTGACACAGAGTGTTGGGCTGGATGGGCCATTGGCCTGATCCAACATGGCTTCTCTTATGTTCTTCTGTGACACAGAGTGTTGGACTGGATGGGCCATTGGCCTGATCCAACATGGCTGCTCTTATGTTTTTATGTTCTTAAGTCTAGGGTCACTATGCAGAGGAAGAGAATGGCAAACCACTCATTAGTTTTTTGCCTACATAAGCTTATAGGGTTGCCAGAAGTTGGTTGGACCTTGGCAGCACTTCAGGCACACCCAGCTTCCTCAGGGCTTTACATGTGCACATCCATAGCACATCGATTACCTTATAGTGCTGCGCATTGTAAGAAAGGAAGAAAAAATTATGTTTTTGGATCAGTCAACGGCAGTGATTCTGGACCGCACTCCTGAATTGCTTCTTGCCCGTCTGAGCTACCAGGTTGTGCATCTCCTCTGATGTTTGAGCAATATTACCTGGTATCTTTTTCTTGCCCTAGCTGGACTACTTCCTTGCTCCATCAACAGCCCTCCCTTGGAGACTGTGGTTTGTTCTGATGAACCTGATTTGCCAGTAAGATGGAGAATCCAAGCTCCAAAACCCCTGAAGTCGGACAATCACTACATTCTTCTGTATAGACTCATGGCTTTAGTCCTATCCAGGCTGAACAAATTCCATTCATCTCAATGAGACTAATAGCTGAGAAAATGTGCATAGGAACCATCCATTTCCTTTACAAGCCAGCATCTTAGCAGTGTATCTTGAACAAAATGAATTGCTAAGAGCGGACAGGAAAGGTAGTTTGATTTGAAGTCCTCTTAGAGAGGAAGATCTTTACATCCATCATCTTACTGTCTTAAATGTTTGTAATTTTTGCTAAATCATCACCAAAGCTGCCTAGCTGTGACATTTTAAACTTTGCAGGATTTTTTTTTTTTTTACCTTGAAAAGATTAACTTTAAAAAAAAAAAAATCACTGAATGACTTTTCTCCCTGGTCACCATCAAATCATATTTATGAACTCAAAAATCGACTTGCAAGCTTCAGGAATAGTTGAAAAGGGCTACGAAGCAAGCTGTATTTCTAAATTGTGAGGGGGGAAAGGGTTGTACGACTTAACAGTGACATCCAGTGGTCAATAGGGTTACTCAAGAACATTCTGTTAAAGGAAATTGATGGAGTCCAGTTTGACTTGATGGTGACTTCTCATATCTATCTTCCGTAAGTTATATTAGATGTGTGCCAACCAAGTGCTGAATCAATCATTCGTCACATACAGACTTAACCATTTAGTTTCCTGGAACAACATTCTATGTAGGATTTCTCTCCCCCAACACTTACTTCTAAGTATTATATGTCCAGAGGTGGAATTCTAGCAGGAGCTCCTTTGCGTATTAGGCCACACACCCCTGATGTAGCAAATCCTCCAAGAGCTTAAAAAAAAAGAGTCTTGTAAGCTCTTAGAGGATTGGCTACATCAGGGGTGTGTGGTCGAATATGCAAAGGAGATCCTGCTAGAATTCCACCCCTGTATGTGTCTGTAATCTTCTGAACATTACACAAAATAAAACTGTTCTGAAGTAAATACAGAAATGAATCCAAAACATCTGGCATCACATCAGAGGCATCTTCCATCATCGTTAGCATGCTAACCAAAAAGGGGAATAGGGTTGCCAATCCCCAGGTGGGGGCAGGGGATCCCCCGGTTTGGAGGCCCTCCCCCCCACTTCAGGATCATCAGAAAGCTGGGGGAGGGAAATGGCTACTGGGAACTCTATTATTCCCTATGGAGACTGATTCCCATAGGAAATAATGGAGAATTGATCCGCGGGTATCTGGGGCTCTGGGGGGGGCTGTTTTTTGAGGTTGAGGCACCAAATTTGCAGCATAGCATCAATGCCTCTCCCCAAAATACCCCCCAAGTTTCAAAAGGATTGGACCAGGGAGTCCAATTCTATGAGCCCCAAAAGAAAGTGCCCCTATCCTTCATTATTTCCTATGGAAGGAAGGCATTTATAAAAGTGTGCTGTCCCTTTAAATGTGATGGCCAGAACTCCCTTGGCGTTCAATGATGCTTGTCACACTCTTGCTCCTGGCTCCACCCCCAAAGTCCCCAGATATTTCTTGAATTGGACTTGGCAACCCTAAAGGGAGAGGAAACAGTTTCCAATTCAAGTTGAACCAATGCAGTACATTTTCACGTTTGTAGTAGCAGTAGTTTACAGAGATAATTCTTTTTTCTTAAGTTCCATGGTAGCACAGTTTGCTATTTTAAATGCATATTCAAATCTAACCTTCCACAGTTTCTAGGGTATCACTCTACATTCAAGTGAAGATAGTCTGGCTTTCACCAAACAATCTATGCAAGGAGAAAAGAAGTAGGCACAAAAAGAAGAAAAGACCACCACATATCCCACTTGCTTTTCCAGAATGGCAATTAGATTGGTTTTTCTAGGACTTTTTTTTGTAGCAGGAACTTCTTTGCCTATTTGACCACACACCCCTGATGTAGTCGATCCTCCAAGAGCTTGCAGGGCTTCTCTTACAGGGCCTACTGTAAGCTCTTGGAGGATTGGCTACATCAGGGGTGTGTGGCCTAATATGCAAAGGAGTTCTTGCCACAAGAAAAGCCCTGGGTTTTTCTAAATTCTAAGGCATCAGAACTATGAACTTCAAATAAAAGTCTAGTGGACAAGATGATACCTCATTCTTCATTAGAACTGTAACCTGATGCTGGTGCAAAGAGCTGTCAAGATACAACTATGGTGACACCAGAGGGTTTTTAAGGCAAGAGATGTTCAGAAGTGGTTTGACATTGCCTACCCCTGCCTATTAACCCTGGACTTCCTTAGTGGTCTCCCATCCAAGTACTCTGCTCTGGTAAGACCTCACCTGGAGTATTGTGTTCAGTTTTGGGCACCAGATTTGAAGAAGGACAAGCTGGAACGGGTCCAGAGGAGGGCGACAAAGATGGTGAGGGGTCTGGAGAACAGGTCCTATGAAGAAAGGTTGAAAGAGCTGGGGATTTTAGCCTGGAGAGGAGGCGGCTGAGAGGTGATATGATCACCATCTTCAAGGACTTGAAGGGCATTCATATAGAGGATGGCGTGGAATTGTTTTCTGTGGCCCTGGAAGGTAGAACCAGAACCAGTGGGTTGAAATTCAATCAAAAGAGTTTCCGGCTCAGCATTAGGAAGAACTTCCTGACCACCGTTAGAGCGGTTCCTCAGTGGAACAGGCTTCCTCGGGAGGTGGTGGGCTCTCCTTCCTTGGAGATTTTTAAACAGAGGCTAGATGGCCATCTGACAGTGATGAAGATCCTGTGAATTTGGGGTAGGTATTCGTAGGTTTCCTGCATTGTGCAGAGGGTTGGACTAGATGACCCTGGAGGTCCCTTCCAACTCTATGATTCTATGATACTAACTTGGGGTGACCCTACTTAGCTTCTGAGAGCTGACAAGTTCAGGCTAGCTTGTAACCATCCAGGTTACAGTTCAAGGTGCTATAAGAGTTGCAAATGTTCTTGCTACTTTCAAAGGGCTAAACTACACACAATCTATTGGTTTCCCCCTTCTCCACCACCATGGCGCTTATCCGTGCTATTTACTCTCCATCTCTGCTTTGCACAGCTAAATCCCTGAGTTTGGAGAGCTGATCCCAGATCTTTCCCATTGTATGCAATTTGGTTGTAACCTTCTGGAGTTTCACAATAAGAACATGCAGTGTCTTACTGGGACAGGACTTCTTCTCCTGAGTCAGAGCATTGGACCATCAAAGTCAGGGTTGTCTACTCTGACTGGCAGCTGGTCTCTCTAGGATTCCAAGTGAAGGCCTTTCACATTCCCTTTTTCTTGATCAGGCAACATGATATAGCTGGCAGAAGCTAAGCAAGGTCAATTCTTGGATGGGAGACCACCAAGGAAGACTCTGCGGAGGAAGGCAATGGCAAACCACTTCTGCTTTTCATTTGCCTTGAAAGCCCCTTGCTGGGGTCAGTTCTTGGATAGGAGATGTTATATTTGTGATCTGAAATGTGTATATAGTATGGGGTTCTTGCCTGGCTCACTGGAGCCCATAGGACTGAGCTTGGGGACTCGGGAACAATGGGCAGTAGGATCCAAATCTATGCTGTCCTGCTCCAATCATGAGCCCCCTGCCGGTTTGAATGGACCAATAGTGTGCTAGCGTGGGAACCAGTCTTCAGTCTTAGAGTGCAGCCCTATAATATGCTGTGCTAATAAAAGAGCTATGTTCACTACCACCTCGCCTCTTCCATGCATTGAACCCACTATGTTACAGGAGGCCACCAATGAAGGCTCTGCAGAGGAAGGTAATGGCCAACCACCTCTGCTTCCCACTTGCCTTGAAAGCCTCTTGCTGGAGTCAGTACTTGGATGGGAGACCACCAAGGAGGACTCTGCGGAAGAAGGCAATGGCCAATCACCTCTGTTTCTCACTTGCCTTGAAAGCCTCTTGCTGGGGTCAGTTCTTGAATGGAAGACCACCAAGGAGGACTCTGCAGAAGGCGGCAATGGCAAACCACCTCTGCTTCTCACTTGCCTTGAAAGCCCCTTGTTGGGGTCAGTACTTGGAAGGGAGACCACCAAGGAAGACTCTGCAGAGGAATGCCATGGCAAACCACCTCTGCTTCTCACTTGCCTTGAAAGCCCCTTGCTTGGGCCAAGCCTGCTGATCTTTCAAGATCTGTCTAGTCTGAGCAATCCAGGTCAGGCCAAAAATTATAATCTACACTCCCCACCCCACAGAGAATGATAATAATAATACTTTTTATTTATATCCCGCCCTCCCCGCAAAGCAAAACGCGGACTTGGCAGTGGCCGCTATCTGTGCAGTTCTACATGCAAAGGTCTCGATGAGAAGATTAATAGAACAATCCTAAACAGAGTTTCACCCTTCTAAGCTCCTTGACTTCAATGTACTTTGACTTTGCTTAGATCTGCTTAAAAATGCACAGTACATTTTATGTAACCTGGGTTTTTTTGTTTCATTTTCCCAGAAAAGAATGCATTGTAAGTAGCTTTAGGTTACAATGTACCTTATATTTTGTATGACATTGCATTTCAGGTTTCATTTTTGATACAGATTCAACTTTACCAGGGGGTTTTGGTGGTTGCCTAATTTGATAGCAACAAGAATTATGCAAAGTTGGGAAGGTCTCATTATTTGGCTTTGTGTGTGCAGATTACCTTGGAAGAAGGGCTATTTCCAAAATGTATCCGGCTCTTAATAAAAGAAAAACAAAGAGCACTTATTTGTTCTCGCTCTTGCTTTAGCTTTCAAACTGTGGCCACTCTTCATCCCCACCCCCCATCTGTGGGGTAAAAGGTTAATTCCAAAGATAAGTTCTAGGGTTGGTGGGGCAGTTCATTTTGATTTTTTTTTTGGGGGGGGGAGAGGTGGAATCTGGAAGGTTGAAGGAGAGACACAGCCAAAAGAATTATGTATGAAGCTGTCAGTGAAAAGGGGCAGGAAATGAACAATCTTAAGGAGATAGTATCTGCAAGATCAGAACTGAGCAAAGTAGAATCAAGATACAAGGACAGGTTAGAAAAGTCACCTCAGGCCAAATACAAAAAGCTGAAATATAGCAGTAGAGATAAGATTAAGTGATTTTCACCATCTTGCTTTGTTTGCTGTTTAGCTTTGAAATGCTTAAGGCTTTTAAAATGTTTTGGTGATAAATGATGATGATGATGATGAAGAAGGAGAAAGAAAGAAAGAAAGAAAGAAAGAAAGAAAGAAAGAAAGAAAGAAAGAAAGAAAGAAAGAAAGAAAGAAAGAAAGAAAGAAAGAAAGAAAGAAAGAAAGAAAGAAAGAAAGAAAGAAAGAAAGATGATAGATAGATGATAGATAGATGATAGATAGATAGATAGATAGATAGATAGATAGATAGATAGATAGATAGATAGATAGATAGATAGATAGATAGATAGATAGATAGATAGATAGATAGATAGATAGTCCCGTATGTAGCCAGGCCTGAGTTGAAAGAAGATGACGAGCGGGAAAATGAACTGCAGGCTTGTCGGGGTTAGAGCCAGCACTATCCTTCAGCCCTGGCTCAGCTGGTTAAAATCAGTAGGCCATTTCCTGCCCTGCAGCATCACCTACACCATTAGAGAGTCACAGAAGGAGGCTAAAACAGAGCTGCAGGAGAGATGACAAAGTGCACGCCTTCTGACGCAATGCCAGCTGCTGGCTGATAATGAAGATGAGTTATTGCAGGGCTATTCCTGAGTAGCTTGCTGAAGGCTTGATAATTAAGCATATGGCTATAAAGCTGCCCCAGGGAGGTTGCTGGGGCATGGATGCAACATATACACTAGACCAGGGGTGTCAAATTCATTTGTTATGAGGGCCAGATCTGACATAAATGAAACCTTGTGGGGCCATTTTGGTCCAGGCCGTGCGTGTAGCCGTGTACCTATTTAGGTAGCAGAGATATAAACTTTATAAAGGATGCAGACAAACACAAAGTTTTGTTTTTTAAAAATAAAATAAAATAAAACATGCTTAAACATTACCACTCGATCTTAATTTAAAGGTGTTTTCTTTGTATTTCTCTGAAGGGATCCAGGAAACTGGGCAAGGGAAGGCCCTGGCTCTTTTCTTCCTTCCCCAGTTGGCCAGGAGGGGGTGGAACCTCAGCAAATAGAAGGAAGAGATTCTTGGCACAGTAGCTCTGCTGTGCGACTGAGAGAGCCTGGCAAAGCAAGCTCTGCCTCCCCTCCTTCCTCCTCAGCCAACGGAGAAAATAGAGGCCTTGCTCTGTTGCTCCTGTGCAACTGAGCAAGCCAAGCAAGCTGTAATGCAGAAGGAAGCAAGAGAGAGGGAGAAAGGAACAGATGATGGCCAGTTGCTCAGGGGCCTGATTCGGCTGCATGTTCGACATCCCTGCACTAGACACTGACCTGCTGCCACTGCCTCACCTGCTTCCTAGAACTCTGACTCTGGGCTGAACGACATGGCCTTAATCTTCTGACAGCGGATTTGAATGATGTTGCCTTTAGAGATGCCAAGTCCAGTGCAAGAAATATCTGGGGACTTGGGGGTGGAGCCAGGAGGCATTGGGGGGTGGAGCCAAGATCAAGGCTGTGACAAGCATCATGGAACTCCCAAGGGAGTTCTGGCCATCACATTTAAAGGGACCGCACACCTTTTAAATGCCTTCCCTCCATTGGAAATAATGGAGAGGGGTGCCTTCTTTTGGGGCTCACAGAATTGGACTCCAATCATTCTGAAACTTGGAGGGTATTTTGGGGTGAGCCACTGGATGCTATGCTGAAAATTTAGTGCCTCTATCTAAAAAAAAACAGCCCCCCCAGGGGCCCTGATACCCATGGATCAAGTCTCCAGTATACCCTATGGGAATCAGTCTCCACAGGGAATAATGGAGTGCCCAGCAGACATTTCCCTCCTCCTGCCCGCTTTCTGATGCCCCTGAAGTGGGCAGAGGGCCTCCAAACCGGGGGATCCCCTGCCCACACCTGGGAATTGGGTACCCAAACTGTTTGCTTAATCTCGAACCCTCTGACATCAGATTGGACAACACGGATTAATCTCTGGACTGAATGACACAGCGCTTTCCCCTGCCAGACAGACCAAGGCATAGCAGCCAGATAGCCAAAGCCTGACAGCCAATACAGAGAGCCCCGTGGTGCAGAGTGGTAAAGCTGTAGTATTGCAGTCCAAGCCCTCTGCTGTGTTCGATCCCAGCGGAAGCTGGGTTCAGGTAGCCGGCTCAGCTTTCCATCCTTCTGAGGTCGGTAAAATGAACACCCAGCTTGCTGGGGGAAAAGTGTAGATGACTGGGGAAGGCAAGGGCAAACCATCCCATAAAAAGTCTGCTGTGAAAACGCCATGATGCGATGTCACCCCAGAGTCGGAAACAACTGGTGCTTGCACAGGGGACTTCCTTTAACTTTACCAGCCAATACAGTATACTTTAAGGTATGAATAAGAATAAGAGTAAGAATAAGAATAAGAATAAGAGTAAGAATAAGAATATAAGAATAAAACTTACTTACTTACTATGATGAGTTACAGATTTGTAGCAACCTACCACAGGGCATCTCAGTGGGCACACTATCTGAAAACCATCGAGAGCAGCGGGGGGTCTGGGTGGCTATGAGGAGGAAGATAACATGAACGGACAGTTTCTACAATTGGACACATTCCTCCCGCAATAAGCAGAGCTGGGGAGCAAAGGTCTACACAGAGATAGAACAGGAAACATGTGAAGCTTGAAAAGTTGCCTGCGATGGAACAGGTGGAAGTTTCTTCAGAACTTCTCTTATATGAAGACAAAGAGCATAGATGGTTACTGCCCTCCCACAGAACAGTTAGGCAGGCCAGGAAGAAGAATCTAAGGGTCCCACAAATTGGGGGGGGGGTTATAACTCCCACCTAACAAACAGCCAGCTGAGGTAAATTCCCACTGGCAGGGCCGGATTAGGCACTGGCCTGTGAGCAAGGGTTGCCAAGTCCAATTCAAGAAATATCTGGGGACTTTGGGGGTGGAGCCAGGAGACTTTGGGGGTGGAGTCAGAAGACTTTGCGGGTGGAGCCAGGATTCATTGGGGGTGGAGCCAGGAGCAAGGTTGCGACAAGCATCGCTGAACTCCAAAGGGAGTTCTGGCCATCACATTTAAAGGGACCGCACACCTTCGCTCCATTGGAAATAATGAAGGATAGGGGCACCTTCTTTGGGGGCTCATAGAATTGAACCCCCCTGGTCCAATCCTTTTGAAACTTGGAAGGTATTTTGAGGAGAGGCACCAGATGCAATGCTGCAAATTAAGTGCCACTACCCTAAAACAAACTGCCCCCCCCAAGCCCCAGATACCCGCAAATCAATTCTCCATTATTCCCTATGGGAATTGGTCGCCATAGGGAATTATGGAGTGCCAAACAGACATTTCCCTCCTCTCCCCCCGTTTTCTGATCATCCTGAAGCGGGGGGAGGGCCTCCAAAACGAGGGATCCCCTGCCCCCACCTGGGGATTGGCAACCCTACTTTGGGCCCCCACGCTTTTAGGGGCCCCAGACTGACTCCCCCCCCCCGCCCAGTTTCCCCCCTGCTTGCAGCCCTCTCAGCCTGCACCCGCAGCCGGCAACTGAGCCGCTCTTTGCCCGACTTGCCTGGTGTGGCTGACGCTGGCGGCGTCACCAAGTTTGCCTCTCTCTGCCTCTTCCCCACAGCTTTGTGAAAGAGGCTTTTGAGCAGGGGCCTGCAGGCTGCAGCGGGGGTTACAGGCAGTGGGGGGCTGCCCCGACTCTGAGATAATTTGCCAGGGGACTCCTTTGCAATGGGGAAAACGGGGAAATCACCACAACACAGGAAGCAGACAGATGGAAATCTTCATGCCGCTGTGGCCGCGTAGGAGCAACTGATTTTAAAAGCAGGATGGGAGTCAGATTTTATGATGCCAAAATTCCAGAAGCATTTTGTTGACTTATTTCTCTATTTTATTGTATTTGTATCCCGCTCTCCCCTGACAGGCTCAAGGCGGCTAACGACAGTAAAAACAGCATAGTATTAAAACCAGAATTGCAATGAAATCATTACAATCATTTCATACAGTTTCCGTTACAGTGGACTGGGCATCCAAGATGGCATCATTTTTAGTTCTTATTTTGTGGTAGACGCTGAGCTGATATAATTTCCGGTGATGTCAGGGGTGTGTGGAATACGCAAATGCTGATATTGGATTTATATCCCACTCTCCACACTGAATCTCAGAGCGGTCACCATCTCCTTTATCTTCCTTTCCCACAACAGACACCCTGTGAGGTCGGTATGGCTGAGAGAGCTCTCCCAGCAGCTGTTGTTTCAAGGACAACCTCTGCCAGACAATGCTGACCCAAGGCCATTCCAGCAGGTGCAAGTGGGCATCCAATGCCCACGAGTTCTTGTATTGTGAGTACTTTTCTCCCTTTCTCACAATACAAGAACTCGTGGGCATTGGATGAAATTGCTGAGCAGACAGGTTAAAACGGATAAAAGGAAGTACTTCTTCACCCAAAGGGTGATTAACATGTGGAATTCACTGCCACAGGAGGTGGTGGCGTCCACAAGCATAGCCACCTTCAAGAAGGGGTTAGATAAAAATATGGAGCAGAGGTCCATCAGTGGCTATTAGCCACAGTGTGTGTGTGTGTGTGTGTATATATATATATATATATATATATATATATATATATATATATATATATATATATATATATATATATATATATATATATATATATATATATATATATATATATATATATTTGGCCGCTGTGTGACACAGAATGTTGGACTGGATGGGCCATTGGCCTGATCTAACATGGCTTCTCTTATGTTCTTATGTTAGAGAAGCCATGTTGAATCAGGCCAATGGCCCATCCAGTCCAACACTCTATGTCACACAGTAGCCAATATATGTGTGTGTACACACACACACACACATATATATACTGTGGCTAATAGCCACTGATGCTCTATATTTTTATCCAATCCCCTCTTGAAGCTGTCTATGCTTGTAGCCACCACCACCTCCTGTAGCAGTGAATTCCACATGTTAATCACCCTTTGGGTGAAGAAGGACTTCCTTTTATCCGTTTTAACCTGACTGCTCAGCAATTTCAATGAATGCCCACGAGTGGGGAATTGAACCTGGTTCTCCCAGATAAGAGTCCGCACACTTAACCACAACACCCAACTGGCACAATGAGTTGTGCTAATGAGCTCTGGCACCTCTTTTTCTACAAAACATCCCCTGACAGCAACATTCAGATGTTGCCTGTGACAGGGCTTTTTTTGTAACAGGAACTCCTTTGCATACTAGGCCACACCCTCCTGATGTAGCCAAACCTCCAAGAGTTTACAGCAGGCCCTGTAAAAAGAGCCTTGTAAGCTTTTGGAGGATTGGCTACATCAGGGGTGGAATTCTAGCAGGAGTTCCTTTGCATATTAGACCACACGCCCATGACATAACCAATCCTCCTAGAGCTTACAGTAGGCCCTGTAAGAAGAGCCCTGTAAGCTCTTGGAGGATTGGCTACATCAGGAGGTGTGGCCTAATATGCAAAGGAGTTCCTGCTACAAAAAAAAAACAACCACCCTGCTTGTGACATCAGGAAAGAACCACCATGTCCAAATGACAACCCTGGAGCTTAACTCTGGATGACAAGCAACTTCCCTTAATATTTTATTTAAAAGGCAACACATTTCCATTTCCTTTTAGCAGATGCTAATTGTCGAGAACACCGTCAGATGGCTAGGCAAATTGGAACTGACAAGATCAACCTGTTCCTTCCATTGAAAGCCTCTCCAGGATCTAAAGACACCCTGTCATCCAAGTAACGCCGGCAGTCCCCATTGGTAACCACCGTCGTGATTCGTATTAATGACCAGATGAACAAATGAAGAGATTTCCTGAACACATTTCACCCCCCCCCCCACACACACACACTCCCAGCCAGGAAAAAAAAATGTCAGAAGATCAGTGAGGTTACAGAGCAAAATCAGAATTTTTCACTTGCAGCAAGTGAAAGAGAATGCATGAATAAAAATGAGGCGAGAGAGAGAGAGAGAGAGAGAGACAGAGCATAGATTTAGTAAACTTGACGACCCCAGGATAGTGGCCGGAGATCTCCAGGAATTGCAGCTGGTCTCCACACAACACAGATTAGATTCCCATGAGAAAACGGCCACTTCGGGCGGTGGACTCGATGGTATTAAACTAGACAAAATCAAACGCCATCATTTTCAGTCTTTTTTTAAAAAAAAAATTGCTTTAAAAAAGGTGATTCTTCAGGAACAAAGAGAAAAGATCCCCCCCCCCCGCCGAAAAAGGTGTCATTATTCTGGGGCTAAATATTGAATCTGCAACAGGTAGAGGGATTCCATTAATGAGATTAATAGCAGGCAGGGCTCTGTTAGATCGGCGCCCAGACAAAAGCGCTCAAGCCCATGCAATTAGAATGGAATCAATGAGGACTATGCTCTGACTGTCAGAGGGGCCGAAGTTCGCAAGCCCTTTGATGTATGTTTTTCTCTCACATCATAATTCTTTCTTTTCTGCACTCCGTCAAATGCTTTCTTGGCCTCAGTTATCTCCCTCTTCCTGGAGCTGCTTTGAAAGAGCCAAAAGAATTTGCCTAATGATGTGACTTGACTCGCTGCGGGTCCACACTTCTTTGCCCAGGCATGCCCAGCTTAGCCTATGTCTCCCCTGCCCCCCACCTTTGGAAATGAAGAATTGTTCAATTTCTGTTTTACAAAGCGCAGTGTTAAAAATCAATGAAACAAATGCCTGGCACGAGTTCCACTAAGGGATGCGGTTGTAACGTTCACGCTAATCGCATTTACAGAGAACATGTAGGCTTGGGGGGGATATGTAGGTGGGAGAACACGGAAGAGGGGATTGGAGATCACCTGGAATTATAACTGCTCTCCAAACTACAGTGATTGTTTCCCCTGGGAGGAAAATGCCGGCTTTGAAGGGCAGACTCTATAGCAGGGGTGGCCAGACTTGCTTAACCTAAGAGCCACATAAAATAAACGTCAGATGTTTGAGCAGGGGTCATTTTGTGGAAAAATAGGTGGTGGAGCTCCTCCAGGGATTATTCTGCAGCTGCACCTACTATTCAATGGACAAGGAGATGGAACTCTCAGAAAGGTTCAGGAGCTGCGCACCTGTGAGCTCCCACTGAATCTGAGGCCTGTGTTTGAGAGCTGCAAGATGGGAGGGAGGAAGGGAGGGAGGGAGGGAGGGAAGGAAGGAAGGAAGGAAGGAAGGAAGGAAGGAAGGAAGGAAGGAAGGAAGGAAGGGAGGGAGGGAGGGAGGGAGGGAGGGAGGGAGGAATACATGGGGGAGGTGGAGGTGGAAAGAAAGCAACCTTAAGTGCATTCACCAAACCACTGGAGGGAGAGAGGAATACATTGGGGAGGTGGAAAGAAAACAACTTTAAGTGCATTCACCAAGCCACTGGTCAATGGGGCAGTGGAGGCTCCAAGAGCAACACAATATGTGTGGAAAAGCCACATGTGGCTCCTGAACCACCGTTTGCCCACCCCTCGTCTATGGTATTATAACCTGAGGTCCCACCCCAGACCCCTGTTACTCGAGGTTGACTCAGACTTTTGAGGTCGGTCAAATGAGTACCCATCTGGCTGGGGGGAAAGTGTAGATGACTGGGGAAGGCAATGGCAAACCAACCTGTAAAAAGTCTGCCGTGAAAACGTTGTGAAAGCAACGTCACCCCAGAGTCGAAAATGACTGGTGCTTGCACAGGGGACCTTTCCTTTCCCACCCAGTGGGTTCCATGGAATAAAGTAGATTTAAACCCAGACCCAATCCAACTCTGTGAACTACTACACCACAGGTCTATGAATGCGCGTTGTGGTTTGCAGGGGTCATGTAATAGAAAAAGAAGAACAAGAAGATATTGGATTTATATCCCACCCTCTGAATCTCAGAGTCTCAGAGAGGTCACAATCTCCTCTACTTCCCCTGTCCCCACAACAGACACCCTGTGAGGTAGGTGGGGCTGAGAGAGCTATTTACAGTAGCTGCCCTTTCAAGGAAAACCCCTGTGAAAGCTATGGCTGACCTTTCCAGCAGGTGCAAGTGGAGGAGTGGGGAATCAAACCCGGTTCTCCCAGATAAGAGTCCGCACACTTCACCAGTACACCAAACTGGCTCTTTCAACCACCCTTTCAAGGACAACCTCTGCCAGAGCTATGGCTGACCCAAGGCCATTCCAGCAGGTGCAAGTGGAGGAGTGGGGAATCAAACCCGGTTCTCCCAGATAAGAGTCCGCACACTTAACCACTACACCAAACTGGCTCTTTCAACCACCCTTTCAAGGACAACCTCTGCCAGAGCTATGGCTGACCCAAGGCCATGCCAGCAGGTGCAAGTGGAGGAGTGGGGAATCAAACACAGTTCTCCCAGATAAGAGTGCGCACACTTCACCAGTACACCAAACTGGCTCTTTCAACCACCCTTTCAAGGACAACCTCTGCCAGAGCTATGGCTGACCCCAGGCCATGCCAGCAGGTGCAAGTGGAGGAGTGGGGAATCAAACCCGGTTCTCCCAGTTTGGTGTGGTGGTCAAGTATGCAGACATCACCTGATGGTGGACTCAATTAGATCAGGTCAGCATCTACCTTAAAACACTTCTTGAATTATAATTGTCATAATGAAACCTTACTCCGATCATACTTGTTTAAATTACTTTCTCTCAGGGCTTTCTTTGTAGAAAAAGCCCAGCTGGAACTCATTTGCATATCAGGCCACACCCCCTGACACCACCATTGTTTCATATAGGCCTTTTGGAGAAAAAGCTCAGCATGACCTCATTTACATATTAGGCCATACACCCCTGGCACCAAGCCAGCCGGAACGGCATTCCTGTGCGTTCCTGCTCAAAAAAAGCCCTGCTTTCTCCTATGTGGCCACAGTGGCATGATGAAGATTTCCATCTGTCGGCTTGATATGTTTTGGTTATTTCCCCATTGTGTGTGTGTGTGTGTGTGTGTGTGTGTGTGATATTAGAAAGTTTGGCAAATCTTGGATTTTGGCAAAATTCTCACGGCAGGGGGGAGGGGGGTTGAACAATGCAGCCCAGAAGCAAGTATTTTGGAGGCGGGGAGAAAGAAAGAGCCTAATAAAATTTAGATATTCTGGATAGGGTTGCCAAGTCCAATTGAAGAAATATCTGGGGACTTTGGAGGTGGAGCCAGGAGATTTTGGGGGTGGAGCCAGGAGCAAAGTTGTGACAAGCACAATTGAACTCCAAAGGGAGTTATGGACCTTTTAACATCACATTTAAAGGGACCACACACCTTTTAAATGCTTTCCCTCCGTTGGAAATAATGGATAGGGGCACCTTCTTTGGGAGCTCATAAAATTGGACCCCCTAGTCCAATCCTTTTGAAACTTGGAGGGTGTTTTGAGGAGTGGCACTGGATGGTATGCTGTAAATGTGATGCCTCTACCTAAAAAACCCAGCTTCCCCCAGAGCCCCAGATACCTGCAGATCAATCCTCTATTATTTCTTATGGGAATCAGTCTCCATAAGGAATAATGGAGTGCCCAGCAGTCATTTCTCCCCTGCCGCACCCCCCGACTTTCTGATGACCCTGAAGTGGGGGGAGGGACTCCCAATGTGGGGATTGGCAAAACTAATTCTGAAGCTCCGTTCTTGTGAGCTCCTACCTAAAATGAGGCTTGGTGGTTTGAAGACAGAAAAGTAGGGTTGCCAAGTCTAATTCAAGAAATATCTGGGAACTTTGGGGGTGGAGCCAAGAGACTTTGGGGGTGGAGCCAGGAGACATTAGGGGTGGAGCCAAGATCAAGGCTATGACAAGCGTCACTGAACTCCAAAGGGAGTTCTGGCCCTCACATTGAAAGGGACGGCACACCTTTTCCATTCCTTCCTTCCATAGGAAATAATGAAGGATAAGGGCACCTTCTTTTGGGGCTCATAGAATTGGAACCCCTGGTCCAATCTTTTTGAAACTTGGGGAGTATTTTGGGGAGAGGCACTAGATGCTATACTGAAAAATTGGTGCTTCTATCCCAAAAAACAGCCCCCCCAGAGCCCCAGATACCCACGGATCAATTCTCTATGATTTTCTATGGGAATAAATCTCCATAGGGAATAACAGAGTTCCCAGCAGACGTTTCCCTCCCCTCCCCCCGCTTTCTGATGACCCTGAAGCAGGGGGAGGGCCTCCAAACCAGGGGATCACCTGCCCCCACCTGGGGATTGGCAACCCTACAGAAGAGTCAGGGACATAGCCAGGAAACTCTTGGCCCGCTTTTGGAATTGCAATTCCTTTCCCCTGCTGTCTGTAAAGTATTATAGCCTCTCCAACTTGCCTCCCTTTGCAGCGTTATTCTCTGAATTAGCAAGCTAACAGTTCTGAATCCTTTGTGCACTGAAAACATAAAAGACGGGCTGCACCGACTAGCAATCTTCAGTTGTTTACTGGGTATTTTATACAGTACTTTTTCCTAAGAGCATCTGCTACACAATTCCTTCTTCAGGCAAACGAAGGTCAGGTTCTCCCCATCTTCTGAAGTTCGACAGCACAGCGAGTATTTCGAAAATGACAGCTTTACTTTGCATCGGAAGTTGTTTCTCCTTCACCTTGTGATCTCTAATTTATTTGATTTTTTTCCCCATGTTATTGCATTTGCAGTGGTAGGAAACGCTCCATGTATTGTACGATATTGCCAAATACCAGAATGCAATGATAGGCATGCAGGATATTGTTTAATATCAGAATGCAATAATATAAAAGCACAATACGATTAAATCCCAGAATGCAATAGTAGCCCTGACCTGCATAGCCCTGTCTAGTCCAATCGCATCAGATCTTGGAAGAGAAGTAGGGTTGCCAAGACCAATTCAAGAAATATCTGGGGACTTTGGGGGTGGAGCCAGGAGACTTTGGGGGTGGAGCCAGGAGACATTGGGAGTGGAGCCAGGAGCAAAGTTGTGACAAGCACAACTGAACTCCGAAGGGAGTTCTGGCCATCACATTTCAAGGGACGGCACACCTTTTCAATGCCTTCCTTCCATAGGAAATAATGAAGGATAGGGGCATATAGAATTGGACCCCCTGGTCCAATCTTTTTGAAACTTGGAGGGTATTTTGAGGAGAGGCACCAGATGCTGCGCTGCAAATTTGGGGCCTCTACCTCAAAAAACAGCACCCGCAGAGCCCCAGATACTCGCGGATCCATTCTCCATCATTTCCTATGGGAATAGCTCTCCATAGGGAATAATAGAGTTCCCAGCAGACATTTCCCTCCCCGCCCCTGCTTTCTGATGATCCTGAAGCGGGAGGAGGGCCTCCAAACCAGGGGATCCCCTGCCCCACCTGGGGATTGGCAACCCTAAAGAGAAGCACCACTGGCCCTAGCTAATATTTAGATGGGAGACCTTCAAGGAATACCAGGGGCTTGGCACAGAGGCAGTAAATGGCAAACCACCTCTGAACAGCTCTTGCCTTGAAAACCCTAGCTGGGGTGTCAAACATGCAGCCCAAAGGCCAAATCAGGCCCTTGGAGGGCTCCTATCAGGCCCCCGAGCAACTGGCTGTCAACTGCTTCCTTCTTTCTCCCTCTTGCTTCCTTTTCCATCGCAGCACATCACAATGGCATAAGAGCCACAGAGCAAAGCCTCTATTTTCTCCATTGACTGAGGCTCCTCCCTTTGGGAGGAAAGGGGGGAGGGGTAGCTTGCTTTGCTAAGCTCTCTCAAATGCACAGCAGAGCTACTGAGCCAAGCCTCTCTTCCTTCTATTGGCTGAGGCTCCTTCCTTTCCTGGTCCCCTGGGGAAGGAAGGAAAGAGCCAGAGCTTCCTTTGTCCAGTTCCCTGGATCCCATGGGAGAGATACAAAGAAAACACCTTTAAGACCGACGAGTGCTAACGTTTTAAGCGTGTTGTATTTTAAGGTTTTTTTTTTTTAAAAAAATCTTTAATTGTAATTGTGTTTGTATCCTTTATAAAGTTTATATCTCTGCTACCTAATCTTAAATAGGGACACACAAGGCCTGGCCCAACATAGGGTTGCCAATCCCCAGGTGGGGGCAGGGGATCCCCCGGTTTGGAGACCCTCCCCCTGTTTCAGGGTCATCAGAAAGTGGGGGGAGGAGAGGGAAATATCTGCTGGGAACTCTATTATTCCCTATGGAGATTTATTCCCATAGAAAATCATGGAGAATTGATCCATGGGTATCTGGGGCTCTAGGGGGGGCTGTTTTTTGGGGTAGAGGCACCAAATTTTCAGTATAGCATCTAGTGCCTCTCCCCAAAATACCCCCCAAGTTTCAAAAAGATTGGACCAGGAGTTCCAATTCTATGAGCCCCAAAAGAAGGTGCCCCTATTCTTCATTATTTCCTATGGAAGGAAGGCATTGAAAAGGTGTGCCGTCCCTTTAAATGTGATGGCCAGAACTCTCTTTGGAGTTCAATGATGCTTGCCACAGCCTTGATCTTGGCTCCACCCCTAATGTCTCCTGGCTCCACCCCCAAAGTCTCCTGACTCCACCCCCAAAGTCCCCAAATATTTCTTGAATTGGACTTGGCAACCCTAGCCCAACAAGGTCTCATTTAGGTCAGACCTGGCCGTCATAACAAATGAGTTTGACATCCCAGCTCTACATGGTAACCATCAGGGCTTTTTTCTGTAGCAGAAACATTTTTGCATATTAGGCCGCACCCTCTGATATAGTCAATCCTCCAAGAACTTACAGGGCCCACTGTAAGCTCCAGAAGGATTGGCTACCTCAGGGGTGTGTGGCCTAATATGCAAAGAAGTTCCTGCTACAAAAAAAGCCCTGGTCGCCATAAGTGAGCTGTGATTTCAAAGCACTTCCAGTCACCAACAATATAAAAGCAGGATATTGTTAACTACTAGAATGAGATACTATTAAAAAGATGGTGCTGCTAAATACCAGGATGCAATAATAAAAAGCATGAAGAAGACTGCAGATTTATACCTCACTCTTCTCTCTGAATCAGAGACTCGGAGCCGCTTACAATCTCCTATATCTTCTCCCCCCACAACAGACACTTGAGGTGGGTGGGGCTGAGAGGGCTCTCACAGCAGCTGCCCTTTTAAGGACAACTCCTACGAGAGCTATGGCTGACCCAAAGCCATTCCAGCGGGTGCAAGCGGAGGAGTGGGGAATCAAACCCAGTTCTCCCAGATAAGAGTCCACGCGCTTAACCACTACATCAAACTGGCTGATCGTGTTGAATACTGGAATATATCACTGTTCCTTTAACATTCAGCTTGGGCTACGGGCAGAAAACCTCCATTTTGCTGTTTCACTCCGCCCACCCTACCCCGAGTCAGAAGGAATCCACAGCTGGAATTTCTTTTTTGTGAACATCTAAATGGAAGTAATTTGCTAAAATGCTGCGAAGCATATTCATTAAGTCATGAGTCACCATGTGCTGAATTAATTAATAATAATTATCATCATTAATGGGCTGCACAGTGTTCACATAACACATGCCAAATGCCTCATATACATTAATTCCCGAGTCCCAACAGTAACTCTGCAGTTATCGGCTTTCCATCCGGCCACTGGAGCTCTGACATTAATGACAATTTGATGTGCAAACACTGGCAGGTGATAACAGTTATCTCCAGGGTAGAAGAAGCATCATCTTCCTTTGAAAAGAGTCCAGAAAATTCACTGGGTCCAAAATATGGTGGCTGGGGCTATGTCAGGAGTTGGTTACAGGCAGGGGTCATTTTGTAGAAGAAGAGATGCTGGAGCTCATTAACACAACTCATTTGCATAAGTCATTTGTATATGCCCCCTGCCCCCTGACATCACCGGAACGTGTGCTAAATTAGATCAGCTCAGCATCTGCCTTACTTCTTGAATTATCGTTGTCATAATAAAACCTTACTCCCATTGTACTTTTTTTCCGGTTCTGGTTAAAACAATTTTATTGGTAACATATGGTAATAAATCTATTTCTTACATCTTTAAAAACTTCTTTTATCTACCCCATATATTACTTTCTACTCCCCCCTCCCCCCGTTACTTGACCCCCGCCGGTGTTATTTACTTAAAATGCAAATATTTAAAGGTACCCTTAACTATTAAAACAAAAATGTATATTCTTCTTCTTTTTAAAACTTAATCATTATCAAAAATTGTCCAATGTCCTTTTATTTTTCACTCTTTTTCTACATATCTTCTAAACTTTTCCCACTCCATCTTAAAAACTTCTAAATCATAGTCTCTTAATATTCTTGTTAATTTGTCCATTTCACTCCATGTCATAACTTTTATAAGCCAATCCTATTTCTCTGGTATTTTTCCTTGCTTCCACAACTGCGCATATAATGTCCTAGCAGCTTTAAATTACTTTCTCCTATGTAGCCATGATGGAATGAGGACGTCTTTGGGATACCTTGAGTCTTCAGATACCTTGGGTCATAATGCCTTGGTCTAACCTACCTCATAGGGATGTTTTGAGGCTCAAACAGGAGAGAACAAGGAGCATTCGAGCAGGAATGCTGTTCCGACGGGCTTGGCATCAGGTGGCGTGGCCTAATATGCAAATGAGTGCAAAAATGGTCCCACCAGGGGTGTGGCCTAACATGCAGATAAAGTCCTGCTGGGCTCTTTCTACAAAAAAAAGCCCTGAAGAGAACAATCTAAATAAATGAAGTAAAGAAAGAATGTTGCATGTTTCACAAAGCTGCTTTTCACTATGGATGATAAAGAAATCAGTGATAAGGAGAAAGTGTCCCTGTGGATGTGTTTTGCATGTGAAAGTCATTAGGGAAGGTTGACTTATTGAAGTCTCTACATTACTTGGACATTAAAAATGGCAGCTACATTGCTAAACAGATCCCCCTTATTGGATGAGAGCTGGTTTGGTGTGGAGAGCCAGTTTGGTGTAGTCATTAAATGTGTGGACTCTTATCTGGAAGAACTGGGTTTGATTCCCCACTCCTCCACTTGCACCTGCTAGCAAGGCCTTGGGTCAGCCATAGCTCTGGCAGAGGTTGGCCTTGAAAGGGCAGCTGCTGTGAGAGCCCTCTCCAGCCCCACCCACCTCACAGGGTGTCTGTTCTGGGGGAGGAAGGGAAAGGAGATTGCGAGCCGCTCTGAGACTCTTCGGAGTGGAGGGCGGGATATAAATCCAATATCTTCTTTTTTAAAAAAAATCACAATCTTGTTGTTATACTGAAATCGACACAGCTGTTGTTTTTTGTTAGCATACAGCCTTTGGTGTGGTGTTTCTACCTTTCACCCACCTATCGATCCCTAAAAAGCTTCCCCATATTTATTTGAGTTTTAATTGCATGGGAAGCGTCTACTGTAAACAATGCATCTCTACTTATCACAGCACATTGATTCTGGCCTAATCTTCTAGCTTGCTTTACAATCCAATACGTGCAACATGATAAATGCGGCTTCCTTTCTGAGTAGTGCATGGCGTGATTGCCAGAATGAATAGAGCTATCAAAAAAGCAAACAGCGCAAGTGACAAGATAGTTTATTTCCATTCCAAAAGACAGGCACCAATTGAGTCTACCAGAAGGATGCTTCCAAAATCCTCAGCATCTGAATTGCTCCCTAGATTCTGTAGTTCTGAATATTTAAGTCTTCTTTTCAATTTTGACTAAGAATCTACTATTCCTTCCTTCCTTCCTTCCTTCCTTCCTTCCTTCCTTCCTTCCTTCCTTCCTTCCTTCCTTCCTTCCTTCCTTCCTTCCTTCCTCCCTCCCTCCCTCCCTTTCCTTCTGCATTAAATGTGTAAATGTGTACCCTTTTGCCACTGTCTTTGTTCTCCCCTTTTCTCTTGTTTGCCCTTTGCTTCTTTTAATGTTCTCAAGGAAAGGAAAGGAAAGGAAAGGAAAGGAAAGGAAAGGAAAGGAAAGGAAAGGAAAGGAAAGGAAAGGAAAGGAAAGGAAAGGAAAGGAAAGGAAAGGAAAGGTCCCCTGTGCAAGCACCAGTCATTTCCAACTCTGGGGTGACGTTGCTTTCACAACATTTCCACAGCAGACTTTTTATGGGATGGTTTGCCTTTGCCTTCCCCAGTCATCTACGCTCCCCCCCCCCCCCAGCAAGCTGGGTACTCATTTTATCGACCTTTGAAGGATGGAAGGCTGAGTAAACCTTGAGCAGGCTACCTGAAAACCCAGCTTCCACCGTGGATCGAACTCAGGTCGTGAGCAGAGCTTAGGACTGCAGTACTGCAGCTTTAACACTCTGCGCCACGGGGCTTATCAAAGTGCTTGCTAAAACATTACCCCCAAAATGGAATTTCAAGGGAATTGGAAATATGGATGTATTGGCTCCTTCTTCTATGGTATTTAAGCAATATGCAGGAGTACTTGAGTACCTTGCTAGCATGAAGGGGAAAACAATCACAGATGAATCCTTCCAAAGCTATAGCCAACTGTATGCTCTAATCCCTAAACGGGGAACCAGATAGATACCTGAAGCACTGCATCTTCTAGTATGAGCCCATGAAGTTATTTTGCTCAGAACATTATGACTTCTGGTAATTCCTGCAAGGGCATGTTCTACTGCAGCCTGTTTGCAGTCTTTTTCTGTGGTTTCACCACTGTTACAGAATAAGCTTCAGGAAGAAATTAGAACATCTGCATCTTATGATTTCATGGGATCTGTAAAACAGAATTCTTTAGATGAGACTTTGGCTTGGCAAGATAATGCTTTTGTTGAGAGCCAGTTTGGTGTAGTGATTAAGTGTGCAGGTTCTTATCCGGGAGAACGAGCTTTGATTCACCACTCCTCCACATGCACTTGCTTATGTGACCTTGGGACAGCCACAACTTCTCTCAAGGCTGTTCTGCTCAAGAGTAGGGTGTCTGTTGTGGGGAGGGGAAGGAGATTGTAAGCCACTCTGAGGCTCCTTTGGCTAGTGAAGGACGGGGTATAAAGCCAATTTTTTCTTCTCTTCTTATTCTACCTTGAATTTTCAAGTGTTTTCATAAAAACATAAGAGAAGCCATGTTGGATCAGGCCATTGGCCCATCTAGTCCAACACTCTGTGTCACAGAAGAACATAAGAGAAGCCATGTTGGATCAGGCCAATGGCCCATCCAGTCCAACACTGTGTCACAGAAGAACATAAGAGAAGCCGTGTTGGATCAGGCCATTGGCCCATCTAGTCCAACACTCTGTGTCACGCAGTGGCCAACATGTGTACACACACACACACACACACACACACATATATATATACATACACACTGTGGCTAATAGCCACTGATGGACTTCTGCTCCATATCTTTATCCAATCCCCTCTTAAAGCTGACTATGCTTGTAGCCGCCACCACCTCCTGTGGCAGTGAATTCCACATGTTAATCACCCTTTGGGTGAAGAAGTACTTCCTTTTATCCGTTTTCCTGATGGTTGTTTTGATTTTAGGTTTAATTTTGTTTTTGGAATTACCATTTTCTAATTTATTGTTGTTACACACCTCGGGTGTCTCTTACTTGGAGAGAAAGGCATGCTTCTAAATATTTGTCGGTAAATAAATTAATAAATACATTCGGGAACCTGCCCTTATTGCATAAGCGTGTTCATTCTATCCCTTATGAGTATTTTAAGCACCGATATTAGGCTAAGGATCATTAGCTTTTCATTAATTATTCAGGAAACCTAAAATGTAAATTTGATAGAGTCATCAATATACTAATATGTAGCTTCCTTTGTAACTTTGTTTGAATGTTGGTTTATGGATACATATGTTGATCTCACGCACTAATTGTTTGGTAATGCTTGGAATGAAACCCCCGATGTTTGTTGTGTTTGGTACGTCAGTTAAGTTTTAAAAAATTCAATAAAATTTAAATTGGTAAAGGAACCTGCCCTTCACTCAGAGAGCGTCTTCCAATTTCCTTTCCCTTCCCCTCCTCACAACAGACACCCTATGAGGTAGGTGGGGCTGAGAGAGCTCTTTTGAGAACTGCTCTTGAGAGAACCGCTCAAAAAGAACTTGTGGCTGACTCAAGGCCACACCAGCAGGTGCATGTGGAGGAGCAGGGAATCAAACCCGCTTGTCCCAGATTAGAGTCTGTTATGTCTTGCATTTCAGTCTTGATGTTACAACACAGCGAACGCTACAGAGGCGACCAGTGGAAACCCACTGGTCCCCGGATGTAGCTCGCTAATACGCTCCGCCAATCAAGATCTGTGGCGGGAAGTTTAACTGGCTGGGATTGGACCCGGCCAGACGGAGGGTTGTTCCAGGGTATGTATATAATCGAGACCCAGCCTGCGTTTCCCTCTCTTGTGATGTACTCGCCAATAAAGTATATTGCCTTCAACACGTCTCATCACTCAGTACATTACAGAGTCCGTGCTCCTAACCGCTACGCCAAGCAGCTCATCTGGCTCCTAACCACTTCACCAAACCACTACACCGACCACTACACCCAAACCCCATCCAGAAAGCATCACCATTTGCTTGTAGCGCTTGGAGCTGTAGGGACTTCATCAAAAACACCTTGGGATCAGTCCCAGAACCTGATAGCTATTTCTCTGATGACCCTGTGGTTATCTTATTTGAAACACCCTTGCACCCTTGCGCTGATTTTTTTTTTCTTCAGTCATGTTTCTGTAGGGTTAATAATAAAGAGAAGCCATGTTAGATCAGGCCAATGGCCCATCCAGTCCAACAATCTGTGTCACAGAAGAACATAAGAGAAGCCATGTTGGATCAGGCCAGTGGCCCATCCACCCTGAGCCTGCTTGGCGGGGGAGGGCGGGATATAAATAAAATTTTACTTTACTTTACTTTACTTTACATCCAGTCCAACACTGTGCCACAGAAGAACATCAGAGAAGCCATGTTGGATCAGGCCAATGGCCCATCCAGTCCAACACTCTGTGTCACACAGTGGCAATTTATACACACACACACACACACACACACACACTGTGGCTAATAGCCACTGATGGACCTCTGCTCCATATTTTTATCTAAACCCCTCTTGAAGGTGGCTATGCTTGTGGTTGCCAATCCCCAGGTGGGGGCAGGGGATCCCCCGGTTTGGAGGCCCTCCCCCCACTTCAGGAACATCAGAAAGTGGGGAGGGGGGAGAGAAATGTCTGCTGGGCACTCTATTCTTCCCTTTGGAGTGTCAAGAGTCATCTCTCTATATTCCTCTTGCCATGTTTTGTACTGTAACCAAATTGCTTGAATGCATTTTGCTTGGCTTAATTTCTCTGCGTGCTTATTTTGGGAACTTATGAAGTAAGCTGTTTTCACTGACTTCAAGTTCAGATGCTGTGGGGCGGGGGGGAGTGTAGATTAGACACCTGGACTTGAAATTGGGGTGGACTCCAGGGAGAATGGGAGGGGGTCCCGCCAAAACCTGGTTCCCGCTTTTGCTTTGCCACACTTGCGCTTGAATTGTAAGGGATGGGGCGAGGGGATAAAAGGAGAGCCCCGGGGGGGGGGTGACAGTAGTCTTAGCAAAGATGGTGTACTGCCTTATGACCTTTATGATGCTTATGGAATAAATTGCTGAATTATTGGACTGTGTTATTCCTTGACTCAAGGTCTTGACATGGAGACTGATTCCCATAGGGTATAATGGAGAATTGATCCACGGGTATCTGGGGCTCTGGGGGGCTGGTTTTTTGAGGTAGAGGCACCAGAGTTGCAGCATAGCATCCAGCATCCCTCCCCAAAATACCCTCCAAGTTTCAAAGGGATTGGATCAGGGGGTCCAATTCTATGAGCCCCCAAAGAAGGTGCCCCTATCCTCCATTATTTCAGATGGAAGGAAGGCATTTAAAAGGCATGCAGTCCCTTTAAACGTGATGGCCAGAACTCCCTTTGGAGTTCAATTGTGCTTGTCCCAACCTTGCTCCTGGCTCCACCCCCGAAGCCTCCTGGCTCCACCCCCAAAGTCCCCAGATATTTCTTGAATCAGACTTGGCAACCCTATGTTTCTCTAGACTTCTCTATCTGACTATAAGAGAACTCAAATTGCACTCAACTTTGAGATACCTCAGCCTTCTTCATCTTGTAAGTGCTGAATGCTGATATTCCGATCTTTGTTCCATTTTCTAAGGGTACAGGTTATTAAACGACAATTTGATTCTCCTCCTGCTATGATTACTCATCTACGTAGATATGGAGGATTTTTGTGATTTATGGGATGCGTCTAATTAAAGTGTTTTTAACAAGCACTTTCATCCTAATTATCTGAGTTCTCAATGGAACATTTTCCTCTAAAACCTGGAATTTAATCGGAGTAAATAAAAATGATAACATAATTTAAAGAATAATGAGGATATGAGTGCCCTGAAATGATCAATGGAAAATTGTGTCTTTTTTTATACGAGGTTAAATGGCTCATGAAATGGCACAGGGAAAAATAGATAGCTACAAACAGAGGGCCCATGCCAGCAATCTCCTAAATGCAATATTGATTTTAAAGATTAACAATATTTTCCAAGCTTGTGGATGTCAAAATTTAGCCAGATGTCCAACAATCCGGCTATACATGAAGAATAAAGTCTGAAATTAACACTTCAGTTGAAATAAATGCTCCCCCACCCCACAAACACACACCTGTTGTTCTCTAATCCTCTTCGAAACTCCGGGAAGCCGTGGTGTGCACAACACAATCTGGTAATGGTTAACCCGAGACGAGATATTCAAAACCCAGACCACAAAGAAAGTATTTAGATATTTCATTATGCATTGTGGAAGACACACCGAGAGCCAGTTTGGTGTAGTGGTTAAGTGTATGGACTCTTATCTTGGAGAACCGGGTTTGATTCCCCA
The DNA here is from genome assembly GCF_032191835.1 of Heteronotia binoei. Classification (NCBI taxonomy): domain Eukaryota; kingdom Metazoa; phylum Chordata; class Lepidosauria; order Squamata; family Gekkonidae; genus Heteronotia; species Heteronotia binoei. The sequence continues at coordinate 61,672,486 of NC_083236.1, read as the reverse complement.
CTTGCACCTGCTGGAATGGCCTTGGGTTAGCCATAGCTCTCGCAGAGGTTGTCCTTGAAAGGACAGCTGCTGCAAGAGTCCTCTCAGCTCCACCCACCTCACAGGGTGTCTGTTGTGGGGGAGGAAGATAAAGGAGATTGTGAGCCGCTCTGAGAATCTGAGATGCGGAGTGGAGGACGGGATATAAATCCAATATCTTCGTCTTCTTCTTCTTCACCAAGCAAAGGTTATTGTTAGTGTTGGTGGACTCACCTAGATTGTCACCAGGGGTCATTTAGTAAAATAAAAAGAGGTGCTGGAACTCATTAGCATAACTCATTTGCATGTGCTACACACTCCTGACATCACTGGAAGGTGTACTAGATTATATCATCTCAGCATCTACCTTCAAATGCTTCTTGAATTAGAATTGTTGTAATAAAACCTTACTCTCACCATCCTGTTAAAATTACTTTCTCCTATGCGGCTACAGTGGCATGAGGAAGACTTCCATCGGTCTGTTTTATATGTTTTGGTTCTTTCCCCATTTTTTGTGGGGATAGATATTAGAAAGTTTGTCAAAGCAAAATTCTCACGGAAAGTTTGAACAATGGAGCCCAGAAGCAAGTATTTTGGGGGGAAAGAGGTAAAAAGGAAAGAGCACAATAAAATTTAAGGGTTCCGGAGCTCTGCTCCTGTGAGCTCCTGCCCAAAATAAGGCCTGATTGTCACTGAATTGACTGGGAAAAAAAAATATCGAGATGTGTTGACTGTCTGTAGCTGTAGAAAAGAGCAGGGGTGGAATTCTAGCAGGAGCTCCTTTGCACATTTGGCCACACACCCCTGATGTAGCCAATCCTCCAAGAGCTTACAAGGCTCTTTTTTGTAAAATCTTGGAGAATTGGCTACATCAAAGGGGTGTGGCCTAATATGCAAAGGAGCTCCTGCTAGAATTCTACCCCTGGAAAAGAGTAAGAGCATCTTAAAGTCTAGCAAAATTTGTGGTAGGGAAAGAGCTTTTGTGAGTCACTTCTCATTTCTTGAAAAAGTGAGCGGTGACTTGTAAAAGCTCATTGCTTATCACAAATTTTGGCTGGGAAAAAAAGAGGTGGTGGATGAAGTTAAACAGTTCAGGAAATAAGGGATAATTATTATATGAACTCTGGGTCCTTATGTATGTATAGTTGATTATAGCCTGGATCCAAAAAGCTGGATGTGGGTCATTCCACGTTCACAATAGGACTTCGGTGCCATCTAAACTGCAAGAAGACTCCTTAGGCCGGAAGAATTACGTAGGCTACTTGAAGAAGAGTTGTTTTGCAGGTGCAGAGTGGTAAAGCTGCAGTACTGCAGTCCTAGGCTCTGCTCACGACCTGAGACTGATCTCTGGTGGAAGCTGGGTTTTCAGGCAGCTGGCTTGAGGTTGACTCAGCTTTCCATCCTTCCGAGATCGGTCAAATGAGTACCCAGCTTGCTGGGGGGAAAGCATAGATGACTGGGCAAGGCAATGGCAAACCACCCCGTAAAAAGTCTGCCGTGAAAGCATTGTGAAAGCAACGTCACCCCAGAGTTGGAAACGACTGGTGCTTGCACAGGGGAGCTCTCCTTTCCTTTTGTAGCAGGAACTCCTTTGCATATTAGGCCACACATCCCTGATGTAGCCAATCCAACAAGAGCTTACAGTAGGCCCTGTAATAAGAGCCTAGTAAGCTCTTGAAGGATTGGTTACATAAGAGGGGTGTGGCCTAATATGCAAAGTTCCTGGTACAAAAAAAAAGCCTGGTTGTTTGGATCCACCCCAGTGACTGGAATAAGATCATGATCTTTATGTCTTAGAGGGGTTGCCCTCTATGAAACACATGAACACATGAAGCTGCCTTATACTAAACCAAAATGACAGTGCATCAAGGTCTGTATTGTCTACTCAGACTGGCAGCAGCTCTTCAAAGCCTCAGAAAGAGGTCTGTCTCATCACCTACTGCCAGAGCCTTCAACTGGAGATGATAGAGATTGAACCTGAGACATATGGCTAGGTTCTGTCTTATTGCTAGGTTCGATCTCCTACTACTCTATTTGCGTTCTATCTACTTGCTCAGGGGCCCATTATAGACAATGTTCTGATAACAGGGGTTCACACAAAAAAGGGATCCACCCAAATATGTATGGACAGAGTTCATGATAACAGTAGTATCCTAGTATATACGGTATAGTTCTACAGAATAGCTATTTGTACTGTGCCACATATCTTTACCCACGAGAAATCGGTGTTGGTTAGGGGATATTTTAAAAAGCAGCCCAACACTTCACATGTATAAATGGTTGCCTTATACTGAAACAGACCCTTGACTCACCAAGGTCAATATTGTCTACTTAGACTTTACAGCAGCTCTCCAGGGTCCCAAGAGGAGGTCTTTCTTGTCAACTGCTGCCAGATCCTTTCAACTGGAGATGCTGGGGATTGACTGGCCCCAATGATGGAACTCCCAATGGCAACTACTTTTTTTGCCATTGGCTTGATCCAACATGGCTTCTCTTAGGTTCTTCTGTGACACAGAGTGTTGGACTGGATGGGCCATTGGCCTGATCCAACATGGCTTCTCTTATGTTCTTCTGTGACACAGAGTGTTGGACTGGATGGGCCATTGGCCTGATCCAACATGGCTTCTCTTATGTTCTTATGACACAGAGTGTTGGACTGGATGGGCCATTGGCCTGATCCAACATGGCTTCTCTTATGTTCTTCTGTGACACAGAGTGTTGGACTGGATGGGCCATTGGCCTGATCCAACATGGCTTCTCTTGTGTTCTTATGTTCTCTTATGAGCCTGGGACCTTCTGTATGACAAGCAGATGCTCCAACACTCATGCCCGCCTCCTCCCATTCACACGCCTGTTGTGAAGAATGCCTTTCAAGTCCTCACTCTAATGAGAAGACGGTTTTATTGAGCCAGTCATAAAGACCTCGTATCCATCAAGGTGCTGAAAACAGAAATGCCAACAGCTTAATTGTCTTTTTTGTTTCTTTAACACAAAACCGAATTATGGTTCTCTGGTCTCAGGATCGATCCAGCAAGGCAACAGCTTGTCGATATTTTATACTGTAAATTATATATGTGTGGCTTTCTCATATTGCAAAGTGCCTTGGAGCTCTTTTGCAGGAGCAAGGAAACAAGAAAAGGAAACTGGAGAGCCAGTTTGGTGTGAAGAGTCAGTTTGGTGTAGTGGTTAAGTTCATGGACTCTTATCTGGGAGAACCGGGTTTGATTCCCCACTCTTCCACTTGCACCTACTGGAATGGTCTTGGGTTAGCCATAGCTCTGGCAGAGGTTGTCCTTGAAAGGGCAGCTGCTGTGAGAGCCCTCTCAGCCCCACCCACCTCACAGGGTGTCTATTGTGGGGGGAGGAGATATAGGAGATTGTAAGCCGCTCCGAGTCTTTGATTCAGAGAGAAGGGTGGGGTATAAATATGCAATTCTTCTTCTTCTTGTACGATTAGGAAGAAGCCCAACAGAAACAGGAAGATATTGTGGAACAGGGTGGGGTGCCGCTGAAATGCAGTTCGATCTGGATTTGGGCAGTGGAGATGGGGGGTGTTGTTTAGACAGGGTGAAGAGGTGCAGCGGATTTGGATCTTGTCGATAGCGTCAGGTTGGGAAATTCCTGGAGATTCGAGTGTGGATCCTAGGGAGGGCAGGGCTGGAGAGGAGAGAGAAAGCTGGATTAATGCCCTCGAGTCCACCCTCCAAAGCGGCCATTTTCTCCAAGGAAACTGATTTCTGTTGCTTGGGGACAAACTGTAATTTCAGAAGCTCTCCTGGCTCCATATAAAGGTTGGCAACCCTAGCTCTGGATGTCCACATCTTTGCAATGCCGGAGTTGAGGCGGTGAAACCAGAAGGGCCATGCCATTAGGAAAGCTGACCAAAATATCCTCCTCCCTGCCTTTCATTAGGCAATAAACACAATTGGGTGTCAAGAGTCTACCCCAACCCGTATCCTCTTGTCATGTAACAACTGACCATTGTTTGGGGAATGAGTATATGTCTCTGTAACTGTTGGATGAGACAGTCTGCATTCTTATCTGAACTATGCAACCGCTGCTTTGCTCTTCCCACTTTCGCTTTAGTAGATGGCGCATCCCCAATATTATCTCCCTGGCTTGTTAGCATGATAACCAAGGTCGGGCTGGAGGAGGTCGAAGGACTTAATAGCTTTGCACCTGGACTGCAGTAGAAGGGGGAAAGGGGGACATAGAATATCCACCAATTGTGCCCGCCAAAGATTGCCACGCTTTGCTTGAATTGGTAACGGCCCCCCGAGGGTATATAGTTGACGCCTTAGGCTTGCACCTCAGTTTCAGCAATTGCTTGTATTGCCTTAAGATACTTGGATTAAACATCTGATTGACTCACCCGTGTGTTCCTTGACTCTGGGGTCTGACATTTTGCTGAAACTCTTTTAGTAACCCGGGCTACCTGACCATGGCCGATGAGCAGGATCAAGCCACGAGAACAACCACGACGATTGACTCAACTGCGTGTTCCTTGACTCTGGGGTCTGACATTGGGCACCTTTTGAATGAAGAAGAAGAGAAGAAGAGATTGGATTATTAACTCGCCCTTCGCTACCCAAAGGAGTCTCAAGGCGGCTTACAAATCTCCTTTCCCTTCCCCTGCCTCTGTGAGGTAGGTGGGGCTGAGAGAGAGTGCTCTCAGAACTGCTGTTGAGCAGAACAGCCCTGAGAGAACTTGTAGCTGACCCAAGGCCACATCCAGGGGTGGCTCTTCGGGGTATGGCGCCCCAGGCAGCCTCACATGGTACCATAGAGTTTCTACAGTGAATCCTAGAGAGTCCTTGATGCAATGTGCCCTGTGCAATGACATCACTTCTGGCTGATGTAATCATGCCACGTGCACAAAGCACATATGAGGGGAGTCCCCCGCTGCATAATTTTTTGGGCCATTGTGTGACACAGAGTGTTTGATTGGAAGGCCCATTGGCCTGATCCAACATGGCTTCTCTTATGTTCTCTTATGTTCACTGAACTTGAACTTTGTCCTGCCGCTGCAGTCCAACATGACTATCCACTTGAATCAATTTGAAGGGTTTTCATCGATCAACAGGGGTGGAATTCTAGCAGGAGCTCCTTTGCCTGTTAGGCCACACACCCCTGATGGAGCCAATCCTCCAAGAGCTTACAAAAAAAGAGCCTTGTAAACTCTTGGAGGATTGGCTACATCCAGGGCTGGAATTCTTTATTTATTTTATTTTATTTATTTATTTATTTGGTAACTTATATCCCGCCCTTCCCACAAGTGGCTCAGGGCGGCTTACAACAAACAATAAAACAATAAAATCGGAACAAAGTTATTACATTTAAAAACAGACATTTAAAACCTAAAAAACCTTAAAATATTTAACATTAAAACTATACAGTATAATCACAGAAATCTGGCAGCTACATTTATCTAATCAGGCATAGGCTAACCAGAAGAGGCTTGTCTTACAGGCCCTGCGGAACTGAGCAAGATTCCGCAGGGCCCTCACCTGTTCCGGTAGCTGGTTCCACCACATAGGGGCCATTGTAGAAAAGGCCCTGTCTCTAGTTGCCTTGAGAAGCACTTCCTTAGGCCCGGGGATGGTGAGCAAGTTTTGAGTCCCAGACCTCAGTACTCTCTGGGGAACGTGTGGGGAGAGACGGTCCCTCAGGTAGGCAGGTCCCAGGCCATATAGGGCTTTAAATTCTAGCAGGAGCTCCTTTGCTTATTAGGCCACACACCCCTGATGCACCCCTGATCACCCCTGATCAATCCTCTAAGAGTTTACAAGGCTCTTTTTTGTAAGCTCTTGGAGGACTGGCTACATCGGGGGGTGTGCCTAACAGGCAAAGGAGCTCCTGCTAGAATTCCCCCCCATTGATGAATCAAAGGAGTGAATTCATTACATTTTGCAAGCTCGGTAGCAATGAAATTCATCTTTCTGCAAAGGACTTCCTACCTTTTTTTTTACCTCTGTTCTTGAGCTGTGGACACGAAGAACACTGCCAAACTGGTGCACGGCTGATCATGTCCTTTGAAAAAGAAGTGGCCATTTTGCTAAATTCATTATTTCTTTGCTGGCATCATCTCGAAATTATCTGAGATTATTCAGGCTGAGAGCTTTTAGAGGCATAAGTACCAGAGATCATCTTTCAGCTCATCATCCCATTATGGATAACGAGAAAATACTTCTTGACATGGAGTCTGCTCTTCCAAAAGATCCCTGGCGAATGATCCCCCACCGACATGCATGACATTTATGAACTGCCGCCCCAGTGCAAGGAAAGGAATCAGAGAGATTTACGGCACCCCCAAATTCCCCAAGCACAGGCAGGTCCTAAAGGAGAAGGCATTTGACGACGTCTTGAAATCCCCAGCACTTCTGCATTTAATTTTTCTTCTCCATAGCAATGAAGCACTTTTCCTCTCTGCTCTTCAGGCACCAAACACCGGTCGTCCTTTTTTATCCCCATCTCCATAGCTACCACTGCGCAGGATGCAAATTCTGTTTCTGGTAATGGAAACTTTTCCCCCTAAAGATTACAATGAGGGATGTTCATCCGGATGTCAATGAATCAAAGTGGGGGAAAGATGAACCAAAGTTCTTTCATATCATTGTTAGATCTCATCGGAATCGGGTAAGAGGGGAAAGTAATAGTCAGAAACATTCAGATCCATCTCTTGATCTGACACTGGTTTCACAGTTCAAATAGTTCAGAGAAGGGGTCATTTAGTAGAAGAAGAGGAGCTGGAGCTCATTAGCACAACTCATTTGCATATGCCACATACACCCTGCAGGTGTACCCCCCCCCTCCCGGTGCCAAAGACAATTGCCTATTTGCCTCTCCCCCTCCGGCCACTGCTGCTGCCACTGCCACCACCAGTTAGGGTTGCCGGGTTCAATTCAAGAAATATCTGGGGACTTTGGGGGTGGAGCCAGGAGACTTTGGGGGTGGAGCCAGGAGCAAGGTTGTGACAAGCATAATGGAACTCCAAAGGGAGTTCTGGCCATCACATTTAAAGGGACGGCACACCTTTTTGCTGCCTGGGTAAACAGAGACTGTAGCACCACTGTATTGTTTTAGCTTATTCTTAAAATTAATTTACATTTTGTATTTATATTGTTGATTGATTTTATCTGTTATTTTCGTACCATGATATTGTATCATGCTCTGTAAGCCACCCTGAGCCTGCCTCGGCGGGGAGGGCGGGGTATAAATAAAAACTTATTATTATTATTATTATTATTATTATTATTATTATTATTATTATTATTATTATTATTATTTTCAATGCCTTCCTTCCATAGGAAATAATGAAGGATAGGGGCACCTTCTTTTGGGGTTCATAGAATTGGACCCCCTGGTCCAATCTTTTTGAAACTGCGGGGGGGGGGTATTTTGGGGAGAGTCACTAGATGCTATACTGAAAATTTGGTGCCTCTACCCCAAAAAACAGCCGCCTCCCAGAGCCCCAGATACCCGTGGATCAATTCTCCATGATTTTCTATGGGAATAAATCTTCACAGGGAATAACAGAGTTCCCAGCAGACATTTCCCTCCCCTCCCCCCGCTTTCTGTTGACCCTGAAGTGGGGGGAGGGCCTCCGAACCAGGGGATCCCCTGCCCCCACCTGGAGATTGGCAACCCTACCACCAGTCCCTTTCCTTCTGCTGCGCTTCCCTCCCCTCCAAGCTCGCCGTGATGATGCTGGACCATTCTGGCTTTGAGGCAGCCGCACGTTTTTTGAAATCACCACTGGAGGAAGCTTCACTCCCCCTCACTTCCGGTTTTGGAAAGGAGGAGGAAGAAGACTCTGCCCACGCTGGCTTCAAAAAATGCATGGCTGCCTCAAAGCTGGTAGGGCCCATCCTCATCATGGCGAGCTTGGGGGGGGGGCATGTGCAATGGAGTGCAGCATGGCAGAGGGAGCGTGGGAGGTGGCGGGGAGAGTGCTGGGCAGGGAGCCTGCCTGGGATGCCATGCACCCTATGTCCGGCACTGCATCCCTGACATCACCAGAAGTGTACTAAATGATATCCGAGTACCGAGTTCGTTATAAGGTGCTGGTTATTACCTTTAAAGCCCTTTATGGCTGAAGACCTGCCTACCTTAGGGACCGCCTCTCTCCATATGTTCCTCAGAGAGCACTGAGATCTAGTTCCCAAAATCTTCTAAAAACCCCTGGGCCAAGGGAGGCTAGATTGAAAACAATGAGGGAGCAAGCCTTCTCAACAATGGCTCCCCAATGGTGGAATCAACTACCAGAGGAGGTGCGAGCCCTGCGAGACCTGAGTCAGTTCCTCAGGGCTTGCAAAACCGCCCTCTTTCAGCTTGCGTTTAAGATGGAACCCGGTTAATTGACATCTAGCCATCCTTTACATATTCTGAATTGTAGCACCTTAATTAATAATTTATAATGGTTTAACTGTTTTATCTAACTTTTAACTTAATTTATGACTGTAACTCAACTATATTTTAATTTGTTTTTATAGTAATGATTGTATTTTATTGTAATCATGGTAAACACCATGTCCTGTGAGCCGCCCTGAGCCTGCCTTTGGCAGGGGAGGGCGGGATATAAAAATAAATTTATTATTATTATTATCATTATTATTATATCAGCTCAGCATCTACCTGAAAACGCTTCTTGAATTATAATGCCATAATAAAAACCTTATTCCCATCGCACTCTTTAAATTATTTTCTCCTATGTGACCACCAGGAGCATGATGAAGATTTCATACAGTAAGCTCCAGGGGGATTGGCTACATCAGGGATGTGTGGCCTAATATGCAGAGGAGCTCCTGCTACAGTGTATTTCCTTCCAGGAGTTGCTGGTCATGACCAGCTTTTATTTATTTCTTTATTTTTCGTCTTTATATCCCGCCTAGGGTTGCCAAGTCCCATTCAAGAAATATCTGGGGACTTTGGGGGTGGAGCCAGGAGACATTGGGGCGGAGCCAAGAGCAAGGGTGTGACAAGCATAATTGAACTCCAAAGGGAGTTCTGGCCATCACATTTAAAGGGACTGCACATCTTTTTAAATGCCTTCCTTCCATAGGAAATCATGAAGGATAGGGGCACCTTCTTTTGGGGCTCATAGAATTGGACCCCCTGGTCCAATCTTTTTGAAACTTGGGAGGTATTTTGGGGAGAGGCACTAGATGCTGTACTGAAAATTTGGTGCCTCTATCTCAAAAAACAGGGGGCCCCAGAGTCCCCGATACCCGCAGATCAATTCCCCATCATTCCCTATGGGAATCGTTCATGGAGGTGCATGATGGCTGTGGGGGTGGGGCTTCCCCCACCGGCCAGCTGGCTGGGGGAGGGGGGAAGCCTGTAAAATCGGGGGATCCCCCTCTGGGATCTGGGGATTGGGAAGCCTAATCCCGCCCTCCCTGCCGAAGCAGGCTCAGGGCGGCTAACAGCGTTGTAATAGGGGCCGCTTGTGTTTGCTATTTATTTAAAAATATTAGCTGCCTGCTTTCTTTACGGAGTTCAAAGCAGCTTGCAATATTAAAAAAAATGCCTAAAATAAAATACCTAAAATATATTAAACTATTTTTTTTTTAAATGACAATTTAGGACTGCTTTAATTATACCAGTCCTAAATAAAGCTATCTTCAGCTTCCTCCTAAAGACTGAAAGTGAGTGGGCTATGTATAGTTCCCTGGGGAGGCGGATCCATAATTGTGTGTTTCAGTAGGACTTGTAGATGAAAATAGGAATTAGCTTAATAAAGTCGATATTCTATTTTTTGTCTTCATTAGAACTTCGCCTGGAGACGCCGGTTATTTCTTTTGCTATACTAAAAATTTGGCACATTTACCCAAAAAAACAGTTCCCCCAGAGCCCAAGATACCCGCGGATCAATTCTCCATGGTTTTCTATGGGAATAAATCTCCATAGGGAATAGCAGAGTTCCCAGCAGACATTTCCCTCCCCTCCCCCTGCTTTCTGACGACCCTCAAGCGGGGGGAGGGCCTCCAAACCGGGAGATCCCCTGCCCCCACCTGGGGATTGGCAACCCTAGCTTGAAGCACCCTTCATCAGACAAGAGGATAGAATAGCAAGCAGTCCTAAATATAGAGAAAGTGGGCAGTGAGTTAGTATGCAAAATCATGGAAATGTTTGTTAGCAGATTAAAAGAATCACAATTTGGGGTCTGGCGATTGTTAGTTTATGTTATCTGGGCTGCATCAACAAGGGGGAATAATAAGGGGGCCGAATAAGGTTAACTGCTTCTGCTATAGGAGGATCCCATCAATCTTGTTCCCCCGAATTCCACGCCTGATGCTCCATACACATGGAAACCATACGCATCAAGGAAACCTCTGAGTGCAAGGAAGAAGAAGAAAGGTTCTCTTTCCTTGGAGGTTTTTTAACAGAGGCTAGATAGCCATCTGACAGCATTGAAGATCCTGTGAATTGAGGGGGAGGTATTTGTGAGTTTCCTGCATTGTGCAGGGGGTTGGACTAGATGACTTTGGAGGTCCCTTCCAACTCTATGATTCTATGAAGAAGATGATGATTATGATGATGAGGAGGATATTGAATTTATACCCTCCCCTCTGAATCGCAGAGTCTCAGAGCGGCTTACAACCTCATCTTCCTCTCCCACAACAGACACCCTGTGAGGTAGGTGGGGCTGAGAGAGCTCTCACAGAAGCTGCCCTTTCAAGGATGGCTGACCCAAGGCCATTGCAGCAGCTGCGGGTGGAGGAGCGGGGAATCAAACCCAGTTCTCCCAGATAAGAGTCCGCACACTTAACCAATACATCACACTGGCTCTCAGGATACCGGAAAGATCTCTGAAATCTGGGGATGGGGGGAAACGAACCCCCTCAGAGCAGAAACTGAGCAACACCATCTATTTCCTAGTTAGCGTTAAGTTCCCATTTCATCATCACCTCTCGTTTTTCGGATCTGCATTCCCATGGTTTCTGCTTTTCACGCTTGACAAAGCAAGAGCTGGACCCTTCACGATTGCTTCCATCTGTCTGCAAGCACTTATACATTCTCCTTTGTCATTCACGGTATTGGTGGCTGGCTTGTCAGAATGCACTGGCGGAATTATTAATGCAGAAGCACATCGAAATACGCATGATTGTTTTCGGATGATAATGACAATCCTTGATATTGCTAACCAACACAACAAAATGAAATAAAAGTCAGTGGTGTCTACATCGAAACACCCACCGCGGTGATTATCTGCAATAACATATGCTTCCCCGATTGAAGTGACTCCGTACATGCAACTGCACAGTGAGACATTTTATTTTCTACCAGGGCAACACAGCAATCCAGGTTTCACCCAAAGTTCTCTAAAGGGCCACCTTCTCCCATTTGAACCGGTCCCAATACATGTAGACCATCATCTAAGGCCTGCTATCATTCTTCTTACCTTTAGAAGTTAGGAGCTTGGTTACGAAAGACCGCCTCTTCTGTGGTGACCGAGAAACTCTCTTCTGAGGCACATTTGTCTTTGACTGATGCAGTTATCTTCTCAAAACCAGGCTAAATCCATCCATCCATCCATCCATCCATCCATCTATCTATCTATCTATCTATCTATCTATCTATCTATCTATCTATCTATCTATCTATCTATCTATCTATCATCTGTTGTCTATCTCTCTCCCTCTCCCTCCCTCTCTCTCTATCGTCTGTCTGTCTGTCCATCCATCCATCCATCCATCCATCCATCCATCCATCCATCGATCCATCCATCCATCCATCCATCCATCCATCCATCCATCCATCCATCCATCCAATGACAAAGGAGAATGTGTTAGTGCTTGCAGACAGATGGAAGAAATCGTGAAGGGCCCAGCTCTTGCTTTGTCAAGCGTGAAAAGCAGAAACCATGGGAATGCAGATCTGAAAAATGAGAGGTGATGATGAAATGGGAACTTAACGCTAACTAGGAAATAGATGGTGTTGCTCAGTTCTGCTCTGAGGGGGTTCGTTTCCCCCCATCCCCAGATTTCAGAGATCTTTCCGGTATCCTGAGAACCAGTATGGTGTATTGGTTAAGTGTGTGGACTCTTATCTATCATCGTCTGTCTGTCTGTCTTCTTCTTCTTCAGCATCACACACATCATCATTACACACTTTTAAAATTTGTCTTATAATGCCTTTCGTTTCTGTATTCTCAATTATATCATTTGTTAGTCTTAGGTATTTCCTTTTTCTTTCCCAGGAGTTGGTCCCATTGGCTATAATGTTTTTTTTTTTACCCGGATAAGCCCAACTAGAGTACATCCTTCCTCAGATTTCAAAACCTTTATTTTGAAGAGAAATACTTTAAGCCCTAGCTTCCATTGATAATTTGCCTAATTCCACTCTCAATCAACAGTATAGACCTTAGTAGAGTCTGGTAGCTACACAGAACCAGGCAATTCGAGGTTTCAGATTCAAGGTCTGAAAGAAGAAAGGAGGCATAGCATGCCTCTAATCTTCCTGCAATTTTTAGAAGAAGAAGAAGAAGAAGAAGAAGAAGAAGAAGAAGAAGAAGAAGAAGAAGAAGAAGAAGAAGATGATGATGATGATGATGATGATGATGATGATGATGATGATGATATTGGATTTATACCCTGCCCCTCACTCTGAATCTCAGAGTCTCAGAGCAGCTTACAATCTCATTTACCTTCCTCTCCCACAACAGGCACCCTGTGAGCAGTGTTCCCTCTAAGCTGAGTTAGTGTGAGCTAGCTCACAATTTTTTAGCCTCCAGCTCACACATTTTTGTCTCAGCTCAGGAGAAATGGTCCTAGAGCAAACTAATTTATGCAGTAACTCACAACTTTAATGCTAGTAGCTCACAAAGTAGAATTTTTGCTCACAAAACTCCACAGCTTAGAGGGAACATTGCCTGTAAGGTGGGTGGAGCTGAGAGAGCTCTTATAGCAGCTGCCCTTTCAAGGACAACTCTGTGAGAGCTATGGCTGGCTCAAGGCTATTCCAGCAGCTCCAAATGGAGGAGTGGGGGAATCAAACCCGGTTCTCCCAGAAAAGAGTCCACACGCTTAATATTACACCAAACTGGCTCTTTTTTAGAGGAGGAATGTAATAAATATGTACCTAAATTCTCTGCAAGTGCATACCTGAAGACAACCAAATCCAGGTGGGCATGCTAAACCATTGTGTGAAAACAGCTAAAATGGATTTTCCCACACAATCCCCATGCAAGTAACTTGAACCAACAATGAATTTCTAGTTAAGAAGGCGAAGTATTGTTTCTGGCTCATTTCAAGTTGGGATTAACTCTTCTAGTTCTCTTTTGTTGCCATTTTTCTGGCATAAATTAATTTTGCATCAGTCATGGAAGAGGAAAGTGTGTCATCTCCAAGCAAACATTGTCAAAGCAGCTTTGGCGGCAGGCCTGAAATTTGCGTTCCACAGAAATGCAGGCAAACACAGCTTTTTTTTCCCCCCCTTGCAAGCGCTTTCAAAGACGGAACAGGGTGAGATGCAAACAGAGGCAAGCTGAAAAGCGATTCTGGATGTGCAGACATATTCAGATACATTTCTCCCCCCACTGTTTGCCTAGCTGCGAATCAGAATTGATTTTCAACAAGCACAAAAACACAGGTACCTTGAGCCGCAGCGTGTAATTTTTCAAATCAGATAAAATTATTTGTAAATGTCATTTTCTTTTCTTTGCCTTATCTCGCCGCTCCTCGCTTCTCGCCGCTTTTTGCCTGGGTCCCCCTTGCTGTACCGCATTCTTTCATTCCACTTCTTCTTCCAACATCAGAAGCTCTCTTGCTTCTGAGGCCTGTGATATGGGGCTTATCGTTTTGGAGTCCTCTTCCCTTCCCTTAAAAGAAAAATCAAGACCAAGTTTTCAGAAACGGGGCTGCCGTCCAGGAAAATAGCCACAGATCTCCCCTCTTCTGTTCCATTGCTCAGGCCAGTTTAGAGAAATGGGATTATTTTAAAGGCATATCTGTGTAGCATTGAATGAATGAGTCTCCCCACTAGGGTTATCAATCCCCAGGTGGGGGCAGGGATCCCCCAGTTTGGAGGCCCTCCCCCCACTTCAAGGTCATCATAAAGTGGGGACGTGTCTGCTGGGCACTCCATTTTTCCCTATGGAGATCGATTCCCATAGGGTAAAGTGGAGAATTGATCTGTGGATATCTGGAGCTCTGGGGTGGCTATTTTTTTGAGGTAGAGACACCAAATTTTCAGCATAGCATCCAGCACCTTTCCTCAAAACACCCTCCAAGTTCTAAAAAGATTGGACCAGGGAGTCTAATTCTATGAGCCCCCAAAGAAGGTGCCCCTATCCTTCATTATTTCCAATGGAGGGAAGGCATTGAAAAGGTGTGCAGACCCTTTTATTGTGACAGCCAAAACTCCCTTTGGAGTTCAATTATCTTTGTCATACCCTTGCTCCTGGCTCCACCCCCCAAAGTCTCCTGACTCCACCTCCAAAGTCCCCAGATATTTATTGAATTGGACTTGATAACCCTACTCCCCCCCCACACACCAATAAAACAGATATTAACTATGTCCTTGGGTACCAGCAGGGCTATTTTTTGTATTGAGAATTCCTTTGCATATTAAGCCACACACCTCTGATGTAGCCAATCCTCCTGGAGCTTACAGTAAGCCCTGTACGAAGAGCCCTGTAAGCTCTTGGAGGATTGGCTACATCAGGGAGGATGGAGACTGTTACTCATCAATAGAACATCTGCTTGGCATGAAGAAGGTCCTCAGTTCCTGCTACACAAAATGCCTTAGATAACAGTCTTATCCCCACCCTCTCCTTACTGGATTTTGTGCCAGTCCTCATCTACCATGGAAGGTTGTACCTTGATGCCTTTAAAACCATTAATCCCATTCCCAGAGGGCAGGTCAAAACAGGATACAAGGGAGTGGTGGAGACTGAAAGTCCAAAGAAAGGATGGAGACTGTTGCTCATCAATAGAACATCTGCTTGGCATGAAGAAGGTCCTCAGTTCAATCCCCAGAATCTCTAGTTCAAAGGACCAGGCAGGAGGTGATGTGGAAGACCTCCATTGTACATTTTGGAGAATTGCTGTCTGTCAGAGTGGACTATCCTGTTCCTGGGAAGAGGAAGAAGAAGATGATGATGATATTGGATTTATATCCTACCCTGTTTTCTGTGGTCCTAGAAGGTAGGACCAGAACCAATGAGTTGAAATTAAATCCAAAGGGTTTCCAGCTCAACATTAGGAAGAACTTCCTGATCGTTAGAGCGGTTCCTCAGTGGAACAGGCTTCCTCAGGAGGTGGTGGGCTCTCCCTCCTCGGAGGTTTTTAAACAGAGACTACATGGCCCTCTGACAGCAATGAAGATCCTGTGGATTTAGGGGGAGGTATTTGTGAGTTTCCTGCATTGTGCAGGGAGATGGACTAGATAATCCTGAAGGTCCCTTCCAACTCTATGATTCTAGGTGGCTTGGCGTTGCCTGACTTGGTAGTCTCCCATCCAAGTACTAAACAAGACCAGCCCTACTTAGCTTCTGAAATCTTATGAGATTGAGCTAGCCCAGCAATACCTGGGTGTTTCCTTTGAAAGACCTCTCTAGGTCCACGAATGTCAATCGAAGCAGCCTGAATGGCAATTTGATCAAGCCCTAAAAAACACATTTCATTAAGTTGGTTCACTGTGATGAGTTTATTATGTGGAACTAATAGAGACTGGTGCTTTCCCCTCCTTTTATACAAAATACAATGTACTGCATAATAAGATTCCATTTATTACTTCATCAACTCTTTCCAGATTGATAACGGGTGACAGACATAAGCAAAAACATTAATCACGAGGCGGGCCTAACAAGAAAGCCGGGCTGTCGCATTCCATCAAAAATTTCTTTCAAATTGTTTAATCTCAACGTCCCCCCTTTTCCCTCCCTGTCGTTCAAGCGCTTGGAAATGGGAAATAAATAAAGCAAACCTTGCGCTGAATTGAAGTAATGTTACCATTTCTTTTTTCCCCCCTTCAACGTGGATTATGTGGAATGAAGCCAACGAAGAGCAGGAAGGGCAGAAACAATAAAGACTCGTTATTTTCGAAGGAGTGAAATTTAATAACTTTAGACCACCATTTCCTTGGCAGGCTCTGTCTCACGGTCATTATCCAATAATTTAACATAAAGCGTTCCCGGAAAGACGTCTCCATTGAACGATGATTTGGAATTGATTTCTTCTCCCTTTCCCTTTTTTGTCATTTAAAAGTCAGTAAAAAAAGAATTTTTAAAAAAGATAGCTTTTCACTCCCCGACGAACCCCCCGCAACATGTAATGCCAATGTCAGTAATTGTCAATTCTCTGTTTCAGATAGCAGTTCTGGAAATGTTTATATATTATCAAAATTAGGTTTCAAAATGAGCTATTGTGCCTATAAAGAAGAGGAAGAATATTGTTGCGTGGAAACTAATTGGAAACTTGTTTTTTTGACTAAAGTAGTTATTATTTCCATTAAGGCCGGTTGGAAGAACATGAAATTCACCTTTATCTTCCTTCCAGCCTGCTGTCTTGCGTTATTTATTCAAAGTGAAATTAAAACCTGACAAAATCCCAGGGAGGTATTTCATACCAGTAAAAGATTATTCTTCTGGAAAGAAACTTCTATATGAAATTTCATTATGTTGTTAGAGATGCATTTATTATATCAAATGGAATGCATAATTCAAAGATATGTGCTTCACTTTATGCAGGGAAAACCTCTATCGTGTCATATAAATGTAATGCAATAACACTGGAAAGATACATACCCTCCCTCCCCCGCCAAAGATATGAACTGACCTGTTCAAGAGGCTTTTAATACATTCGCTGACAGATTCATTTGCCCTTTTGCATCAGTCCCCCTCCCCCAAGGAAAAAACCCTCCTAGTTTATGCACAAAAAACACTGCCAATCAAAACAGGTCTGGAACTATTAATGTTGCTTAATAAGGTTTTTTTTAAAGTGTTTAGTTATGATTGATGTATATGGAAAGGAAAGGAAAGGTCCCATGTGCAAGCACCAGTCATTTTCGACTCTGGGGTGATGTTACTTTCACAACATTTTCACGGCAGTCTTTTTACGTGGTGGTTTGCCATTGCCTTCCCCAGTCATCTACACTTTCCCCCCAGCAAGCTGGGTACTCATTTTACTGACCTCAGAAGGCTGGAAGGCTGAGTCAACCTCGAGCCAGCTACCTGAAAACCCAGCTTCCACTGGGGATCAAACTCAGGTCGTGAGCAGAGCTTAGACTGTAGTACCGCAGCCTTAACACTCTGCGCCACAGGGCTCTTCTCTGATGTATATGAGAGACAGCTTAATGTAGTGGTTAAGAACGGCAGATTTTGATCTGGAGAAACGGGTCTGATTCCCTGCTCCTCCTCCACATGAAGCCAGCTGGGAGACCTAGGGCTAGTCGCCGTTCTCTCCGAGCTCTCTCAATCCCACCTGCCTCACGAGGGGCCTGTTGTGGAAAAGAGCTGTGGACTGTAAACTGGAGAACCAAGTTTGTTTCCCCACTCCTCCTCATGAAGCCAGTTTGGTGACCTTGAGTCTGTCACAGTTCTCTCAGAACTCTTTCGGTCCCGCCTACCTCTCAGGGTGCCTGTTGTGGGGAGAGGAAGGGGATTGTCAGCCATGTTGGAATTCCTCAGGGTAGAGAAAAGCAGAATATAAAACCAATTCTTCCTTTCTTGATTTCCCTGTACGCATCCACTTTCTGATGTCGAAATAAGGCTGCTGGTTTCACAAGAGAGAGAAGCTGTTACCTGGGTGGCCCAGACTAATCTGATATAATCAGATGTTGGAAGCTCAGCAAGATCAGCCCTGGTTAACACTTGGATGGGAGACCACCAAGGAAGTCCAAAGTCTGGCTGCCTGGCCTAACACTTAAGAGCAATCGCTAAGAGGATTCTTGCAGCTTGAAGAGGCTCACTGCAGACTGAGGAAGCTCACGCGAAACAAGGGTTCAGTACGACCTTGTCCTTGGAAACTTGGATTATTGGCTGCATCTGTGGACAGACATTAAACGTCTGGAGTGCTACACCAGGATTTCATGGAATGAGATGGGAAGTTTTACCATAGGATAAAAAGGAGGACTCTTGGTGCTAAGGCTTCCGTTTCTATTAAGGACTAAAAGTTATGGTTGTTTTGTAATTTATGACGGTGGAATTTGTATATGAGTGTGTTTATTTTTGTCGACCTTGTATAATTTAATAATAGAAGCTGGTTTTCACGGTGGGTTATGTACCTTTGATTTTTTTTTTTTGTCCTTTTGCCATGTTACTCTCTGTGTGTTGTATAATCCCCAGGTGGGGGCAGGGGATCCCCTGGTTTGGAGGCCCTCCCCACACTTCAGGGTCGTCAGAAAGCGGGGGGAGGGGAGGGAAATGTCTGCTGAGAACTCTATTATTCCCTATGGAGATTTATTCCCATAGAAAATCATGGAGAATTGATCTGTGGGTATCTGGGGCTCTGAGGGGGCTGTTTTTAGGGGTAGAGGCACCAAATTTTCAGTATAGCATCTAGTGCCTCTCCCCAAAATACCCCCCAAGTTTCAAAAAGATTGGACCAGGGGGTCCAATTCTATGAGCCCCAAAAGAAGGTGCCCCTATCCTTCATTATTTCCTATGGAAGGAAGGAATTGAAAAGGTGTGCCTCCCCTTTAAATGTGATGGCCAGAACTCCCTTTGGAGTTCAATTATGCTTGTCACAGCCTTGATTTTGGCTCCAACCCTAATGTCTCCTGGCTCCACCCCCAAAGTCCCCAGATATTTCTTGAATTGGACTTGGCAACCCTAGCTGCGAGCAGGGTGGAAACTGGGGGGGGGGGGGGAGTCAGCCAGGGCCTCTAAAGGCATGGGGGCCCATAAGCCAGTGCCTACTTGGCCTAATAGTTAATCTGGCCCTGCAGGCAATGACTGACCAACTCTGTTTCTCTCTTGTCTCGAAACCTTATGTTATGGCTGCAGCTTGTTGGCACTTTCCACCTTCAATACGGCTGATAAAAAGGGGATTGGAGGATGGATGGAGAATAGAGCGGATCATGAGTTTCAGAAGCCGATTGGTAGGCTCCTCGAGGTACAGGATGTGACCTAAAAGTGCTAGAAGTGAGGACCCTGCAAATGTTTGCATTGAATATGTTCAGTGGTTGACGTTTGACTGGGATGGTCAGATGTGAAGAAGAAGAAGAAGAAGAAGAAGAAGAAGAAGAAGAAGAAGAAGAAGAAGAAGAAGAAGAAGAAGAAGAAGAAGAAGAAGAAGAAGAAGATGATGAAGATATTGGATTTATATCCCACCCTCCACTCCGAAGAGTCTCAGAGCAGCTCACAATCTCCTTTACCTTCCTCCCCCACAACAGACACCCTGTGAGGTGGGTGGGGCTGGAGAGGGCTCTCACAGCATCTGCCCTTTCAAGGACAACCTCTGCCAGAGCTATGGCTGACCCAAGGCCACTCCAGCAGGTGCAAGTGGAGGAGTGGGAAATCAAACCCGGTTCTCCCAGATAAGAGTCCACACACTTAACCGCTACACCAAACTTGCTCTCCGACTTATAATGTGGACTTATTACCGGATCTGTTTGCTTAACACCGAACACCTGTCCAACAGATTTGGATATTAATGCATGCAAACACAGCCAATCCAATTTACAGTAGTGTTCCACCCCCCCCCTCCCCCCCAAAAAAACACTGCACAAAACACGCTGCCCATCAAAACAGGCCAGTAACCATTATTGTTGTTAGTAAGGATTACTTAGACCAGAGATGTCGATGTTGTTATGAGGGCCGGATCTGACACAAATGAGACCTTGTTGGGTCAGCCCATGTGTGCCATAAAATGTAATGCCAGGTAACAGAGATATAAACTTTATAAAGGACACAGACAAGCACAATTAAACTTTTTTAAAAAAAAAACCCTTAAAGCATGCTTAAAACATTAGCACTCATTGGTCATAAACGTGCTTTCTTTGTATCTCTCCCATGGGATCCAGGGAACTGGGCAAAGGAAGCTCTGGCTCTTTCCTCCCATCCCCAGGGGGATCAGGAGGGAGAGAGCCTCAACCAACAGAAAGAAGGGAGGCTTGGCTCAGTAGCTCTACTGTGCAATTGAGGGGCCTGGCAAAGCGAGCTCTGTCTTCTCCCCAAGGGAGGAGCCTCAGCCAATGGAGAAAATGCCAGGTAGTGAAGATATAAATTTTGTAAAAAGACACAGACAAACATTATATTTAATAAACACCAACACGGCCAAGTATAACCCTCATTGGCCCCCATTTTGTTTTTCAGGACCCCAGCATCTTCAGAGGTAGGGTAGGATTATCTCTGGCAACTAATGGGGGGCAAGGTGGTCTTACGGAAAGTGGGAAGGCGGCAGAGGCCACTGGCACCAGTGATGCAGCAACAACAGCGATTCGGCCCCCAGGCCGCATATTTGACACCCCTAACTTAGACAAATGCTGAACAGTAGGATTTTTTTTAAGCATTTAGTTAAAATTGATGTCTATAATTTGTGACTATAATTGTGACATAACTGCTGATCAGAGCAGTGTTGCAGCCGGGGAGAAGTCAAAGGCTGGGTGAGAACATACTTACGAGATAAGCCAATGGCATTTCAAAGGAATGGGTAGAATGGATAGAGCTGCTGAACACCCATGAATAGGTTGATGAACAGAGGAACGGTCTATTGGAAAACCAGCTCACTTTTCACAACTGGGAAACAGGACGTGACACGAAAAGAAGAAGAAGAATTGCTGAGCAGTTGGGTTAGAATAGATAAAAGGAAGTACCTTCTTCGCCCAAAGAGTGAGTAACACAAGGAATTCACTGCCACTAGAGGTGGTGGCAGCTACATGCATAGATGGCTTCAAGAGGGAATTGGATAAACATATGGAGCAGAGGCTCATCAGTGGCTATTAGCCACAAGATATTGATAGAACTCTCAGTCTGGGGCAGTGATGCTTTGTATTCTTGGTGCTTGGGGGGCACAGTGGGAGGGCTTCTAGTGTCCTGGCCCAATGGTGGATCTTCTGAAGGCACCTGGTTTTTTGGCCACTGTGTGACAGATTGTTGGACTGGATGGGCCATTGGCCTGATCTAACATGGCTTCTCCTATGTTCTTATGTGAAGGAGGAAGAGGAGGAGATTGGATTTATACCCCACCCTTCACTATCCAAAGGAGTCTCAGAGCAGCTTACACTCTCCCTTCCCTTCCCATACATTCTGTGAGGTTAGTTGTGTTGAGAGAGCTCTGACGGAAACTGCTCTTGAGAGAACAGCTCTGAGAGAGTTATGATTGACCCAGGAATACTCCAGCAGTTGCACGCAGAAGGAGGAGTGGGGAATCAAACCCAGTTCTCCCAGATAGGAGTTCTCACCTTTAACCACTGCACCAAACTGGCTCTCTAGGTGGGTGGTTGATCATCCGTAGTTGGAAGGGGGGGGGGTTGCAGGACCATGGACAGTTCCAAGGAGTGTATTCAACAGGAGACGGAGATGATTGGTGGTTGTGTGGTCTGATCCAGCCCTGACCTGGATTGTTCAGGCTAGTTCAATCTTGTTAGATCTCAGAAACTGACTGGAGTCACCCAGGTTAGTATTTGGATGGGAGACCACCATGGAAGGCCTGGGTAGTGACGCAGAGGCAGGCAATGGCATATTTGATCTGAACGTCTCTTTCCTTGAAAACCCTACACAGTCAGAAGAAGAAGAAGAAAGATATTGGATTTATATCCTGCCCTTCACTCTGAATCTCAGAGTCTCAGAGAGGCTCACAATCTCCTTTTTCTTCCTCCCCCACCACAGACGCCCTGTGAGGTAAGTGGAGCTGAGAGAGCTCTGACAGAAGCTGCCCTTTCAAGGACAACTCTGCAAGAGCTCTGGCTGACCCTAGGCCATTCCAGCAGCTGCAAGCAGAGGAGTGGAGAATCAAACCCCACTTCTCCCAGATAAGGGTCCACACGCTCAACCACTACACCAAACTGAATCAGCTGAGACTTGACAGCAATTTCCACCACCAGTCTGATGCAGCCCTCAGAGATTAACTAAGTCCTGTCCTTCAGTGGACAGTAAGACAACTGTAAAAGGTAAACCCTCTGGCTAAGAACCTGGAAGTACATATGAATCTGCCTCGTACTGAATCAGGCCCTTGGTCCATTAAAGTCAGTTTGTCTACTTGGACTGACAGCAGATCTCCAGGGTCTCAGTCTTTCCCATCATTTGCTGCCTGATCCTTTTATCTGCAGATGCTGGGGATTGAACCTGGGATCTTCTTCAAGCCAAGCAGATGCTCTACCACTGACCCACCTAATCCTTGTCACTGGAGACACCAGGGATTGAACCTGGTACCTTCTACACGCCACGCAGATGCTCTACCACTGACCCACCTAATCCTTGTAACTGGAGATGTCAGGGATTGAGCCTGGGACCTTCTACATGCCAAGCAGATGCTTATCACTCCCCCCCCCCCATCATGAGTGCTGTGGGATCCCCTCTCCCCTTGAATGCCTCTTTCTTGGGTCCTTGTATGTTGTGCTGTGATGGCCGTGCACTTTTTGTGTTTTGTGTGGATTGGTTTGTTTTGATCTGTGCTGGCCACTGGCCGTAATAATAATAAACTAAACTGCTCTACCACTGAGCCAACTAAGCCTTGTAACTTGGAGATGCCAGGGATTGAATCTGGGACCTTCTAAATGCCAAGCAGATGCTCTACCACTGAGCCACCTAAGCCTTGAGATGCCAGGGATTGAACCTGGGACCTTCTGCATGCCAAGCAGATGCCGTACCACTGAGCCACCTAATCCTTGTAACTGGAGATGCCAGGGATTGAACCCGAGACCTTCTACATGCCAAGCAAATGCTCTGTCACTGAGCCATGTTTAGCAATGCTGCAGATATATAATGTCCACGAACCCTGTACATATCCATGAACCTCTTGAAAAGACTTCTGAGAACTCAAAGATGGGGTTCACAAGGAAGAGGGGGACCTTAAGTATTCGGCATAGTGACTCTCTGGGGTTCTTAGACCACTCATTTGAGGCCAGGGGTAGAATTCTAGCAAGAGCTCCTTTGCATATTAGGCCACATACCCCTGATGTAGCCAATCCTCCAAGAGCTTACAAAAAAGAGCTACATCAGGGGTGTGTGGCCTAATATGCAAAGGAGCTCCTGCTAGAATTTCACCCCTGGATGTAGCCAATTCTCCAAGAGCTTACAGGGCTCTTTTTTGTTAAACTCTTGAAGGATTGGCTACATCAGGGGTATGCCTAATATGCAAATGAGTTCCTGCTACAAAAAAAGCCCTGCTCTCACCACCAATTCTACTCGGTCAAATCATAAATGTTAATTCAGGACAAACTTTTAGAGTCGTACAAAACCTTCTCTTTATCCACGTCTCCCTGCTTTCAAGGGTGGAATGAGAATTACACAGGGTGGCATTAATTACTTCCCTTCCCTTTTAATTTGAATGCATGCAAAGTTGATCGTCAGTCGTCGGAGTCCAAGACATGCGAATTAGGGATGTTTCGATGTGCTAATCCCCTGTTTGAAATGCAGAGAAGGGAATGCTGCCGTGATCATTTGACAAAAGGGAGGAACCCAACCTCCATTGAAGCACTGGGAATGTTGCCACCGGCTTAATTGATTCTGTCCCAATTACCTCCATTATATATGAGTGACGGCAAAAATCAGTTTGAGTACACTGAGACCAGGAACGAATGTCCCTCCAGAAGGGGGGCTATTGCTTTTGTAGATGTCCTGAAAAGACCGCTGAAATCCGCCCCCTTCCCCTCACTATTCCTGTTTTCATTCTCTTGCCTTTATTGGACAGGACTGGGAAAACAGAGTGAGACTGGTAGATAGTGATGATGATGATGAAGAAGAAGAAGAAGAAGAAGAAGAAGAAGAAGAAGAAGAAGAAGAAGAAGAAGAAGAAGAAGAAGAAGAAGAAGAAGAAGAAGAAGAAGAAGATATTGGATTTATATCTCGCCCACTCCAAATCTCAGAGTGGCTCACAATCTCCTTTTTCTTCCTCCCCCACAACAGACATCCTGTGAGGTGGGTGAGGCTGAGAGGGCTCTCCCAGCAGCTGCCCTTTCAAGGACAACCTCTGCCAGAACTATGGCTGACCCAAGGCCATTCCAGCAGCTGCAAGTGGAGGAGTGGAGAATCAAACCCGGTTCTCCCAGATAAGAGTCTGCTCACTTAACCACTACACCAAACTGGCTCTTTCAACCATCCTTTCAAGGACATCCTTTTCCAGCGCTATGGCTGACCCAAGGCCATTCCAGCAGCTGCAAGTGGAGGAGTGGGGAATCAAACCCGGTTCTCCCAGGTAAGAGTCTGCACGCTTTACCACTACATCAGACTGGCTCACTACACCCAACTGATGAGAGAGAAATGAATGTCTCACTATTACCGATGGCAAGAATTCACACTAAGGCGATTGATTGATGCACACTTTAATGCTGAGGCTGCGATCACGCACATGAAATAATGCTCTTTCAACCCACTTTGAATGCACTTTTTCAACTGGATTTGACTGTGTGAACTGGCAAAATCCAGTTGGAAAGTGCATTGAAAGTGCATTGAAAGTAGCCACTCCTCCTGGAGCTTACAGGCCTCTTAGAACAGGGCCTACTGTAAGCTCCAGGAGGATTGGCTACATCAGCGGTATGCAGCCTAATATGCAAAGGAGTTCCTGCTACAGAAAAGGCCCTGGGAGACACTGTGTTTCCCAACAAAACTCCCAACTTTGGTGTATGTGTGTGTGTGTGTGTGGTTGGGTGGGTGGGTTAGATCTGGAAAACAGCAAACGGGAAAGGGTTAAATGTTCCAATCTCTCGCTCCCCCATAGCTGCTTTATGGCAAAACTGAACTGAAAAGAACCCTGGCGAAGGGGGAAGGGAACTCTTCAAAACTCACAGCAATCATGTTATTATTAGTATTTTGATTCCCCCCCCCTCCCAATCGCATCAGTGTAATGCAATTAAACTTTAATCATTCTGATGGTGTCAGCACCCTCCATTAGACAAAATGTTCTCTTTTTTTTCCAATATCCCTCAAGTTTGCCTCACATCGACAGAGTCATTTTTCATGTGCCATGCTGAGATTTAGCAATTGCTATGACAGCCTAAACAATGAGCTGGAAACGATGCTGGATCTGGTATGTGTGTGTGTGTCTGAGTTTTGTTGCTGTTAATCAGGGGAGATTTCGACACACTTGCCCAACGTTTCGACGGCATGAGCTAATTTCACAGAAAACCAATGGTGTTTGTTCAGCTTATGAAATAACAAGTGAGAGATCAAGCAACCATGCGGCGATGTTACCTTGCGCTCTTATCCAACAAATCACGGGAATGGCTTTTTGTTTTTGCTCCCTTCAGCAACATTTGGGAATGTCTCTGTTCTACTGTGGCTCTTTCTGTTCTGCATCCAGGTTCCACAATGGGTGCTCTTTGAGCTCCTGTTTTCACCTGCAGTGATCAGAACCAGAACCTATATTGGGATGGCCAAACTGTGGCTCTTTCAGCAAATATTGTGTGGCTCTTAAAGCCCCCACTGCCCTGTTGGCCAGCTTGGAGAAGGCATTTGTCTCTTTCAATCACTTCTTCAAGCTAAGCCAGCCAGCAGCTTGAAGAATGCATTTAAAGTTAAAGTTGCTCTCCTTCCATCCTCCCTCCCCCCCTCCCTCCCCCCCTCCCTCCCTCCCTCCCTTCCTTCCTTCCTTCCTTCCTTCCTTCCTTCCTTCCTTCCTTCCTTCCTTCCTTCCTTCCTTCCTTCCTTCCTTCCTCCCTCCCTCCCTCCCTCCCTCCCTCCCTCCCTCCCTCCCTTCCTTCCTTCCTTCCTTCCTTCCTTCCTTCCTTCCTTCCTTCCTTCCTTCCTTCCTTCCTTCCTTCCTTCCTTCCTTCCTATGTTCATATCCTGTGGCTCTCAAACAATTGATGTTTATTCTCTGTGGCTCTTATGTTAAACAAATTTGCCCACCTCTGGCCTATATGTTAGAGGTGAACCGAAACTTGGATTGATTTCACACTAGGCTTGTTCTGGGTAGAGAGCCCTTTTGCTCCTGGGGCTTCTCTCTGTTTTCACACAAGTTGCGAGTTGGCCCGCCGCTTTTCTGCAGCAAGTGAGATTGGTTTCTGCTTGCTGCAGAAAAGTGACAGGCCAACTCGCAGCTCCGGGGCGACTTGTGTGAAAATGGAGAGAAGTCCCGGCTCTCTACCCAAAACAAAGCCCTAGTGCAAAATCAGTTTCGGTGTCAATTTGAAATTGGTCACACGTTCAGAACTAGGTTTTGTTTACCCCGCATACACTTTTTTTGGTCTAACCTAGATGCCCTAAGCTCTTCGATGCAACTGGGAGTGGAAAATCTCCTAAAAATCATTAATTGCCTTTATGGCCACCTGTGGCAGGATAAATCAGTCCTAGAGAACCAGTTTAGTATAGTGGTTAAGTGCGTGGACTCTTATCTGGGAGAGCCGGGTTTGATTCCCCACTCCTCCACTTGCACCTGCTGGAATGGCCTTGGGTCAGTCATAGCTCTGGCAGAGGTTGTCCTTGAAAGGGCAGCTGCTGTGAGAGCCCTCTCCACTCCACCCGCCTCACAGGGTGTCTGTTGTGGGGGAGGAAGGGAAAGGAGATTGTGAGCCGCTCTGAGACTCTTTGGAGTGGAGGGCGGGATATAAATCCAATAACATCATCATCATCTTGAAAGGGCAGCTGCTGTGAGAGCCCTCTCAGCCCCACCCACCTCACAGGGTGTCTGTTGTGGGGGAGGAAGGTAAAGGAGATTGTGAGCCGCTCTGGGACTCTTCGGAGTGGAGGGTGGGATATAAATCCAGTATCTTCATCTACCTCACAGGGTGTCTGTTGTTGGGGAGGAAGGTAAAGGAGATGGTGAGCCGCTCTGAGACTCTGCGATTCAGAGTGGAGGGCAGGATATAAATCCAATATCTTCATCTTCTTCTTCTAACTCAGGGACCCTGATGAATCGGAGTTCCCATTTTCTTTTTCCATTTCAAATTAAGCTTGCGATTCTATCTAGACCAAAGGAAATTAAAGACACATTGTTTCCCAATAAATGACAAAATAGGGAGGGAAGGACGAGGGATGGAAGGATTATTAGATTAATTATTGTGTGAGTCATTAATAACATCTGAAAATGTGATTTCTAAAATTACTAATCCGTATTACGCTCACAAGAAGTAGGGACAATGAGTTAACAAAATAAATCCCACTTTGTAACTGGGGGAGAGGGGAGATGGGGCCATCAAAAATCTTTTGTTGTTGTTCAGATTGTGGTTATTCATGGTCCAACTCTCTCAGGCATAATGACAGAACAATTATTAATTCAAAACATGCAAATAAACGAAGGGAAAAAACTTTGAGAAGATTTTTTTTTAAAAAATTACCTCCGCAAGCAAGCTCAGAATTAATCGTAGCTCTATGGGCAGGGGTGTCGAACTCATTTGTTATGAGGGCCGGATCTGACATAAATGAGACCTTGTCAGGCCAGCCTGGGCTATGTTGCGCTGGGCCATGTGTGTCCCTGTTTAAGATTAGGTAGCAGCGATAGAAACTTTTTAAAGGAGACAGACAAACACAGCTAAAAAATTTTTTAAACTTAAAAGAAAGCATGCTTAAAACATTCACACTCGTTGGTCTTAAAGGTGCTTTCTTTGTGTTTCTCCCATGGGATCCAGGGAACTGGGCAAAGGAAGCTCTGGCTCTTTCCCTCCCTCCCCAGGGGACCAGGAGGGGGAGGAGCTTCAACCAATGGAGAAAATCGAGGTCTTGCTCTGTAGCTCCTGTGCGACTGAGCAAGCCTTACAAAGCAAGTTGAGCTGCAGAAGGAAGCGAGAGAGGGAGAAGGAAGCGGACAAGAGCCAGTTGCTCAGGGGGCTGATAGGAGCCCTTTGGGGCCTGATTCGGCCCCTGGGCTGCATGTTTGACACCCGTGATCTATGTGCTGCTCATCGTTTTACTGTTTTTAATTGCTTTTACTGTTTTGACGGGTTCTTATTGTAAGCAGCCCTGAGCCCACTCATGGGAGGTTATAAATCAGATGATTATGATAAAGACAATGACGACGACAACAATGATGACGACAACAATTATGGTGGTGGCAGGTTCCCCAACATGGTGCCCATGACCCTACCAACACCTTCCCTGGTACCCACCAAGTAGGGGTGGAATTCTAGCACGAGCTCCTTTGTATATTAGGCCACACCTCCCTGATGCAGCCAATCCTCCAAGAGCTTCCAAGGCTCTTTTTTGTAAGCTCTTGGAGGATTGGCTACATCAGGGGTGTGTGGCCTAATATGCAAAGGTGCTCCTGCTAGATTCCCACCCCTGCCACTTAAAGGTGCTTTCTTTGTGTTTCTCCCATGGGATCCAGGGAACTGGGCAAAGGAAGCTCTGTGCATATTATAATACTTCACCTTATTTTGTCCTAGCATACTGTATGATTTCACCTTAGGTACAATTCATTGCTTTAAGTGGTTGTTTATGTTTCCTTTAAAAATTTCAATGAAAATTTGTTGATTATATTGGAGGCTGGTTTAATCACAGAACTCTTAGGGGCTCCCCTGCTACCCACCTGGGGATTGGCAACCCTAAAGCTGTGGCAGCCATTTTGTGGCTGCACCCATCAAAGCTGTGCCAGAATCCCAAAGGTGCCTGCAAGCTCAAAAAGGTGGGGGGTTCCCTGGTGTGTATATCCACATTGAGGAAGCAAAATATGTTAAGTTATTCTAAGATTCCCAGGGGACAGAGGGGTAGGGTTACCAGATACAGGTTGGGGAACCCCTATGGATTTGGGGATGGAGTTTGGGGAGAACAGGGACCCCAGTGGAGTACAATGCCACAGAGTTCACTCTCCAAAGCATCCATTTTCTTCAGGAGAACTGATAGGACTGCCAAGTCCCTCCACCCCCATCATCAAGTGCAGTGCCCTGCTCAATGACATCACCCAGAAGTGAGGTCATTGTGCTGGGCACGTTGTGCTGGAGACTCACTAGGATTTGCAGTAAGGAATCTATGGTACCATAGAGTTTCACCGTGAACCCTAGAGCATCCCTGGTGTGCCGTGCCCAGGGCGATGATGTCACTTCTGGGTGACATAGGGTTGCCAATCCCCAGGTGGGGGCAGGGGATCCCCTGGTTTGGAGACCCTCCCCCCACTTCAGGGTCGTCAGAAAGAGGGGGGAGGGGAGGGAAATGTCTGCTGGGAACTCTTATCCCCTAGGGAGATTTATTCCCATAGAAAATAATAGAGAATCGATCCGCAGGTATCTGGGGCTCTGGGGGGCTGTTTTTTGAGGTAGAGGCACCAAATTTTCAGTATAGCATCTAGTGCCTCTCCCCAAAATACCCCCCAAGTTTCAAAAAGATTGGACCAGGGGGTCCAATTCTATGAGCCCCAAAAGAAGGTGCCCGTATCCTTCATTATTCCCTATGGAACGAGGGCATTGAAAAGGTATGCCGTCCCTTTAAATGTGATGGCCAGAACTCCCTTTGGAGTTCAATAATGCTTGTCACAGCCTTGCTCTTGGCTCCACCCCTAATGTCTCCTGGCACCACCCCCAAAGTCCTCAGATATTTCTTAAATTGGACTTGGCAACCCTAGGGTGACATCATCAAGCAGAGCACGTCACATGACAACGGGGGCGGGGATCCCCCCAGCAGACTGCTCCATGCCAGCAGGTTGGGGCATCCTGAACTGGGGGATCCCCCACACCTGGCAGGAGCTTGGCAGCTTTTAGAACTGAGATCTGGTCTGGAGATGAGCTGTAAATCTGGGGGATCCACAGGTGCCACCTGAAAGCTGGCATGATATCCTCATTATCTATCTATCTATCTATCTATCTATCTATCTATCTATCTATCTATCTATCTATCTATCTATCTATCTATCTATCTATCTATCTATCTATCATCTCTCTCTCTTTCTCATTCTATCTATCTATCTATCTATCTATCTATCTATCTATCTATCTATCATCTCTCTCTTTCTCATTCTATCTATCTATCTATCTATCTATCTATCTATCTATCTATCTATCTATCTATCTATCTATCATCTATCTATCTATCTATCTATCTATCTATCTATCTATCATCTCTCTCTTTCTCATTCTATCTATCTATCTATCTATCTATCTATCATCTCTCTCTTTCTCATTCTATCTATCTATCTATCTATCTATCTATCTATCTATCTATCTATCTATCTATCTATCTATCTATCTATCTGTCTCCATCTATCTATCTATCATCTCTCTCTTTTTCTCATTCAATCTATCTATCTATCTATCTATCTATCTATCTATCTATCATCTATCTATCTATCATCTCTCTCTTTTTCTCATTCAATCTATCTATCTATCTATCTATCTATCTATCTATCATCTCTCTCTTTCTCATTCTATCTATCTATCTATCTATCTATCTATCTATCTATCATCTATCTATCTATCTATCTATCTATCTATCTATCTATCTATCTATCTATCTATCTATCTATCTATCTATCTATCTATCTATCTATCTATCTTCTCTCTCTCTTTCTCATTCTATCTATCTATCTATCTATCTATCTATCTATCTATCTATCTATCTATCTATCTATCTATCTATCTATCTATCTATCTATCTATCTATCTATCTATCTATCTATCATGTTCAATTTCTATCCCACCCTCTCCGCAAGCAGACTCATTGCAGCTAACCATCCATTCTATAATCCAATTTAAAACCAATAAATACAATTTGAAACATTTTGTGGTGCTCTACAACTTTGATATGGCGGTATCTTTCTTTTTTTGCTGTTAGCGATCCTATGACGTTTGTTAACTCTTCAGTGGTGTTAGATGGCAGTTCTCTCCCGGTTTAGGTGTTGAAGGCCTGCCAGAACGATTCGGTTTTACAAGGCCTGCAGAGTTGAGAAAGATCCCGCAGGGCCCTTATGGCCTCCGGGAGAGCATTCCACATTTCTGGTGCTGCCACCGAGAAGGCCCTAGTCCATGTAGAACACAGCCTGGCTTCCTTTGGTCTGGGGATGGACAATAGGTTTTGTGTCCCTGAACGCAGTGCTCTCTGAGGAACATGCGGAGAAAAGCAGTCCCATATATAGGCAGGCCCCCGACCATAAAGGACTTTAAAGGTCAAAACCAACACCTTGAAAGGGACTCGGAGCACAATAGGCAGCCAGGGCAGATCACACTAGCCCATATATATTATCTGGTTGCAGGATGGAAAATGATGCAGTATATGAACACTGATTGTTGCACCACTCGAGAAGTTGCGTCATCCCTCATATAAATGACTACACAGACAAGTGGGGGGGGGGAGAAGCACAAAGGGATTCCCTGATGTGTTCATTTTTCTGAGAACTTAAAAAGGAATCCAACAAATGCAGTCTGTGTTCAAACCGGACTTGCGGCTGGCCATTAAGCATCAGACTGCACGCTGGCCCTAAGCCGACTCCTGCCAAGTTTGCATGTGTCCAGTCCTAAATTAATTCTAGCATCACACTAATTAGCACTAGAAGATTCAGCATCAGACATACCACCTCTTCCCTTCTGAATCTCCCAGCGCTGAGAAGCCAACATGGCTAGGTTTCACAGCACAGATTAATTAGCTCCGCCGGCCAACGCATAACACTGGCGGCTGAACATCTTTTTCATCTCTGCCTTTCCCCTCTAATGACATCGTTTTTTTTTTTTTTAAGGGCAGATGGGAGAACAACCTACATCTAAGATTATCAGCACTAATCGGTGCTTCTCGTATCGAAAGGAGGGGGGAGGTTAATTGGTGTTGAAAGGAACTTGTGCGCAAACAGAGACAATGCACAGAAATGGTTTGTTAGCACGTGCGTCAGGATCAGTTCGCATTTCTCTTCCCGGTCCTGAAATCCCACGTTTCTCACATGCAGCCAAAACTGTGAGTCCGTTCTCGTGCCAGTTTCTGGGTTCCTTGAACAACACAACTAATCAGCAATTATTTGTGGGCCAATTAATCGACATTATATGCATACTGTATGCTCTCAGTGATGTCTATGAGAACATAAGAAGGAGCCCTGATGGATTAGACCAGTGTTCCATCTGGTCTAGCATCCTGTCTCACATGATGGTCAGCCAGGTATGCTGGATGACCAAAAACAAGGCACAGAAGGTGAGGCCTCTCACGGGTGCTTCCGCCTGGTACCAGACCTCTCCTCCATGAATCTGTCTACTTCCCCTTTTAAAGCCATCTATGCTCCTGGCAAGGGGTCATTTTGTAGAAAAAGAGGTGCTGATAGGGTTGCCAAGTCCAATTCAAGAAATATCTGGGGACTTTGGGGGTGGAGCCAGGAGACTTTGGGGATCTCCTTCACATGGCCTTTCATGGAGACATGAGTCTCTGCAGGTCTCTTCTGCAGATACAATGCCCTCATCCTCCCACATACATGATGCCAGATGAGCTGGCCATTTGTGATCAGGAGAGTACTCTTTAGATTAGGCTTAAGAACATAAGAGAAGCCATGTTGGATCAGGCCAATGGCCCATCCAGTCCTACACTCTGTGTCACACAGTGGCGAATATATGTGTGTGTGTGTGTGTATATACACACACACACATACACGCACACACACACGCGCGCACACACACACACACACACATATATATATATATACACACATACTGTGGCTAATAGCCACTGATGGACCTCTGCTCCATATGTTTATCCAATCCCCTCTTGAAGCTGGCTATGCTTGTAGCCGCCACCACCTCCTGTGGCAGTGAATTCCGCATGTTAATCATCCTTTGGGTGAAGAAGTACTTCCTTTTAACCATTCTAACCTGACTGCTCAGCAATTTCACTGAATGCCCACGAGTTCTTGTATTGTGAGAAAGGGAGAAAAGTACTTCTTTTTCTGAATGTGAACTGGATCCACTTGGATAGCTGCAAGTTCACCTTTCTCGCAATATACTTCTTGGGAGATTTATTTACTGCACTCAGGATCACGCTTCTCTGACTGGGCAAGCTCCGCTCTATTAACCAAATACCCCAATGCATCTGTCTGAATCCTGTTGTATGGCATGCAGAGATTTCTCTCGCCGTGCCTTTGAGTTTTGTCACGTCCCCTCCATGTATTTTTTTTTTTTTATACCACGCAACTAATGAGGGGTCAATTGCTTATGCAAATGTGGGAAACAGTCATCTAGGGGTTGCTGTACTGAGACTCAACGTGAGCTACCGCTAATGTTCTAATATAAATCATTTTGATTTTAATGAATGCAATACTTTAAAAAAAAATGGCCACAGCACATTTGCTATCGTTCGAGGGTGTGTACTAGGGGGGGAACGTGGAAAATTTAGACCATGCTTTACGGCAGCTACCCTAGATTCCGTTTTATTCTCTCTGGCAACACAATGACTAATATTGTGTGGAGAAAAAGTCCATTCTATCCACTGTAGTCATTAAAAGCGGGTATTTTTATCAGCCTCCCGCTGTGATTGCGGGAGCTGCCTAACAACACAGGTGCGAGCTGCACTGGATTCGTCACAGTGGATCAAAAGGGTGATCCATCATCCGGAGCCAAGTTTTACCTCCAGCAACACTCCTCCATAATAAAGTTGCAGCGTTCAGGTATTTAAAGGTGGACTGAAGTGCATGCAGTAGAACAAAGTAGGAGTCAAGTGGCACCTTTAAGACCAACAAAGTTTTATTCAGAACGTAAGCTCTCGTGTGCTCCAAGCACGCTTCGTCAGACGAAGAATCAGGTACAGTGGGCAGAGCTACATATAGCTGGTAGGCAGGGGTTTAGCATGCAAAATGGTACAAATTTAAGATCCAATGACAGAATCGTGAAATTAGCAGATTGAGCAAACCTTTGATCTGGGTGGCATGAGTATGAGAAAGCAATCAATCAGTAATACGTCAAAATGTAAGAATGTCTGTCAATCACTCTGTTATATAAGCCTGCGTCAAAAAGAGGGCATTGCTTTCCCAGGGCATGCTGTCTCAGAAGGACGCGGTACTCCGGGAAAACTTGTAATGCACCATGGCGAAAGAAAATAGTCATCACAAAATCAGGGCTGGATTAACAATTAGGCCAAGAAGGTACTGGCCTATGGGGCCTCACGGCTTTAGGGGCCCTGGGCCAGCTCTCTCCCCCCTCCCACCCCCCCGGTTTCCCCCCAGTTTGCAGCCCTCTCAGCCTGCAAATAAGTCGCTCTTTGCCCGACTTGCCTGGTGCGGCTGCTGCTGGTGTTGTTGCCAAGTTTGCCTCTCTCTGTCTCTCCCCCGCAGCTTTGTCAAAGGGGCTTTTGAAGAGGGGCCTGCAGGCTGCAGGGGGGCTGTGGGTGGCGGGGCGGGCACCCTGACTCTGAGATCATTTGCGAGGAGATCCCAAGATTTCGATTGCCTAGGGGTCTCCACAGGGTTTAATCTGGCACTGCAAAATGATTGATCTATCTGACCAGTTTCTATCAGGCTTTTGGAGAACAAGTTTTCAAGGTGGATTACAAGCCCTCCAGTTTGGTGTAGTGGTTAAGTGTGTTGACACTTATCTGGGAAAACCAGGTTTCATTCCCCACTCCTCCACTTACAGATGCTGGAGTGACTTTGGGTCAGCCATAGCTTTCGTAGAGTTGTCCTTGAAAGGGCAGCTTCTGTGAAAGCTCTCTCAGCCCTGCCCACCTCGCCGGGTGTCTGTTGTGGAGGAAGAAGATAAAGGAGGTTGTAAGCTGCTCTGAGTCTCTGATTCAGAGCATAGGGCGAAGTATAAATCTGCAGTCTTCTTCTTCTTTGTAGCAGGAACTCCTTTGTGTATTAGGCCACACCAGGGCTTTTTTTGTAGAAAAAGCCCAGCAGGAACTCATTTGCATATTAGGCCACACCCCCTGACACCAAGCCAGCTGAAACTGTGTTCCTGTGCATTCCTGCTAAAAAAAAAGCCCTGGGCCACACACACCTGATGAAGCCAATCCTCCTGGAGCTTACAGTAGGCCCTGAATGAAGAGCCCTGTAAGCTCTTGGAGGATTGGCTATATCAGAGGGGTGTGGCCTAATATGCAAAGGAGTTCCTGCTACAAAGAAAGCCTTGATTACAAGAATAACTGTCTACCAATCTATCTATGTATAACTACCTGCCCCCAGTGCCTGGGGGACAGAGTTGTCAACCTTCAAGTGGAACCTGGAGATCTCCCGGAATTACAGCTGATCTGTAGACTATGGAGATAAGTTTCCCCAGGGGAAAGTGGCTGCCGCAGAGGGTGGATTCCACATGGCATTATATCCTGCTGAGGTCCCTCCCATCCCTAAACTCCGCCCTCCCCGGGATCCACCCCCAAACCTTTTCCCAACCTGGAGACAGCGACCCTACCGAAAAGAGACCATTGCTCTCGAGGGCAGAGATTTTACATCCTGTCTGCTCCCCTCCCTTGTGAATTAGTCTGTTGATAACAGGGCAAATTTGTTGCATTTAATCTTTTATTAATACACTGCCTGATTTTTCTGTGAGGTTTTTTTTGTGTGTGCCTGTGTGTGTCTCAGTGTGTGTGTTTGCATGCCTGGAAGTCACAGTGACTTCTGGTAATCCCTCATAGCGCTAGGACATTTCAAAGAGGTGCCTTGATATCGCCTGCCTCTGCATCCCAGCTCTGGTATTCCATAAGAACATAAGAGAAGCTGTGTTGGATCAGGCCAATGGCCCATCCAGTTCAATACTCTGTGTCACATAAGAGAAGCCATGTTGGATCAGGCCAGTGGCCCATCCAGTCCAACACTCTGTATCACAGAAGAACATAAGAGAAGCCATGTTGGATCAGGCCAATGGCCCATCCAGTCCAACACTCTCTGTCACAGAAGAACATAAGAAAAGCCATGTTGGATCAGGTCAATGGCTCATCCAGTCCAACGCTCTCTGTCACAGAAGAACATAAGAGAAGCCATGTTGGATCAGGCCAATGGCCCATCCAGTCCAACACTCTGTGTCACACAGTGGCCAAACCGCCCCCCAAAACCAGGTGCCATCAGGAGGTCCATCGGTGTGGCCAGAACACTAGAAGCCCTCCCACTGTTGCTCCCCCCAAGCACCAAGAATGTAGAGCATCACTGCCCCAGACAGAGAGTTCCAACAATATGCTGTGGCTAATAGCCAATGATGGGCCTCTGCTCCAGAGGTTTATCCAATCCCCTCTTGAAGCTTTCTATGCTTGTAGCCGCCGCCATCTCCTGTGGCCATGAATTCCATGTGTTAACCACCCTTTGGGGGAAGAAGTCATTCCTTTTATCCGTTCTAACCCGACTGCTCAGCAATTTCATGGAGGGCCCACGAGTTCTTGCATTGTGAGAAAGGGAGAAAAGAGAAAATTCCATGGAGGTCTCCCTTCCAAGTGCTTGCCAGGGTCGTCCCTGCTTCACTTCCATGATCTGATGAGATCAGGCTTGCCTAGGTTATCCAGGTCAGGGCTGGTTTTTCGGTATTTGATTACTGCTGACCATCGCAGTGGACAGTTCCAGCATTAGACGGATGCTCCGATTCCCCCGATGAAGCCTGCATGGCAAAACAGGTAGGGACTTTGTACAATAATCCATCATTTTTTTTTCGGAAAAAGCCCAGCAGGGACTCATTTGCATATTAGGCCACACACCCCTGACACCAAGCCAGCTGGAACTCCGTTCCTGCTCGAAAAAAGCTCCGGCAGTATGTCATTACGTATTTATTATTCTCGATTTATCATTTCTATGCCGCTTTTTCTCCCCAAGGGGACTAAAAATGCCTCGCAGAACTTTCCAAACCCGCCAATTTAAACAATGCACTTTCATTCAATAAAATGCTGCCATTTCGTTTTTGCTGCCCCAAACTCCCTACCCGGGCAAGGAAAAGCGGAACATACCGAGCTAGTGAAATCGCCTTCTGCCTTTCCCCACCTCCCTCCTTTAAAAATTCTCTGTGGGTTTGCTCTTTGGGAAAAAATGCTGTCTTTTCGAACAAATCACGTTGTTAAAAAAAAAAAAAATACCGGGTTATAATTCAGCAAGTAATTTTTTAGAAAAATGACAATTTAATCAATCAGCTTCTACCCCTCTGGAAAAAAAAAAAAGTGTATGCGTGTGCAGGGGGGGATATCCACACGCCATAAACTTTCAGAACTTCAATCACGCCGAAACAAGCCCGCAGCATCAATGTTTATTAAAGCCTTGGGAGCGGCGTATTGACCCAGGAAAGTGCAACGCCAGCACCTGTGTGGCTAGAGTGCGTTCCGTTGCCTAGTTAACAAATAGGCCGTGATAGTTTCCCTTTCCCCTCCCTTTCATGACAACTCTTATTTATAGAGCGCCAAATCAATGGGCCGAGCGCTTAGCAGAGAAAGTTCCCTTGATCCCTAGGACTTCGCAATCGTTTCTCGTCGGATCGTTTCCAAGCAAACGTTCTAACGTGCTAACAAAATTCTCTTCTAATTAGGGACGCCAGTCCCCAGTTGAGGGCAGGGGATCCCCTGCTTTGGAGGCCTTTCCCTATGCTTCAGGGTTATCAAAAAGGAATGGGAGGGGTGTGAATGTCCACTGGGCATTCCATTATGTGGAGACTGGTTCCCTTAGGGTATAATGGAGAATCGATCTATGGGTATCTGGGGCTCTGTGGGGCTGTTTTTTGTTTATTTATTTTTATTTATTTATTATTTATATCCCGCCCTTCCCACAAGTGGCTCAGGGCGGCTCCCAACAAATAGTCAAACATAAAATTAAACAAGTATTTAAATATATAAACAATTAAAACTGTTAAAACCTTAAAACCATTAAACATTACAAAAATATGTATAACAGGAGTCTGGCAAAGCTACATTTAGTTTCTCATCTCAGCTAGGTGTAGGCTAGCCGGAAGAGGGTTGTCTTACAGGCCCTGCGGAACTGAACAAGGTCCCGCAGGGCCCCCACCTCCTCCGGCAGCTGATTCCACCATGTAGGGGCCATAACAGAGAAGGCCCTGTCCCTAGTGGATTTTAGGCGGGCTTCTTTTGGCCCAGGGATAGCGAGAAGATTTGTTTTTTTCTTAGGTAGAGGCACTAAATTTGCAGCATAGCATCTGTTGCCCTGCCTCAACCCCCCCCCCCTCAAGTTTCAAAAAGATTGGACCAGGGGGTCCAATTCTATGAGACACAAAAGAAGCTGCCCCCATTATTTCCAATGGAGGGAAGGTGTTTTAAAGGAGCACGGCCTCTTTAAATGTGATGGCCAGAGCTCCCTTCAGTGTTCAGCGGTGCTTGTCACGTCAGGGCCAGCTTGGTGTAGTGGTTAAGTGCGCGGACTCTTATTTGGGAGAGCCGGGTTTGATTCCCCACTCCTCCACTAGCAGCTGCTGGAATGGGCTTCGGGTTAGTCATAGCTCTCGCAGAGCTGTCTTTGAAAGGGCAGCTTCTGGGAGAGCTCTCTCAGCCCCACCTGCCTCACAGGGTGTCTGTTGTGGGGGAAGAAGATAAAGGAGATGATGAGCCACTCTGAGACTCAGAGCAGAAGGTGGGGTATAAATCCAATATCTTCTTCTAGACTGATAGGGAAATATTGTTGTCGTTGCTGTTGTTTATTTATGTAAAAATATTTCTATGCTGTCTTTCCATCCTATCAGGGACCACAAAGCGATGAACATTAATAATAATAATAGTAATGCATTTGAGCAATTAAAATATCCGTGGGGAATTTTGGGGACCAAGGAGAGGGCCTGTGGCTCAGTAAAACAGTCCTTAGTTTGCCTGTGAATGCCCCAGCTTTGAGAAAAGCTGTCCACCCATTTTTCCAAGTTACAGGGCGTTTTTTGCAGCAGGAACTCCTTTGCATATTAGGCCACACACCCGATGTAGCAAATCCTCCTGGAGCTTAATGTAGGCCCTGTACTAAGAGTCCTGTAAGCTCTTCAAGGATTGGCTACATCACGGGGTGTGACCTGATATTCCAAAGAGTTCCTGCTAAAAAAAAAGCCCTTTGGGTGCATTAGGCAGGGAATCCATGCATTTGCATCTGTTTGCATTTATTTATTTATGACCTGTTTCTCACTTCCGGTCGAACTCAAAACAGCTTAGGACATTGTTCTCTATATTCTCATTGCAGCCTTGCGAGGTAAGCCTGGCTGAGAGATTCTGACAGGCCCGAGGTCACCCAGCGAGTTTCCATGGTAGAGGTGGGGATTCGAACCCAGGTCTCCAAAGAACCTACTCCGCCTGTCTATCCACTGTGCCACACTGACTTTCAAGGTATTGCTTCGAGTGTACCTGTGTCACTCATGATGGTAACAAGGAATTGTTGCCGATCCCAAAAGCATACATGGGAAAGAAGCTGTCAGGCAGAAATACGATAACTTGATTTGTATGGCCCTACGTGCCAGGGTCCCCTAAGTGTATTACCGTTTTCGCACACAGCTTACCTCGCAGTCACAATCCTGTTCCCTCCGCAGCGTCCGGTCGGATTTCCCACCATCTGCGCCGGAGTTACAGGAAGTGCCGCGGCTTTTGCGTAGCAAACATAAACTGCTAAAACCCAGTTTACGTTTGCTACACAGAAGCTGCGGCACTTCCTGTAACTCCGGCGCAGATGGTGGGAAATCCGACAGACGCTGCGGAGGGAACAGGATTGTGACTGCGAGGTAAGCTGTGCGGGCGAAAACGGTATATATCATCTTGTTCTGCATTTCAGCGAGATCAAACGGATACAGAATGCGCTGGTGGCACTTCAGAATAACAAGAAATCGATGCATGTCTCGATCGCCTACCCAAGAAGCCTCAGCCTGACTCGTCCAGGTTAAAAATATGGAAATGTGAAGTGCGTTCTGAACTCGCAACCATTTCTGCTTACCAATTATGCTCAGGGCATGCCTTTCCCCACCACCCCCATCCCTGATAACGGAGGACGGGATGATATATCCGTGGAGAACACTGGCGTGTACAGCAATCATATTTTCACGCGTCTGACTTGGCATGGGAAAAGGGAGGGAGACGTTGCTCCAGGTGTGCGGCTGAGACTCCCAGAAATTGCTGCCTGGCACCAACACACCATCCATCATTTTTTCCTCATCCTTAAAGTGGAAAAGAAGATGATCTATAGGTAGAAGATGCCGGCACGGATCCCAATCATTGCGCAGTATACTTGACGCTCTTTGAAGGAGGATTACACGAACGGTCAGTCTCGGAAATCAGACTATTAAGTTTATATCAAATTTCAACATACTGAAATACGTTCCGATCGTTTCAACGGTAATAGTTTAATCCTTTGGGGTTGTATTGATTGATTGATTTCAGAACCCACTCCGCATGCATTCCGTTACTCTTCGATGTCCTGGTTTTTTAAAAAAAGAGAGAGAGAAGAAAAAAGAGGACTTCCCTCCTTCCAACTTGTTCTCTGTGGGATGCCCTTGAAGCTGCTTTGGCAGCTTCTTTGAGCACAAATTAAAGCAACGCGGGGCCTTGCCGGAACCTGTCATCGTAAAGATATAACAGTGGTTTTCCTGCAGCAGCACAGGCTTTCGATTTGGGTTCCGTGCAAGGACTAGTTGTTGCCAGCTTCCAGGTGGGCCCTGGAGATCCCCTGCTTTTACAAGAGATCAGCTCCCCTGGAGAAAATGATAAACACAACTGGAACCGGCGTACTCAAGGGATAATAAAAGGGAATCAACGGAAACAATGTAACGTTCACCAAAGAGTGTCCCAATATATTTAGTGCAAACTGAATTGCACAAAAAGAACAGAACGCTGAGCATACGGTATGAAGAATGTCCCCACAAAGTCTTTCCGCAGCCTGAACGTCGGCTTCTTCTGAAAGACACAGGGGCGGGCAAAATCCTTTGAACTCAGCGTTCAACTCCAAATGGCACGGAGGAAGTAAGGAGGAACCGCTTACGGCAGGAATCCTTGCGATTTCGACAGAATATACTTCATCAGCCGACAGCACCTATAGAAGAGCATGCATCTCTCCATGTATAAAGAACATTTAGTTAAGGCTCCACATAACACCAAGAGGAGGCAAGGGATCTCCAGGGCCCACCTGGAGGGACGGTGGCTCAGTGGCAGAGCATCTGCTTGGTAAGCAGAAAGTCCCAGGTTCAATCCCCAGCATCTCCAACTAAAAGGGTCCAGGCAAACAGGTGTGAAAAACCTTAGCTTGAGACCCTGGAGAGCCGCTGCCAGTCTGAGTAGACAATACTGACTTTGATGTACCAAGGGTCTGATTAGGGTTGCCAAGTCCAATTCAAGAAATATCTGGGGACTTTGGGGGTGGAGCCAGGAGCAAGGGTGTGACAAGCATAACTGAACTCCAAAGGGAGTTCTGGCCATCACATTTAAAGGAACGGCACACCTTTTCAATTTCTTCCTTCCATAGGAAATAATGAAGGATAGGGGCACCTTCTTTTGGGGCTCATAGAATTGGACCCCCTGGTCCAATCTTTTTTAAACTTGGGGGGTACTTTGGGGAGAGGCACTAGATGCTATACTGAAAAATTGGTGCCTCTACCCCCAAAAAATAGGCCCCCCAGAGCCCCAGATACCAGCAGATCAATTCTCCATGATTTTCTACGGGAATAAATCTCCATAGGGAATAATAGAGTTCCCAGAAGACATTTCCTTCCCCTCCCCCCGCTTTCTGACGACCCTGAAGCAGGGGGAGGGCCTCCAAACCGGGGGATCCCCTGCCCCCACCTGCGGATTGGCAATCCTAGGTCTGATTCAGTATAAGGCAGCTTCATATGTTCATACTGTATACTCAGTGTTCTGTTCTTTTTGTTCAATTCCGTTTGCACTAAATATATTTGTACACTGTTTTGTGAAAGTTGCATTGTTTCCGGTGATTCCCTTTTATTATCCATTTTCTCCACGGGAGCTGATCTCTGCCAGCTGGAGATCTCCAGGCCCCACCTGGAGGCTGGCAACCCATCTCTGCTGAGCTCACCCAGCCCCTTCACACACCCTGAAGTCTCCACGTTCCACCCCCGGGATCTCCATGAGTAGCCCAACCTGGAGTTGGCAACCTTAGAAGACTCTCCCTATCCTGTATCCTTTTCTTTTTTCTTTTTTAAAAGGCGCAGACTCTAAGTGAGGGCAACACCAGGGCAAGACGTCAAAGCCAACGGCTTCGCTTGGGACCAAAGAGCATGCTCCGAAAGACTGCGCATGCTCCCTGGCGCTAACCGAAGCCGATCGTGTCACCAAGCTGCTCTCCCGGAGCTGCGCATGCGCACTGACACTCCGTCAGCCGCGGCCTGGTGCGAAAGAGCAAGTGGCGCCTTCGGCTCCGGAAAACGGAGGCTTCGTGTCCGCCGCTGCCATGGCTCGGGACGTGAAGAGCAAACTGTCCAAGAACCTGATGCGTATGAAGGTGAGGGGCAGCTGAGGAAAAGGAGGGTGGCGGCGGCGGCAAAAATAAGCTGAGCCGAAACACTTCGGGAAGAAGCGGCGGGAAAGGGGGAGGAGTCGAGTGTGCCGGAAAGACTTCGGATCCACTCGGGTTGCCTTCGTCCGCGAGTTCGAAGTTCTTCGGGCTCAGCACGAGGAACTTCGGGTTGGTGGCGGAAGGTGACCCGAGTGGATCCGAAGTCCTTCGGTTAGGACGAAGACGAGCCGAGCGGCTTCGAGTCTCGTGGAGAAAAGAAAGCTGAGCCGAACTGTGCCGACTTTATCCGAATGGGTTTCGCGAAAGCGAGCCGAGCGGCTTCGGGGACTAGGGAAAAGAAGCCAGAGGCTGACTCTGTTACAGTAGGGGTTGGGGGCATTCTTGACCCTGGCGCCTCTTGCTGCGGATTCTAGTCCCTGAAGGCGCTTCTTCTGCGATGTCAGGTTATGCTTGTCTTGTGCGTCAAGAAATGCACTCTGCACGTGCTCAGGAGCAGGCATAAAACTAAAGCTTCGATCTCTCCAGCATTGGGGGGAGGGTCAAGTGCCAAGTAATGCACATTGGGGCCAAAAATCCTAATTATAAATACAAGTTGATGGGGTGTGAACTAACCAAGAGAGAGATCTTGGGGTCGTGGTAGAGAACTCACTGAAAATGTCGAGACAGTGTGCGATTGCAATAAAAAAGGCCAACGCCATGCTGGGAATTATTAGGAAGGGAATTGAAAACAAATCAGCCCCTGTATGAATCGATGATGCGGCCTCATTTGGAGTACTGTGCACAATTCTGGTCACCACACCTAAAAAAAAATGTTTTAGCATTGGAAAAAGTGCAGAAAAGGGCAACTAG
Organism: Heteronotia binoei; assembly: GCF_032191835.1. NCBI lineage: Eukaryota > Metazoa > Chordata > Lepidosauria > Squamata > Gekkonidae > Heteronotia > Heteronotia binoei. Next base: position 61,629,284 of record NC_083236.1, on the reverse strand, counting down.
AACGATTAAAGGGTTGGAACAGAAAGGTTAAAAAGCTGGGGCTCTTTAGCTTGGAAAAACGTTGACTGAGGGGTGACATGATAAGAGGTTTACCAGGTTATGCATGGGATAAAGTGGAGAAAGAAGTACTTTTCTCCCCTTCTCACAATACGAGAACTCGTGGACATTCAATGATATTGCTGAACAGTCGGGTTTGAACTGATAAAAGGAAGTACTTCTTCACCCAAAGGCAGCTTCAAGAAGGGATTGGATAAACATCTGGAGCAGAGGTCCATCAGTGGCTATTAGCCACAGTGTATTGTTGGAACTCTCTATCTGGGACAGTGATGCTTTGTATTCTTGATGCTTGGGGTGGGGGGGGGGGCACAGTGGGAGGGCTTCTAGTGTCCTGGCCCCATTGGTGGCACTTGGGGTTTTTTGGCCACTGTGTGACACAGAATATTGAACTGCATGGGCCATTGACCTGATCCAACACAGCTTCTCTTATGTTGGGGAAACAGTTGCTGGTACAGAAATCAAGTCCAGGAGAGACACAGGAATACGCAAACAAACTTGCCTGGAAGCTGCTGGGAGCCAGTTTGGTGTAGTGGTTAAGTGTGTGGACTCTTATCTTGGGAGAACCGGGTTTGATACCCCACTCCTCTGCTTGCAGCTGCTGGAATGGTCTTGGGTCATTCATAGCTCTTGCAGAGGGCTCCTATCAGGTCCCCAAGCAACTGCCTGTCACCTGCTTCCTTCTCCCTCTCTCTTGCTTCCTTCTGCGTCACAGCTTGCTTTGCAAGGCTTGCTCGAACACACAGGAGCTACAGAGCAAAGCCTCTATTTTCTCCATTGGCTGAGGCTCCTCCCTTGGGGAGGAAGGGGGAAAGGCAGAGCTTGTTTTTCTCGGCTCTCTCAATTACACAGCAGAGCTACTGAGCCAAGCCTCTCTTCCTTCTATTGGCTGAGGCTCCCCCCCCCCTCCAGTCCTCTGGGGAAGGAAAGAAATAGCCAGAGCTTCCTTTGCCCTGTTCCTTGGATCCCATGGGAGAAATACAAAGGACAGTTTCTGGGAGAGCTCTCTCAGCCCCACCCACCTCACAGGGTGTCTGTTGTGGGGGAGGAAAGTAAAGGAGATTGTGCGCCACTCTGAGATTCAGCGTGGAGGGTGAGATATAAATCCAATATCTTCATCTTTTTTTTTTTGAAGTTATAAATTGTCTTTATTAAGCGATTTCAACATACAGAATGCAAAGGCATCCTTACATGTATTCATAACATACAAAATTTGCTTCATTCCACCCTGCAACATATCCCTTTAGATAACCAACAGGCAGGTGAAGGCATGGCCATATAATTTACTGAATCTGTCCCCTGTCAGCTCACCGCTGGTATTCAGACACAGACATTCACTAATGTTGATTAGTGCTCTTTATCCTGGAATCTTGTTTGACTTCAGTGGAGGAGAAGAAAAGGGCAATTTTATTTTGTGTGTTTTTGTAGGTAGATCTGGATTAGTGTCCAGTTTTAAGGCTTTAAGTAATAGCATACCCGACTGCTCATCAAATGCCTGAAAAGTCTTGCCTTGGTAGCGCACAGAAAGTTTCCCTGTTGGGTTCCAACGATATTTTACCTGGGCTTCTTGCAAGCGCTTGGTGACTGGCTTCAGTGATTTCCTGATGTTGAGAGCCTCTGCAGGTACATCATTGAGGACAAGAATATGGGAGCCTTTAAAGTCCAAGAAACCTTTTTCTCTTGCCACCTGCATTAGAGCGTTTCTGATGCTTAAATCCTGCAAAGTTATTAAAACATCTCTTGGGAGAGGCTTATTTGCAGCTTTAATAGATCCCAGCCCGTATGCCTTAGTAATAGCTATTGGGAAGGATTTATCAACATGGAGCACTGAGGAGAGCCATTGGGACATAAAGTCTGTAATATTTGAGTCTTGTTCTAATCCTTCCTCCAGCCCCCTGAATTTTAAATTATTCTGTCTCACTGTTGATTCCAGTGTGACCATTCTGTCTTTCATAGTCATTATGTCTTCCTGAGTTTGTTTGCTGTCATCTTTAAGGATCCTGCTGAGGTTCGTGGCTGATTCTGCAGTCTGTGCTGTGAGAGTCAGAGCTTCTGATATTTCTTGTAGCTTCTGTGTTGTTGGTCTCAAAGTTTCTTCCATTTTTTCAGTCAGAGTCTTTAACAAAGTAGCTTCCATTTCTTTAAAAGAGCTCTGGAGGGAGGAGTGGAAAGACTCTTGAAGGGTGTCTTGTAAGGATTTGATATTAGAGGCTTCCATAGACATCTCCTCTGTTGTTTCTGCCTCACCCGATTTTGCCGCCGCCATTTTTTCTCCGTTTAGTGTCCCGACTATTTTACAGGCCGGGTTTTTTGCTCTCAAATTTAGCGTGGTGTAGGAGCTTTATTGTCTCAAACCCGTAACCGCTACGTCTGTAAAGGTTTTAGAAAATGTCGTCAGGTGAGGACGCTATTTTTATTTTTGATTTTACTGTCCGTTTTAGTGAGTTTCGGGAGGGGGTTTAGGGAGCAGCAGGATCATGCGTCCACCATTGCTCGTGGCTACGCTCCGCCCCCCCCCCCCAATATCTTCATCTTCTTTCAAATTCTTGCTTGTGCCTCAGTTCAATACTAGTTAAGCTTGCCAAGTCTGAGTTGGGAAATTCCTAGTTTTGGGGATGGAGTTTGGGAAAGGTGGAACCTCAGTTGACCATAATGCCATAGACTCCACCCTCCAAGGAACCATTTTCTTCAGGGCAACTGATTTCTGTTATCTGGAGTGGGTTTGCCAGCCTTCAGGTGGGGCCTGGGGATCTTCTGCTTTTTTTTTTTGAAGGCATCCTTACATGTATTCATAACATAATTAAAACAACATTAGGCAAAATTAAACAAAAAATCATATTAAACCAAACTATATCTAAATAAACAAAAATCCCATATCTTCCCTAATGTACCATAAATTAAGCTTTTACAGATAAATTAGCTTTTTGTAATACTCTTTACTAGGAAGGCTAGTAAGGCTAGGAAGGCTGCTTTTTGCAACTGCTCTCCAGCTGGCAGAGATCAGCTCCTCTGGAGAAAATGGCTGCTTGGAAGGGTGGGCTCTATGGCATTGGACCATGAGGCCCATCACCTCTCCAAACCCCACCCTCTCCCAGATCCACCTCTGAAGTCTCCAGGTATTTTTTTTCCAACACAGAGCTGGCAACTGTAGTCTGAAGGCCAACTGTTAATCCAGGAGATCTCCAGGCCTCACATAGAGGTTCACATAGCAAAGCATGAAACTACAGTGTACAGTTTGAGGAACCACAAAATAACACTGTATCTTATTTAAATTAGTGTGTTATTGTTATTCATATGCTTATGCGCTCAGCAATACAAAGTTACATTTCCAGAGCCATAATTCATGTCTAGAATGCAACAACAGAAGTCGGTATAGAAGTCTCAAGTCAGTTTCCAAAATCTGGTCAATTTCCAGTAGAGTTCATCTGAGCTCTTGACTTTAGATAGATGATAAACTCTGGTCAATTTCCAGTAGTGTACCTCTGAGCTCTTGGCTTTATATGAGTGACGACACATCTCCCAGGTTTAAACTGGATGTGTTTCAAGAGGCTCTCCCTTCTTCAGATCACCATCATTAATTTTGGAACCGCTGCTCAAAATACAGTTTCACAGAGGCATGTGTCCAACCAGTGATACAGGCAGTCTCTCAATCTGCACGTGCTCAGGAGACCATGATTGTTTTGATAATCAGAAAGAGAGCCAGTGATTAACTTGATTGGTCTGTGCTTGTAAGTGGGGCCACAGCATTGTTCCATGCTTGTAAGCAGGGGTGGAATTCCAGCAGGAGCTGTTTTGCACATTAGGCCGCATGCATCTGATGTACCCAATCCTCCTGGAGCTTACAATAGGGCCGGTATTAAGAGCCCTGTAAGCTCCTGGAGGATTAGCTACATCAGGGGTGTGTGGCCTAATATGCAAAGGAGCTCCTGCTTGTAAGTAGGCCCCAAGTGTAAAGAACTATTAATTTAAACATTTGAGAGGAGAGGGTTTATCCAGCAGCCTAGCAAAGGCGAAACATGTTAATTTCCCTCTAGGAGGTACTGAATGTTGAAGACTGTGTCAGGTAAAGAAGCCAGGAATATACGAAGTGTTAGAAGAGTAAGACTGTCCGAGACCTATTTTCCATCAAACTGTTGTGATTCAGGATCATATGGGAAGCTGCCTTCTGCTGAATCAGACTCTTGGTCCATCAAAGGCAGAATTGTCTACTCAGACTGGCAGTCGCTTCCCAAGGTCTCAGGCAGAGAGGTCTTTCACAATACCTCTTTTCAACTTTTGTCTTGCGCTGTAGTATTCTCAAGAAGAAGATGATATTGGATTTATATCCCACTCTCCACTCTGAATTTCAGAGTCTCAGAGCAGCTCACCATCTTCTTTACCTTCCTCCCCCACAACAGACACCCTGTGAGGTGTGTGGGGCCGAGAGGGCTCTCACAGCAGCTGCCCTTTCAAGGACAACTCCTAGAAGAGCTATGACTGACCCAAGGCTATTCCAGCATGTGCAAGTGGAGGAGTGGGGAATCAAACCTGGTTTTCCCAGACAAGACTCCACACACTTAACCACTACACCAAACTGGCTCTCTTCTCAGTGTCTCTCAAGATGGTTAAGCACCTAAGTTTTAAAGCTGATGGAAGGTTCTCTCTTTTCTGGAAAGGCTGCCTGTTTATAAATCACAGGCTGTGATCTGTAGGTGAAGAACTTGTTACTTGCAATCATTTTAGTGCGGTTCTGGCTTGTCCGTTCTAAAGGTCGTTCTGTTACCAGCTCGTTTTGCATCAGCCGCTAATGTTGGAATCGTGCAACCGTGCCGATATTAACCATAATTTTTTTCAGCTCGTTTAACTATTTTTTTTAATTTTATCCTCAACTCATCAATGTGGTACTGTATGCGCTGGGATATTTAACAAAGCATTGAGTTCACCATTGCCCTTGGATTTGCGAGTCTGCTGTTAAGCCCAAAGTGAAATTAGTCTCGACTCAGTGGCTGATGGACTCCGTTTACATCTTATAATGCAATTCAGTCGAGAGCTGCCCGTCGCCGTAATTGATCGCTCCCTTTTCTGTGAACAACATCGATGTTTGAGTTGCCATTTATTTTTTTTTTAAAACTATAAATATTCATTAAATATTTATCCCTTAATATCGCCGTACCTTCATGGCTTGTTTGCTTTGGTTGATGGCGCATCGTTCCATTTTATTTCCGTGTTTGAGGATGTTGTTTAAAAATCCTTTTTTGGTCCAACCACCGTACCCGACGTATTATGTATTTAAACAGCATCTATTTTGGAACTGGGGAGTTTACATCGTTCCAAGGTCGCTGCGCATCTGCTGTAATTGAAACGTTCTTGGCGGATTTTACAAAAAAGTGGTGGCCATGCGTCTCTGCCGGGCTTCTGTTAGCATCTAGGTTGGGGGTCCCAGGGCTTTTTTTGTCGCAGGAACTCCTTTGCATATTAGGCTACACCCCCCGATGTAGCCAATCCTCCTGGAGCTTACAGGGCCCTTCTTGCAGGGCCTACTGTAAGCTCTAGGAGGATTGTCTACATCAGGGAGGGTGTAGCCTAATATGCAAAGGAGTTCCTGCTACAAAAAAAGCCGTGGGTGGGTCCCCAGCCTTTTTGGGCCAATGGCTACCATTGGAATTCTGAGATAGCATGTTGGATGCAGCCGCAAATTGGCTGCCACAGTAGGCAGGAAAAGGAAAGGTCCCCTGTGCAAGCACCAGTCGTTTCCAACTCTGGGGTGACGTTGCTTTCACAACGTTTTCATGGCAGACTTTTTACGGGGTGGTTTGCCATTGCCTTCCCCGGTCATCTACGCTTTCCCCCCTGCAAGCTGGGTACTCATTTTACCGACCTCAGAAGGATGGAAGGCTGAGTCAACCTCGAGCCAGCTACCTGAAAACCCAGCTTCCACCAGGGATCGAACTCAGGTCATGAGCAGAGCTTAGAACTACAGTACTGCAGCTTTAACACTCTGCGCCACGGGGCACAGCTTTCCTTCGATTGCTCAGTGAAGAATCTTGGGCTGTTGTGGTAGCTGCTGCTAAACTAACATTTAAAAATAATCTGTACAGCCAATCAGAAGCCTTCTTGGGCAAATGCCCTTCCTGGCCCCATCCGCTTTCTAAAAAAACTTCAGTGGGTGCCAGGGAAGATATTGGTGAGTGCCATGGTACTCACAGACATCCATGTTGGGGATTCCTGTTCTAGGAGGAATAGAGGAGGCATCCGTGGTATTCATGAAGTTCATTTAGGTATGTTCAGAGGTTTCTGTACCCTCAAGGGAGCTTCTGAATTTGGTGATACTACCTATATGAGTAGGGGTAGTACCTACCTCTTTCTTATTTGCCAGTTTAGTGCAGGGACTTTGATCTGAGAGAACCGGGTTTGAGTCCCCACTCCTCTACATGCAGCTGCTGATGTGACCTTCAGTCAGTCACAAGTTCTCACAGAGCTGTTCTGCTCAAGAGCAGTTCTGGGAGAGCTCTCTCAGCTCCACCTACCTCGTGGGCAGCGTTCCCTCTAAACTGAGTTAGTGTGAGCTAGCTCACTGGGGGTTTTTTAGTTTCCGATTCACATCTTTGCTCATGAAAAATGCCCCCGGAGCAAACTAATTTATGCAGCGGCTCTCAACATTGAATGCCAGTAGCTCACGAAGTAGAATTTTTGCTCACAGCTTAAAGGGAGTATTGCTCACAGAGTGTCTGTTATGGGGAGGGAAGGGAAAGGAGATTGTAAGCAGCTCTGAGACTCCTTCAGGTAGTAAAGCGTAGGGTATAAATCCGGTTTCCTCCACCTCCTCCTCCTCCTCTCTTTTCTACTTCTCCTCCTCCGCCATAAGGATAATACATGCTGAAAAGTGTCTTGTGTATGTGGATAATAGTCATACAGACCTTTGTAGGGATGCTTCCAAATTCCTCCTAAATTGGTATTCTTTCAGCATGCTATTTAAATCCAAGCTTCCTTATCATGCAATGCAGCTGCACATGTGTTCTTGGCTACTATCCAGTGTATGTTCTTGTTATTTGAGGCGCTCCGAGCAGGTTCTCTAGAGAGGCGCCATAGATATTTTTCTAAATAAGGAACGGAATGCATTTGGATAAATTTGGAGGTTCATTGCCATTATGATAGCGTGAACTTTTTTGCATATCTATTATGTATAACGTGCTTTCCCGGCAGTGTTCCCACTAAGCTGAGTTAGTGTGAGCTGGCTCACAGTTTTTTAGCCTCCGGCTCACACACTTTTGTCTTACCTCAGAAAAGACAGCCCCAGACCTATTTCATTTATGCAGCTGCTCGCAACTTTAATGCCAGTAGCTCATGAAGTGGGGTTTTTGCTCACAAGACTCCACAGCTTAGAGGGAGTATTGTTTCCCAGATGCCTATTGTGTACGTATTGCACAAGTAAAACTCAGCCAACATGTGCAGGAGATTGTCTAAATCAGGGGTGTCAAACATGTGGCCCAGGGGCCAAATCAAGCCCCCAGAGGGCTCCTATCAGGCCCCCAAGCAACTGGCTGTCATCTGCTTCCTCTCTCTTGCTCCCTTCTGCATCACAGCTTGCTTTACCAGGTTGTCTCAATCACATAGCAGAGCTACTGAGCCAAGCTTCTCTTCCTTCTACTGGCTGAGACTCCTTCCTCTCCTGGTCCCCTGGAGAAGGAAGGAAAGAGCCAGAGCTTCCTTTGCCCAGTTCCCTGGATCTCATGGGAGAAATACAAAGAAAGCATCTTTAAGATCTAGTGCTAAAGTGTTAAGGATGTTTTAAGTTAAAAAAAAAAATCTTTGTGTTTTTCTGTGTCCTTTCTAAAGTTTATATCTCTGCTACCTAGTTGTAAATAGGTACACACGTTGCTCAGCCCAACCCAAAATGGCTTGGCCCAACAAGAACTTTTATGTCAGATTCAGCCCTCATAACAAATGTATTCGACACCCCTGGTCTAAACAATAATGATATTGGATTTATATCCCGCCCTCCACTCCGAATCTCAGAGCAGCCCACAATCTCCTCCCCCACAACAGACACCCTTTGAGGTGGGTGGGGCTGAGAGGGGTCTCAAAGCAGCTGCCCTTTCTAGGACAACTCCTGAGATAGCTATGACTAACCCAAGGTCATTCCAGCAGCTGCAAGTGGAGGAGTGGGGAATCAAACCCGGTTCTCCCAGATAAGAGTCTGCACACTTAACCACTACACCAAACCGGCTCTCGTGATCCACCGTTATACACCCTCTCCATTCCCGAAAGGTTTGTTAACCGAGCTTCAGCTGATACAGAACGGAACGGGTCGACTGGATGTGGAATGGGTTGACTGACATCCATCTGATCCTAAATTCTTTGCATCTTTGCTTTGGAAATAAGACGCTGAGTCCTTCCCACGGTGAACATTTTTGTTTTTAAGCGTCAGCACTAAGCAGGAGTTGCTAATGAAGCAAACATTTTCCTCGCCTGCTGTTTGGGCCTGCTGTATGAGCAAGGTTTTTTTTTTTTTAAAAAAAATACCTATTTGCTGATCGAAAAGTATATCCTTTTCTCCAGCCGCATGAAAGCGGAAGGTAGTTTTCTTCTGCCCTGGCACTCCCCGGGATACTGGGTCAAATAACACCAGCAAATTGGCTTTCGCTAGAGGCTAATCTCCACGGTGTCCCCAAATTCGTCACTGCAGACCTTGTTGAGAGTCAAGTGTGCCTTAGGTCCTGGATGAACATAGACGCCAACGCTTTGAAGAGAAAGATGTTGAAAGGGGGAAGTAAAGCAAAACGCAGCTATCGCAGTCACAGCTGAAGCTCGGTTAACAAACCTTTTGGGAACAGAGAGGGTGTATCACAGTGGATCGTTGATCACTGTTGCAAATTCTCCTGGAATTCCTTTGCTGCGAGTCTGCTTTTTCTTTCTTGCTTCAAGAGGTAGTTTGATCATGGAGCAATCATGATCCGGTTGTCAGGGCAAGAAAAATCCCAGATAATTTAGCAGGGCATGAAAAATCCCAGCTACCTAAGCAGTCAGCTGTTCAGTTTTCAGACAGACCTTTTCTCATCTGACTTGTCTGCTGAGCGATCTGTGTATGCTTGAGGCTGAAGCCTTGAATGTTATGGAAGTTAGGACAGGCGTGGCTGAACTGTGACCTGGGAGCCACGTGTAGCTCTTTCACACGTATTGCGTGGCTCTTGAAGCCCCCATTGGCCAGCTTGGAGAAGGCATTTGTCTGTTTCAATCACTTCACCAAGCCAGTTGGCAGCTTGGCGAATACATTTAAGGTTGCTTTCTTTCTACCTCTCCCTCCCTACTCCATCTATTTGTTTTCCCTCCCTCCAAATCTGATACTTATGTCTTGTGGCTCTCAGACATGTGATGTTTATTCTACATGGCTCTTAAATTAAGCAAGTTTGGCCACCCCTTTGTTAGGGGTACAGTACATACAGAACGTTGGTCTTTTAGGCCAGTGGCCCCCAACATTTTTGGCACCAGGGATCAGTTTTGTGGAAGACAATTTTTCCATGGATCGTTGGGGGGGGGGGGCGGCGGTACTGAGTTTTTTGCTGCCCCAGACTGCCCCCCACCTGTGCCCCATCCCTGCCCCCATAGGGGGTCTTTAAATCGGGAGGGGGGAGACTGGAGCTGTTTCTTCCGCCTCCCCGCTAGGTGACCAGGTGGCAGAAGCGGCCAATCTGCCTCTCCCTCCCATTTAAAGACCCCTGCCAATCAGCTGATCAGAGGGGGCCTATAAATGAGGGGTAGTCTTAAGGTCACAGCAGCGCTGCCCCTTCTGCCAGTCCAGGACTCAGGTGGACGAAGGAGGTGGTGTGGGCTTTCTCCACGATCCAGTTGCTAGCAGGCCACGGACCATGGTCGGGGACCCCGTCTTAAGCCACTTGTCCACACAGGACAAACCGTGGTCTCAGCAACGCATTCCGTTTTCCCCTGTAGCTGCAAGTTAGAAGAGGTGAGCAAACGGCATTTCAGTAAAGCTTGGATCCCAACTCTCACGGGGAGAGCAGCTGGGTTTTTTTGTGTGCAGAAGCTCCTAAGTTAAGTTCCCAGTGTCTCAATTACGTTTGTCTGTGTCCTTAAAAAGTTTATATCTCCTCTACTTAATCTTAAATTGTTACACGCATAGCCTGGCCCGACACTGTCCAGCCCAGCCAGACAAGAGATCCATCCCTCATAACAAATGAGTTTGACACCCCTGGCCTAGGGTCTGCTCCACTGACCTTGACGCACCAATGGTCCGATTTGCTATAAGGCAGCTTCCCAAGTTCAAAGCTTAGAGAAACAGTATTGTTCATCTTGAATACCAGCTGACATACATATGATGTGTAGATTGCCAGAGGCCATTGGCTTGTTTCCAGAAGGGCCCTATGTGCTGGTGAACTCTCCGGCTGGTCCCGACATGCTGGGCTGACTGCAGATGTCAAAGTCCGTTCCTTGGCATTAAATCAGACTTGGACGGGAGAATGCTGGTGCAGCTCGAAAGCAAAAGGCCTGCTTTTCCACAGCTTGATATTAACCACCACCCCCTTCCCGTTCCAGGGTTTCGTATTGGAAGAAGGGCCAGACGAATGCTCATTTGGAACATTTTATTTTCTTTACAGCTGTTGCAGCCAACAGCTAGATATTTTTATCCGAAGCACTTTTGGAGTCTGTCTTTCTTTCTTTCTTTCTTTCTTTCTTTCTTTCTTTCTTTCTTTCTTTCTTTCTTTCTTTCTTTCTTTCTTTCTTTCTTTCTTTCTTTCTTTCTTTCTTTCTTTCTTTCTTTCTCTCTTTCTCTCTTTCTCTCTTTCTCTCTTTCTCTCTTTCTCTCTTTCTCTCTTTCTCTCTCTCTCTTTCTCTCTCTTTCTCTCTCTCTCTCTTTCTCTCTCTCTCTCTCTCTTTCTCTCTTTCTTTCTTTCTCTCTTTCTCTCTCTCTCATGGGAGGAATTTTTGCTCATTGAGACTTTTAATTGACCAACCGATTTTCTCGATTTGCTTGGCGCCTCATTCATTGCCTCATCCTCTTTCCCCCGCCCCGCACTTTATTTCTCCTCTTCAATCTTGGTTCAGTTTTGATACTGTGTTGAGTTCATATGTAAGGCGGTGAGCACGGTTTTTTTCTCCGCCATTTCAGTAAGAAGTGGGTGTTTTTTATGTGGCGGCGTCTTGGATTTCTGGCCCTGCAAATTCGCGTAGAAACATAAGACGTTTCAAGAGAAAAATGACTCAGTGCAAAGTTGGCTTGCATCCTTACCCTCTCCCTGTGTTGTCATTGGCTTCTGTTGAAACATAGATTGCTGTCTCCTTGGGGCAGGGATCTTTTTCCTTGTTTAAGAAGAAGACTGCAGATTTATACTCCACCCTTGTCTCTGAATCAGAGACTCAGAGCAGTTTACAATCTCCTATATCAGGGGTGGCCAACGGTAGCTCTCCAGATGTTTTTTTGCCTACAACTCCCATCAACCCCAGCCATTGGCCATGCTGGCTGGGGTTGATGGGAGTTGTAAGCAAAAAACATCTGGAGAACTACCGTTGGCCACCCTTGTCCTATATCTTCTCCCCCCACAACAGAGACCCTGTGAGGTGAGTGGGGCTGAGAGAGCTCTCCCAGAAGCTGCCCTTTCAAGGACAATTCTGTGAGAGCTATGGCTGACCCAAGGGTGTTCCAGCAGCTGCAAGTGGAGTAGAGAATCCAATCCGGTTCTCCCAGATAAGAGTTAGCACACTTAACCGCTACACCAAACTGGCTTTAAGTTATTTGGCTGTAGCTGCATACTATAAAGTTATTTATTTATGCTATTTGTGGTCTGCTTTTCTCACTTGGGCTCAAGGTGGATTACACAGATTGCATCAATGCAGTCGACCAATGGGACATTCAATAAGCAACACCGGGCAGTAGAATCGACTAGAAGTCTGAAAACAGGACTGAAGGAAAGCATAAGTGTTAACATGATACATTAAATGCAAAATCCCTTAGCAGGATCCTATTTTTCAGCAATCTATACCCACTAGTTTAGACCACAGTCCCTCATAATTTTTTCCCCAAGTAAGTTTGTAAACCATTTTGTATAGTGCTACCCTATTGCCTGCGTAGATAAACCATCTTGAATAATCCAGTTTTCCATAAATTCAGGTTTAAGGTTGCTGTGTCTGACTCAGGAAGTATCTGGGGACTTTGGGGGTGGAGCCAGGATACTTTGCCATTCCCTAAAATAAGTACAATACAGCAGTGTGGTTCCCCTGAACACACTTCAACTAAATGAAATTGAAATTTGTCAGACCCCCCACAAGTCCCCTTGTCAGGTTTTGAAAGCATTTCCAAGCATGATTTTTTTAAAGGGACATACACTCACGCTCACAAAACAGCCAAAATATATAGCACTTGCAAGCCAACACTTTTGTGATCTCGTTGGGGCAGTTTACTCGACGGAGTTGCTGAATGTAACCATCTGCTTTATTCCAGCCAGCTTCTTCAGACAGGAACAGGAAAGGAGAGCAGCCTAGGGGGTGGAGTTTTCCTCCATTCCATAATCAGGTTCTGCTGCTGAGATTTAAAGGCGCACACAGGTTCCAAAATGCAAACAGTTGCAAGCATCTCCTAACCCTGCTGTGGTTTAAAGGCACATGGTGTTGGGGCGGGGCTTTCCCTTGCCAGCCAGCTGACTGGCGGCGGGGAGGAGCCTGCGAAACCAGGGGATCCCCTGCTGAGACCTGGGGACTGGCAAGTCTAATTCAGGTGGTCGCCGTGTTGGTCTGAAGCAGCAAGACAAAGTTTGAGTCCAGCGGCACCTTTAAGACCAACACAGTTTTATTTGAGGCATACATTTCCATGTGCATGCATGAATGGGATCCAGTCTGGTGTAGTGGTTAAGTGCATGGAGTCTTATCTGGGAGAACCGGGTTTGATTCCCCACTCCTCCACTTGCAGTGCTGGAATGGCCTTGGGTCAGCCATAGCTCTGGCAGAGGTTGTCCTTGAAAGGGTGGCTGAAAGAGCCAGTTTGGTGTAGTGGTGAAGTGTGCAGACTCTTATCTGTGGACTCTGATCTGTGGACTCTTATCTGGGAGAACCGGGTTTGATTCCCCACTCCTCCACTCGCAGCTGCTGGAATGGCCTTGGGTCAGCCAGAGCTCTCTTATCTGGGAGAACTGGGTTGGATTCCCCACTCCTCCACTCGCACCTGCTGGAATGGCCTTGAGTCAGCCATAGCTCTCTTATCTGGGAGAACCGGGTTTGATTCCCCACTCCTCCACTTGCAGTGCTGGAATGGCCTTGGGTCAGCCAGAGCTCTCTTATCTGGGAGAACCGGGTTGGATTCCCCACTCCTCCACTTGCAGCTGCTGGAATGGCCTTGGGTCAGCCAGAGCTCTCTTATTTGGGAGAACTGGGTTTGATTCCCCACTCCTCCACTTGCAGTGCTGGAATGGCCTTGGGACAGCCAGAGCTCTCTTATCTGGGAGAACCGGGTTGGATTCCCCACTCTTCCACTTGCAGCTGCTGGAATAGCCTTGGGTCAGCCAGAGCTCTCTTATCTGGGAGAACCGGGTTTGATTCCCCCCTCCTTCACTTGCAGCTGCTGGAATGGCCTTAAGAACATTTGTTTGTTTGTTTGTTTATTTTAGTAGATTTATATTCCCCATAATGGGCTCAGGGTGGATCACAAGCATGATAAAACAGTAAAAATCCAACAATAAAACCATAAAACAATCAACAAACCCTTAGCAGGATCCTATTTTTCCAACAATAAAACCATAAAACAATCAACAAACAATCAAAATATGCATCAGGGATGGTACAGTGCGTTTTATAGATTAAGATATAGATATCATAAGTGCCATAGATGTCATAGCTGTAGGCCCGATATAGTTGGTCAGTGTAGGGAGGTCTGTTAGATGATGTGAGTACTAAGGTGAAGACGCCCTCTTGCCTCAACCAAAGACCTGGCAGAATGGCTCCGTTTTGCAGACCCTACGGAATGGTAGTAAGTCCGGTAGGGCCCAGATTTCCGTAGGGAGCTGATTCCACCAGGCCGGAGCGAGGGCCGAAAAGGCTTTGGCCCTGGTCGAGGCAAGCCGGACGTCGTAAGAGAACATAAGAGAGGCCACGTTGGATCAGACCAATGGCCCATACAGTCCAACACTCTGTGTCACGCAGTGGCCAAAAAGCTTTGGGTTAGCCGTAGCTCTCGCAGAACTGTCCTTGAAAGGGCAGCTTCTGGGAGAGCTCAGCCCCACCCACGCCACAGGGTGACGGTTGCGGGGGAGGAAGGTAAAGGAGATTGTGAGCCACTCTGAGATTCAGAGCGGGGGGCAGGATACAAATCCAACATCGTCGTTGTCTTTGTCTTCTTTGCATAGCTTACAGAAAACCAGAAGAGCGAAAGCCTTCCTGGCTACCTTAGGCAGGTTATCCCACAAATTAGGGGCCGTAGCCGAGAAAGGGAAATGTATGGGCAGTTGCTGAATTTGCCCATTTGCATGTTGGCACCTGCAGAAGACTCTGCTCCGGTGAGCAAAACTGGCCTGGCAGAGCATATGAGGAGAGGCGTTCTCGCGGATACGAGCGTCCAAGGACATGAAGGGCTTTGTTACGTGGTAGCGAATACCTTAAAATTGAGCCCGGTTAACTGATGGGCAGCCAGTGAAGAGCCTACAGGATGGGAGTAATATCCATGCTCCATCGAGCTTTTGATAAATTACAGGGCATAATAAACATGCCCTTTCACTGTTTTCTCTTTGCTAGGGGCCGTGGCTGTTTTCTGAGACTCAGCTCTGTCCCAGTTTTCGCCTGTCCTTTTTGCCTTCAGGGATGCCTTGTTGAATGTTCTTCTCCCCCCCCCCCCCCCCCCGCTTTTTTGTTAGCGCGAGTTGTTAACTGCTGCGCCTCTTCAGATTTTTAGCTCCTTAGGCAGGCCGTCTTGAGCGGAGGAGGTGGAAAAATCTGATCTCCGGCGCACATGACCGTTAAGGCACCAGGTATTGCTAAGCTTGCTCCTTCCCACGCTGGCAGGATTTTGAATGCCTGTTAAAGCAGCGTAACGCAGTTATATATATTTTTTTTTTCTTGCACATCTGAAGTCCAAAGAACCCTGTTGGCGAGGCAGGCCTTTGCAAAACCCAGGAATGCGGTGCACGCAAGACGGAGCAGAGCCCTTGGCGTTCTTTAATTAGAGGCGATGCTCCTTGGTCTGGACAAGGGAGCTGCGATTTTTTGGGTTGTGAGATGGTGGAGAGATGAGTAGCAGTAACGGGGAAATCCAGTGCTGGCCTTCCAGGCGTCCTCTTTCAGCACGCTGGCAGTAGAGAAACAATGCTGTGACTCACAACAGTTGCACTTGAAGGACACGCGGTTCTGCTTTGGAGCGTTCTAAAAGTTTTCTGACCAAGATTACTTTTTAACGCTGGATCGTTTGTTTGTTTGCCGTTAAGCTGCGGACTACTGATGGTGACCCTGCCGGAGTGTTAAACTCATTTGTTATGAGGCCCGGATCTGACATAAATGAAACCTTGTCAGGCTGGGCCATGTGTGTACCTATTTAAGATTAGGTAGTAGAGATATAAACTTTGTTAAGGACACAGACAAACACAAAGTTGTTGGGGTTTTTTTCTCCGGTGAGATCCAAGGAACTGGGCAAAAGAAGCTCTGGCTCTTTCCTTCCTTTCCCAGGGGACCAGGAGGAGAAGGATCTTCAGCCAATAGAAGGAAGAGAAGGTTGGCTCAGTAACTCTGCTGTGTGATTGAGAGAGCCTGGCAAAGCAAGCTCTCCCTCCCCTCCTTCCTCTCCAAGGGAGGAGCCTCAGCTGATGGAGAAAATAGAGACTTTGCTCTGTAGTTCCTGCGCGATTGAGCAAGCCTTGCAAAGCAAGAGGGAGGAAGCAGATGACAGCCAGTTGCTCAGGGGCCTGATAGGAGCCCTTTGGGGGCCTGATTCGTCCCCCGGGCTGCATGTTTGACACCCCTGCTATAGGGTGTTCAAGGCAAGAGATGTTCAGAGGTGGTTTGCCATTGCCTGCCACTGTGCAACAGCCCTAGACTTCCTTGGTGGTCTCCAGGTCTCATTTGGGGCAGGAGCTCACAGGAGCAGAGCTCCAGAACCTCTAAATTTTATTGCACTTTCTTTCTTACCTCCCCCTCCAAACAAAAAACAACAACAACAGCAACCAAAAACCCTGCTTCTGGGCTCCATTGTTCAACCCCCTGCGAGAATTTTGCTGAATTCTTAAGATTTGACAAATTATCTAATTTCCCCCCCACCACCACCGAAAAATGGAAAAAGTCACCTAAACATACAAACCAGGCAGATTGAAATCTTCCTCATGCCACTGTGAACATACGAACACACGAAACTGCCTTCTACTGAATCAGACCCTCGGTCCATCAAAGTAAGTGTTGTCGACTCAGACTGGCAGCGGCTCTCCAGGGGCTCAAGCTGAGGTTTTTCACGCCTCCTTGCCTGGACCCTTTTTAGTTGGAGATGCCGGGGATTGAAACTGGGATCTTCTGCTTACCAAGCAGATGCTCTACCACTGAGCCACAGTCCTTCCCCTTAGACATAAGAACATAAGAAGCTGCCTTATACTGAATCAGACCCTCAGTCCATCAAAGTCAGTATTGTCTACTCAGACTGGCAGCGGCTCTCCAGGGTCTCAAGCTGAGGTTTTTCACGTCTCCTTGCCTGGACCCTTTTTGGTTGGAGATGCCGGGGATTGAACCTGGGATCTTCTGCTTACCAAGCAGATACTCTACCACTGAGCCACCGTCCCTCCACTTAGACAAAAGAACATATGAAGCTGCCTTCTACTGAATCAGACCCTCCTGGGTCCATCAAAGTCAATCTTGTCTACTCAGACTGGCAGCGGCTCTCCAGGGCCTCAAGCTGCGGTTTTTCACGTCTATTTGCCTGGACCTTTTTTTAGTGGAGATGCCGGGGATTGAACCTGGGACTTTTTGCTTCCCAAGCAGATGCTCTGCCACTGAGCCACTGTCCCTCCCCACACAGGAGAAAGTAATTTAAAAAGTATAATGGGAGTAAGAGCAATGCTGGGTTTTAAATGATATTTTAATGTTGAATCAGACCCTCTGTCCATCAGTCAGTATTGTCTTCTCAGACTGGCAGCGGCTCTCCAGGGTCTCAAGCTGAGGTTTTTCACACCTATTTGCCTGGACCCTTTTTAGTTGGAGATGCCGGGGACTGAACCTGGGACCTTCTGCTTCCCAAGCAGATGCTGTACCACTGAGCCACCGTCCCTCCCCACACAGGAGAAAGTAATTTAAAAAGTATGATGGGAGTAAGGTTTTATTACGGTAATAGTAATTCAAGAAGCCTTTCAAGGTAGATTCTGAGCTGATATAATTGAGTACCCCTTCCGGTGATGTCGGGGTGTGTGTGTGTGACATATGCAAATGGGTTGCGCTAATGAGCTCCAACATCTCTTTCTCTATTAAATGACCCATGGTGGTCTCCAGTCCAGGTTCTAGCTAGGTTAACTCTGCTTGGCTTACAAGATCAGGCTAGCCTGGGGTACCCAGAACAGTGCTGGGTTTTAAATTGAAAGGATACAACAGTTTTGTGCACGCCTTGTTGGTCAAAGAAACTCTCTCTTGCAGATTTAAGGAGAAGTTTATTTATAGTTATTTATAGTTTAAAAATTCCCTTTCAGTTCAGTTCAGTACATTTATTGGCATGTTATAAACATAACAAAAGGGGTGAGTACAATTTTAGCATTACAAAGGGAGAAATTTCCCCTCAGAGTATTTCACCTTATGCTCCCAAATCCTCATAGCAATTAGAAAATACCTTGCTAAAGGTAACGGTAGTCCCCTGTGCAAGCACCAGTCGTTTCCGACTCTGGGGTGATATTGCTTTCACAACATTTTCACAGCAGACGTTTTATAGGGCGGTTTGCCGTTGCCTTCCCCAGTCATCTACACCCCCCCCCTCAAGCTGGGAACTCATTTTACCAACCTCAGAAGGATGGAAGACTGAGTCAACATCAAGCCGGCTACCTGAACCCAGCTTCCGCTGGGATTGATCTCAGGTCATGAGCAGAGCTTAGGACTGCATGTTATATAAGTTATATCCAACAGAAGATATAAAGCAAGCCTTGCATCTGGATATCCATGGAATTTGCACAGAAGAGAGCTAATTATGAAATCCACAGTTTAAATGATACTTTAATGTTGCTGAGAAAGCCTGGTTCAGTTTTGGTTTATTAACCGGACAGCCCTGAACCGAATCCCCAAACTGAAACCCCGAACAAAGCCTTCCTGATCTGAACCAGATGGGGTCCCCCCTACTGACACACGTGTCACTTCTGGGCTGCATTGGGTGCCCACCTGCATTGTCCAGAAGTGACACGAGCATGTCAGTCTCCCCCCCCCTCTAGGTCTGGGGAAGGGTGCTCGGGGCGGGGGGCAATGCCAGTGAGGGCACCCTCCAGAATAGCCATTTTCTCCCGGGGAACTGTCATCTGGAGATTACCTGTAATTCTAGATCTCCAGGCCCTGCCTGGAGGTTGGAAACCCTGCACTGAATATGGAATCAGCTGCCAACGTCCGATGACTCTGCCCAGTGCTGGGTGAGCCATTCTAGTCCCTCTCCCGTTTGCCCCATTCGTGCTTCCATTATTAAAATACTTAATTGATACTTGAAGTTGTCCACATTCAGCATCTTAGTTGCGCTCCCCGAAGATGAAAACTTGTTCATGCGTTCTAAAGTCTTGCTTGCTTGGGGCTTTTTTTTTTTGCCTCATCAATGAAGCTTTCCCTGCAATTCTGAAATATATTTTGCAGCGCTAAGACAAAGCATCAGAAGTTCGATAATTATGCCTATAGAAGAGCTGGGCGCGAAAGCAATAGTCTTGCCGATT
Organism: Heteronotia binoei; assembly: GCF_032191835.1. Taxonomy (NCBI): domain Eukaryota; kingdom Metazoa; phylum Chordata; class Lepidosauria; order Squamata; family Gekkonidae; genus Heteronotia; species Heteronotia binoei. The sequence goes on along the minus strand of NC_083236.1, from coordinate 61,610,391 downwards.
CACCGTATTTCTTACCCCGCCATTTTCAGGAATTTCTAAAACACATTCTGGTGCCAAATAATACTTTTAAATAAAAGGATCAATTAGGATTTTGAGGATCCGCAAGGCGGATTATCTCAAACAGCAGTAAGAATTAAGTATAAAAACATGTTAAGGCCATTCCCTAACCAGAGCATTAGTATTAGTACAATAAGCTTTTAAAAATAAGAATTATAAAAGCATTGGGGAGTTTTAAGAAAAGCAATTTATCCTCCACAGAAGTTCTACAAAGCTGCAGTTTTGTAAATCTTTGGAGGAGATAATCGTTCTGCATTTTCTGTGGAAGGGTTCTCGGGGGGATCTAGACAGCTCCACGCCGCACTTTTAGGTAGAGCTGACGCATTCCTGATATTCCGGAACATTTTGGGGGTGAAGCCAGGGGAAGGCAGAATTTGGGGAAAGGAGGGAGCGCAGGCAGAGAACGAGCCCATAGCGTCTACCTTCCCAAGTGGCCATTTGCTTTAGGGGAGTTGGTATCTGCTGCTGTGGTCACTGTTTGCTTTAAGCCAGGGGTGTCAAACATGCAGTTTGGGGGCCAAATCAGGCCCTCGGAGGGCTCCTATTAGGCTGTCATCTGCTTCCTTCTCCCTCTCTCTTGCTCCCTTCTGCATCACAGCTCACTTCACAAGGCTTGCTCAACTGCACAGGAGCTACAGAGCAAAACCTGTATTTTCTCCTCCCTTGTGGAGGAAGGAGGGGGGGGAAGAGCTTGCTTTGCCAGGCTCCCTTAACTGCACAGCAGAGCTGCTGAGCCAAGCCTCTCTTCCTTCTATTAGCTGAGGCTCCTCCCCACCCTCAGTCTGCTGGGGAAGGAAGGAAAGAGCCAGAGATTCCTTTGCCCAGTTCTCTGGTTTCCATGGGAGAAATACAAAGAAAGCACCTTTAAGACCAATGAGTGCTAATGCTTTAAGCAGGTCTAAAGTTTTTCAAAATATATATTTGTGTTTCTCTGTGTTCTGTGTAACATTTTTATCTCTGCTACCTAAGCTTTAATAGGTGCACACATGGCCTAGCCCAACATGGCTTGGCCCAACCTGACATGGCCCGGCCCGGCCCGACAAGGTCTCATTTATGTCAGACCCGGTCCTCATAACAAATGAGTTCGACACCCCTGCTCTGAGATGTGGAGTTTTGTGAGCAAAAAAAAAATCTACTTTGTGAGCTACTGGCATTCAAGTTGCGAGTGAGCAATCTGGCTACTCTAGGGTTGCCAATCCCCAGGTGGGGGCAGGGGATCCCCCGCTTTGGAGGCCCTCCCCCCGCTTCAGGGTCGTCAGAAAGCGGGGGGAGGGGAGGGAAATGTCTGCCGGGAACTCTATTATTCCCTATGGAGATTTATTCCCATAGAAAATCATGTAGAATTGATCTGCGGGTATCTGGGGCTCTGGGGGGGGGCTGTTTTTGGGGGTAGAGGCACCAAATTTTCAGTATAGCATCCAGTGTCTCTCCCCAAAACATCCCCCAAGTTTCAAAAAGATTGGACCAGGGGGTCCAATTCTATGAGCCCCAAAAGAAGGTGCCCCTATCCTTCATTATTTCCTATGGAAGGAAGGAATTGAAAAGGTGTGTCGTCCCTTTAAATGTGATGGCCAGAACTCCACCCCTAATGTCTCCTGGCTCCACCCCCAAAGTCCCCAGATATTTCTTGAATTGGACTTGGCAACCCTAGGCTACTGCATAAATTCAGTTTGCTCTGGAGCCATCCTTCCCGAGCGAAGACAAAAATGTGCGAGCTGGAGGCTAAAAAACTGTGAGCTCATCTGAGAAGGGACACTGGCTGTGCTCTAGTTGGAATTCCAGATTTCCAGCTGCTGCTGGGAGGTTGGGAACTCTCTCTCTCGGCTTGGCTTCGCAAACGAAGATTTAAGAAGGGTGCAGTAGTCCACGTTTGCTGCAGGCTCGCTGGTGGCTGACAAGACCAATGTGGGACAGGCAGGTCCGGCCACAGCGGCTGCAGGGAAAAGTCTGATTTGGGGTTGGTGCTGTAGCAGTGCGATTCTTCCTCAATCTCCTTTTGTCCTCAAGACCAGCTATGCATGCGTTCTCAAAGGAAGAGACAGCCTGGTGGATGGTGTGCCTCCATGCTTTGCGATCTGAGGCTAGGTCAGACCACTGGTGATGGTTGATGCGACAGGTGCTAAGGGATTTCTTCAAGGAGTCCTTGTACCTCTTCTTTGGTGCCCCTCTATTTCGATGGCCGGTGGAGAGTTCGCCATACAGGGCAATCTTGGGAAGGCGGTGGTTTTCCATCCTAGAAATATGGCCTGCCCAGCGCAGCTGCGTCTTCAACAGCAGTGCCTCGATGCTGGTAACCTCTGCCCGCTTGAGGACTTCAGTGTTGGTCACAAAGTCGCTCCAGTGGATGTTGAGGATGGTGCGAAGGCAGCGCTGATGAAAGCGCTCAAGGAGTCGCAGGTGATGACGGTATAAAACCCACGATTCAGAGCCATAGATGAGGGTTGTCATCACAACCGCTTTGTAAACATTGATCTTTGTGCCTTTTTTCAGATGCTTGTTGCTCCACACTCTTTTGTGCAGTCGGCCAAATGCACGGTTTGCCTTTGCCAGCCTGTTGTCAATCTCCTTGTCGATCTTGGCATATGAGGAGATGATGATGAGGAGGGAACTCTACGCCCAGGACAAATATACATGATGGGGGGAAAGCATTCCTAATTGATTTTAAACCATGTTGTCAACAACCATTATTCCGATTGCCAGCTCTGAATAATGAGCAGACAGCAAAGCTTTAGAAAAATAGCTGTCTTTCTTTCCCTTTTAGATTGTAAATCGGGTTGCCAACTCCGGGAAGAGAAATACCTGGAGATTTTGGGGGGTGGAGTCTGGAGAAAGGGGAGGAATAATGCCATACAGTCCACCTTCCAAAGCGGCCATTTTCTCCAGGGAAACGGATTTCCATTGCCTGGACGCCAGTTGTAGTGCCAGGATATCTCCAGCCACTGCCTGGAGGTTGGTAGCCCTGTCTAATCTTCGGGCAAGCAGCCCAGTAAACTTGGCTGGGCATATTTACAAGGCCCATTCCTAGGGTTGCCAGTCCCCAGGTGTGTGGTAAGACAGAAGAAACACCGCGTACCAAATGCTGCAATGCAAGTGCACATGCACTTTTTTACACAAACATTTTAACAAATTAATTTTTAAATGTCCTTTAAAGCATAAGAAAAAGAAGATGATATTGGATTTCTATCCCGCCCTCCACTCAAGAGTCTCAGAGCAACTTACAATCTCCTATATCTCCCTCCCCCACAACAGGCACCCTGAGGTAGGTGGGGCTGAGAGAGCTCTCACAGCAGCTGCCCTTTCAAGGAAACCTCTGCCAGAGCTATGGCTGACCCAAGGCCATTCCAGCAGGTGCAAGTGGAGGAGTGGGGAATCAAACCCGGTTCTCCCAGATAAGAGTCTGCACACTTAACCACTACACCAAACTGGATCAAGTCTTTAGTAGAAACTCAAATTTTGAAGATTGCCAGATACGTAGAGTGTGCCGTCTTCTCTTCCTTCTGTTGAAAGATGCAGATGGACCCGACTGCCCCTCTTTGAAGAGTAATTCAACAGGTGTAGTGGTGGGGACATGAGTCCTAGGTTCAAATTCATGTTTCCTTTACACTTCCTCTGGCCGCAATTGTTACACTCCGGAACCCATGCTTTAAGGCAACAGCTCACAGTTGCATCTTACTAGTATGCATGAACGGTTCTCCGGATAATTATTTTATTGAAGTGTTTGAGTAAGAGTGCATGTGCGCTTGCATTGCAACATTTGGTACGCGGTGTTTCTTCTGTCTTACCAAATTCCACACTGCCAATTTCCTAATTATTCTTTTCAATCCCCAGGTGGGGGCAGGGGATCCCCCGGTTTGGAGGCCCTCCCCCCGCTTCAGCTTACTTTTATTATGGGGTAGCTCAGAGCTGGTTGGGGATCTTGCATTTCAGGTATTCTCATTTATTGGCCTCTATACATGCGGCGCCTTCTCTCAAGGTTGGGTCACACCTATTACTGGCCTTTTGGCGTTGCGTTGTTAAAATGCATGCTTCTGTTGTGCGTGTTTGTGCATGTTCAGGGTATGTTTACTCCCCTTTCCCCCGAGAAACATTTTGTGCATCTGTAGAATTGCTCTCTGCCACCCCGCCCAAACGACCACCTTCTCCCGTACCAACCTGCCCACTCACTCTGCACATCTTTGGAGGCCCTGGTTTGGTTGCCCCTGCCATCTGAAGCCAGATGGGTGGTGACCTGAGGAAGGGGCTTCTCTCCCTCAGGTTTGGTGTTGTGGCACCAAAACTTTGCTGGGGAGATTCGTCTATCTCCCTCTGTTGCTGTCTTTTGTTTAGGGCTGCCAAGTATGGGTTGGAAAATACCTGGAGACTTTGGGGTGAATCTAGGAGAGGGTAGGGTTTGGGGAGAGGGGCAGCTCAGCACGGTACAGTGTCCTAGAGTCCACCCTTCAGGGCAGCCATTTTCTCCAGGGGAGCTGAGATCTCTAGGCCCCACCTGGAGACTGGAAACCCTACTTTTGCAGCAGGTGAAAACTTTTTTGTTTTATCCAGCATATTCCAAAAATGATTAGAGGTCCTTCTTCTAGGATTGATCCCAGTAGGCAGCCGTGTTGGTCTGAAGCAGTAGAACAAAGCAGTAGACAATTGCACCTTTAAGACCAATCAATTTTAATTCAGAATGTAAGCTTTCGTATGCTTTTAAGCAGACTTCATCAGACAAAATGGGAATGGAAGCAGCAGTTCTTTAAATAAGTGGGCAGTGTAGAATCATGGGAATGTTTTTAGCAGATTAAAAGAATCACAAATAGGGACCTGTGTATGTTAGAGTTAGGACAAAGCGAGACTGAAAAAACACTGGAGGGTGAGAAAAAGCATTATCACCCTCCAGTATTTTTTCAGCCCTGCTTTGTCCAAACTCTAACATACACAGGTCCCTATTTGTGATTCTTTTAATCTGCTAAAAACATCCCCATGATTCTACGCTGCCCATTTATTTTAAGAATTGCTGCTTCCATTCCCATTTTGTCGGATGAAGTCTGCTTAAAAGTACGAGAAAGCTTCCATTCTGAATAAAACTTAGTTGGTCTTAAAGGTGCGCTTGACTATTTATTTATTTATTTATTACTTTACATTTATATCCCGCCCTCTCCGCAAGCGGACTCAGGGCGGCTTACAGTATCATACTGCTTTCTTCTAGGATTGTTTGTGTTTTTAAAATTTATTTACGGTATAATTTTAATTGTATTTTTGATTGTTACATTTGTCACCTTGTGGACCCTTATTGGGTGGAAAGGCAATATAAAAAAGTTTAAATAAGTTAAAAAAAATGTGTGTATAATTTGGGTTCCAACTTCCAGGCAGTGTCTGGAGTGCTCTTGGAATGATAACTGATTAGAACATAAGAACGTAAGAGAGGCCATGTTGGATCAGGCCAATGGCCCATCCAGTCCAACACTCTGTGTCACAGAAGAACATAAGAGAAGCCACGTTGGGTCAGGCCAATGGCCCATCCAGTCCAACACTCTGTGTCACAGAAGAACATAAGAGAAGCCATGTTGGGTCAGGCCAATGGCCCCTCCAGTCCAACACTCTGTGTCACAGAAGAACATAAGAGAAGCCATGTTGGATCAGGCCAATGGCCCATCCAGTCCAACACTCTGTGTCACAGAAGAACATAAGAGAAGCCATGTTGGATCAGGCCAATGGCCCATCCAGTCCAACACTCTGTGTCACAGAAGAACATAAGAGAAGGCATGCTGGATCAGGCCAATGGCCCATCCAGTCCAACACTCTGTGTCACAGAAGAACATAAGAGAAGGCATGCTGGATCAGGCCAATGGCCCATCCAGTCCAACACTCCGTGTCACAGAAGAACATAAGAGAAGCCATGTTGGATCAGGCCAATGGCCCATCCAGTCCAACACTCTGTGTCACAGAAGAACATAAGAGAAGGCATGCTGGATCAGGCCAATGGCCCATCCAGTCCAACACTCTGTGTCACATAAGAACATAAGAGAAGCCCTGTTGGATCAGGCCAATGGCCCATCCAGTCCAACACTCTGTGTCACATAAGAACATAAGAGAAGCCCTGTTGGATCAGGCCAATGGCCCATCCAGTCCAACACTCTGTGTCACATAAGAGAAGCCACGTTGGATCAGGCCAATGGCCCATCCAGTCCAACACTCTGTGTCACACAGTGGCCAAAAAACCCAGGTGCCATCAGGCAGGACCGGATCTAAGTGTTTTCTTTTGGGGGGGGGGATTAAAAAATGGCGCCCCTTATGGGCCATTCTGCCTTATGGTCACATAGAATACAATGGACTCCATACCCAATTTGGCCTCCCCTCTGTCGGCGCCTGGGGCAAGCACCCCGCTCTGCCCCCACCCCTAGATCCGACCCTGCAATAAGGAGGTCCATCCATGGGGCCAGGACACTAGAAGTCCTCACCATGTTGTCCCTCCCAAGCACCTAGAATGCAGACCATCCGTGCTGCAGACAGAGCGTTCCATCAATACACTGTGGCTAATAGCCACGGATGGACCTCTGCTCCATATGTTTATCCAATCCCCTCTTGAAGCTGTCTAGGCTTGTAGCCTAGGCTTGCCAATCCCCAGGTCCCAGCGGGGGTTCTTCCGCTTTCCCAGGCTCCTTCCCGCCCCCAGTCAGCTGGCCGGCGCGGAGGGGGGAAGCCCCGCCCCCACAGCCCCAATGCGACTTTCCATCTCTGGAGGCTTCAGTCTCCGATTGGAAACACTTCCTATTGGGATGGTGTGTCTGTGTTACTTTGAAGAAGTTGGCAGCAACTTGTGAGTAGAGATGCCAATCCCTCGTTTCAGAGTCACCAGAAACGGAAATGTCTGCTGGGCACTTCATTGCTCCCTATGTGGAGATCGATTCCCATAGGGTATAATGGGAAATTGATCTGGTGGTATCGGGGGCTCGGGGGGGGGGCTGTTTTTTGAGATAGAGGCACCAAATTTTCAGTATAGCATCTCGTGCCTCTCCCCAAATACCCCCCAATTTTCAAAACGATTGGACCAGGGGGTCCAATTCTATGAGCCCTAAAAGAAGGTGCCCCTATCTTTCATTATTTCCTGTGGAAGGAAGGCATTTAAAAAGGTGTGCTGTCCCCTTAAAATGTGATGGCCAGAACTCCCTTGGAGTTCAGTTATGCTTGTCACACCCTTGCTCCTGGCTCCACCCCCAAAGTCTCCTGGCTCCACCTCCAAAGTCCCCAGATACTTCTTGAATTGGACTTGGCAACCTTATTGTAGCTGCCGCCACCTCCTGTGGGAGTGAATTCCACATGTTAATTGCCCTTTGGGTGAAGAAGGACTTCCTATTCGTTCTGACCTGACTGCTCAGCAATTTCATTGAGTACCAGATTGCAGATTGCCAGACTGGAGAGATTAGTTGCCCTGGAGGAAATGACACTTTCAGAGTGTGGACTGTACGGCATTACACTCCTGCTGGACTCCTTCCACTTCTCTGAATCTCCAGGAATTCCCCAAGTTAGAGATGGCATCTCCATTTAAACGATGTGCCCCAAGATTCTGTGGTGTGTTTGTGGATGTGGACTGGGGCTTGCTTTTCCCACGGAACTTGCTTCTCTGATGTACTCCCCCTCCCGCCCCCAGACAAGTGCTGTGCCGTTTGACCACTGAGAGACCCCCCCCCCCTCTGTCTGTGTTTCAGTTCATGCAAAGGGGCTTGGATTCGGAAACCAAAAAGCAACTCGAAGAAGAGGAGAAGAGAATCATCAGCAAGGAGCACTGGTTCCTGGATCTGCCAGAACTAAAGGAGAAGGAGTAAGTTCCTTTTTTAACACGGGGAGTAAAAAGCAACCCCCCCCCACCCCGAACCTGGAGGGCAAACATCCATTTCTTGTTTGTTTGTTGCCTGTCTATCTTTCTGGCTAGTTGCTGACTTAGCTAAGCTTATTCATGAGTCTCTATCCCTTTTTATTTTTATTTTTAATGCAGGAACTTTGTAATAGAAGAGCGAAGCTTTCTACCGTGTGAAGATCTGCTGTACGGCAGAATGTCATTCAAAGGTTTCAATCCTGAAGTTGAGGTATTGTGGTTCCAACGTACTGAAAATTTGGAAGTCCTCGCTGTTCAGAAGATATTGTTATCCCGCCCTCCACTCTGAATCTCAGAGCGGCTCACAATCTCCTTTACCTTACTCCCCCCACAACAGACACCCTGTGAGGTGGGTGGGGCTGAGAGGAATCTCACAGCAGCTGCCCTTTCGAGGACAACCTCTGCCAGAGCTATGGCTGACCCAAGGCCATTCCAGCAGGTGCAAGTGGAGGAGTGGGGAATCAAACCCAGTTCTCCCAGATAAGAGAGGTATGGCTGACCCAAGGCCATTCCAGCAGGTGCAAGTGGAGGAGTGGGGAATCAAACCCATTTCTCCCAGATAAGAGAGCTATGGCTGACCCAAGGCCATTCCAGCAGGTGCAAGTGGAGGAGTGAGGAATCAAACCTGGTTCTCCCACATAAGAGAGTTTGGCTGACCCAAGGCCATTCCAGCAGCTGCTATTGGAGGAGTGGGGAATCAAACCCGGTTCTCCCAGATAAGAGAGCTATGGCTGATCCAAGGCCATTCCAGCAGGTGCAAGTGTAGGAGTGGGGAATCAAACCCGGTTCTCCCAGATAAGAGTCCGAACACTTAACCACTACGCCAAACTGGCTCTTTCAACCACCCTTTCAAGGACAACCTCTGCCAGAGCTGTGGCTGAGCCAAGGCCATTCCAGCAGGTGCAGGTGGAGGAGTGGGGCATCAAACCCGGTTCTCCCAGATAAGAGAGCTATGGCTGACCCAAGGCCATGCTAGCAGGTGCAAGTGGAGGAGTGGGGAATCAAACCCGGTTCTCCCAGATAAGAGTCTGCACACTTAACCACTATGCCAAACTGGCCAATCTGCTCTCCAAGGCTCAGTCAGAAGCCTTCCTGGGCAAGAATCCCACCTGGGATTGCCCACTTTCTAAGAACACCTGGTGGGCTCCATTTCAGAGACCCTGATACATATCCAGATTTGGATCCCGGTCTGCATCTCACAGCAGGACGCGAGGGAAAGCGACGGTTAAAAGCTTGCAGCGCGCGAAATTATACATTCCGAACGTTCCCTCTTCTTCTCAAACAACAATTTTCTCCTTCCCCGCCAAATCCGTCTCCTTGACTTCCTTCAAGGAGCGTAATATTTAAACCGATATCCCCCCGTTTTTCATTTTCAGAAGTTAATGATCCAGATGAACTCAAAGTACAAGACGGAAGAAATCGAAGAGGAAGATAATGCAATGGAGGCTGATGTATCGGATGAAGAAATGGCCAGAAGGTAACCGTTACCTTTTTTATGACACAGTTAACGTTACCGAGGAAGATGCATTGCTGCTTTGTGTTCCCATGGCAAAGCAAAACAGCCAAGCGCTCGATGCAGGAAAACAAAACAAACAAAAAAAACCCCTCACCTGTTTCTCCCTGCAAAATAAAATAATCTCTTTCAAAACTATTTGTCAACCCCTGCCTTCTCCGGGCACTTCCGTTTAGAGCTAGCCAATTCATGCTACCGGTTTTACTGTATAGCCACCCCGTTCACATCCGAACACTCTGACAGATTAATGCATTGCTGTTTGGACAAACATCATTTTATAATCTCCCCCGCTTTTTTTTAAAAAAGGGACAACGGTATTGATAGTGTCGTTGCCAAATCTACAGCGGAAGGGAGTAAAACCGAATGCTGCTACCTCAGAGCCAAAGGCAAGAGTCTGTGCCACCATCTTGTGTCTCTTAGCTGTCGATTCCTTGGCTGGAAATCCCAGGATGGAACCTTTTCTCGACATCACCGTTTTGGGCGTAGATCAAGATGGAGAGCAGAAAAAGAGCAAGAGGCCAGGAGCCTTTTAAAGCAGGGGTGTCGAACCCATGTGTTACAAGGGCCGGATCTGACATAAATGAGATCTTGTTGGGCCGGGCCGGGCCTTGTCGGGCTGGGCCATGTGTGTACCTATTTAAGATTAGGTAGCAGCAGGGGTGAAATTCTAGCAGGAGCTCCTTTGCATATTGGACAACACACCCCTGATGTGGCCAGTCCTCCAAGAGCTTACAAAAAAAGAGCTTTGTTAAGTTCCAGGAGGATTGACTACACCAGAGGGTGTGGCCTAATATGCAAAGGAGCTCCTGCTAAAATTCCACCCCCGGGTAGCAGAGAGATAAAGTTTTTAAAGGACAGACAAACACAACTAAAGATTTTTTTAAAAACACCCTTAAAGCAGAGGTGGCCAATGGTAGCTCTCCAGATGTTTTTTGCCTACAACTCCCATCAGCCCCAGCCATTGGCCATGCTGGCTGGGGCTGATGGGAGTTGTAGGCAAAAAAAATATCTGGAGAGCTACCATTGGCCACCCCTGCCTTAAAGTATGCTTAAAACGTTAGTGCTTGTTTGTCTTAAAGGTGCTATCTTTGTATTTCTCCCATGGGATCCAGGGAACTGGGCAAGGAGACCAGGAGGAGGAGGAGCCTCAACCAATGGAGAAAATAGAGGTTTTGGTTGAGCAAGCCTTGCAAAGCAAGCTGCGGTGCAGAAGGAAGTAAGAGAGAGGGAGAAGGAAGCGGACAAGAGCCAGTAGCTTGAGCGCCTGATAGGAGGCCCTCCGGGAGCCTGATTTGGCCTCCGGGCCGCATGTTTGTCTCCCCTGCCTTAAAGATTATAACAGAATTTGTGGCAAGGCATGACCTTTTGTGAGCCACTACTTCCTTCTTCGGAAAGCTCCTACCCTACCACAAATTTTGTTAGCCTTTAAGGTGCTCTTGGATTCTTACTCTTTTCTGCAGGGTGTGTGTGTGTGTGTGTGTGTGTGCATGTTATGTCATGTAGCGCTTTGGTGGCCTCCAGACATGTCAGTTTGAATGCCTGGTTTTGTATGTCTGTGGCATCTTCAAGAAAGGATATTTCCAGGGCTTCTTTCCGGATCCAGCCCATTCAAGGTTCACTACAGAAACACCAGCTTTAATTGGCAGGGAAGCTGAGATGACAGAGAAGGTTAGGCCCTTTCTTCACTTCCTTACCCTTGCTCTCAGCAAGCAGCCTGGAGTGTGTTGAGGTCATTCCTTTCCCTTTTGACCTGCAGCAGCTCTCCATGGTCTCAAGTGGAAGCCTTCCACATCTAATATGAAAGCTGTTTACCTGGAGATGCCAGGGACTGAACCTGGGAACTTCTGCATGTAAAGCAGGGTGCCCAGGCCCTGAGCAAATGGCCATCTGGTTTCTTTGCACTGCCTCCTGCCCTATTATCCATCACTGGGGCCAGGACTTTGTTTCTGCGAAGCAGCGGAGGCTGCTACGAACCAACCCAGTTTTCAGTCTGCACTACCTCATTCAAGTCTGTTTCTTGGAAGTCCTAGATTGTGTTGGATTATGACGAACTGGTTTTCACATACGCGTTTGCTTGATTGCTGCAGTTTACATACGCCTGTTCTGTCACTGAATCCAAAAGAATTGCCTGCAAGGTGATGCATCTATCAAAAAGGGAAGACAAGAAAATCCCCAGTATTGGCTCTTGAATAACTTAAAACAGGCATGGGGAAGTTGCGAGAGTGCTGGTCTAGGATCTGGAAGAGCCATGTTCAGATCTCTGTTCTCCCACGAAACATGCTGCCTGATTCAGTGCGCCAGGGGGAGCACTGTGAAGGGAGTGCAGGACCTGAAAAAAATGGAACTGAAAAAATTCAGGTATCCCGAATATTTTCCAAATCCAAATACCATACTGGTAATGGGATTTGGGAATATTGGGAAATACCAGGATTTTGGGGGGTTCAGTATACCCAAACCAGAAAAATATAATTGGTGTTTTTTTTATACACACCCTAATCTCTATTATATTTAAGGGGAGAGAGAAACATCTGTAATTCGTGTCAGTGGCTTCTTAACCTACAAATGTTTAAACAGGATTCCGAATACTGTTGAGAGTCTCAGGAGGTTGATGGGGAATACATCCTGGTTATTAGTTTGAAGGAGGAGGGGGCACAGCTTCTAGAATCCAGAGTTTATAATAGGGGAGGCCAAACTGTAGCTTGGGAGCCACATGTGGCTTTTTCACACATATTGTGTGGCTCTTTAAGCCCCCACCACCCCATCAGCTGGCTTGGAGAAGGCATTTGTCTCTGTTAATCACTTCGCCAAACCAGCCAGCAGCTTGGAGAATTTAAAGTTAAAGTTGCTTTCTTTCACCTCTCCTCCATCTATTTGCCTCCCTCCCTCAAACACATTAACATCTTGTGGCTCTCAAACATCTGACATTCATTCTGTGTGGCTCTTGCATTAAGCAAATTTGGCCACCCCCGGTTTATAAAGTCCGAGTGAACTACTCTGATCTGATGCCTAAGACCTTGAGGATCCCTGCATGGGAACTTCGTTGCTGTTGAACATTCATTTTGTTCTGCATTTTGACATTTACAGGTACGAGACGTTGGTTGGAACAATCGGGAAGAAGTTTTTGAAGAAGAGGGACCGGCGTGACCTACAGGACACCGATGAGGCTGAGAACAGTCACCACGGACCTAGCAAAGCGAAGAAAATGTTTTTGAAACCCCAAGATTAAGGCAATGTGGATGATTTGCACATCCTTCAGGCTGGGGAAATATATTTTTTTGTACCACGGTTAACACCAGTTATTTTCCCAAATCGTTGGCTTTCTTTATGTCTCTGGGATGGATGCATTGTTCAGAGTAGATGCATACGTAAATGGATGTCATACATCCTCTGCTCTCTGCGTACTTTTTTTTCCCCTTTAAAGTGCGGGCCCTGTGAGATAACATGAGTTTATCACCGCACGTAAGCAGACTGGTTGCCGGACTCGGCTAAGAATACTTCCCAGTTATGATTTTGCTTTAACTACAAGCAGAGATTTCAATGGCCGAGTTAATTCCGGCCAGTTCGCTCTACAATGCTCTTTTCCGTTGTCATTTTATATTACGTGCATTTTGCTTTTAAAAGACCGGTTGGGTGGAGTGTTCAAGGACGATTTTTTTTTTAAAAAAAGCTGGACAACTCGACAATTTATTTATGTATTTGAAAGATATTTTATTGTAAGGGAGTATTTTTATTTTTATTTTGCCTGCTGCCGTTTTAAGCGGCGGTTCCCCATGCCCTCATGAGAGCTGTGACTGCAAAAGAGAAGCTGTGGGCAGGGGGAGGTACCAGACGCGCAGTTTCTGCGCTTGAATCAAGGGAATTGGTTGAAACTTTTGCCATTTCTTGCGGAAGGACAGCTGCTGAAGTATATGGGGACTATTGGCCTCTTGCCACAGTGCATATGGACCAGCGGGTAAAGGCTTTCTGTGCTTTAAAAACTGGTTATGTTTGTATCGCCTCCAATGTGTTCACTGAATACCCCCCAGATTGCTCTCTGGAGAACTTGTGCCAACCCTCCTAATTGCATAAGGTGAGGCAAGAAAATGGCTGGGTGTTCCCTGCCCCGCACATCTTGTATCTCATGCTATGTCTCTCCCCCGTTCCCCCCGCCCCCATTTCACTTCAACATTGTTGCATCTGGAGATTTAGCCTTAACGCTTTTGAAAACTGATACCACGTCAGCAACCTCAACCAAAGATGATCTCTTAAGTTTGCACGTTCTTCTCCGGTTGGGGCTGCGGATAAAACAGTTTCGGAGCGAGAACGCTCAACGTGTTTCTAATTTGTCACCGAGGTCACAATAAAAACGATGCCCTGTTTTCAGCGACCGTGCCTGCCATCTGGCTCGATATTATTTTGCTGTTCACCATCCTGGTATTCCTGCGAAAGGTTGTTCTGCAGAGAAAGCCAGGCAGCCGGAGGATGCCAGTTAAAAAGATCAAAGAAGTGTGGGGGGGCACGAGGAGGGGGCACCACGTCTTTCAAAAAGAATCGGGCAGCTTGTCGAAGCAGAGCACGGAACTCAATTACCTTTGGACGGGCGACATACGCGCGGAAATTTTTTTCCTGACACCACCTCATTAGCTCTCCGAGATGGATCACACATGGGAAGATAAAGATGCTTTCGGACCCGAGGAGGGGGTCTTATTACTGTCAGGAAAGAAATATGATGCATGGTCGTCTGTAGTATTCCAGAGCTAATTAAAGACTTCAGGGTCAATGACTCAAAACCTGGTCAGAGAATATCACCATCATGGGCAAGAGTTAATGATTGTAGAGCGCCCCCCCCCAACCCCTCCTGCTGGAAAAGAAGTTTTGTGCTGAGAAATGATTGATCACTGCTGGGCCCACTCCAGGTATATCCTCTTCGAATGAAATCGTCTCTTTGGTATCAATTAAGGCCCTCCGTTGAGGGAAAAGTCACAGTGCTTTGAATTACTGATTCAAAAAGCTCAAAAGCCAGTGTGGTATAGTGGTTAGAGCATTAGGCTAGGATCTGGGAGACTGAGGTTTGAATTCCCAGCTTGCTACGGGATGTTTTCTGGGTGACTTTGGCCCAGTCACATGCTTTATTTGTCTAAAGTGCAGGCCTGTAGCTATGGGGAAGGGGGGGGGGGGCTGCGGGGCCTTGCTCCCTGACTTCCTGCCGGGTGCCTCAGCTCAGGTGCCCCGACCCTCCCTCCCTTCCCCTCCAGGGGTGAAAGCTGAGAGGCTGGGCATCCCCCCCCCCTCCCCCCACAATTTAAATAGCGCAGGAGGCATACTCAGGACTGCCCCTCCCGTGCCATTTTAAGAGCCTTCAGGTGGTGGCAGCGGCAGTGGTGAGAGGAAAGATCAGGCGCCCTGAGTCATGGTGGTGGGGGCCGGGGAGGGAGACTCTAAGTGCCCCCTGACTTCTTTATATGCTCCCCCCCTTTGCAGTCCTGGCTGCAGGCCTCCTCATACCTCAATGGGCTGTTGTGTCGACAGCATGTAGGAGAGAATTGCTGTGTAAGCCATTGTAGCTCCCCGTTAAGGAGAAAGGTGGCGTATAAATGAAATAAGTAAAACGCAAGGCTTGTTAAGTGCTGCTATAGGCAGGGCTTTTTTTGCGCAGGAACATATTAAGCTGCCTTATACTGAATCAGACCCTCCTGGGTCCATCAACGTCAATCTTGTCTTCTCCGGCTGGCAGCGGCTCTCCAGGATCTCAAGCTGAGGATTTTCACACCTACTTGCCTGGACCCTTTTTAGTTGGAAATGCCGGGGATTGAACCTGGGACCTTCTGCTTCCCAAGCAGATGCTCTACCACTGAGCCACCGTCGCTCCCCTAACAGACAGAAATGCAGTTCCGGCTGGCTTGGTGTCAGGAGGTGTGGCCTAATATGTAAATAAATTCTTGCTAGGCTTTTCCCACAAAGAAGCCCTATGTGAAACAATGGTGACCTCATGGGGTCTAGCCCAATATGCAAATGAGTTCCTGCTGGGCTTTTTCTACTAAAAAAAAAGCTCTGGCTATAGGTATCCCGGTGAGCTTATGAAATTCTGAATTTCTGGGATTTTTCTTTTCTTAGGCTCGATGTAAAGGTTCTGTTTTACACTTTGCATGGACACATGCCAAGTTCTGCTTCTAGACTGCAAAATCCAGTGACTCCTTACAACTGTCTTGTTTATAGCTCTCCCTTTCCTCTTAAGGAGCTCAAGATAACATTGCATGGGGGTTGCTTGTGACATTAGGCAGAAAGAACAAATTTGTCTTGTCACCTTCCCCCCTACCCCTCCGTCCTAAGCAGTTACCCTATTCTGTGCTCATTGATCCTTATGGACTTCATGTTTGGTGCCAGTTTGGTGTAATAGTTAAGTGTGCGGACTCTTATCTGGGAGAACCGGGTTTGATTCCCCACTCCTCCACTTGCACCTGCTGGAATGGCCTTGGGTCAGCCATAGCCCTGGCAGAGGTTGTCCTTGAAAGGGCAGCTGCTGTGAGAGCCCTCTCAACCCCACCCACCTCACAGGGTGACTGTTGTGAGGGAGGAAGGTGAAGGAGATTGTGAGCCGCTCTGAGACTCTTCGGAATGGAGGGCGGGATATAAATCCAACATCTTCATCTACCTCACAGGGTGTCTGTTGTGGGGGAGGAAGGTAAAGGAGATTGTGAGCCGCTCTGAGACTCTTCGGAGTGGAGGGCGGGATATAAATCCAATATCTTCATCTACCTCACAGGGTGTCTGTTGTGGGGGAGGAAGGGAAAGGAGATTGTGAGCCGCTCTGAGACTCTTCAGAGTGGAGGGCGGGATATAAATCCAACATCTTCATCTACCTCACAGGGTGTCTGTTGTGGGGGAGGAAGGTAAAGGAGATTGTGAGCCGCTCTGATACTCTTCGGAGTGGAGGGCGGGATATAAATCCAATATCTTCATCTACCTCACAGGGTGTCTGTTGTGGGGGAGGAAGGTAAAGGAGATTGTGAGCCGCTCTGAGACTCTTCGGAGTGGAGGGCGGGATATCAATCCAATATCTTCATGTTTGGGCGGGATAGAAATCCAATATCATGTAAGGGTTCAGATGGCACCGCCGATCATTTTTGCTGAAACTGAAATTGGGACCCAGGTCCCTCTGGCTGAGTTGAAGCTGTAGCCGCAATGGATCTCTCATGTGGTGGTTCTGGTATACAAATGGTCCTGGATCCCTTCCATCCTTTGCATTCCCTTAAGTGGAGATTGAGGTTCAGCCCTGCACAGGAACTAAAAAGCTCAAGATCTGTGAAATCCCACCCAAGGGCGCGATCCTCCCATTCCTTCCCGTCTGTTCTTATTACTGCAAAGGGCAATGATGATGGTCTCCAGCTGATTGACCCATGGCCTGGAGATGAATAATGTGACATTTATTTGGCTGCTGTTTGACTTTGAAGCCATTCGTTGAGACTTATCATTGCTCCAACTGATAACTGGTGCAAAAGCCCAGGGTTGTCAAGATCCAGGTGGAGCTTGGGAGATTTCCCTCTTAAAACAGATCTCCAGAGATCACTGCCTTTGGAGAAGATGGTCACTTTGGTGGGTGGAGTTTATGGCATTGTTTCCCATTGAGGTCCCTCCCCTTCCCTTTCCTAAGCTGCATCCCCAAAATATCCAGGTATTTCCCAACCCAGAGCTGGCAACCCTACAGGAACTCCACCCCACAATACTGGGTAATGTCTCTCAGGAGGTAGAATATATGTTTTCCATTGGGCTTTTTTTTTTGTAGCAGGACCTCCTTTGCATATTAGGCCACACCCCCCTGATGTAGCCAATCCTCCAAGAGCTTGCAGTAGGCCCTGTAAGAAGAGCCTTGTAAGCTCTTGGAGGATTGGCTGCATCAGGGGTGTGTGGCCTAATATGCAAAGGAGCTCCTGCTACAAAAAAAAAGCCCTGCGCAGGCAGAAAATCCTCAGCTCAGTCCCTTGCATCTCAACCAGCAAGGGATAGCAAGCTAGAGATGTGTAGTGATCTGAGCATGGAATTGTGTTTGTTGTGTGCCTTCAAGTCTCAGCCAAGTAATGGGAACCCTTTACAATTTTCAAAGCAAGAGACAACCAGAGGTAGTTCACCATTTCCTGCCTCTGTGTAGTGACCCTGGACTTCCTTGGTGGTCTCCTGTCCAAGAATGAACCAGGACCGATCCTGCCTAGACTTCAAAGTTCTAACGAGATTGGACTCGCCTGGGCCACTGAGGCCAAGGTAGAGTGGGGAGACCTAGATTCAAATCGCCACTCCTTCTTGTAACTCATTGGGTGACCTTAGAGCAGTCATTCTCAGCCTAAAATGGTGGGAGAACATTGTGAGCCATTTTGAACTCCTTGGCAGAGGAGTAGGTTAAATATATGAAAAGATAGGAAATGCATCAACCCAAAATCTTGGAAGAGTGCTACTAACAAAATTGGGGCAGTCCTTGGCTAGAAGGACCAACAGTTTGATCTATCGTATGGCGACTTCTTCGTTCAACTTCTCTTCCTCCCTGGCCTACTGGGCCATTTCATTGGACCCACCCCCACCCCCCGCTACCTTTATCGCTCATGACATTCGGCTGATGTTGACAGAATATTAACTCTAGTCTTCACTGACCCATTGTGAGGTTAGACTTTGGTCCCTGCCTTTGCTCTTTTCGGCGGTCAGTCAGCTGGCTTCTCCCTTCCCTACATCCTCTGTTCACCCTGAAAAGGCAGTGACATGTAGCTAGTTCGTTGAGTTTTATATAATGGGTAGGCAGCCTTTTAGCTCCAATGCCATCTCCCCAATTTCCAGTCTATTTGGTCAGGAGGCAACATTAAGGTTGGCCAATGTGTGAGTCAGGATGCTGGGCTAGATGGACCATTGGATTGATCCAGCAAGGCTCTTCTGATGTTCTTATAAAGGGAAGGCCTCAGCCTCTATGTCCTGTTGTTGGCCTTCCAGATGAACTGGTTGGCCACTGTGTGAGACAGGATGCTGGACTAGATGGACCACTGGTCTGATCCAGCAGGGCTCTTCTGATGTTCTTATGAAGGCCTTGGCCTCTGTGCCCTGTTGTTGGACCTCCAGTGGAACTGGTTGGCCACTGCGTGAGACGGGATGCTGGACTAGATGGACCACTGGTCTGATTCAGCAAAGCTCTTCTGATGTTCTTATAAGGGAAAGGCCTCAGCCTCTATGTCCTGTTGTTGGCCTTCCAGATGAACTGGTTGGCAACTGTGTGAGACAGGATGCTGGACTAGATGGACCACTGGTCTGATCCAGCAGGGCTTTTCTGATGTTCTTCTGAAGGCCTTGGCCTCTGTGCCCTGTTGTTGGACCTCCAGAGGAACTGGTTGGCCACTGTATGAGATAGGATGCTGGACTAGATGGACCACCGGTCTGATCCAGCAGGGCTCTTCTTATATTCTAGATAATAAAAACATTATTTTTAACCAATGGGAAATGGAGAACAAAAGACCATCTGCTTGAACCCCCAGCCGTACATGAGGATAACCTAACCTTTGGACCTTCAGAGCACTTGATTTAAGGACCATCTAAAAGCCGATAGTTCCAGTTGATTTCAAAACGCAAGCAAGCTAGCAAGTTTCGGGGGAAACAGGCACTACGCGTGCGATCACACAGACCAAACAATGCGGTTTCAGTGCACTTTCCAACTGTATTTTGCCATACCACACAGTAAAATCCAGTTGGAAAGTGAATTGAAAGTGCATTATTTAGTGTGTGTGTGTGATTGCAGCCTTGATATCAGCCCACACGACAGCCGGCATGACATACTGGTGTAGAATATTGAATTAGAACCTGGGATAACCACTCTTATCTCTGCAGATAGATCCAGGTGGGCAGCTGTGTTGGTCTGAAGCAACAGAACAACACAGGTGTCAAGTCGCACCTTTAAGACCAACGAAGTTTTATTCGGAATGTAAGCTTTCATGTGCTAGAAGCACCCTTCATCTGAGCTCTGTCTCTGCTCTGCCATGTTGCTAAGCCTGCCACAACTTCTCAGCTTAACCTACCTCACAAGACTGTTGTTCTGGAAATAAAGTGGAAGAGTGAAGAAAGGTGTGGTAAGCCACTCTGAGTCCCAATTAGGGAGAAAGAGGGATTTTTTTTTAAGCATTAGGGAAGGTGAGCAAGAGGGGGAAAGAACAAGAAGAAGATGACTGCAGATTTATACCCCGCCCTTCTCTCTGAAGCAGAGTCTCAGAGTGGCTTACAATCTCCTATATCTTCTTCCCCCACAACAGACACTCTGTGAGGTGGGTGGGGCCGAGAGGGTTCTCACAGAAGCTGCCCTTTCAAGGACAACTCCTGCGATAGCTATGGCTAACCCAAGGCCATTCCAGCAGGTGCAAGTGGAGGATTGGAGAATCAAACCCGGTTCTCCCAGATAAGAGTCTGCACACTTCACCACTACACCAAACTGGCTCTCCCACTCTTACATAGTAATATTGTGAAGTATGTTGAAATATAGGGAGACCCGAGTTCGAATCCCCACAGCCATGAAGTGAAACAATGGACCAGTTACATAGCTTCAACTGACATGACCTCATAGGTTTGGCTATATATTTTCCCCTCCTGAATCGTATCCCTGTACGCTGTTTGGAGGGAAGGCAAGATAAAGAAACATGATAGATTCCGCGTTGTTTTTATTTCTTTCCAGGACGTCAGTTTATAAAAAAGAAACCAAATGAATAGTTGAAAGTTGCTGTGGCGCTTGAGCCAGTTTGCATCGCATCACACACTTTTAAAGTGTTTTTTTTTTTTTTTTTATAAAACTGGGACACATGCCTCTTCTGACTTTATTTAGTTGCTTATTTATTTTGTTGCAAAGGCGGGGTTTTTTTAGCAGTCCGCGTTCCAAGTAATCGGCAGCCAAAAACATGCAAATCGCAATAACAGAGTAAAACCCCATTATCCCTCTCTCCTCAAAAAAATAGAAGCTTACAACGCTATGCGTCATATATACAAATGCCAAATCTATAAAGTGGAACATCTTCTGATAGCATTGAACAATTTTTAAACAATATTAAAAAAAAAAACCCCAGCTTTTTTAACGAACGAAAGCGGAAAAATGCGGAGCGGTGTGGTGCTTCTTCATTAGAATGGGTATTGGAAGCCCAGCTCAAGTGTGGCCGATGGATATGTGAAGGAAACTAAATGGAGATGCAAGTGAAAAGCCTCTGTAAATATTGGGCTGGGTAATTAAAATTATATCAATATCATCCATATTTTGCAGATAAAGCCTTCAAGGGAGATTTTCATTCCCCCGCTCCCTTCGTTAAGTGCTGTGTTTGTCCAAAGTGTGCACCTTCGCAAATCCGAGATGAGCATGCCGTAGGAAGGTATTTTAATTAAAAGCTTTCCCTTTGTGGCCCCCTCTGCACAGTCCAGTGTAGAACATCAGCATTTGATTTTGAGGAACGAGGGAACCCTCGCTGAATTAAAAAGAAGAAGATGAAGATATTGGATTTATATCCCGCCCTCCACTCTGAATTTCAGAGTCTCAGAGCGGCTCACTCCTTTATCTTCCTCACAATATGTACCCTGTGAGGTGGGTGGGGCTGAGAGGGCTCTCCCAGAAGCGGCCCTTTTAAGGACAACCTCTGCCAGAGCTATGGCTGACCCAAGGCCATTCCAGCAGCTGCAAGTGGAGGAGTGGGGAATCAAACTCGGTTCTCCCAGATAAGAGCACACACACTTAACCAGTACACCAAACTGGCTCTCTATGGCTGACCCAGGGCCATTCCAGCAGCTGCAAGTGGAGGAGTGGGGAATCAAACTCGGTTCTCCCAGATAAGAGCACACACACTTAACCACTACACCAAACTGGCTTTCTTAGATCATGCCATTTTTAATATATCCTTCCTTTCTACTGGCAGCTAACTCGATCCTTTTCGAGCAGGGGTGGCTGAACTTTGGCTCTGGAGCCACATGTGGCTCTTTCACACACATTCTGTGGCTCGAAAAGGCCCCACCACCCCATCAGCTGGCTTGGAGAAGGTATTTCTCTTTCAATTACTTTGCCAAACCAGCCAGTGACTTGGGAAATGCATTTAAAATTAAAGTTACTTTCTTTCCATCTCTCCTTCCACATCTATTTTCCTTCCCTCCCTCCTTCCTTCGTGTCTTGAAGCTCTCAAACCTCTGACGCTCATGTCTTATGGCTTTCAAAAATATCTGACGTTCATGTCTTGCGGCTCTCAAACATCTGATGTTTATTTGATGTTTATTCTATATTCTTGATGTTTATTCTATATTCTTACATTAAGCAAGTTTAGCCACCCCTGTTTTAGAGGGATATATTTTCCTTTAAGTCGTAGCCCAACCATTAGGGTTGCGAGCTTTGGGCTGGGGAATTCCTGGAGAATTGGGGTTGAGGGAGGGACCTCAGCACAGTATAACGCTTTAGAGCTCACCCTCCAAAGCAGCCATTTCCTCTAGGGGAACTGTTTTCTGTCATCTAGAGATCAGCTGTAAATCCAGGAGACCTCCGGGTCTCACCTGGAGATTGGCAACTCTGCCAACTGCACAGTCTTTTGCGGGTACCCGAGGGGCCTGTGTGAATTGCCCCTTTTATACTTTAAACATATTTAAAAGTAAATCAACCTCGAGGGGTAGCCTATCCTTACAAGATCTTTCAGAGTGTACATCCGCTGTTCTATCTTAAGGGAAAGGTAATGGGATATGAAATGTAGTCTCCTCTGTTTAAGGGCTGAAATTCATCTGAAATTCATCATTCAAAAAGAACGTTACCTTGTTTTAGTGGGCTTGTCAGCTTTTATCTGCGAAGTTGTCAATGCCATTGAAAACACAATAAGCAACTATCATATCGTGCAGATTGTGATCAGCATGCTGGCGTCTTTCCTTATTTATTTAGAACTTTTGTTGTTTTTTTTATTGTCATTTATTGAAGGCTGGATTGAGCGGATGAAGCGTGTAGCGATGGTTTAGGCTGTTTTGCAAAAAAAAAAAAAAACCTTTCTCCTCCTCGTTAGATTGTATAAATGCCTTTGATGTTGACAGGTACGAGTTTGTTCTCCAGACTGATGTGGAATTTCTCCCGCAGCGTTTTTTCCACCTCTTCGTCTGTCAGAGTCGCAAATTCCACCAGATCCATGTCCTCCTTGTAGTTGTAGGTTGTCTCGGACAGTGTCCACCCGATCAAAGCTCGGAATCCGTCCGCGGTTTGGAGGGTGCAAATAGATTTCTTTGTAAACAAGGATTCCGGGGAGGTCTGAAGGTAGGAGCACTGGAACTGAAAATCTTCCACTTTCCGGGGCTCGAGGCTGAACAAATAGATGTTTCTGCGATCTCTCTTCTCCAACAGATCAGAATTAGAGAAGCTTTGGTTGGGAATATACTGCTTCCGTCTGATTTTCTCATAGTACCAAATCCCATTGTCTTCAGTGAAGCGAAAGATCCCAGGGGTTTGTGGCTGGTCTTTGCCAGAAACCAACTCCATCGGTTGCCACATTTGGTAGGAGACACCAAAGCCAGCATCGACAATGTAGGCCTTGCCCTCCATGACCACCTTCACAATAAGGTGGGTCATGTGAGTCGCGTAGATGTTCAGCTGTGGGTTGTAAACGTAGGCTCCCAAAATGGTTGTGTTGTACCCCAAGGTCTTCAGGACCCAGGATAAGAGTTGGTTGTTCTCCATACACCACCCTCCACGCCTTTTCTTGACGATTTTGGCATAGACTTGAGCCAGGTCCAAAGTGATGGTTTCCCCACAGTGAATGCTGAGGTTTTCGAACGGAACAGCTCGGATGTGGTGCTGGAAGATAGCTGTCAGTGTGGCCAGATCGCGTTTTTCAAGAGAGCCTTTGTAGCCGGTTCTTGTGAAATACTCGTCTAGGTTCATGTCTCCTAGAAAGCAGATGTTAAAGAAACTTATTTTTAAAAAAAAAATGGCAGTGGGAAAAAGGGCATCTTATAGCTTCCCACCCACACAGCCTGTAGTCTCTCTGAACGTTTCTTTAAAGGGTGCAACTTTAAAGAAAATTGACCAGTGGAATCAGAGAAACACAGGAACAAGGGCCTTTGCGTCTACTGAGGGATTGCTGAAGAACCTTCATAACACATCTGCATGCCAATTTCAACCAGCTCCTGCTATATATTACAAACTGCTGCATGGAGCTGTTCTCCCTTTAAGAAAATAAGAACATAAGAGAAGCCATGTTGGATCAGGCCAATGGCCCATCCAGTCCAACACTCTGTGTCACAGAAGAACATAAGAGAAGCCATGTTGGATCAGGCCAATGGCCCATCCAGTCCAACACTCTGTGCCACAGAAGAACATAAGAGAAGCCATGTTGGATCAGGCCAATGGCCCATCCAGTCCAACACTCTGTGTCACAGAAGAACATAAGAGAAGCCATGTTGGATCAGGCCAATGGCCCATCCAGTCCAACACTCTGTGTCACGCAGTGGCCAAAAAACCCAGGTGCCATCAGAAGGTCCATCAGTGGGGGCAGGATACTAGAAGCCCTCACGCTGTTGCCCACCCCCACCCCCCTCCCAGCAAGCACCAAGAATACAGAGAGAGCATCACTGCCCCAGACAGAGAGTTCCATCAATATACTGTAGCTAATAGCCACTGATGGACCTCTGCTCCATATGCTTTTCCAATCCCCTCGAAGCTTTCTATGTTTGTAGCCTCCACCACCTCCTGTGACAGTGAATTCCACATGTTAATCACCCTGTGGGTGAAGAAGTACTTCCTTTTATCTGTTATAACCTGACTGCTCAGCAATTTCATTGAATGCTCATGAGTTCTTGTATTGTGAGAAAGGGAGAAAAGTACTTCTTTCTCACCTTTCTCCATCCCATGCATAATTCAGATATGGAGACTTGCAATCTGGATGGGATTTCCTTCCCCACTCCACCGTGAGCCATATGTTAATTAAGGAATATCAAAGGTTTTGTATATGTGCTTCACTAAGAGACTATCTTGTCCCTTTACGCACGATGATACAGAAAGGATGAGATCTACTGATCGTGGATCAGTAGCTCAGACTTGTCAGCATTTAATACAGAAACCTCACATCTCTAAAGCCTGCAATATAATTTTTGTTAGGGGATGGCTCAGACTTCAGGAAAGTATTTTGAATTACCTGCCCTCCTGCAATACAGTGAAATTCTGAGTACTGTAGCCTAGTTGATGTAACTTCTCTACGTGATTTGGATGACCCCTTAATTCTCTGCAAAAAACAACAACTATTTTTAAAACACCCCTTTTCCATATAATTAATAATATGCAACACCACTGGAATGTAGTTCATTTAAAAAAAATATTCTTATTATGGCATTAAGAGAGGGTTTGTTTTTGTTTTTAAATTTGGCTTCTCTCCCCTGTTTGATCCCAAATTGATTCATTGCACCAGCAAAGTTTCATCAAAAAGACTGGTTTTTAATTAGGTTAATTAAACTTGAGAGTTTTAAATATATATATATTATTTTTTTTTCAAAGCTACTTACCGATTGCAATATTTAAATCACTGCACTGTTGGGATTTCACTGTATCCGTCGGCTGCTAAACGTAGATTATTTGCTATAGCAATAACCAGAATTTTTCAGCTTCACTTCTGAATCGCCTTCATTCTTCCAATAGGCTTTCTTTTTTTGTTCTTATTTGGAACTGAAGCTTAAATGCCCCCCAAGGGGCAAAGTCCGTCTGAAATGTCTGCACATACCCCAGTTCCACTGATCTGTGAACTTATTAAACTTTGGTTCTGAACATTTTAGGGGTGGCTTTATTTCCACATGATTTAACAAGGTACAACAAGATTTCCTTACGTTCATGTTGAAAAGGACAAAAACAAAAAAACCCAAATGCTTTCCTACTCAGAGGGTATTAGAATAGATGAAAGACTCCAAGGTTCATAAGTGAATTCTGTGTACTTCAAAGGGCATTATAATCACATATGTACTGAAGGAGAAGAAGAGTGGGTTTTTATATCCCACTTTTCTCTAGTTTGGTATAGTGGTTAAGTGCACAGACTCTTATCTGGGAGAACTGGGTTTGATTCCCCACTCCTCCACTTGCAGCTGCTGGAATGGCCTTGGGTCAGCCATAGCTCTTGCAGGAGTTGTCCTTGAAAGGGCAGCTGCTATAAGAGTTCTCTCAGCCCCACCCACCTCACAGGGTGTCTGTTGTGGGGGTGGGGAGGTAAAGGAGATTGTGACTGCTCTGAAACTGAGATTCAGAGTATAGAGTGGGATATAAATTCAATATCTTCTTCTTTAAGAAGTCTTAAAGTGGCTTACAATTTCCTTCCCTTCCCCACATCAGGCACTTTGTGAGGTAAGTGGGGCTGAGAGACTTCTGAGATAACTGTGAGTGGCCCAACGCCACCCAGCTGGCTTCATGTGGAGGAGGAGTGGGGAATCAAACCTGCCTCTCTTAACCATGACACCATGCTGGCTCTCTGGAGCTGGTCATAGCATATATCAGGGGTGGCCAACGGTAGCTCTCCAGATGTTTTTTGCCTACAACTCCCATCAGCCCCAGCCAGCATGGCCAATGGCTGGGGCTGATGAGAGTTGTAGGCAAAAAAACATCTGGAGAGCTACCGTTGTCCACCCCTGGCATATATAACTGGTCACCTTTGAAACTGAGGGAAATTTTGCATGGAGCTGGTAATATACTTTTAGGAATCCCAGCTCCTGGTTGGGAAATTCCTGGAGATTTGGTGGTGAAAGGGCAGAGTTTGGGATGGGAAGGAGTTTGGCAAGGATGTAATGCCATAGAGCCTGCCCTCCAAAGCAGCCATTTTCTCGATAGTCTGGAGATCAGTTGTAATTCCAGGCAAGGCTTTTTTTGTAGCAGGAGCTCCTTTGTATATTAGGCCACAACTTCCTGCTGTAGCCAATCCTGGAGCTTACAGTAGGTCCTGTACGAAGAGCCCTGTAAGCTCCAGGAGGATTGACTACAGCGGGGGTGGGGGTGTGTGGCCCAATATGCAAAGGAGTTCCTGCTACAAAAAAATAAAAGCGCCCTGATTCCGGGAGATCTCCAAGTTCCTACCTAGAGGCTGGCAGCCTTATTTCAGATCTTGATGTTTAAAGAATTTTTTAAAGAAATAAAACTAGGCAGTCTAAATCTGAAGAGATCTTTGAATCTGACTGTAAAGCCAAAACCAGCCTGGGAGTAGGATACTTTAAAGACTGCTTTCTTCCACAGGAATCTCCACATATGTTTGGCCTTGATGAAAACACTTCTACCATCTAACGCAACAGAGCCTTTTTAGTCACCGCACCAAGCTTGTGGCATGCCTTCCTAAGCAAGGTCAAGTCCCGATGATGATGAAGAAGAAGAAGATGCTGATGATATTGGAATTATACCCCACCCTTCACTCTGAATCAGAGTCTCAGAGCAGCCTACAATCTTCTTTACCTTCCTCCCCCACAACAGGCACCCTATGAGGTGGGTGGGGCTGAGAGAGTTCAGAGTGCTGAGAGTGCGGTCACTTTAAATGTGATGGCCAGAACACCCATTGGAGTTCAGTTATGCTTGTCACAACTTTGCTCCTGGTGCCAACCCAATGTCTCCTGGCTCCATCCCCAAAAGTCCCCAGGTATTTCTTGAATTGGAGTTGGCAACCCTACATGATATGCAGATATTTGCAGCAGCCCAGCAAAACTAGCTGCACTTGGACCAAGATTATTTTCTTTAACCAGTTGAAATGCTATTTGGTATTGGTTTTACCAGAATTTGTGGGTGTTTTGTTTTGTAGGGAGAAGAAGGGCAGGGAATTGTAAGGCTCTCGGAGACCCCAAGTGGAGGACAGGCTATAAATTAAATTCTTCTTCCTCTTCTAGAAAAAGGAGCCAATTGACTACTGAGATCAGTTCTCCTGAAGGAAATGGCAGCTTTGGAGGATGGACTGTATGGCATCGCCTGCCCAATAGGGTTGCCAGGTCTGTGTTGGAAAATACCCGGAGGCTTTAGTGGTGGATCTGGGAGAGGGCGGGGTTTGAAGAAGGGAGGGGCCTCAGCATGGGACAATGCTATAGAGTCCACCCTTCAAAGTAGCCTAGGGTTGCCAAGTCTAATTCAGAAAATTTCTGGGGACTTTGGGGGTGGAGCCATGAGACTTCAGGGGCGGAGCCAGACTTTCTCATTTCCAGAATAAATGCATAAAAATACAGCAGTGCAGTTCGCCTGAATAGTCATCATTTCCTCATCCCCCCAATAGCTGCAATTCCAGTAAATGAAAGTGTAAACGCACTAAAAGCAGCCAAAATGCACAGAGTTTGCAAGCTCACATTTTTGTGATCTCACTGGGGCTTTACTCACAGGAACTGCTGTTCTTCAGGCTAACACAGGCAAACGAAAGAGAGAGAGGTGGAGTTTTTCTCCATCCCATAAACAGGCTCCTATACAAAGACTCTGAAAACAATGCAAAACAAGCACTGAGAAACACACACACACACACTCACTGGCTCCCTTACAAAGACTTCTGAAAAGTACAGGGGCTAAGCTGCTCTTTCACACACACTAACTTGCTCTGAAACGAAAGCAAAACAAACTGAGGATCTGTGCTCCGAGGAGCCTCTGCTACTGTCCCTTACCCATGAAGTACTTCCTGCTTCCTGCTTCCTTTTCTTATTTAAAGGCACACACACATTTTAAAATGGGACCTGTTCGCAGGTTTCTAAACCTGCCGAAGATGTAGAGGCACATGGTGGCTGTGGGGGTGGGGCTTCCCCCACCGGCCAGCTGGCTGGGGGCGGGGTGGAGCCTGTAAAACCGGGGGATTGGGAAGCCTAAAGTAGCCATTTTCTTCAGGGAAGCTGATCTCTGCCAGCTGGAGATCAGTAGTAAAAGCGGGAGATCTCCAGGCCTCACCTGGAGACGGGAAACTGCCCAATCCCCTCCCCAAATGCCAGCTTTCTCAGGCACTACCACAAAATCTCCAGGAATTTCCCAAACCGGAGTTGGTGATTTTAAGTCCACACCATTTTTCCAAAATCTGAATAGGCCTGGGGGAGGGGGGCGGGGAGGGAGAAACTTTCAGTGCCCAGCCATTTCATGTTTTCCTAGGCTAAGAGCATTTTATATTTTTAGTTTATATTTTTAGTTTCTGCTGTGATCCTTGTGCTCTTTTCTTGATGTTTTATTTTTAAAAAATTGTATTGCCAAATCTCACTATTCCCCCACCTTTCCAAATCGCAAGAGTCTTAAGCATGTTTGTATTTTAAGCTTAAAAACAGTATCTTTAATTGTGTTTGTGTCCTTTATAAAGCTTATATCTCCACTTTCCGACATTATATTTTATGACATGCATGACCTGGCCCCACAAAGTCCCATTTATGTCAATCCGGCCTTTGTAACAAATTAGTTCAACACCCCTGGACTACACCAAACTGCAAGGGGGGGCAGAGGGGGGTTGCTTGCCCTGGGCGCCACCAGAGGGGGGCTGTCAAATTGGATATGGAGTTCATTCTATTCTATGGACCCATAAGGTAGAATTGGCCCATAAGGGGGTGCCATTTTTTAATTTTGCTCCCCCCCCCCCTTCAAAAACATGTAGATCTGGTCCTGATAAACTGTAAACCGCACGGAGTCCCCTTTGAGGCGAAAGACAAAATTTAAATAAAGTAAAATAAAAATAAGATAAAACATGGGACATTGTACATGCAGATTTATCTGGCTTACCTCTCAACTGTTGCCTATCAACCTCGAGTGTCTTCTGCCCTGCTATTACTGTGTAGCATGAATGCATTTCCTATTTATTTCTTAAAGGCTCTTATATGCCACCGTTCCCTTTCAGCTCAGAGCAGGTTACCATAACATTAAATGCAAATACCATGAAACAATTTTCTCTTAGAACATACCTTGAAAAGTATCCACAAGAGCTTAAAACCTTTGAGATCAATGTAAAGCTCTACAGAACACACTGTGTTTTGTAGTCTCTCTGAAAAGAGGACAATGTTGCCCATAAAGGACAACATCCCAATGAAGTGCTTATCACTGTGAACATTTAAGCGGGTTTGGGTCTCCATGGAGAAGCCATTAGATGTGCCTTCCAGCTGCAGAGGGAGAGTTTATAATTTTCAGATTGCAAGCTACCTAGTACATTAAACCAGGGAGCTCACAGAATCAAAAGGATTTTGCTGATCTAACCAAATTTCGTTATGCTTCTCTGAAAGTTCCAAAGAGATTTTGCTCCAATGAATTCACCTGCCGAACTTGCTTTAGGTGTAGGAAAGGAAAGGTCCCCTCTGCAAGCACCAGTCGTTTCTGACTCCAGGGTGACGTTGCTTTCACGTTTTCACAGCAGACTTTTTAGGGGTGGTTTGCCATTGCCTTCCCCAGTCATCTACACTCCCCCCCCCCCCGCAAGCTGGGTACTCATTTTACCGACCTCGAAAGGATGGAAGGCTGAGGCAACCTCAAGCCGGCTACCTGAAAACCCAGCTTCTGCTGGGGATCGAACTCAGGTGGTGAGCAGAGCTTAGGACTGCAGTACTGCAGCTTTAACATTGTGCCATGGGACTCTCTTTAGCTCTTTAGGTGTAACCAGATGCTAATTTGGTGCTGGAAAGTGTAGTCAAGTCACAATTGACTTAAGGTGACCCCCATAGGGTTTTCAAGTTAGGGAAGTGTTACCCCCCCCTCCCCATATGATGTCAAAGGGCTTATCTCATACCCCATTTTCTGAAAGGCCCCAGAATAAAAGAAGGTTGTTCTTAAGACATCTCCTCCGCACCCTGGTGGTTCTTCAAAATCTTCTGCTGATTTCATGACAGTGCATACTGAGGCACTGATCGGATGTGAGGTGTCAAGTATTTGGTGGTGGCAGTGTGATACGGAAATAAAGTCCACAACTTGTTTGTCCCGCCATAAATACAAACTATTATAAGGAAATATTTTATACATTTGTGAGGAATTACCACAGAAGTCCTGTCAGAAATGGCACCACCCCGTAGACCTAGAAAGTCAGGGAAAGGAAACATCTGCTGAGGAGAATCCTAGTCAGGAGGCAGAAATTATGAAAATGAAAACTGAACTGGCAAAAATAGAATCTGAGCGAGAAAAGGGCAGAACTGAAGCTGAGAAAGAACAACACAGCCGAAACGCTGGCAGATAAAGAAAAAGTCACTATAGAAAAAGAACAGCAATTAGAATTAGTAGGAATTCTTCAGGAAAGAAGAAAACAGCCAACCAGGGCAGCTCAGTCACAGAAGGGGAAGAAAAATGGAGGGGAAATCTTGCCTCTGAAGGAGAAAGTGGATGGGGGCATCATATTCGTGGTGTGGCAAGGTGGTAAGGTAGCCACCAGTGGGGGATAGCAGGGTAGAGATGCCATCTCCAGATTGAACTGCTAGAGATTTGGAGATGGAGCCTGGGGACGACAGGGATCTCAGCGAGGTACAGTGCCATGGAATCCACTCTCCAAAGCATCCGTTTTCCCCAGAAGAACAGATCTCTGTAGTTTGGAGATGAGCTGTAATTCCACGGGATCCCCAGGTCCCACCTGGAGGCTGGCATCCCTTCAAGACTGCTGTTCACATTTCTAAATCCTTTTTTAAAGGACCCTTGTAGGAAATTAATGCAAAAATATTCCTGGATATTCACGATGCTCTCTTGTTCTCCCACAACAGAAAGAGTGGGATAAATAGCTGGATTTTTGGTGGTGTTTCAAGTCACTGATTTGCGTCTGTTCCATCTCATAGTTCAGTCAAATGTACAAATCCCGCTGTTTGCCCTGCAAATATAATCTTGGGAGGAGATGATTTCCCCTGATTCTGTTCCAGTTTAACAAGGAGAATGCCTTTAGTTACCTCTAGAATGGGGGGGGGGGGGGATCAGCTCTTTCTTTCCAGTTTCGATTTTATCCTCCCCCAACTTATGTTACCAATGTGCACAAGCGATTACAAAGTTGCTCAACGTACCCCCCCCCTTGTGATCCTATACATGTTTGCCTTGAGATGACTTCCTTGAAGGATCTTTACCCATGCATGTGTGAGCTTAAAGGAGAGATGCAGAAATAAATGTTCCTAATTTTGTGTTGAGAGCTCTGTGCAAAGGTGGGAAGTTTAAAAGCCCCAGGGGTTGGGAAGGCAATGACCCTTTGATCAGGTTTGTTTGTTTATTTATTTGTTTGTTTATTTATTTTTCACATTTATATCCCACCCTCCTCACTGAAGCAGGCTCAGGGCAGCTAACAACATTGTGATATCAACAATAAAGCAATAAAAACAATTACAATAATAAATCAATTAAGAAGTTAAAACAGTTTACAGTTTGAAATTATTAATGCAATTTTAAAACAACAGTTTTGATGCTAAAATTCATGCCATACATTCAGTGGTGTTTGGCATCTATGTGCTTTGGTTGAAGGCCATTCGAAATAATGTTGTTTTGCAGGCCTTGCGGAACTGGGCAAACACTGTCAAGGTGGAACTGGACAAACACTGTCAAGGTGGAGTGCAGAAGAAACACTTCAGCAATTTCCCATGGGTTGATCCCACATGTGTGTGCCTATTGCTTTTGGTGGCCATCCAAACCTGGTAGGTTTGCCAGGTCTATGTTGGAAAATACCTGGAGACATTGGGGGTGGATCCAGGAGAGGGAGGGGAGGGGCCTTAGCATGGTACGATGTCATCGAGTCCGCCCTTCCAAGCAGCCATTTTCTCCAGGGGAGCTGATCTCTGCCAGCTGGAGATGAGTTGTAAAAGTGGGGGATCTCCAGGTCCCACTAGGAGGCTGGCAACCCTAAAATCTGGTGGCCTTAATCGAAGCTGAAAGCAGCAATTCACTAGCCATCTTTGCCTCAGCCAGGTATGATCAGCTGAAAAGGCAGACGTAGGGAGCTGTCAGTCCATTGGTCTATCAAGAGAAATATTGTCTTTTTTGACCGGCAGTGGTTCTCCAGAATCTCAGACAGAGGTCACATCACTTAGGAGTCCTCAACATGTGCTAACACTTTTATTGGCACCCACTAATGGTCTTTAGAAAGTGGGTGAGAACAGTTAGGGCTTTCGCCCAGCAGGGTTTCCGACTGGCTGCTGAATATTCAGTTTTTGCGCAGGTTTTTTTCAGTAGTGCCTTTGTAACAGCCATTACCGCAGCACAAGGATCTTCACTGTGTGACTGAAGATAAACTATGGCAGCCATTTTGTGACAGGCTCCACCTTCTACAACAGCCGTTTTGTGACTGTTGGCCACCACCTCATGTCAGAGTACCAAAGGGCCCATAAGCTAACAAAGGTCGGGTACTTCTGCGGTAGGTTGGGGACCACAACTTATTCCCTGAATATGGCATGGCTTGAACCCAGGACATTCCTGCTTGGGAACTAGATGCTCTACCGATGAGCTCTGGCCCCTCCCCCTTGCCCCCCTTTTCTCCTACTGGCCCACTGGGGAAATTACCAGTTACTTCAATTCCCATGCTGCTGTGCACAAAAATTAAAAACTAAATAGTAGCGAATGATTAATATGTTGATTCCTCCTTGAAAGTAAGATCAAACAGTTCAGAACTCTAAAAGCTGGAGAGGAATTTGGATAAAGAAAATTCTGGAAGCATTCTGGCTGCAGTCTAGTGATACACATGTACAGGCAAACACTTCTGTTCAACTTAATTTCTCAAAGCTCTCTGGCAGTTTTCTGGCAGCGATTTAAACTGGAGAGCTTTTAAAACAACTTTTAGACATATTTGTCCATTACTGAAGGATATTTTCTTTTCATCTGCAACCACTGAAGACCGAACCAGACATAATGTTGGAAGTTATGTGAATGTTTTCACTAGTGATTCATATTTTTAAATTCATTTTTTTTTGTATGCAAGGGCCGAATCCCAAACACGATCATGGCCCAGAGGGGCCCAGAGGTCCACACTTTCCAAAACTTGACTCTTGATTGATCTATTATTCCCTATATTGGTATCACTCAGGGGTTTAGGGATGCCAGAGCCTGGTGGGGACTGAAGATCCCCTGGAATTACAGTTCATCTCCAGACTACAGTTCCCCTGGAGAAAATAGATGTTTTGGAGGGTGGACTCTCGGGCATTGTGCCCCACTGAAGTCCCTGTCACCCCCAAGCTTTGACATCCCCTGTCATCTCCAGGAGTTTCCTAGCCTGGACCCAACCCTTCAACGCCCGCCGGTGGCCATGGAAACCTAGCAACACCAAATGTGGCCTCCTGGTTCTGGAATTCAGAGTCTTAGTGCTTCTGAATGTGGAGGTTCCTCTGGCACTGTTCACACAGCATGTTGAGTCCGGGTTAAACTGACCCAGTTATCTTCACTGTGTGACTGAAGATGAACTATGGCAGCCGTTTTGTGATAGGCTCCACCTCCTACAACAGCCGTTTTGTGACTGTCGGCCGCCACCTCATGTCAGAGTTCCAAAGGGCCCATAGGCTAACAAAGGTCGAGTTATGCGGTTATGCGCACATCACTAATTAGTAAAAAAAAAAAAAATGCCGACAGTAAACTGGATGTCTGAGGCTCCTTTTGCTCTGGGACAGCCTTCAGACGTCCGGAAGTTGGTTAATACCGCAGCAGAACTATCCAGACGGAGAAAACTACGAGGTGAAACCGGAGAACTCAAAAAACACCGCAAAGGAGCAGGTAACGAAATAATCCAGTTCCGAGAAGGATTGGGGGGGAGGGGCTACCACAAGTTAATACCGGGAGGCCGATGTTGCTGTCCGATCAGCCACTTTAAATCTGGAAGGAAACAGCAGCGACATCTGATTATACTGTGCGTCTGAGCAGGGCCTCACAGTCACCAAACCAAGTAGCCAATAATAGACAGAGATCCAATTCAGTGTAGCGGTTAAGAGTAGCAAACTCTGAACTGTAGAGTTCCCAGCCTCCCACTGGTGGCACGGGTCCCCCTGGATTTGGGGCCCCTAACCTGCTGGCAAGGAGCTGGCCTGTGGGAGTATACCCGCACCCAAATAGCTACATTGGCTCCTGACATGCCTGGTGTGTTGATGTCACTTCTGGGTGATGTCATTGCACCACACACACTTTGCACACATGAGAAACTTCCCCCACCGGGAGCCAGGTAAAATACAACCCGACTAATCTGGAGAATTGGGTGTGAGTCCCCACTCCTCCACATGCAGCTGCTGGATGACCTTGGGCAAAGCATAGTTCTCTCAGAGCTCTCTCAGCCCCACTGACCTCACAGGGTGGCTATTGTGGGAGAGGGAGGGAAGGAGCTTGTAAGCTGCTCTGAGACTTCAAGAGAAGAGCGGGGTATAAATCCAGCTCTCCTCCTCCTTGAATCTATCTAATCTAGTGTGACATTGCTCAAAGCCTGTAGGCTAAATGAGCAGTATTATTAAGTATTATTGCTGAGGGCGAAAGAGGAGAGTGCAAATGTTGGTTTAAAACTCAACATTTAAAAAAACCCAAAACTAAGATCATGGCATCCGGCCCCATCACTCCTTGGCAAATAGAAGGGGCAGACATGGAAGCAGTGACAAACTTCACATTCTTGGGATCCAAGATCACTGTAGACGGTGACTGCAGCCATGAAATTAAAAGACGTTTGAATCATAGAATCATAGAGTTGGAAGGGACCTCTAGGGTCATCTAGTCCAACCCCCTGCACACTGCAGGAAACTCACAATCACCTCCCCCTAAATTCACAGGCTCTTCATTGCTGTCAGATGCTTGCTCCTTGGGAGGACAGCTATGGCAAAACCAGGCAGCACAATAAAAAATAGATCACCCTGCCAACAAAAGTCCGTATAGTCAAAGCGATGGTATTCCCAGTATTAATATATGACTGTGAGAGTTGGACCATAAGGAAGGCTGAGCACTGAAGAATACTGTTGCCATTGAAACTATATAACATCAAAGAGGCTAGCACCAAATCACTTTTTGACTTCATTAGGGTTTGTAGAATCTTTCGGGCTCAAGTGCCGTGTTCTACTGGAGAAAGTTTTCCTTCCAGACGTTTCGTTCTCAGCTGCAGAGAACATCCTCAGTGGCGTTGCAGCCGGAGCAGGCGCTCAGACCTTCTTGGCTGCTGTGCATTGAGTGGGGCCAGGGCTGCTGGAGAGCTGCTATTTGTAGGCTGGAGGGGGTGTGATGAAAGGGCAATTGGTTTGTGGATGTGCCCATTGTTTGGTGGGGCTTCCTGGAAGGCAGCTACAAATAGCAGCTCTCCAGCAGCCCTGGCCCCACTCAATGCACAGCAGCCAAGAAGGTCTGAGCGCCTGCTCCGGCTGCAATGCCACGGAGGATGTTCTCCGCAGCTGAGAACGAAACGTCTGGAAGGAAAACTTTCTCCAGTAGAACACGGCACTTGATCCCGAAAGATTCTACAAACCCTAATGATGTGACCAGCTGTGAAAACCTGAAATCTTTGATAACACTTTTTGACTGTTTTAATTATTGAATGTGAAATTTTATAATATTGTACGGATTTTAATTGTTGTGGTTTTATGCTGAGAGTCGCCCTTTATAAATCAAATAAAGTAAAGTAAAGTAGATGCTTTTGAACTGTGGTGCTGGAGAAGAATCTTGAGAGTCCCTTGGATGGCAAGGAGTTCAAATGAGTCAATACTAAAGGAAATCAACGCTGACTGTTTCCTGGAAGGTCAGATACAGAAGCTGAAATACTTTGGCCACCCAATGAGAAGGGAGCAGTCCCTGGAGAAGATCCTGATGCTGGGAAAGACTGAAGGTAAAAGAAGGGGATGGCAAAGGATGAGATGGTTAGATTGTGACCGGTTTCCCGCTAGCCTTACGGCGCTCTCGCACTCCTCTTCTCCATGGGGCTTCCTTCGGATTTCACGCTATCTGCCCCGGGGCTGCAACTAGCTTCACCTTTTTTGTGTGGCAAACAGAAACTGGTTTTTAGAGCATCTTGTTTGCTGCGTGAAAGAGGCGGAGCGAGTTGCAGCCTGGGGGCAGCTTGTGCAAAATCTGACAGAAGCCCCGCTGAGAAGAGGAGAGTGAGAGCGAGGTAAGGCTAGTCGGAAATCGGTCAGAATGTCAGATGTTTGAGAGCCGGAAGGAAGGAAGGAAGGAAGGAAGGAAGGAAGGAAGGAAGGAAGGAAGGAAGGAAGGAAGGAAGGAAGGAAGGAAGGAGAGGTGTAAAGAAAGCAACTTTAACTTTAAATGCATTCTTCAAGTTGTAAGAACATAAGAACATAAGAGAAGCCATGTTAGATCAGGCCAATGGCCCATCCAGTCCAACATTCTGTGTCACACAGCGGCCAAATATATATATATATATATATATATATATACACATACACACACACACACACACTGTGGCTAATAGCCACTGATGGACCTCTGCTCCATATTTTTATCTAACCCCCTCTTGAAGGTGGCTATGCTTGTGGACGCCACCACCTCCTGTGGCAGTGAATTCCACATGTTAATCACCCTTTGGGTGAAGAAGTACTTCCTTTTATCCGTTTTAACCTGTCTGCTCAGCAATTTCATCGAATGCCCACGAGTTCTTGTCTTGTGAGAAAGGGAGAAAAGTACTTCTTTCTCTACTTTCTCCATCCCATGCATTATCTTGTAAACTTCTATCATGTCACCCCTCAGTCGACGTTTCTCCAAGCTAAAGAGCCCTAAGCGTTTCAACCTTTCTTCATAGGGAAGGTGTTCCAGCCCTTTAATCATTTTAGTTGCCCTTTTCTGAACTTTCTCCAATGCTATAATATCCTTTTTGAGGTGCGGCGACCAGAACTGCACACAGTACTCCAAATGAGACCGCACCATCGATTTATACAGCTTTGTCAGCTTTATACAGATTTGTCAGCTGCCTTGGCTTGGAGAAGTGATTTAAAGATACAAATGCCTTCTCCAAGCCAGCCGGTGGGGTGGTGGGGGCTTCGAAAACCACACAAGACGTGTGAAAGAGCCACACGTGGCTCCTGAATCACAGTTTGTCCACCCCTGCCCTACGGGGTACCCATAAGTCAGCTGTGGCATGACAGCAAGTTCCACCTCCAATTAGCATCTGTAACTGGCGGGAGGTTCCAGGTGTATCTTTTGCACAATCCATTGGCCAAGGAAGCTGGCAGAGAGCTGTCGCAAGCCAAGTTAACATCAGCCCTGCCTTCCCTTCCCATACGGCTGCCGGCCTCTCTTGAATGCAAAGAGCTCGACAAACTTCATTCGCAACACTTGGATCTATTATCTATGATTGGAGAACACGCTGAGACATGGCAATGATTCAGGATGCAATAAAATCTCTTTTATTAGTTTGTGCCACAAATTTTACGCAACTAGATAAGTTTGTCTCCTTGAGCAACATCTAACCTATTTCTCCTGTCTCTGCCCCCACCCCCCCATAAACCCAGGCTTTCACAGACATTGAGACCGATTTTGCACTATGCTTGTTCCAAGGTGGAGAGCCCTTTTGCTGCCGGGGCTTCTCTCCGTTTTCGCACAAATTGCCCCGGAGCTGTGATTTGGCGCACCACTATTCTGCAGCAAGCAGAAACCACTAGTCAGCGTATCCCGCTTGCTGCAGAATAGTGGCATGCCAACTCGCAGTTCCGAAGCAATTTGTGCGAAAACAGAGAGAAGCCCCAGCAACAAAAGGGCTCTGCACCCCGGAACAAGCATAGGGCGAAATCGGTCTGATTCTTTTTATGAAAGTGCCACTACTAATCAGTTCTCTAAACTTGGTTGACCGAACCGTAGTGGAGCTGTAACGATGCTGTTGGATACGTCTGTTTGGTCTTCGTCCATCTGATGTTGTTTTGTGCTGAGTCCAGTTATGGTTCTTTATAACCCCCAATGCCAGCCTTTTCATATATTTCTTTAACACCCCCTCTATGTGGTCTCTTCTCTTAACTGGCCAAAAGGTCAGTGATATGATCTGACCCCTCTCTCTCTGTCTCTCTCTCTCTGTCTCTCTCTCTCTCTCTCTCTCTTTCACACACACACACACACACACACATACACACACACACGGATTGCCACCTGATTTCTAACTTACATAAACTTGTTTTCTCTGCACAGTTTTCTTCCTTAAACCTCACATGACTTAAAGCTATTGATTTACAGTGGTTACATAATTATCTCATAAACCCATGAGAGGCATGCCTTAGCATTACAACATAATGAAACATAAGACGAATTATTCTACTTAAATATTATTAAAATACAAGTTACATGTTATCTTGATCAGAATCGCACAGAGCACTTATTTCATTCTCGGGTTTATATTACTAAGATTATCACTTTCTAATACCCTGTTATTATCCACAGGGTTGCTACATCTTCCCATGTTGCTTGAGCCCTACTATGGTGGGAGGCCACATACTGCTGAGCTCCGGGCTCTCGCAGCCACTGAGTGGATCAGCAGGAGCAAAGTGAGTGTGAAAAGCGGCATCCTGTGACATCACTACCTGTTATCAGGGGTAGAATTCTAACAGGAGCTCCTTTGCCTATTAGGCCACACACCCCTGATGTAGCCAATCCTCCAAGAGCTTACAAGGCTCTTTTTTGTAAGCTCTTGGAGGATTGGCTACATCAGGGGGGTGCGACCTAATATGCAAAGGAGCTCCTGCTAGAATTCCCACCCCTTCCTGTTACATACCTAGAAGTGACATCACAGCATCCTGGTGACAATCTAGGTTTTTACCATAGAGATTTTGGGAATTTCTAGAGCATTGCCGCAGTGTTGTGACGTCACTTCCAGGTATGTGGCATTGCTCCACATCATGCTCCACCCTCAAAGCGCCTGGAGGTTGTCAGCAGCCTCTTCTTGACCCACAAAACGTCTTGGTTTGAGTGTTGTAATGCAGTGTTAGTTTAAACATCTTTGCTTGGTTCAGAGCTAGGTCATTATAGCCACCTGCAGGGCTTTTTTTCTGGAAAAAGAGGTGCCGGAACTCTCAAGAGGGAAATGAAGGAGAAACACACAGGTGCCTCTCATAAACTTTTAAACCTTTTTTTTTTTTTTTGAGAATTTTGTTTCCATGAAGAGGTTCTGGAACTCGATTCCGCTACGTTCCCCCAGAGAAAAAGCCCTGGCCGCCAGTAATCTCTTATAGTGTGCACTGTTTTGTTCTTAGCGCAATGAAATTCCCAGGGCTTTTTTGGTAGGAAAAAGGACGAGCAGGAACTCATATGCATATTAGGCCACACCCCCTGACACCACCAGTGTTTTGTGTGGGGCTTTTTGGTAGGAAAAAGACGAGCAGGAACTTATACGCATAAGAACATAAGAGAAGCCATGTTAGATCAAACCAATGGCCCATCCAGTCCAACACTCTGTGTCACACAGTGGCAAAAATTTTATATATATAAATACACACTGTGGCTAATAGCCACTGATGGACCTCTGCTCCATATTTTTATCTAAACCCCTCTTGAAGGTGGCTATGCTTGTGGCCACCACCACCTCCTGTGGCAGTGAATTCCACATGTTAATCACCTTTGGGTGAAGAAGTACTTCCTTTTATCCGTTTTAACCTGTCTGCTCAGCAATTTCATCGAATGCCCACGAGTTCTTGTATTGTGAGAAAGGGAGAAAAGTACTTCTTTCTCTACTTTCTCCATCCCATGCATTATCTTGTAAACCTCTATCATGTCACCCCGCAGTCGACGCATATTATGCCACACCCCCTGACATCACCATTTTTTCACACAGGGCTTTTTTGCAGAAAAAGCCTAGCGGGAACTCGTTTGCATATCAGGCCACACCCCTTGGCACCAAGTCAGCCAGAACTGTGTTCCTGTGCATTCCTGCTGGAAAAAAAAAAAGCCCTGATTCTACATGAGAGTTGTGATTTCATTTCCTGTGACTACTGACCTGACAAGAGAGGTCACTGCTGGCCAATGCTGAGATGCAAACCAGAAGCCTTGGGGGTTATGCCCCTGAGAAGACAATACTGACTTTGATGAACCAAGGGTCTGATTCAGTATAAGGCAGCTTCATATGTTCAGTTTCCTCTTCCACCAAGGCTTCTGCTTAGGTCATTGTAACGGGGAGGTTGGCATAGCAAACCCATGATCTTCTCCGCCTGCAAAATCAGCTGAGGCTGGAGATACGACGGATGATTCCTTTCATTTTACATGACTTCTTGTTGGGTGACGTTGTTGCTTCTCCTTTGGGGCCTTCAGGATTCTGACTAGGGTTGTCAATCCCCAGGTGGGGGCAGGGGATCCCCCGGTTTGGAGGCCCTCCCCCCGCTTCAGGGTCGTCAGAAAGCGGGGGGGGGGGGGAAGGGAGGGGAATGTCTGCTGGGATCTCTGTTATTCCTTATGGAGATTTATTCCCATAGAAAATAATGGAGAATTGATCCGCGGGTATCTGGGGCTCTAGGGGGGCTGTTTTTTGAGGTAGAGGCACCAAATTTTCAGCATAGCATCTAGTGCCTCTCCTCAAAATACCCCCCCCCCGAAGTTTCAAAAAGATTGGACCAGGGGGTTCAATTCTATGAGCCCCAAAAGATGCCCCTATCCTTCATTATTTGCTATGGAAGGAAGGCATTGAAAAGGTGTGCCGTCCCTTTCAATGTGATGGCCAGAACTCCCTTTGGAGTTCCATTA
Source organism: Heteronotia binoei (assembly GCF_032191835.1). NCBI lineage: Eukaryota > Metazoa > Chordata > Lepidosauria > Squamata > Gekkonidae > Heteronotia > Heteronotia binoei. The sequence goes on along the minus strand of NC_083236.1, from coordinate 61,569,456 downwards.
TGCTTGTCACAGCCTTGATCTTGGCTCCACCCCTAATGTCTCCTGGCTCCACCCCCAAAGTCTCCTGGCTCCACCCCCAAAGTCCCCAGCTATTTCTTAAATTGGACTTGGCAACCCTAATTCTGACTCAGCGCCAGCCTGTCTCTAAGCTCTTTCCAGTAGCCCGCCTTCTTCGGAGATAGTTGGCCAGCTTTGGTTTGAGCAACTAATGTACAGTTTTTAGATTTGGAACTCCAGCTGAAGATAAACAGTTCATTGAAGCCCCCCCTCCTTGAGTTTGTAGCTGTGCATCATGTTTGCTGCTTGGGTTTGCTCCAGCTCGTCTCCGGTATTTATAAAGCAGAGTTCAGCGGCAGCAGAAGGCTTGTCTGCATGAAGTTTTCAGAGAGAGGCTCTGTTTATTTCCCCTCAGCATGCTCTGAGTCTGCTCCAAGCTCCTTAAGAACCAAAGACTTGAAAGGGCCATAGACAGGGCACTGGCCTAGGGACATAGACATAGGCCTATGGGTCCCCACACCTTTAGGGGCCCAAGCTGGCTCCCCAACCCTCCCGGGTTCCCCCCCTGCTTGCAGCCCTTCCAGCCTGCACGAGCAGCCAGCAGCTGAGCCACTCTTTGCCCAACTTGCCTGGTGCGGCTGCTGCTGGCGTCATTGCTAAATTTGCCTCTTTCTGCCTCAGGAGAGCCAGTTTGGTGTAGTGGTTAAGTGTGCGGACTCTTATCTGGGAGAACCGGGTTTGATTCCCCACTCCTCCCCTTGCACCTGCTAGCATGGCCTTGGGTCAGCCATAGCTCTGGCAGAGGTTGTCCTTGAAAGGGTGGCTGAAAGAGCCAGTTTGGTGTAGTGGTTAAGTGTGCGGACTCTTATCTGGGAGAACCGGGTTTGATTCCCCACTCCTCCCCTTGCACCTGCTAGCATGGCCTTGGGTCAGCCATAGCTCTGGCAGAGGTTGTCCTTGAAAGGGTGGCTGAAAGAGCCAGTTTGGTGTAGTGGTTAAGTGTGCGGACTCTTATCTGGGAGAACCGGGTTTGATTCCCCACTCCTCCCCTTGCACCTGCTAGCATGGCCTTGGGTCAGCCATAGCTCTGGCAGAGGTTGTCCTTGAAAGGGTGGCTGAAAGAGCCAGTTTGGTGTAGTGGTTGTGCGGACTCTTATCTGGGAGAACCGGGTTTGATTCCCCACTCCTCCCCTTGCACCTGCTAGCATGGCCTTGGGTCAGCCATAGCTCTGGCAGCGGTTGTCCTTGAAAGGGCAGCTGCTGTGAGAGCCCTCTCTAGCCCCACCCACCTCACAGGGTGTCTGTTGTGGGAGAGGAAGGTAAAGGAGATTGTGAGCCGCTCTGAGACTCTTCGGAGGGGAGGGCTGGATATAAATCCAATATCTTCATCTACCTCACAGGGTGTCTGTTGTGGGGGAGGAAGGTAAAGGAGATTGTGAGCCGCTCTGAGACTCTTCGGAGTGGCGGGCGGGATATAAATCCAATATCTTCATCTGCCTCACAGGGTGTCTGTTGTGGGGGGGGGGGTGGTAAAGGAGATTGTGAGCCGCTCTGAGATTCTTTGGAGCAGAGGGCTGGATATAAATCCAATATCTTCATCTACCTCACAGGGTGTCTGTTGAGGGGGAGGAAGGTCAAGGAGATTGTGAGCCGCTCTGAGACTCTTCGGAGTGGAGGGCGGGCTATAAATCCAATATCATCTTCTTCTTCTCTCCCCCACAGCTTTGTCAAAGGAGCTTTTGGGGAAGTGCCAGCAGGCTGCAGTGGGGGTCGCAGGTGGCAGGGTGGGCACTCCAACTCTGAGTTCATTTGCAAGGGGCCCCCCAAGATTTTGACTGCTCAGGGGCCTCCACGGGGTTTAATCCAGCACTGGCCATAGAAGTCATCTAGTCCCCCTGCTCAATGAAAGGTCAGCCTAAAGCAGGGGTGTCAAACTCATTTGTTATGAGGGCCGGATCTAACATAAATGAGACCTTGTCGGGCTGGGCCATGTCAGGCTGGGCCACGTGTGTCCCTATTTAAGATTAGGTAGCAGAGATATAAACTTTATAAAGGACACAAACAAATGCAATTAAAGATTTTTTTTTTTTTTTAAAGAAAAAAACCTTGAAACATGAGCACTCCTTGGTCTTAAAGGTGCTTTCGTTGTGACTCTCCCATGGGATCCAGGGAACTGGGCAAAGGAAGCTCTGGCTCTTTCCTCCCTTCCTCAGGGGGACCAGGCGAGAGAGAGCTTCAGCCAACAGAAAGACGAGAGGCTTGACTCAGTCGCTCTGCCGTGCCATTGAGAGGCCTGGCAAAGCAAGCCCTGTCTCCTCCCCAAGGGAGGAGCCTCAGCCAATGGAGAAAATAGAGGCTTTGCTCTGTAGCTCCTGTGCGATTGAGCAAGCCTGCCAAAGCAAGCTGTGATGCAGAAGGAAGCAAGAGAGAGGGAGAAGGAAGCAGATGACAGCCAGTTGCTCAGGGGGGCGGGGGGGCTAATAAGAGCCCTCTGATGGTCTGGTTGTGGTGATAAGCATGCTTGAACTCCAAAGGGAGTTCTGGCCATCACATTTAAAGGGACTGTGCTCCTTTTGCATGCCTTCCCTTCATTGGAAATAATGAGTGAAAGGGGCACCTTCTTTGGGGGCTCATAGAATTGGACCCCCCCATCCAATCTTTTTGAAGCTTGGAGGGGAGCTTGAGGAGAGACACCACATGCTATGCAGAAAATTTGGTGCCTCTGTCTCAAAAATCAGCCTCCCCTAGAGCCCCATATACAGTTTGATTTTCCATTATACCCTATGGGGTCCAGTCTTCATAGGGTATAACGAGGCACCCAACAGAGATTCAAACCCTCCACCGGAGATTCAAACCCTTCCCGCTTTCTGATAACCTTGAAGCGGGGAGAGGGCCTCCAAACCAGAGGATCTCCTGCCCTCCCCCCCCCCCCCCCCCGGGGATTGGCAACCCTCAATGAAACTGTCAGACCTTTTCATATCCCTTGTTAGCTTCTCGTAACGTTTGGTGCCAGTGCCCAAATTTGAACGGGCTTCTCAGCAGAAAGAAGAGCATAGAAGAAAGGACAGCTGTTGAAGTAGCGGAGTGGCAAAGACTAAATTGCTCTGAAAACATCTTGTTTCTGTTTTAAACTTGGCTTGCAATTGAGGGGGGATATAATTGCAGGAAATGTGGCTACTGATGAGTCTCATCGTCTTTGCTTTCTGAAATGTAATCTCTATGGTTCCACCCCCCCCCCCCCGATTTATGGGATGGTTGTATACATGAGTGGCATATCTATAAACTGCAGCTCCCCAGATCTCCTTGTGATGGGAAATGCTCTCGCTGTAAATCAAATTCCAGATTGCCTTTTTTTTTTTTCCTTTTCTGCATTTAGCTGAGCCGAGATAATCTAGACCACAGTGCCTCTCAGAGGAACGAAAGAGCAGGGAATAGGGCAGGTATATTACTTCTGCATAGTTCTAACAAAACGAGCAGGAAGATAAGAATAAAAGAGAACAGGGGAAATAATACATGGTTTTGTTGCGATTGCCCCCTGCAGCAGGTGAACGCACCCGCGGGTTCAGATTAACTTTAGATCGCTCAAGAAACAAAGGACCAGTTCCTACATTACAAAAGTTTCATGTTTCAGAATCCCATGCTGAGAACTTAATCTCCAGATGTGCACGGGCCCAGGGGAGGGACTGTAGCTCAGTGGAAGGGCATCTGCTTTGAATGCAGAAGGTTCCAGGTTCAATCCCAGTGAAAGGGATCAGTAGTAGGTGATGTGACAGACCAGTCAACAGTATGTAATGCCATAGAGCAGGGGTGACCAAACTTGCTTAATGTAAGTGCCACATAGAATAAACGTCAGATGTTTGAGAGCAGGCAGGCAGCGGGAAGGAAGGAAAGCAAATATATGAGGGAGTGAGAGATGGAAAGAAAGCAACTTTAAATGTCTTCTCCAAGCCTTTGGTTGGCTTGGCTGGGAGAAATGATTTAAGGAGACAAATGCCTTCTCCAACCTGGCCGATGGGGCGGTGGGGTCTTTGAGAGCCAAACAATGGTCCTGTTCACACAGCATTAGGGTTGCCAATCCCCAGGTGGGGGCAGGGGATCCCCCGGTTTGGAGACCCTCCCCCTGCTTCAGGGTCATCAGAAAGCAGGGGTGGGGGAGGAAATGTCTGCTGGGAACTCTATTATTCCCTATGGAGATTTATTCCCATAGAAAATCATGTAGAATTGATCCGCGGGTATCTGGGGCTCTGGGGGGGGGCTGTTTTTTTGGGTTAGAGGCACCAAATTTTCAGTATAGCATCTAGTGCCTCTCCCCAAAATACTCCTCAAGTTTAAAAAAGATTGGACCAGGGGGTCCAATTCTATGAGCCCCAAAAGAAGCTGCCCTTATCTTTCGTTATTTCCCGTGAAAGGAAGGAATTGAAAAGGTGTGCTGTCCCTTTAAATGTGATGGCAAGAACTCCCTTGGAGTTCATTTATGCTTGTCACATCCTTGCTCCTGGCTCCGCCCCTAATTTCTCCTGGCTCCACCCCCAAATTCTCCTGGCTCCACCCCCAAAGTCCCCAGATATTTCTTGAACTGGACTTGGCAACCCTACACAGCATGTTGAGTTCGTGTTAAACTGACCCGGTTTTATTCCGGGTATCTTTGTTCCGGATATTATCGATCAGACTGCCATACTGCATTTCGAATCACTCCACGGTGAAACCGTCTTCTGCCATCCACACGATGGCACCATGCGGTTCTTTTTGTTTGTTTGTTTCCCCCACCGTTATGCGCATGTGCATAGGTCAGAAAACATTATGCAGTTATGCGGTGATGCGCATATCGCTAAGCAGTTAAAAAAAATGGCAACCGTAAACGGGATGTCGGCAGCTCCTTTTGCTCTGGGACAGCCTTCAGACATCCGGAAGTTGGTCGAGAAGGATCCAGACAGAGAAAACTACAAGGTGAAATGGGACAACTCAAAAAACACCACAAAGCAGCAGGTAACAAAATAATCTGGAGAAGGACTGGGGGTGGGCTACGACGATTGACTACCGGGAGGCAGATGTTGCTGTCTGATCAGCCACTTTTAATCCGGTAGGAAACACCAGCATCTGAACAGGCCCTATGTGTATAAAAGAGCCCCATGTGACTCCCGAGCTGCAGTTGGCCATCCCTGCCGTAGAGTATACCCACCAAAGCTGCCATTTTCTGTAGTCTGTGTAGTCTGAAGGTCAGTTGTAATTCCAGGAGATCTCCAGATTTAGAGTTGCCAAGTCCAATTCAAGAAATATCTGGGGACTTTGGGGGTGGAGCCAGGAGACTTTAGGGGTGGAGCCAGGAGACATTAGGGGTGGAGCCAAGATCAAGGCTGCGACAAGCATAATGGAACTCCAAAGGGAGTTCTGACCATCACATTTAAAGGGACGGCACACCTTTTCAATGCCTTCCTTCCATAGGAAATAATGAAGGATAGGGGCACCTTCTTTTGGGGCTCATAGAATTGGACCCCCTGGTTCAATATTTTTGAAACTTGGAGGGTATTTTGGGGAAAGGCACTAGATGCTATACTGAAAATTTGGTGCCTCTATTCCCAAAAACAGCCCCCCCCCCGAGCCCCAGATACCTGTGGATCAATTCTTCATGATTTTCTATGGGAATAAATCTCCATAGGGAATAACAGAGTTCCCAGCAGACATTTCCCTCCCTTCCTCCCGCTTTCTGATGACCCTGAAGCAGGGGGAGGGCCTCCAAACCAGGGGATCCCCTGCCCCCACCTGGGGATTGGCAACCCTATCCAGATTCCACCTGGAGGTTGGCAACCCTAGAAAAGTCACCCCTCTCTCCTACAACAAGGCATGCATCAGCAGGTATAGAATCCGAGTTGACAAACTCCTAGGCTCCTGCCATGCAACACTTTTTCTCATCATGGCTAGTAGCCATTTATGGGCATATCCTCCACGAATCAGATCTCTTTTTAATCTCATGTTTAATTGAATTACAGCAAGGGCACCTATATCTTGTGCAGGGCTTTCTTTCTAGCAGGAGCATATTAGGCCACGCCTCCCTGGTGTAGTCAGTCCTCCAAGAGCTTACAAGGCTCTTTTTTTGTAAGCTCTTGAAGGATTGGCTACATCAGGGGTGTGTGGCCTAATATGCAGAGGAGCTCCTGCTAGAAAAAGAGCCCTGTTGTGCATCCATCCCTGCATTGGACTGCAATAGTTAACGCACGTTCAGTTTACAAATAAAGCTAGGGACTATTACCTGGAGAAACGGGGGACTTAAATTGCTCATTCCGCTGTACATACATTGAATGTAACGTAAGGCATAATTTAGTGCACGTGTAAGGAAAGAAAAATCAAAGGTGTGCTGTTCTGTACATGGATAGTACAAGTGTGCCATGGATTGTACACTGTAACTTAGAATCATAGAGTTGGATGGGACCTCCAGGGTCATCTAGTCCAACCCCATGACAATGCAGGAAACTCACCAATACCTCCCCCTAAATTCATAGGATCTTCATTGCAGTCAGATGGCCATCTAGCCTCTGTCTAAAAGCTTCCAAGGAAGGAGAGCCCACCACCTCCCGAGGAAGCCTGTTCTACTGAGGAACCACTCTAACGATCAGGAAGCTCTTCCTAATGCTGAGCTGGAAACTCTTTTGATTCAAACCCTTTTAATGCACAGGGTTTATGCTAGTGGGTGCCACCACCTTCACTGGCAGAGAATCTAATATTTCTTTTCTCAACTTAGAAGAAGTTCCTTCTGCATCAATTGCTCCTCTTCTTCATTGGATGCACTCGAGTGCTAGCGTTTTTGGGAGAACGTTAAAAAGTGCTGTCTTTCCGCATTCTCTGCCCCGTGCATAATTTTATAAAACTCTCTCATGCTCCTCCAGTCAACAATTCCACCCCCTCCCCCCAAAAAATGATCACTGAGACATATGCTAAACCACTTCTACACGGTGGCTCTCATCACAAGAAAAGCTTTTGCTGTGCAGCTGTTTGCTGTGTGGTTTTCGGCAGCCTCTGCCACGCTATTGCAAATGTACAAGTAATAGCTCTGCAGAAGCATGAAGGGAAACATTTGCTCTAAATGGTTAGTCATTCTGCACTTTAATGCCATTTGTAACCTCTGAAGGGAAGCTATAAGGGATGGATTCGAGGGGCCAAGGGAGAGTGAATAATTCACAATGAATGTGCCATTTGCTGTGTTCAAAGGGGGGGAATCCACAGAATCAAGGGACGTTGCTAATCTTATCAAAGGTCATTTTGCTTCCCTGGAAGTTACTGAGGAAATGGCTTTAAGCAACAACCTCTATGTTTACTTTTAAAATCTACTTGAAGTGAAATTAGCTAGCAATCTAGAAATGTGCAAAAAATAAAGCCCAATGTTCTTTGTTTCACTCACAATTTTGGGTAAATTTGTTGGATGGGGAAAACTTCTGAGAAAGAAATGCCCTCTTTTTGGCCCAGGCTTATAACGATAGAGTGATTAACAGACATTCTCACAGTTTGACATGTTACTGTTTTATTGCTTTCTGACGCTCATGCTACCCAGATCAAAGGTTTGCTCCATTTGTTAATTTTGCTATGCTGTCATTGGATCTGAAATTTGTACCATTTTGCATTCTAAGCCACTGCCTACCAGCTCTATGTAGCTCTGCCCACTGTACCTGATTCCTCGTTTGCTTAGAGCACATGAAGCTTACATTCTGAATCAAACCTTGTTGGTTTTAAAGGCACACTTGACTCCTGCTTTGCTCTACTGCTTCAGATCCACACAGCTGCCCACTTGGAACTATCTATTTTGGGGACAGTTGGCCCAGGCAGGATTTTCCAAATTTACTCTGGTAGTAATTGTAACTAAGACGTGGGGACTAAGCTCTCATTAACAGGGACAAGCTTCTTCTTTAATCTTATGTTGAACCGCTCTTTCAGTGTTTTCTCCACTTCTTCGTCGGTCAGGGTGCTTCGCTCAACCAGATCCATGTTGTCCTTGTAATCGTATTTGGTTTCGGTGAGTGTCCAGCCAATCAAAACCAGAAAGCCGTTGGTGGTCTGGAGACTACAGATAGACTTCTTGACAAACAAAGACTCGGGGGCGGTTTGGAGAATTGTATTCTGCTCTCGGAATTCCTCGATGCTCCGCGGCTTCAGAGTAAAAGAGAAGATTTTCTTGCAGGCCAAGTCTTCTGGGCCATCAAAGTAGAGGGATTTATTTTCAGAATCGGAACTGTATACTTTGCGCTTTATTTTGTCAAAGTACCACACTCCATTGTCTTCGGTGACACGAAAGACCCCAGGCTTCTGAGGTTGGTCTTTCCCAGAAACCAGCTCCAGAGGTTGCCACATCTGGAAAGCTATCCCAAAGCCTCCATCTATAATGTAGGCTTTACCATCGATGACCACTTTAAGCAGGAGGTGATTCATGGCATCGTCGTATCTGTTTTCGTGAGGGACATAAACGTGAGCTCCCAAGAGAGTGACAGCATACCCCATTGTCTGAAAGACCCATGATAAAAGGAGGTTGTTCTCAAGACACCATCCACCCCGGTGGTTCTTCACGATCTTCTTGTAGACGGCCTCCAAGCCAAACTCAATGGTTTCCCCACAGTGGATGGTGAGATTTTCAAATGGTACCGACCGGATGTGGCGCTGGAGGATTGCTGTCGAGGTTTTCAGATCCAGGGGTCTTGTAAGACCCTTGTAAGAAATCCTTGCAAAATATTCCTTAAGTTTCATGTTGCTGTGCTGTGTTCCTCCTGCTGAAGGGGTGAAATGAACAGTTAGATTAAAACGGTCCCTTAACACATTGCACACTGTTCTGTTTCATAATAGTTTTAGTCAAGGACATTTTTTGTAGCAGGAACTCCTTTGCATATTAGGCCACATACCCCTGATGTAGCCAATCCTGCTAGAGCTTACAGGGCTCTTAGAACAGGGCCTACTGTAAACTACAGGAGGATTGGCTACATCAGGGGTGTGTGGCCTAATATGCAAAGGAGTTCCTGCTACAAAAAAAGCCCCGGTTTCAGGTGTTTTGCAGTGAAATCCTAATGTAGCTCATTTACTTTAATGGATTTATGTAATTATTTGTTTCCACCCCATTTTTCTGCTCAAAAAGAAGACCCAAGGGGGCTAACAGCTATGAAACATCCTATTAAAAATACAGGCATCAAATAATTGTTCATTTAATAGTAGAACAGTTTCCAGGGGACAGGTCTGAGCAGATAGAAAGGCTTAGTTCCCATGTGAGAAGTTCCCTCCAAGGGAATTGTGAGTTCTCCTTAATTCCAGAACATGCAGTTTTTTATTAGCATCATGATAATCCCCAAAGATGTTATTGATAGGGTCTCTGGGATACACGAGTTTCTATTGTACCTCAATAGCCTCCTCTCCCCCAACCCATGATCTTAATTGGGCAATGCTCATGCAAGGAGTGAGAAGAGTTTGGAACTCATGTGTGGTTGTGTTAGTGACCTTGAACTGAGAAGGCCATGACTCTGTTTAGGATTATTCTGCTGATCTCACACTCAGGGAAACGAATGTGGATTCCCAAAATGCCAGTTCTCTAGGGATGATATGTTTCCATGTGATTCTGTTCCAGCTTGACTTGGAAAATGTCTACAATGAAATATAGAGGGGAAGGGAATCAAGCCTAGTAGCACATTAATGACCAACAAAATTTCCCAGGGTATTGGATGGAAGACCCCAAGGAAGTCCAATTTTGCTAGAAAAATATAGAGGGGGTGGTGGAAATCAAGCCCAGTAGCACATTTAACAACTAACAAAATTTCCCAGGGTATTGGATGGAAGACCCCAAGGAAGTCCAATTTTGCTAGAAAAATATAGAGGGGGTGGTGGAAATCAAGCCCAGTAGCACATCTAACAACTAACAAAATTTCCCAGGGTATTGGATGGAAGACCCCAAGGAAGTCCAATTTTGCTAGAAAAATATAGAGGGGGTGGTGGAAATCAAGCCCAGTAGCACATTTAACAACTAACAAAATTTCCCAGGGTATTGGATGGAAGACCCCAAGGAAGTCCAGTTTTGCTAGAAAAATATAGAGGGGGTGGTGGAAATCAAGCCCAGTAGCACATTTAACAACTAACAAAAATTCCCAGGGTATTGGATGGAAGACCCCAAGGAAGTCCAGTTTTGCTAGAAAAATATAGAGGGGGTGGTGGAAATCAAGCCCAGTAGCACATTTAACAACTAACAAAATTTCCCAGGGTATTGGATGGAAGACCCCAAGGAAGTCCAATTTTGCTAGAAAAATATAGAGGGGGTGGTGGAAATCAAGCCCAGTAGCACATCTAACAACTAACAAAATTTCCCAGGGTATTGGATGGAAGACCCCAAGGAAGTCCAATTTTGCTAGAAAAATATAGAGGGGGTGGTGGAAATCAAGCCCAGTAGCACATTTAACAACTAACAAAATTTCCCAGGGTATTGGATGGAAGACCCCAAGGAAGTCCAATTTTGCTAGAAAAATATAGAGGGGGTGGTGGAAATCAAGCCCAGTAGCACATTTAACAACTAACAAAATTTCCCAGGGTATTGGATGGGAGACCCCGAGGAAGCCCAGGATCACTATGCGGAGGCATACAAAGGAAAACCAGCTCTGCCCTGACCTGGATAGCTCAAGATAGCTTGTAATCAGATCTCAGAAGCTAAGCAGGGTCCATCCAGGTTAGTAATCGAATGGGAGACCATCGAGGAAGTCCAAGGTTGCTACACAGTCCAAGGTTGCAAGGCAGTGGCAAGTGATGGCAAGCCACCATAATCAGATCTTAGATGCTAAGCAAGGTCAACCCTAGATAGTAAGATGGGAGACCACCAAGGGAGTCCAGGATTTCGACACGTAGGCAGGCAGTGGGAAACTATCTCTGAATGACTTGAGACATAGTCTGTCCAAATGTCTTCTATTTTAACTTTGAACATCTTCTGACCATCCTAGGCCCAAAGGACGTCCAGCTGGTGGAATCAGCTCCCTATGGAAATTCGGGCCCTACCGGATTTACTACCCTTCTGTAGGGCCTGCAAAACAGAGCTATTCTGCCAGAGCTATTTGGTTGGGGCAAGCGGGTGTCCTCACCTTACTGCTCCCATCATATGACAGACCACCCTGCTCTGACGAACTATTCGGATGGCTAGATATCGGGCCTACAGCTATGACATCTATGACTCTCGTGATATCTATATCTTAAATCTATAAAATGCGTTGTACCACCCATGCCGCATATTCTGATTGTTTGTTGATTGTCTTACGGTTTTTATTCTTGGATTTTTACTGTTTTATCGTGATTGTGATCCTCCCTGAGCCCATTATGGGGAAGGGCAGACTATAAATCTACTAAAATAAATGATGGATGGATGGATGGATGGATGGATGGATGGATGGATGGATGGATGGATGGGTGGGTGGGTGGATGGATAGATGGATAGATAGATAGATAGATAGATAGATAGATAGATAGATAGATAGATAGATAGATAGATAGATAGATAGATAGATAGATAGATAGATAGATAGATAGATAGATAGATAGATAGATAGATAGATAGATAGATAGATAGATAGATAGATAGAATACAGCAGTTACAGGATTCCTGTAACTGCTCCATGATTTTGCTATGTGACTTACTGAACACGGGGTTTGAATTCAGGCTAAATTTTCCAGTGGAACTTTCCTGCCTTTCCACTACCCCTCCACCTCATCCCAGGGATCTCCACAAAATGCTACTCCTGAGGGATTGGAGATCCCAAGGTATGAAGAGCAGGAGGTCTCACAACAGCCAAGGGGAATTGGCAGAAATCGCCTCTTCAGTCTGGATCCAGGTCACGGTCTGCAAATCTGGGATGGGTGACATGCCCCGAAAACGGAAATGTTCAGAATATTCGTCAGCTGACCTCGCTTCGTTTCTCACTTGGTAACTTGGCTGTATATGCAAAAGGGAATTCCGGTGCTTGTTTTTCAGATGTTGCTTGTTTTCAACTTCGCAGTCCCTAGAAGATTCCTCTAGGGCAAATGCTTTGAAATTGCTCCGTCAGCTCTTATTCACCTCTTGAGAGCTTGTTTCTGCATCCTGCTCAGATTCATGTTTTAATCAGCAACTTTGTCACACACACCCCTTCCAAAATTATGCCCTAAGTGTTGCTGGTTTTTCAACACTTCTCCCCGCCCCCCCCACATTCATTTCTAATACCCCAGGGTCCTCAGCTTCTTCAGCTAGGGTAAGCAGTTACACAGCAAAACCAGATTCCTGCACCTTGTAACATAAGAGCCCCATGGTGCAGAGTGGTAAAGCTGCAATACTGGAGTCCTTAGCTCTACTCACGACCTGAGTTCGATCCTGGCGGAAGCTGGGTTCAGGTAGCCGGCTCAAGGTTGACTCAGCCTTCCATCCTTCCGAGGTCGGTAAAATGAGTCCCCAGCTTGCTGGGGGGGGGGGGGAAGTGTAGATGACTGGGGGAGGCCATGGCAAACCACCCAGTAAAAAGTCTGCCGTGAAAACGTCGTGATGCGATGTCAACCCAGAGTCAGAAATGACAGGTACTTGCATAGTGGGACTACCTTTACCTTTTTACCTTATAACAGCTGGGTATGGGAGAAAATTTAAGCGGTCATTCTTAACGTTGCATAACAAACTGCAGCTTCAAAATGCCCCCTCTTCTACCCCCATTCCTTAAATCTATGCCTTGCATACTGTTCCTCTAGTTGGTGTAGTGGTGAAGTGTGCAGACTCTTATCTGGGAGAACCGGGTTTGATTCCCCACTCCTCCACTTTCAGCTGCTGGAATGGCCTTGGGTCAGCCATAGCTCTTTCAGAGGTTGTCCTTGAAAGGGCAGCTGCTGTGAGAGCCCTCTTCAGCCCCACCCACCTCACAGGGTATCTGTTGTGTGGGGGGGAAGGAGATAAAGGAGATTGTGAGCCGCTCTGAGACTCTTCGGAGTGGAGGGTGGGATATAAATCCAATTTCTTCTTCTTCTTCTTAAACTATTTTTCCAGTTCTTCTGCTCCCAGCTTCTTCCAGACTCCTCCCTTGTGCTCCGGTTTCACCTCTAACACAAAGTAGCTGAATCCATGGCCCAAACTTGCGAAATTCCCACTCAGCAATCCCATCGAAGGTGTTGGCAGCGGTTTCCAGAATTGTTTTTTTTTTTTTTTGTCTCTCTCTGAGCTTGTCTTCTGCCTGCAGTCTTTGGAGCTGCCCAAGTTCGATTTAGAGCAATTTAGCAGAAGCAATGTCAACCCATTGCGTAATGTTTGTTATATAAGGGGAAACTATTTTTTTTTACCTGAAAATATGGTCCCCCCCCTCCCACCAGAGGGTAAATTTAAAAGGTATCTTACCTGTGGAATGCATCCTAACAGGTGAAGTGCCCTAATGTCCCTTCCTCGGTTCCCTTTATCAACCGACTTGGATGACTGTTGTTACAGAAGGGGCACCGTTTTGAGTCTTGTGCCTCTTCTGGGAGTTTGTCTACTATTCCGTAAACACAGCAACAGTTGAGAAGGTAGAGTCCTGCAGTTCTACAAGGACAAACCTAAAAGAAAGAAAGATATATATGCAGCTAAGCCTGCCCACCCCACCCCCAGTCTGAAAATCTTGATGAACTGGTTGTTCTACAGGATTATCTCAGTCTCATTGCTTTTATTACTTTTATTTCTGACTCAAGTTCCTTTCCAAGGTCCAGATCTGAGGGAATATTAGGGCAAAGTATCCTTGGTGGGCCCCTTGCTCTGGAATAAGAGTCACGCAAACTTGGATCCGCTTTGGTGCAAAATAACGCGTGTTTCAGAGCTGGAAAATAGAAAACACTCAGGTGCGCTCGCTCCTGGTTGCACACCGAAAACCCCTGCCGGTTTGTGCCCAGGGATGCATGCACAAACGTACGGTCCTGAAAGTGGTTTTTCTTGACAAGGCAATCTACCCTCATGCCTCCTAGAGGGCCAAAAGAGAAGGCAAAATGACAAGCGGATTCTTCTGCGTCATCGTTATTTTGAAAACGTTAGGGAGATGTCAAATATTCAGGCGGGTAAAATGAGATCTGTGTGAACGACGAACAACAAACGTTTGAAACAGTTCTGCAAGACACAAGTAAGATACTTACGCTCAAATGATTTGTGTCATGTTACACTTGCATCTAGGAAGGCCCGAGTGTGTGCTCTTTGGAGCCTAGGAGAGCTAGTTGGTGTAGTGGTTGAGGGTATGGACTCTTATTTGGGAAAACCGGGTTTGATTCTCCGCTCCTCCACTTGCAGCAGCTGGAAGGGCCTTGGGTCAGCCATAGCTCTTGTTGGAGTTGTCCTTGAAAGGGCAGCTGCTGTAAGAGCTCTCTCAGCCCCACCTACCTTATAGGGTGTCTGTTGGGGGGGGGGGGGAAGGTAAAGGAGATTTTGAACGCTCTGAGATTTGGAGTATAGGGCAGGATATAAATCCAATATCATCTTCCCTTAACGCAGAAGTCTTCCATAGAAGGGGGGGGGGGCAGACTGTGAGTGCACATGCTGCCCCGTCTGCACAGATCTAGGAAGGTAAGAGCAGTGGGGCTGCATGTGTGCTCCTCTGAGCCTGCCTTCCCTTGCAAGGAAGGTGAGAGTGGTGGGGCAGCACGGTGGCATGTGTGAACATATAAAGCTGGCTTATACTGAATCAAACCCTGGATCCATCAAAGTTAGTCTATTCAGTCTGGCAGTGGCTCTTCAAGGTCTCAAGCTGAGGCTTCCACGCCTTTTTTGCCTGGACCCTTTTGAGTTGGAGATGCCGGGGATTGAACCTGGGACCTTCTGCTTACCAAGCAGATGCTCTACCATTGAGCCACCGTCCCTCCCCTTGAACAGCTGAGGTTTTTCACACCTATTTGCCTGGACCCTTTTTAGTTGGAGTTGCCAGGGATTGAACCTGGGACCTTCTGCTTACCAAGCAGATGCTCTGCCATTCAGCCACCGTCCCTCCCCTTGAACTACTGAGGTTTTTCATGCCTATTTGCCTGGACCCTTTTGAGTTGGAGATGCTGGAGATTAAACCTGGGACCTTCTGCTTACCAAGCAGATGCTCTGCCACTGAGCCACCGTCCCTCCCCTTGAACTACTGAGGTTTTTCATGCCTATTTGCCTGGACCCTTTTGAGTTGGAGATGCTGGAGATTAAACCTGGGACCTGCTGCTTACCAAGCAGATGCTCTACCATTGAGCCACCGTCCCTCCCCTTGAACAGCTGAGGTTTTTCACACCTATTTGCCTGGACCCTTTTTAGTTGGAGTTGCCAGGGATTGAACCTGGGACCTTCTGCTTACCAAGCAGATGCTCTGCCACTGAGCCACCATCCCTCCCCTTGAACAGCTGAGGTTTTTCATGCCTATTTGCCTGGACCCTTTTGAGTTGGAGATGCTGGAGATTAAACCTGGGACCTTCTGCTTACCAAGCAGATGCTCTACCACTGAGCCACCGTCCCTCCCCCTTCCCAGGCTCCAAGGACACCCCGCCGCTCTCACCTTCCCAGGTCTGCCTGATGTTGGGCTGGTGGGGGGCCCTGGGGCACCAGAAACCCTGGTTCCAGCCCTTCATCTGGGTATGCCATAAGGTTACTAGGGCTCCCCTCACCACTAGCAGGGGAAATGTGGTAGAGTTGTCAGCTCCAAGTTGGGAAATTTCAGGAGATTTTGGGGTGGAGCCTGGGAAGGACAGGGACCTCAATGGGGCACAATGCCACAGAGTCCACCCTCTAAAGCATCCATTTTCTCCAGGGGGACCTAATCTCTGTATTCTGGAGATGAGTTGTAATTCCATGAAATCCCTCGGCCCCACCTGAGGCTGATACCCCTTGTATGTCACTGTCCCACCACCCAATGCAGAAGAGGCCAGGATAGACTCCATGACATCCGTCTGCTGTGACTAAAACAGGAACAATGGCTGGAGAGTGATTCCAGTTGCCCTGTTTTGGGGCTTCCAAGTTATCTTGTTCTTGCTTGCCTATACCACCCCTCCTCAATACTGACCATAGGGTTGCCAATCCCCAGGTGGAGGCAGGGGATCCCCTGGTTTGGAGGCCCTCCCCCCACTTCAGGGTCGTCAGAAAGAGGGGGGAGGGGAGGGAAATATCTGCTGGGAACTCTATTATTCCCTAGGGAGATTTATTCCCATAGAAAATCATGGAAAATTGATCTGCGGGTATCTGGGGCTCGGGGGGGGGTGCTGTTTTTTGGGGTAGAGGCACCATATTTTCAGTATAGCATCTAGTGCCTCTCCCCAAAATACCCCCCAAGTTTTGAAGAGATTGGACCAGGGGGTCCAATTCTATGAGCCCCAAAAGAAGGTGCCCCTATCCATTATTTCCTATGGAAGGAAGGCATTGAAAAGGTGTGCCGTCCCTTTCAATGTGAGGGCCAGAATTCCCTTTGGAGTTCAATCATGCTTGTAACAGCCTTGATCTTGGCTCCACCCCTAATGTCTCCTGGCTCCACCCCCAAAGTCTCCTGGCTCCAAAGTCCCCAGATATTTCTTGAATTGGACTTGGCAACCCTAACTGACCACTTGGGCTTTTTTTGTAGCAGGAACTCTTTTGCATATTAGGCCACAGACCTACAGGGCCTACTGTAAGCTCCAAGAGGATTGGCTGCATCCGGGGTGCATAGCCTAATATGCAAAGGAGCTCCTGTTAGAATTCCACCCAGACTGGACCAAAGTCACCAGCAAGCTTTCCCGGCAGAGTGGAATTCAACAGCACATCTATTAAAATTGGAACACTTTCCCTATGAAAAAAGATTAAAACGCTTGGGGTTCTTTAGCTTGGAGAAACGTCCAAGCTAAAGAGAAATGTGACACAATAGAGGTTTACAAGATTATGCATGAGACAGAGAAGGTAGAGAAAGAGGTACTTTTCTCCCTTTCTCACAATACAAGAACTCGTGGACACTCCATGAAATTGCTGAGCAGTCGGATTAGAACAGATAAAAGGAAGTCCTTCTTCACCCAAAGGGTGATTAACACGTGGAATTCACTGCCACAGGAGGTGGTGGCTGCTACAAGCATAGACAGCTTCAAGAGGGGATTGGATAAACATCTGGAGCAGAAATCCATCAGTGGCTATTAGCCACGGGGTATTGATGGAACTCTCTGGAGCAGTGATGCTCTGTATTCTTGGTGCTTGGGGGGGGGCACAGTGGGAGGTCTTCTAGCCCCACTGGTGGACCTCCTGATGGCACTTGGGTTTTTTGGCCACTGTGTGACACAGAGTGTTGGACTGGATGGGCCGTTGGCCTGAACCAGCATGTTATCTTCTTAAGATACAGAGATTATTAGCACGGCCCCTGCATAAGAGTGGAATTCAAACCTGTGTCTCCCAAACCCCAGTCCAACCTTTGAATCATCACACCACAGTGGCTTTCAGTTTTAGGCAGGGGTCATTGCATAGAGAAAGAGGTGCCAGAGCTCATTAGCACAACTCATTTGCATACGCCACACACACCCTTGACATCACCGGAAGGTGTACACAATTTTATCAGCTCAGCATCTACCTTCAAAGGCTTCTTGAATCAGAATTTTCATAATAAAACCTTACTCACGTCCTACTTTTTGAATTACTTTCTCCCCTGTGGCCACAGTGGCATGATGAAGATTTCCATCTGTCTGCTTGATATATTTTGGTTATTTTTCTCTTTTCTTTGCAGTGGGGGGGGGGTGGGAATAGGAGAAAGTTTGTCAAATTTTGGACTTCAGCAAAATTCTCAAAGGGGGTTGGAACAATGGAGTCCAGAAGCAAATTTTTTGGGGGGTGGGATGAAAGAAAGAAAGAAAGAAAGAAAGAAAGAAAGAAAGAAAGAAAGAAAGAAAGAAAGAAAGAAAGAAAGAAAGAAAGAAAGAAAGAAAGAAAGAAAGAAAGAGCACAATAAAATTTAGAGGTCCTGGGACTCCACTCCTGTGGAGTTCTGCCCTGTGTGAGCTCCTGGTTTTAGGTATCCAATGCCTGCAGCATCCTGCTGTATATTTACCCAAAACGGAAACTGTACATTTTCCTCCTCCACACAATGAATCCCTTCCCCAAAAATGTGCACTTTTCTCAAAATGATTTGCATGCCAACAAAGGAGTATTACGCGTAGATTATACATATCAACATATAACATATACTGCACATATAACACACAGTGTGCATGCACGACAAATCCACAAAGCAAAGAGAAAAGAGCGGAGCGCTGAAGTCATTGATAAATGTAACATAACGTAAAAAGAAATGAGCAGTTGCTTGTCCCCAGTTGAACTAGAGAACTGTTGATGATAGACATGTCGTTCACACGCACGTGAGCGCTGGTTATATCTGCAAATCCAATATCCAAAGGAATCCAATATCAATAGCTGGCAAACTTTCTAAAAAAAACACTGGGAAAAAAGAAGTGCGTGGGCAGACGAGATCAGAAATATTAAAGACTGATGAGTTTGCAGTGATTGCTTGTGTTTGGCTCTATTCCCAACTGCTTTCATTAGCAAGTATTTTTGTACCATTGGCAAGCCCTCATGGCTATTGCACGGATTGCAAGCTTATTCCCGAGACTACTTCAGTTGTTCAGCCTGGTTAACCACAAAAAAAGCCAGATAAAATAACTGACTGCGTCAATGTAACTATGGATAAATGGTGAGGGCAAACCACGACCAAAACTATCGCCTATATGCATAGCGTTTATACGCGTCTGTATGCATACAGGTTGGCGGTATATGTATATACCGGGGATGGCCAAACTTGCTTAACGTAAGACCCACATAGAATAAATGTATGAAGATTTTGTACGAAAATGGCTTTTTATGGTATATTCTGTCTTTTGACCTTATATGTGGTTTTTAATTGTTGTTAGCTGCCCTGAGCCTGTTAGGGGAGGGTGGGCTATAAATATAATTTTTTAAAAAAATGTCAGAGTTGCAAGACGTGAACATCAGATGTGTGAGAGCTGGAAGGAAGGAAGGAAAATAGATGGGAGAGGGAGGGGAGGTAGAGGTGGAAAGAAAGCATCTTTAAATGCATTCTCTAAACTACTGGCTGGCTTGAATAAATGATTTAAAGAGAGAAATGTCTTCTCCAAGCCAGCTGACAGGGCAGTGGGAGCTTCAGAAGCGACACAATATGTGTGAAAGAGCTGCATTTCAGCCAATCCTGTTATATCTTTTTTTTTGTTTCATTGATTTCCCTCTTTTAACCCTTTCTAAAGCCTTTATTGTGGAGGGCAGGCGGTATGGTATAGCCTGATCTCATCAGATCTAAGAAGGTAAGCTGAGAGACCACCAAGGAAGGCTCTGCAGAGGAAGGCCATGGCAAACCAAACCACCTCTGTTTAATCCCTTGCCATGAAAGCCCCTCGCTGGGGTCACCATGACAAAATGACCCCTGCTACCAATAGATGGCGATCTGTTGTAACACAGCTGTTGAATCTCCCAACCCTATCTATCTATCTATCTATCTATCTATCTATCTATCTATCTATCTATCTATCTATCTATCTATCTATCTATCTATCTATCTAT
The DNA here is from genome assembly GCF_032191835.1 of Heteronotia binoei. Classification (NCBI taxonomy): domain Eukaryota; kingdom Metazoa; phylum Chordata; class Lepidosauria; order Squamata; family Gekkonidae; genus Heteronotia; species Heteronotia binoei. Next base: position 61,549,955 of record NC_083236.1, on the reverse strand, counting down.
CTATCTATCTATCTATCTATCTATCTATCTATCTATCTATGTGTGCCATTGATGGAACAATAACACATGCTAGGGAGTCGACCACAGTAGGCGCAACAAGCCAGGGAAGGCCAGTGTAGATGGTCTGCTGACAAAAATATATAGAAGGATGGACTTGAGCTGGTCCCTAGTGGAATTTCTTCCAACAGTCTTTTATATGGCATTATCAATAAATCCTCAAAACATTTATAAAATTCGATTGGCAATCTATCCAAACCGGGTGCCTTGTTATTCTTTTGTTTTTTTCATTGCCTCTACTATTTCTTGCATTGTTATTGAATTTCCTAATAATTTCTTCTGATATTTGCTTTAGTTTACATTGTTCTAAATATTTTTCTCGCATGAGTTCCGGCACTACTTGTCCTCTATAAAGTCTCTGAAATTTTTTTTTTTTACGGTTTCTTCTATTTGGGCTTTCTGTGACACTTCCACCTGATTTTCGTCTTTTAAGGATCCAATAATTTTCTTCTCTCTTTGCTTTCTCAGTTTATAAGCGAACCATCTGCTGGTCTTATTTGCATTCTCAAAATAATTTTGTTTAGTCCACTTTAACTTCTTCTCCAAAGAGCCAGTTTGGTGTAGTGGTTAAGTGTGCGGACTCTTATCTGGGAGAACTGGGTTTGATTCCCCACTCCTCCACTTGCACCTGCTAGCATGGCCTTGGGTCAGCCATAGCTCTGGCAGAGGTTGTCCTTGAAAGGGCAGCTGCTGTGAGAGCCCTCTCCAGCCCCACCCACCTCACAGGGTGTCTGTTGTGGGGGAGGAAGGGAAAGGAGATTGTGAGCTGCTCTGAGACTCTTCAGAGTGGAGGGCGGGATATAAATCCAATATCTTCATCTACCTCACAGGGTGTCTGTTGTGGGGGAGGAAGGGAAAGGAGATTGTGAGCCGCTCTGAGACTCTTCGGAGTGGAGGGCGGGATATAAATCCAATATCTTCATCTCCCTCACAGGGTGTCTGTTGTGGGGGAGGAAGGTAAAGAAGATTGTGAGCCGCTCTGAGACTCTTCGGAGTGGAGGGCGGGATATAAATCCAATATCTTCATCTACCTCACAGGGGGTCTGTTGTGGGGGAGGAAGGTAAAGAAGATTGTGAGCCGCTCTGAGACTCTTCGGAGTGGAGGGCGGGATATAAATCCAATATCTTCATCTACCTCACAGGATGCCTGTTGTGGGGGAGGAAAGTAAAGGAGATTGTGAGCTGCTCTGAGACTCTTCGGAGTGGAGGGCGGGATATAAATCCAATATCTTCATCTTCTTCTTCAATTCCTCCGACAATAACAAATTAATTTGATGTTGTATCATTTGAATCTTCATTCTAATTTCTTCTGTACTTCTTTCCTTTTGTAATTTTTCTTGTTTATTTAAACTTCCGAGTAGTTCATTATACTTCAGCATGATGATGATGATGATGATGATGATGATGATGATGATGACGACGATGACGATGGTGATCATGGTCTTTTTGTTGTTGTTGTTGTTCAGTCACACAGTCGAGTCTGACTCTTTGTGACCCCATGGACCAAGTCACACCAGGCCCTCCTGTCTTCCACCATCCTCCGAAATGTGCTCAAATTCATGTTTGTTACATCAGTAACGCTGTCCAGCCCTCTCATCTTTGCCGTCCCCTTCTTCTTTGCCTTCTGTCTTTCCCAGCATCAGGATCTTCTCCAGGGAGTGCTCCCTTCCCCTTGGGTGGCCAAAGTATTGAGCTTCAGCATCTGACCTAAGAACTAAGTGGTCTTGGTTAGCATCAAAAGGAAAAGTGTAGCTGATTGGCTCTATGAGGAAGCATTCCCATGCAAAACATGATCCAAAAGTAAATAGGCAGGTAAAGGACAATTACCCCTGGAGCCTGGATTTTCAAGGAATTTGGATTCCATGAGAACTGAACAAGAGGAGTGAAGGAGTAAGCAGTTTCTGGACATTTCATTTTTGAGCCCTGTGGATCCTTTTCCTTAGTGATATTTTTGTATACTGTGTTTTTTGGTATTATTTCAAACAAACAGAGACAACAAAGAGAGACTTTATATGATTTATATCTTTTATTGTGTGGTTTGTTGTACACAGTTGCTGGTTGCTTTTCTTCTGTTGTATTGCCACTTTCTTTGGTAGGACAAAAATAGATAGAATGATAATCCGTCTCCAACAATTTTATTTATTTATTTATTTATTTATTTATTTATTTGTTTGTTTGTTTGTTTGTTTGTTTGTTTATTTATTTATTTATTTATTTTATTTAGAATTTATATCCCGCCCTTCCCACAAGTGGCTCAGGGCGGCTTCCAGCATTAGATCCAACATAAATTAAACAATATTTAAACATGTAAGGGAATAACTTTAAAACAGATAAAACAGATAAAACCATAAAATTAATAAATATTCCAATATATACAGAGATCTGGCAGGTTGCATTAAAATTCTCAAGCTAGGTGTAGGCTAACCGGAAGAGGGTTGTTTTACAGGCCCTGCGGAACTGAACAAGGTCCCGCAGGGCCCTCACCTCTTCCGGTAGCTGATTCCACCATGTAGGGGCCATAACAGAGAAGGCCCTTTCTCTTGTAGTAGCTTTCAAGCGGGCTTCTTTCGGCCCAGGGACAGTAAGGAAGTTTTGTGATCCCGACCTCAGTACTCTCTGGGGAACATGCGGGGAGAGACGGTCCTTCAGGTAGACAGGTCCCAAGCCATATAGGGCTTTAAAGGTGATGACCAGCACCTTGTACCGGACTCGGTATATCACTGGAAGCCAGTGCAGAGTCCGAAGACCCGGCTGAATGTGCTCCCACTTTGGGAGGCCCAATAACAGCCGGGCCGCGGCATTCTGCACCAGCTGCAATTTCCGAGTTCGGGACAGGGGCAGCCCCATGTAGAGGGCATTACAGTAGTCCAACCTCGAGGTGCCATAGCATGGATCACTGTTGCTTAGGTCGTCGCGCTCCAGGAAGGGGGCCAACTGCCTTGCCCGCCTAAGGTGAAAAAACGCGGACTTGGCAGCGGCTGCTATCTGAGCCTCCATCTTTAAGGAAGGCTCCAATAACACCCCCAAGCTCTTGACCTTGTCCGCCGCTATCAGCGGCGCACCGTCAAAGGCTGGTAGGGGGGATTCCCCCTCCCGGGCCTGTTCTGCCCAAGCCCAAGGAAGGTTCTTTGGACTTTAACGAAGTGAGTTCCTTGGGGCTGAAGGGACCAGCGCCTTTGTTCTGTCTGGGTGTGTCTGGGATCATCCGCCTTCTTGCTTTCCAAGAGCTTTTGGTGATGGTGGAAAGTGCACAACTGACCATAGGGTTTTCAAGACAAGAGACAAAGAGAGATGATTTGCCATTGCCTGCTTCTGTGGAGCCACCTTGGACTTTCTTGTAGCAGGAACTCCTTTGCACATTAGGCCACCCCCCCCCCGATGTAGCCAATCCTCCAAGAGCTCACAGGGCTCTTAATACAGGGCCTACTGTAAGCTCTTGGAGGACATGGTACATCAGGCCTAATATGCAAAGGAGTTCCTGCTACAAAAAAGCCCCGGTGGTCTCCCATCCAAGGGCTGAGCAGGGTTGACTTTACCTAGCTTCTGAGATCTGATGAGATTGAGTTAGGTTGGGCCACATTGGTCATTTGTAATCCTGCTTTGGCACTTTCTGAGAGCCATTCAGGGGTAGTGGTCAAGTGCATGGACTGAGAGAACCGGATTTGATTCCCCACTCCTCCACATGCCAGTGCTGGAATGACCTTGGGTCGGTTATAAATCTGTCAGAGCTGTTCTGGAAAGAGCAGTTTCTGTCAAAGCTCTCTCAGCCCCAGCTACCTCACAGGGTGTCAATTGTGGGAAGGGGAAAAGAAAGGGGATTATAAGCCACTCTGAGACTCCTTTGGAAGTGAAAGATGGGTATAAAACCAAACTACTCATCTTCCTCCTCCCTCTTCTTCCTCTCCTCCTTATTCCCTTCAGCAGGAATCATTTCAGGTCTTCGCTGCTTACTGCCAAAAATGCGGTGTCATCTACATATCTCACATTACTAATGTCCTTCCAGCATTTTCACACCACCTTAATCTAATCTAATCTAGTTTCCCTTACAGGTTCTACTTATGAATTGAAGAGATAGGGAGATAACATACCTTCTTGTCTGGCACCTTTGCTAATAGGAAACCGTTCAGTTTCTTCATGTTCTGTCGTAACAATGGCCTCTTTTCCAGAATGCAGGTTGCGTATCATACAATCAGATCTTGCGGCATGCCCATTTCTTTTAAACCGACTGTAGCTTTTCATGACCCACATGGTCAAAAGCTTGCTGATCTCTATGAAACACAAGCTGAAATTCACTTCTATGCTCCACCAACCAACGCAAATTTGATCCAAGCGGGCAGCCATGTTGGTCTGAAGCAGCTGAACAAAGCAGGCGTTAAGTTTCACCTTTAAGACCAACAAAGTTTTATTCAGAACATAAGCTTTTGTGTGCTAAAAGCACACTTCTTCAGATGAGGGGATCGGGTACAGTGAATTTGCAATATGATCTCTAGTGACTCTTTCTGAATCCAGCTTGAACATCTGTTATTTCTCATCCCGTTATGTAACAATTTGAACATCATTTTACTCGTGTGAGAAATTAACATGGTGATCCCATAGTTGCTGCAGTGTTTGATGTCTCCTCCCCACCCCCACCCCCACCCCACTCCGAACTGGACTATTAATTGGCCAGCTCTAGACTTCCAGCCTGTGAGCCACTGTTTTGTTTTCCGTATTTGTTGGCATATCCTTCTAAGATTTTGATGGACTCCATTTCCTATGGCTTGTGTTGTGTATGTGACTCGTGAATCTGGAATACTGTGTAAAAATCTGGTCACCACACCTCAAAAAAAGATATTATAGCATTGGAGAAAGTCCAGAAAAGGGCAACTAGAACGATTAAAGGGTAGGACACTTTCCTATAAAGAAAGGTTAAAACGCTTGGGGCTCTTCAGCCTTGGAGAAGCGTCAACTGAGGGGTGACATGATAGAGGTTTGCAAGGATTATGCATGGATCGTAGAAGGTAGAGAAAAGAAGTACTTTTCCTCCCTTCTCAAAATACAAGAACTCGTGGGCATTCAATGAAATTGCTGAGTAGTCAGGTTAGAACTGATAAAAGGAAGTCCTTCACCAAAAGGGCGATTAACATGTGGAATTCACTGCCCACAGGAGGTGGAGGGCAGCTACAAGCATAGACAGCTTCAGAGGAATTGGATAAACATATGGAGCAGAGGTCCATCAGTAGCTATTAGCCACAGAGTATAGATGGAACTCTGTCTGGGGCAGTGATGCTCTGTATTCTTGGTGCTTGGAGGGGCAACAGAGTGCTTCTATTGCCTGGCCCCACTGGTGGACTTCCTGATGACACCTGGTTTTTTTTGGCCACTGTGTGACACAGAGTGTTGGACTGGATGGGCCATTGGCCTGATCCAACATGGCTTCTCTTCTATGACACAGAGTGTTGGACTGGATGGGCCATTGGCCTGATCCATCATGGCTTCTCTTATGTTCTTCTGTGACAAAGAGTGTTGGAGCTGGATGGGCCATTGGCCCTGATCCAACATGGCTTCTCTATGTTCTTATGAATGTTCTTCCTCAGGGTTCCTGCCTGGCTCATTGGTGCCTGGAGGACTAAGCCTGGGGAAACTCTAGAACAATGGGCAGTAGGATTAAAATCCCTGCTACCTGGTCCAATCACAGGCACGCTGCTGGTTCAAACAATCCAATGGCGTCCAGCGTAGGAACCCAGGACTGTATATCGTTGGCCCAGTTAAGCAGTTTAGTTCAGTCGTTACCATGCTGTACTGGATAAAGAGAGCTATGATCACTGCCACCTCACCTCTTCTATGCGTTGAACCCACTATATCAGGGGTGGCCAAAGTTCCTTACGTAGGAGCCACATAGAATAAATGTCAAATGTTTGAGAAGCCACAGCGCAGCCACAGAGGTTTGAGAGCTGCAAGATATGAAGGGAGGAAGGAAAGGAAGAAAGAAAGCAAAAAAAAAAAATGAGGGGAGGGGAGAGAGGTGGAAAGAAAGCAACTTTAAATGCATTCTCCAAGCTGTTGGCTAGCTTGTTGAATTGGCTCATGGGCAATGGGGGCTTGGAGAGCCACATAATATGTGTGAAAGAGCCACATGTGGCACCTGAGCCACAGTTTGCCCACCCCTGCACTATATTATAGTTTGGAAGAACTCTTTTGGTATCTCATCTACTCTACAAAGCATTAGTTTGGAAGGAGGCATCGTTGAAAGGAATGCCAAAAGGAACAAAAAGGCTTCACTCACTGGTGGAAGATGGCAAAAAAAGGCGGCGGATGACACTCCTTGGAGAGAGAGTCCGAGAACATTGGTGCTGTGACCAAGAACGCTCTCCCTCAAGTCTGCCACCTGCCCTAATTTGAAAGGCAGGGGCAAGCCAAAGTAGGGCCTAGGGTTGCCAAGTCCAATTCAAGAAATATCTGGGGACTTTGGGGGTGGAGCCAGGAGACTTTGGGGGTGGAGCCAGGAGAAATTGGGGGTGGGGCCAGAAGACATTGGGGGTGGAGCAGGAACAAGGGTTGTGACAACCATCATTGAACTCCAAAGGGAGTTCTGGCCATCACATTTAAAGGGACCCGCACACCTTTTCAATTCCTTCCTTCCTTCCATAGGAAATAATGAAGGATAGGGGCACCTTTTGGGGGGGCTTATAGAATTGGACCCCCTGGTTCAATCCTTTTGAAACATGAGGGTGGTTTTGAGGAGAGGCACTGGATGCCTATGCTGAAAATTTGTTGCCTCTACCTCAAAAAACAGCCCTCCCAGATACCCACGGATCAATTCTCCATTATTTCCTATGAGAATAAGACTCCATAGGGAATATTAGAGTTCCCAACAGACATTTCCCATCCCTGCCCCCACTTTCTGATGACCCTGAAGCGGGGGGAGGGCCTCCAAACTGGGGATCCCCTGCCTCACCTGGGGATTGGCAACCCTAGCAGGGCCTCCAAAGATTATCATAATGGTCAGGCAGATTCATAAGGGATTAGACCAGGGTGTTGAACTCATTTGTAATGAGGGCTGGATCTGACATAAATGATACCTTGTTGGGCCGCGCCGTGTGTGTCATAAAATGTAATGCCAAGTAGTGGAGATATAGACATTATAAAGGACACAGACAAATACAATTAACAATTTAGGAAAGAAGATGATGAAGATGATATTGGATTTATATCCCGCCCTCCACTCCAAAGAGTCTCAGAGTGGCTCACAATCTCCTTTACCTTCCTCCCCCACAACAGACACCCTGTGAGGTGGGTGGGGCTGGAGAGGGGCTCTCACAGCAGCTGCCTTTCAAGGACCACCTCTGCCAGAGCGATGGCTGACCCAAGGCCATTCCAGCAGCTGCAAGTGGAGGAGTGGGGAATCAAACCCCGGTTCTCCCAGATAGAGTCTGAACACTTAACCACTACACCAAACTGGCTCTCCCCCAAAAAAAAACCCTTAAAGCATGCTTAAAAGATTAGCACACTTGCAAGATTTTGTTTATTTAACAGTTTCTAATAACTGACACCTCTTGCTCTGAATTATCCCTCAAAATCTGGAGACTATGTCTGCACTGTAGCAATCTTGAGTATGTGGTTCAAGTGTGTGTCTGCAAGTTGCAAGCCTAATTTTGGTTCATTGACATTCCTTACAGAAAACTCATGGTCAATGCTTTGAGCCTAAGACCCAGGGGGGAAACATGAAATGGCTGGGCATTGTGAGCTTTTGTACATAAGTTGCTTCGTGTGCTGGTCAGCCAGTGGAGAAAATAGAGCCTTTGATCTGCAGCTCCTGTGCAAGCCTGGCAAAGCAAGCAGTGATGCAGAAGGAAGCAAAAGAGAGAGAAGAAAGCAGATGAGAGTGAGTTGCTCATGGGCCTGATGGGAACCTTCCGGAGGCCTGTTCTGGCTCTCACTCCCCTTCAGGTATGTTGGTCCCAAACTATATCAAGCTTTGAGGGTTAAGACCAGCACATAGAATCATGTTCCCACTAGGATCTTTCCTAATGTTTCATTCCAGAGAGCCGAGACAGAGTCAAATTGCCTGAGGTATGAACTTCTCAGAATGATCAATAATATTAGCGAAATTCAGTGTGTGTCTTGCAGCTGTTTACAGATTGCCAAAATTCCACCAATACTTTCTATTATGTGCTTTTTTTGGAATGGAATTCAAGATCTAGTCAGCAGTGAAACTTGTTAACAGATTTTGAAAAGACAATATACTAGAAGAAAAATTACAGAAGCTTGTTATCTCTGTTTTTTTTTTATCAAGGTGTGTTGTTGCAAGAAGAAGAAAAGTGGGGCATAAAAACCTTCCTTTCTTTCTTCTTCTTTCTTTCTTTCTTCTTTCTTTCTTTCTTTCTTTCTTTCTTTCTTTCTTTCTTTCTTTCTTTCTTTCTTTCTTTCTTTCTTTCTTTCCTTCTTTCCTTCTTTCCTTCTTTCCTTCTTCTGCTTCTTCTGCTTCTTCTTCCAATTATTCCCTTGCAGCATAAGCAATTTGCACCATGTTGAAAGAAGAAGATCCCAAAGGAATAATATCAGGATATCTGATGAGTCCAAATTCTGTAAAGTATCAATTAACAATTACAGGCTTACTGTAACCGCTGGCAAGAAGGCAATCGCTAAAAAAATTGGCAAGATACCAAACATTCTTATAATTAAAAAATGGATGAAGAAGGTGTGGCAAATACCTAAACTGAGTGAGTGTGTTCATTAATGAGATGGTAGACAAGGTAAACTCCCGTGTGCACACGAAAGCTTATGTTCTAAATAAAACTAAGATGGTCTTAAAGATGCAATTGACTCCTATTTTGTTCTTTTGCAACAGGAAGTGCCTTTTGAAGGACGTTTCAGGTCTGGCCTTACCAATCGGATGCTATTTAAAGAAACAGATGTAGTCATACTTTGTACATGTTGCATACAATGTTCCCTTTAAGCTGCAGAGTATTGTGAGCAAAAATTCTACTTTGTGAGCTACTGGTATTAAACTTGTGAGCTACTGGCATTTAAGTAGTGAGCTACTGCATAAATTAGTGTGCTTCGGGGCCATTTTTCCTGAGCTAAGACAAAAATGTGCGAACTGGAGGTTAAAAATCTGTAAACTAGCTCACACTAACTCAGGGCGTTTTCCCACATAGCTTACCTCGGAGCGACGTCCCTCTTCACCGCGCAGCGTCTGCGTGGATTTCGCACCAACTGCTCCGCATAACCAGGAAGAGCTGCGGCTTTTGCGTCGCAGATGTAAACTGGTTTTTAGCGGTTTACATCTGCGACGCAAAAGCCGCGGCTCTTCCTGGTTATGCGGAGCAGTTGGTGCGAAATCCGCGCAGACGCTGCGCGGTGAAGAGGGACGTCGCTCCGAGGTAAGCTATGTGGGAAAACGCTCTCAGTTTAGAGGGAACACTGGTTGCATACCCCTTTACAAGTTGTACGGAGAACAGTTACTATGTCGTGCAGCTTTGTAGATGTTCTTCATAGAAGATTGTTATGTATTCAAGATATACCATCACGTTGTTATGGTCAGTAAATATAATTTATCACTTTACAAACTATAGTACATAGATCCAGGTGAGCAGCCATGTTGGTCTGAAGCTGCAGAACAAAGCAGAGTCAAGTAGGACCTTTAAGACCGATGAAGTTTTATTCGGAATGGAAGCTTTCGTGTGCTTTAAACCAGTGGCCCCCAACCTTTTTTGGCTCCAGGGACCAGTTCTGTGGTAGACAATTTTTCCACGGGCTGGGGGGGAAGGGGTATGGTTTTGGGATGATACAATTCTGCACTTTATTTCTATTCATTTGGTGTGGTGGTTAAATGTGCGGACTCTTATCTGGGAGAACCGGGTTTGATTCCCCACTCCTCCACTTGCAGCTGCTGGAATGGCCTTGGGTCAGCCATAGCTTTTGCAGAGGTTGTCCTTGAAAGCGCAACTTTGGGGGAGAGCTCTCTCAGCCTTACCCACCTCCCAGGGTGTCTGTTGTGGGGGAGGAAGGTCAAGGAGATTGTGAGCAGCTCTGAGATTCAGAACGGAAGGGAGGATATAAATCCAATGTCGTCTTATTATTACATTGTAATATATAATGAACTGGAGACCCATGGCGCAGAGTGGTAAAGCTGTAGTACTGCAGTCAGAGCCCTCTGCTCACAACCTGAGTTCGATCACAGCGGAAGCTGGTTCAGGTAGCCGGTTCCAGGTTGACTCAGCCTTCCATTCTTCCAAGGTTGGTAAGATGAGTACCCAGCTTGCTGGGGGGAAATGTAAAAGACTGGGGAAGGCAATGGCAAACCACCCCGTAAAAAGTCTGCCGTGAAAATGTTGTGAAAGCAATGTCACCCCAGAGTCGAAAATGACTGGTGCTTGCACAGGGGACTACCTTTTGTAATATATGATGAAATAATTATACAACTATAATGAAATAATTACGTAGAGGATGGTGTGGAATTGTTTTCTGTGGTCCCGGAAGGTAGGACCAGAACCAATGGGTTGAAATTAAATCAAAAGAGTTTCCGGCTCAACATTAGGAAGAACTTCCTGACCGTTAGAGCGATTCCTCAGTGGAATAGGCTTCCTCGGGAGGTGGTGGGCTCTCCTTCCTTGGAGGTTTTTTAAACAGATTTTTTTTTAAAGCAATGAAGATCTTGTGAATTTTAAGGGAAGTGTTTGTGAGTTTTCTGCATTGTGCAGAGGGTTGGACTAGATGACCCTGGAGGTCCCTTCCAACTCTATGATTCTATGATTCTAACTCACAGCTCAGTTGCTAACAGGCCACCGACTGGAACCGGTCCACGGACCGGGGGTTGGGGACTCCTGCCCTAAGCACAGTTCGTCAGACAGCAGGATGGAATGGCTAGCAGTCCTAAATATAGAGAAAGCACCCCCTTTCCCTATATTTAGGACTGCTTGCCATTCCATCCTACTGTCTGAAGTGTGCTTAGAGCACAGGAAAGCTTACATTCTGAATAAAACAATAGTACAGTTATTCAACGTGACGTTAGGGGGAGCTTTAATCACAACATTTGTCCATGTAGTTTCACTGCATTGCGCTATGAGCCATTTCTGTTAGGGTTGCCAGGTCCAATTCAAGAAATATCTGGGGACTTTGGGGGTGAAGCCAGGGGATGTTGGGGGCGGAGCCAGGCTCAAGGTTGTGGCAAGCATAATCGACCTCCAAAAGGGAGTTCTGGCCATCACACTTAAAGGGACTGTACACCATTTAAATGCTTTCCCTCCATTGGAAATAATGAAGGATAGGGGCACCTTCTTTTGGGGCTCATAGAATTGGACCCCTTGGTCCAAATGTTTTGAAACTTGGAGGGTATTTTGAGGAGAGGCATTGGATGCTATGCTGCAAATTTGGTGCCTCTATCTAAAAAAACAGCGCCCCCCCCAGAACCCCAGATACTGCAGATCAATTCTCCATTATATCCTATGGGAATCAGTCTCCATAGGGAATAACGGAACGCCCAGCAGACATTTCCCTCCCCTCTCCTCTGCTTTCTGATGACCCTGAAGTGGGGGGAGGGCCTCCAAACTGGGGGATCCGCTACCCCCACCTGGGGATTGGCAACCCTATACAGGGCCCACTGTAAGCTCTTAGAGGATTGGCTACATCCGGGGGAGGGGTGTCGCCTAATATGCAAAAGAGTTCCTGCTACAAAGAAAGCCCTGATTTGAACATGAGGCTGAGACATTCTTGAGATATAAATTGTTTATGCGTTCATATTACAAAGTTTGATATTAGTGTGACACAGTTTTTATTCATTGTTGCTAGCACTGGGAGGCTAAGCAAGCAAGCAAAAAGGAGGCACACGGCTGTAAATTACTGGTAAATCGATATAGTTGAACAAAGGGCTTTTCAGAAAGTATTCAAAAAGTAACAAAATAGAAACATTCACAAAGTGTAACAATACACGTGTATAGTATATCCGATATTCCAACAAGACTCGTGTACAAACCGCAAAAGAAGCGGACACAGAAATCTACATTGTATATCAAAATCCACCACAATTCTCACAAAATTCATATTAGGACTCAGTCCATATTTCAGAGATAGCAAGTGGGTAAGGAAGTTGCAAGAGACCCCCACATGTTTCAATGACGGGGCCGCACGCTGGAGCCGGCCGTTTCACTGGTCTGCTTTGTCGGATATTCCGATTGGGGGAGCTCCGCTTCAGTTCAATTCAGAAATGTTTCTTGACATGAGTTCTAGAATCTTGGCTCCTCCCAAACGTCCGGCTGAAAACTCTATGGAGGTCACTAGAATTTGGCTGTAACCCTCCCATTTTCTCAATGCCGACACTGGACATTTCAGAGGACCAACTCAGTCAGGCGGTTTTTCTTAATCTGGTTCCAAAAGGCCTTTCCTTCTCAATTCTAGCTGGGGGGGTGGAGGGAAGGGGGCAAATTGAGGCATGTAAATGGAGAAATCTCTCACCCAGCCTCCGATCTTCCTGGTTGCCCTTTACTAAATGAGATACATTTCCTCCCCAGCATTTCAGAGACGAAAATGGCAATGCTTTGATGTAAATGTTAATGGCCCTCATTTCCAAGCTCAGAGCCGCTGCTTAATTCTTCGTGGAGACACAATGCTGACGGATCGCTCTCTCTGCCTGGCTCACACGCCCTTTTTAGGTAGGGTTGTCAACTCCAAGTTGGAAAATTCTTGTTAGGGTTGCCAATACGGTGGCCAAATTCCCCATGGCCTCTGGCTTTGTGTGCATGGTGCGATGACATAACCCGCAAGTGATGGCATGATGACATAACCCGCAAGTGATGGCATGATGACATCACCGCAAGTGATGGCATGATGACATCACCGCAAGTGATGGCATGATGACATCACCGCAAGTGATGGCATGATGACATCACCTGCAAGTGATGTCATCATACCAGAGACATTGCGTGCTGGCCATTCAAGGCATTTCTGGGAAAGCTCTATGGTTTTCCTGGACACGCTAGCATTTTGGAAAGTACCGTAGAGTTTCCCCTCCCAAAATGCTAGAGTGTCCAGGGAAAACCATAGAGTTTTCCTGGAAATGCCTAGAGTGACTGGCATGTGCCGGTGCCGGCACACCGAAATCACTCACGGGTGATGTCACTCGTGCGCCAGCAACATTGGGGGAGGTTCTCCCCACTGGCCCAATGTGGACTGGTGGCTTGGGAACCTCACAAGTGGGAGAACCCCCACCCAGCCTGGGACTTGGAAACCCTAGTTGCCAACCTCCAGGTAGGGTCTGAAGATCCTCCACTTTTACAGTTGATCTGCAGCTGACAGAGGCAGGCCTGTAGCTAACCAGGGGCCCACAGGGCCTGGCCCCCAAACAGTGATACAGAGTTTTGGACTGGATGGGCCATTGGCCTGATCCAACATGGCTTCTCTTATGTTCTTCTGTGACACAGAGTGTTGGACTGGATGGGCCATTGGCCTGATTCAACATGGCTTCTCTTATGTTCTTCTGTGACACAGAGTTTTGGACTGGATGGGCCATGGGCCTGATCCAACATGGCTTCTCTTATGTTCTTCTGTGACACAAAGTTTTGGACTGGATGGACCATTGACCTGATTCAACATGACTTCTCTTATGTTCTTCTGTGACACAGAGTGTTGGAATGGATGGGCCATTGGCCTGCTCCAACATGGCTTCTCTTATGTTCTTCTGTGACACAGAGTGTTGGACTGGATGGGCCGTTGGCCTGATCCAACATGGCTTCTCTTGTGTTCTTCTGTGACACACAGTGTTGGACTGGATGGGCCATTGGCCTGATCCAACATGGCTTCTCTTATGTTCTTCTGTGAAACAGAGTGTAGGACTGGATGGACCATTGGCCTGATCCAACACGGCTTCTCTTATGTTCTTATGTTCATCCCATGGCCACCCCTCCCCCCTCTGCATGATTTAAATCACACAGGAGGAGCACCCAGGAGCAGCTGCTTCCCCTCCCACGCCATTTATAAGGCCAACAAACCCTGTGAATTAGATATGTGCGCTCTAAATCACACGGGAGGGGTCTCAAGAGCAGTCACCAGCCTCCTGCATGATTTAAATGGCCCACTCCTCCCATGACCTACTGGGGCCCCCTCCCCCCGCAGCTCCTAGCTATGTGGCTGGACAGAGATCAGCTCCCCTGCAGAAAATGGCTGCCCTGGAGTGTGGACTCTATGCCGTTGACTTATGCTGAGTTTCTTTCCCTTAGGGTTGCCAGGTCCAACTCAGAAAATATATGGGGATTCTGGGGGTGGAGCCAGGAGACTTTAGGGGTGGAGCCGGAGCAAAGTTGTGACAAGCATGACTGAACTCCAAAAGGGAGTTCTGGCCATCATGTTTAAAGGGACTGCGCTCCTTTTAAATGCATTCTCTTCATTGTAAATAATGGAGGAAAGGGACACCTCCTTTTGGGGCTCATTGAATTGGACTCCCTGGTCCAATCGTTTGGAAACCTGGAGGGTTGCTGAAAATTTGGAGCCTCTACCTTTAAAAAAAGAGCCCCCCTCAGAGCCCTTTCCGCCTCCTCTTCTTTTCCTTTTCCTTCTTTTTCTCTTCCTTTTCTCATTTTCCTTCCCAAGAGATGCCTGCCCAAAGACCGAACTTGGTGCACGGGGATGGATGGAAGGAGATGGTCTTTCAGATACGATGGTCCAAGGTGCTGAAGCACATTAAAGGACATCACCAGCACCTTGGCTCTGACCTGGATAGTCCGAGCTATTTTGATCTCGTCAGATCTCAGAAGCTAAGCAGAGTCAGCTTTGACTAGTATTTGGATTGGAGACCTCCAAGGAATACTAGGGGTGTGCCACAGAGGCAGTCAATGGTAAACCACCTCTGAAACATCTCTTGCCTTAAAAAGCAAGTTTAGGTTGCCAGACCGGAAGCCGACGGAGTTGTTTTAAAACGGGCAGCTTATTTTCCCAGTAACTAGGCCCTGACAACAGTTAAGCTATGCATTCTGGGCTTGTGGTTTCTGGCTAGGGTTGCCAATCCCCAGGTGGGGGCAGGCGATCCCCCGGTTTGGAGGCCCTCTCCCCACTTCAGGGTCGTCAGAAAGCGGGGGGAGGGGAGGTAAATGTCTGCTGGGAACTCTATTATTCCCTATGGAGATTTATTTCCATAGAAAATAATGGAGAATTGATCCACAGGTATCTGGGGCTCTGGGGCCCCCTGTTTTTTGAGATAGAGGCACCAAATTTTCAGTACAGCATCCAGTACCTCTCCCCAAAATATCCTCCAAGTTTCAAAACGATTGGACCAGGGGGTCGAATTCTATGAGCCCCAAAAGAAGGTGCCCCTACCCTTCATTATTTCCTATGGAAGGAAGGCATTGAAAAGGTGTGCTGTCCCTTTAAATGTGATGGACAAAACTCCCTTTGAAGTTCAATTATGATTGTCACAGCCTTCATCTTGGCTCCACCCCTAATGTGTCCTGGCTCCACCTCCAAGGTCTCCTGGCTCCACCCCCAAAGTCCCCAGATATTTCTTCAATTGGACTTGGCAACCCTATTTCTGGCTTGTCTTGAAGCAGAGCCTCATGCAGTGTGTGTTGCAGTACTCCAACAGTGAGGTGACCAGGGGTCATTTTGTAAAAAAAAAAAGGTGGTGGAGCTCATTAACATAACTCATCAGCATATGCCCTCCCCCCCCCCAGCCAAAAGCAACTGGATGCAAAAAAGGAGAGCCCAGGCAAGCGAGGCCTACTTGGGCTGGTTGAGATCCAGCCAACCCAAGCAGGCCTCACTCTCCTGGGGCTCTCCTTGGCTGCCTCCCCGCCCCCAGTCAAAAGGCCAGCAAACCACCTGCTGCCCAAAATAACATAAAAAAGTGGAGAAAGAATGATGCGGGCTTCTCCAGGGGTTAATGAGGGCTGCTGGGTGTGTGGCAAAGCTCCTGGTGGCCAGCTGGATGCCCGCTATCCTAATCCAGGGATTGTTATGCAGCTGCACCTCCTGTTCAATGGACAAGGTAGGTGGGAAGGAGGAGGAGGGGAAAACCATCAGAAAAGGTTCAGGAGCTGCGCTCCTGTGAGCTCCTGCTGAATCTGAGGCCTGGAGGTGACAGAAGTAGGCTTCCCAACCAGGGCGGGAGACCCCAGGATTTCCAGCCTCTTTCCCTGCTCCCCAAAAAAACGGAAGCAGGGGGAGGGGGGAAACGGCGCCAAGGAGCATGGCGAGCCGCCCCATCTCGGAGCGGGCAATGTCGCTACGCAGCTGCCCCCTCTTCTCCGCTTCACCGTGGCTGCTCCTCCGAGATGGGCTCAGGCTGGGCCCATCTCGGAGGAGCAGCTGGGATGGGGCGGGGAGGGGGTGGTGGCGGCGCGGTTGCATCGCCGGCTCCGCCTCTGAGGTGGAGTCAGGGGGGGTGGGGGCGGGCCAGGAGCGTGGTGGGCCGCGAGTCTGGGTCCTTCTAGGACCCGGACTCGTGGCTCGCCGTGCTCCTGGCCCGCCTCCACCCTCCCCTCCCCTTCTCTGGTTTCGCCTTGGCTGCTCCGTGGCTGCTCCTCCGAGATGGGCTCAGGCTGGGCCCATCTCGGAGGAGCGGCTGCGGTGGGGCGGGGAAGAGGCAGCAGCAGCGCGGCAGCGTCGCCCGCTCCGCCTCTGGGGTGGAATCGGAGAAGGGGAGGGTGGAGGGAAGGAGTTCAATTGTGCTTGTCACACCCTTGCTCCTAGCTCCACCCCAGTGTCTCCTGGCTTCACCTGCAAAGTCCCCAGATATTTCTGGAATTGGACTTGGCAACCCTAGACAGAAGCCAGGATCAGCATGGCCAGATCAGCTGAGTGTGGGAAAGAGAGAGCTGGCAGAGGAGAGTGATTTATAGGGTGTGAAAAGTGTGATGTGGTTTGAGGCCCCCTGGCCAACGCCCAACAGTTCCACTTGCAGAAGTTTGGCAAGTCAATTCCTGCTCACCGTTCTGTTCTTAATTGAATAGTTCTTCTTATTAAGAATCCATCGACGCCGGTCTTCAAAGCTCATTTTATCGTTTAATCCTAGCTTGTTGACTGCTCCCATTATGGTTTCTTTCACGCACAACGAATAACACGCTTTTGGTTTGCTTGAGCAATCCTTTGCCCTTGCGAATGATCGCTAAACTAGATTAAGAGAGCGTTGAAAACGCATCATCTGATGTATATGAAAGCAGCCTAGTACTACAACTGTATGTCTTTATGCAATGAGTGGTTAAAAGGTGAGATTCGTGGCCAGAGGATGTAGTGACAGCCACAGGCAAAGACAGCTTTAAAAGAGGATCAGACAGTTTGTGGAGAGGACTATTGGTGTCCAAGAGCCAAGATGACCAAAGGCAGGGGAGGAATTCTAGCAGGAACTCCTTTGCATATTAAGCCACGCACCCCTGATGTAGCCAATCCTCCAAGAGCTTACAGGGCTCTTTTTTGTAAGCTCTTGGAGGATTGGCTACATCATGGGGGTGTGGTCTAATATGCAATGGAGCTCCTGCTAGAATTCCACCCCTGATTAAGGCAACCTCCATGTTCAAAGGCAGTAAACCTCTGAGTACCAACATTAGCAGTCAAAACCAGGGGAAGGCCTCTACGAACTGTAGATGGACCTCCGGAGGAACTGGTTGGTCACCATGTGAGAAAGGATGTTGGGACTTCATGGACCACTGGTCTGATCCAGCAGGGCTCTTCTGATGTTCTTCCACTATCATTCTTATGATGAAGAGTGGGAGTGATAATAAATAATATTCTCTTTAGATAGGTAGTGCCCTAATTGATGGGGATGGGGCAGTCAACAAGATGTTCATGATAAGGCCTACCTTTTGCTGGTTCATTGACTGAGCGTCACAGTTTCACATCGAGAGCCCGTTTGGTGAAGTGGTTAAGAATGCAGACTCTAATTTGGAGAACCGAGTTTCATTCCCCACATGCAGCCAGCTAGGAGACCTTGGTTCAGTCACAGTTCTCGCCGAGCTGTTCTCTCACGAGCGCTTCTCTCAGCCCCACCTACCTGTGTCAGGTACCACTTGGCCTCAAACTTTCCTTTATTGTGTCCGGCCAACTTGGCTAACCTGCCTTCTCAGCTTGTGAACTTCCTGCCAACCTTTGTGGGAAGCAGGGCCGGCTCACCCACTAGGCAAACTAGGCAATTGCCTAGGGTACTGAGAGGCGGGGGGCGGCAAATTGGGCTCTTCCCCTCCGGGTGCCCCAGGCAAGCGCTTAATCTGCCTCCCTGCCCCGGCCGCTAGTGCCCTATGGCCCGCCACCGCTGCCCCCTGCCACTGCTGCCCTCTGCCACCACTGCGACACTCCACTCGCTCCCCTCTTCCTGCTCGCCATGACTAAAACTAAGCTCTGCCGACTGCGCAGCCCGTGCCTGTGCGTTTTGTTAAGAGACTTTAAGAGGGTTTCGTTTTAGTCGCGGAGAGCGGGGGGATGGAGCGAGCGAATGGAGGAGGGAAGGGACTGTGGCTCAGTGGTAGAGCATCTGCTTGGGAAGCAGAAGGTCCCAGGTTCAATCCCCGGCATCTCCAACTAAAAAGGGTCCAGGCAAATAGGTGTGAAAAACCTCAGCTGTTCAAGGGGAGGGACGGTGGCTCAGTGGTAGAGCATCTGCTTGGTAAGCAGAAGGTCCCAGGTTCAATCCCCGGCATCTCCAACTGAAAAGGGTCCAGGCAAATAGGTGTGAAAAACCTCAGCTGTTCAAGGGGAGGGACGGTGGCTCAGTGGTAGAGCATCTGCTTGGTAAGCAGAAGGTCCCAGGTTCAATCCTCGGCATCTTCAACTGAAAAGGGTCCAGGCAAATAGGTGTGAAAAACCTCAGCTGTTCAAGGGGAGGGACGGTGGCTCAGTGGTAGAGCATCTGCTTGGTAAGCAGAAGGTCCCAGGTTCAATCCCCGGCATCTCCAACTGAAAAGGGTCCAGGCAAATAGGTGTGAAAAACCTCAGCTGTTCAAGGGGAGGGACGGTGGCTCAGTGGTAGAGCATCTGCTTGGGAAGCAGAAGGTCCCAGGTTCAATCCCCGGCATCTCCAACTGAAAAGGGTCCAGGCAAATAGGTGTGAAAAACCTCAGCTGTTCAAGGGGAGGGACGGTGGCTCAGTGGTAGAGCATCTGCTTGGGAAGCAGAAGGTCCCAGGTTCAATCCCCGGCATCTCCAACTCAAAAGGGTCCAGGCAAGTAGGTGTGAAAAACCTCAGCTTGAGAACCTGGAGAGCCATTGCCAGTCTGAGTAGATAATACTGACTTTGATGGACCGAGGGTCTGATTCAGTATAAGGCAGCTTCTTATGTTCACAGAGGTGGCGGTGAGGGGCGACCGAGCGGCGGGGGTGGGTGAGCGAGCGGCAGTGGGGGGCGAGCGAGCAGAGCTCAGTGGGGGGGGGCACCGGGGGGGGGCACCTACCTAGGGTGCTATTCGCCCCCAAGCCCGCCCCTGGTGGGAAGCCTAATGGTTGACTGGGTTAGACCTTTGGCAAGACAGCTCTCCTGTATTGTCAGCACTGCTGGGCATTGCTGTTGGGGTGTGTGTTTGACTTCTCCACTTTTCTTTCTTCTTTTCTTTTTTAATCTTTTTCAAATATTTACATACCACGCAGGCCACCCCAGCTCCAAATAATACCTGGATGTGAGCTAACAATGGCTGACACATTCTGTTTGTTATCCTCAGCAGTGCCAAACTAGGCTGGATGCCTTCTCTTACTCAGGGCTTTTTTTGTAGCAGGAACTCCTTTGCATATTAGGCCACACACCCCTGATGTAGCCAATCCTCCTGCAGCTTACAGTAGGCCCTGTCCTAAGAGCCCTGTATGCTCTTGGAGGATTGGCTACATGATGGGGTGTGGCCTAATATGCAAAGGAGTTCCTGCTCCAAAAAAAAGCCCTGCTCTTACTCTCTTTTTCATCTCAGCTAAGGGAGACCAAGCAGCTCAATGACAGCTAGGATTGCCAGTTCCAGTTCAAGAAATACCTGGAGACTTTGGAGGTGGAGCCAGGAGACATTGGGGGTGGAGCCAGGAGACTTTGGGGGTGGAGCCAGGAGACTTTGGGGGTGGAGCCAGGAGCAAGGTTGTGACAAGCATAATTGAACTCCAGAGGGAGTTCTGGCCATCGCATTTAAAGGGACCGCACATCTTTTAAATGCCTTCCTTCCATTGGAAAGAATGAAGGATCGGGGCACCTTCTCTGGGGGCACATAGAATTGGACCCCCTGGCCAATCTTTTGTGAAACTTGGAGGGTGTTTTGAGGAGAGGCATTGGATGCTGCAAATTTGGTGTCTCTGTTTAAAAAAACAGCCCCCCCCCAGAGCCCCAGACACCCACAGATCAATTCTCCATTATACCCTATGGGAATTGGTGTCCATAGGGAATAACGGAGTGCCCAGCAGACATTTCCCTCCTGCCCCCCACCCCCGCTTTCTGATGACCCTGAGACAAGGGAGGGCCTCCAAACTGGGGGATCCTCTGCCCCCTCCTGGGGATTGGCAACCCTAGTTTTTCAGGAAATGTGTGAGGAATTGTTGGGCAAAGAAAGCAATCACATTGCAAGATTCTCTCTCTCTCTCTCTCTCCCCCCCCCTCCCACCCCTGGTCCTTTTCTTTTGGCCCTGTCTGTTATAAGGGACATTAAGCCCTGCTGTTTTCCGCCCTTGTTTCTTTCTTCTTTTTGATTGATCACAACTGGTGAGAGGATACTGACAGCCATGAGGTGACCATTCACCGCAGATCTCTGGGTCAAAAAGGCAAGGCTTTTTTTTGAGCAGGAACGCAGTTGGCTTGGTGTCAGGGGGTGTGACCTAAAATGTAAATTAGTCTCCCCTGGGCTTTTTCTACAAAAAAAAGCCCTGTGTGAAACAATGGTGACATCAGGGGGTGTGACCTAATATGCAAATATATTCCTGCTGGGTTATTTCTACCCAAAAAGACCTGTCGAAAGGAACAGTTTTGCAAGGGGAACGTTCAGTTTTGTGCCCTGTGAATGCTCAGAGGGCAAACTAACATGACCTTTGGAGGTAATTTAGTCAAAGGTTATTGAACAAGCTTGCCCTTCTAGCTGCCCTCTTGCAAAAAATGGCAGGATGTCAACTGATATGTTGATCAATTAAATAGGGCTGCCCGAGGCTGTTATTTTTGACAGGAAAAGCCCACCAGGAACTCATTTGCATATTAGGCCACACCCCTGACGTCCCCATTGTTTCACACAGGGCCTTTTTTTGCAGAAAAAGCCCAGCAGGAACTCATTTGCCTGCTAGGCCACACCCCCTGACATCACCATTGTTTCACACAGGGCTTTTTAGTTGTTGTAGAACACACCCAGCAGGGACTCGTTTGCATGTTAGGCCACACTCCTGATGCACAGCCAGCCACAACGGTGTTCCTGTGGGCTCCTGCTAAAAAAGAAGAAACCCTGGAGGGCCAATCTCCAGCTGGAAGAAGGGGGTCCTCTGCTTTAGAGTCCCTCCTTCCTGCTTCAGGGCTATCAGAAAGTGGGGAAGGGGTTGACTGTCCACTGGGCACTCCATTATACCTAGGGTTACCAAGTCCCTTGCAGCCTCTGGTACCTATTGTACAATAGAGTTTTCCCTCCCAAATTGCTAGAGCGTCCGGGGAAACCGGAGAGTTTTCCCGGAAGCAACTAGAACGGCTGGCGTGCGATGTCGCCGGTGCGATGACATCACTGCAAGTAAGGACATAAGAACATAAGAGAAGCCATGTTGGATCAGGCCAATGGCCCATCCAGTCTAACACTCTGTGTCACATAAGAACATAAGGGAAGCCATGTTGGGTCAGGCCAGTGGCCCATCCAGTCTAACACTCTGTGTCACATAAGAACATAAGGGAAGCCATGTTGGGTCAGGCCAATGGCCCATCCAGTCTAACACTCTGTGTCACATAAGAACATAAGGGAAGCCATGTTGGGTCAGGCCAGTGGCCCATCCAGTCCAACACTCTGTGTCACATAAGAACATAAGGGAAGCCATGTTGGATCAGGCCAATGGCCCATCCAGTCCAACACTCTGTGTCACATAAGAACATAAGGGAAGCCATGTTGGGTCAGGCCAGTGGCCCATCCAGTCCAACACTCTGTGTCACATAAGAACAAATGAGAAGCCATGTTGGATCAGGCCAGTAGCCCATCCAGTCCAACACTCTGTGTCACATAAGAACATAAGAGAAGCTATGTTGGATCAGGCCAATGGCCCATCCAGTCCAACACTCTGTATCACAGTGGCCAAAAATTTATATACACACACACTGTGGCTAATAGCCACTGATGGACCTCTGCTCCATATTTTAATCTAACCCCCTCTTGAAGCTGGCTATGCTTGTAGCCGCCACCCCCTCCTGTGGCAGTGAATTCTACATGTTAATCACCCTTTGGGTGAAGAAGTACCTCCTTTGATCCGTTCTAACCCGACTGCTCAGCAATTTCATTGAATGCCCACGAGTTCTTGTATCATGAGAAAGGGAGAAAAGGA
This sequence comes from Heteronotia binoei, assembly GCF_032191835.1. Taxonomy (NCBI): domain Eukaryota; kingdom Metazoa; phylum Chordata; class Lepidosauria; order Squamata; family Gekkonidae; genus Heteronotia; species Heteronotia binoei. The sequence continues at coordinate 61,527,476 of NC_083236.1, read as the reverse complement.
CTTCTTTCTCTTCCTTCTCCATCCCATGCATAATCTTGTAAACCTCTATCATGTCACCCCGCAGTCAACGTTTCTCCAAGCTAAAGAACCCCAAGCGTTTTAACCTTTCTTCATAGGGAAAGTGTTCCAAACCTGTAATCATTCTAGTGACATCATTCTAGAGACATCATTGCTCCGGTAATGTCAGGGAAGGATCCCCCCCACCGGCCCAATGCAAGCTGGGTGAATTGGGAACCTCCCAGGTAAATCACAGCCTCACCAGTACAGGTCAGCAGGAAAACATCAACTAATGGAAATAAACAGTCTGCTGGGATAGAGACGTGGCCATCAACGGCACTCCATCTTTCCTCAGAGCGCTTAGACTTCATCTCCATAGATTTGCTTTTTTTCTTTCAAGCTATTAAACAGTCAGCTTAATAACATTTGATTATTTATGCCAATTCCGGCTGCTGATCTCTTTTCTATTTTCCTTCCACTCAGAAGTGTGGGGGGGGAGTTAAAAGCTTTTCGGTTAGTGGTTATTTCTCAACTTTTCCCCAGTATCGTTCACTCTTTTAGCATAAACTGTTATCACGCCTGAGAGGTTGTACGAAGGGTTTTTAACAGGGAATTGTTACAAATGCCAGTTTCCTAGATTCTTTGGGAAATGCCGTGGCAGTTAAATTGGCACAGAATCTGCAGGACTTTTTTTGTAGCAGGAACTCCTTTGGATATTAGACCACACACCCCTGATGTAGCCAATCCTCCTGGAGCTTACAGGGCTCTTCTTACAGGGCCTACTGTAAGCTCTTGGAGGATTGGCTATATCAGGGGTGTGTGCCCTAATATGCAAAGGAATCCCTACTACAAAAAAAGCCCTGAGAACCTGTATACATGTAATATGCAGATTAAAAATTATTTATCAACTTAAATATTTGTAAGACAACTTTTTCCTTCCCCTCCCATCCCCACAACAGAAACTCTGTGAGGTAGGTGGGGCTAAGAGAGCTCTTTTGGGAACCGTTCTTGAGAGAACAGCTCTGAGAGAACAAATCACTGAATACTGATTTGGTGCTATTTGGGGCAACCATATTCGACTCCTAAATACCATCAGAAAATCTGATTTGGCTGTATTCAGAGCTGAACACATCTGAAGCAGCAGCTATTTGGGGATTTATCCGACCAAACCGACTGCACACCCCTAGAACCTATATACGTAAGCAAAGTTTATACACAGTTTTAATATTTACAACTTGATGATTCTTTGATTTCATATTATTTAAGCTCTTTTTTGGAATGGACCTTGATATTTCCACACATAAGATTTTTTCCCCTCCCCACCCCCCCCAAAAAAAATTATGATAGCATCAGCTCCATATTCCTTTTTCAAAGACTACTGAAATTTATTCCCGACCAATTTGAATATTGTTCTCCCATGGTGCAACCTTCAACAACACTATCGTGTCACCATCCTTATTTCATGAGTATCTGTTTCATTTCTTCTCCTCCCTGAGACAAAAACAAAAACAAGAAGTTGTCCCTATTTGGATATTTGGATAATTTAGCAGATTTTGCCCAGACATAGGAGCATATGAAGCTGCCTTCTACTGAATCAGACCCTCAGTCCATCAAAGTCAATGTTGTCTACTCAGACTGGCAGTGGCTCTCCAGGGTCTCAAGCTGAGTTTTTTTCACATCTGTTTGCCCAGACCCTTTTTTTTTTAGTTGGAGATGTCGGGGATTGAACCTGGGACCTTCTGCTTGCCAAGCAGATGCTCTATCACTGAGCCACCATCCCTCCCCTTAGACATATGAACATATGAAGCTGCCTTCTACTGAATCAGACACTCCTTGGTCCATCAAAGTCAATATTGCACAGGGTCAGGAGCCTGGGAGTGCTACTGGAGCCTTCCTTGACAATGGAGGCCCAGATAGCTGCCACTGCCAAATCCGCCTTCTTCCATCTCAGGAGGGCGAGGCAGTTGGCCCCCTTCCTGGAACGTGGTGACCTGGCAACTGTGATCCATGCAACGGTCACCTCAAGGCTGGACTACTGTAATGCCTTCTACATGGGGCTGCCCTTGTACTGAACGCGGAAACTGCAGTTAGTGCAGAATGCAGCGGCCAGGCTGTTAGTGGGACTACCACTGTGGGACTAACACGTACAGCCTAGGCTGCGGGAGCTGCACTGGCTGCCGATTGTGTACCGAGTTCGTTACAAGGTGCTGGTTATTACCTTTAAAGCCCTATATGGCCGAGGACCTGCCTACCTTAGGGACCGCCTCTCTCCATATGTTCCCCAGAGAGCGCTGAGATCTAGTTCCCCAAACCTACTACGAATCCTTGGACCAAGAGAGGCCAGATTGAAAGCAACAAGGGAGCAGGCCTTCTCCACAATGGCTCCCAAATGGTGGAACCAACTACCAGAGGAGGTGCGAGCCCTGCGAGACCTAAATCAATTCCCCAGGGCTTGCAAAACCACCCTCTGTCAACTCGCATTTAAGATGGCACCCGGAGATGACACCTAGCCATCCTATACACATTCTGAACTGTGGCACTTTAATTTATACTTGATAAAATTTTAATTGTTATTTAATGTATTGATGGATTTTAGTGTAATCATGGTGTAAACCATGTCATGTGAGCCGCCCTGAGCCCGCTTCGGCGGGGGAGGGCGGGATATAAGAATAAATTTATTATTATTTATTATTATTATTATTATATTGTCTACTCAGACTGGCAGTGGCAACCCAGGGTCTCAAGCTGAGGTTTTTCACACCTATTTGCCTGAACCCTTTTTAGTTGGAGATGCCGGGGATTGAACCTGGGACCTTCTGCTTGCCAAGAAGATGCTCTACCACCGAGCCACTGTCCCTCTTCATAGAAGTGCGATACTGAGTGCAGTAAATAAGTCTCCCGAGAAGGAGATTGCAGACAAACAAACAAACTTACATTTGTTCAAGTAGATCCAGTTCACATTCAGGTTGCCATCAAAAAGAGAAAGAGAGAAGCCTAATCTAAAGAGTACTTGTCTGGCATTTTGTGTGGGAATCCACAGGAGAGACCTGCAGAGATGAGTCTCTCTGTGGAAGGCCATGTGGGGAAAGTGAGAAGGCAAACCAAGATGGAGAAGAGGTCAGAGGGCAGCTCCCAAGAAAAAGAGAGGCATCCCATTCATGGAGATAACACATGTAGACCCTTTGAGTGGTGTGGTGCTCCCTTCAATGTCGAGGCATGCTGAATCTCTCTCTCCAACAGTCTCTTCAATAAGGAGCCATATGTGGGATCCGTTGATCTTCTTCGAACCGGGGGGAAGCAGCTTTTGCCACGCCTTTGTGGCAGTTTTCAAGCACCGTCTTGAAGACTGATCCCAGCGACTTCCCTTGCCAAATGAGAACAGACAGTTCTTTGGAAGTGGCAGGTTTCATTTGCATTCAGCCTGTTTAGTAATTTGCCAAAAAAAGACCTTTAACTTCTTGCGTCTTCCTCAGGTGGTAAATCTGAGCCTGGCTGAGAGCCACCTAACTTGCTCTCTGCAGTGTGAAATGTACCACTGGCAAAGATTTAAACTGTTTTCTGTTTCTTTCTGTTTCTTTCCGTCTGCTTCCCTTTTATGAAATACACATCTTTTCCTCAACACTTGAGATTTCCACAATCCCGGTGTGTTGGGGCTTTAATTTTGGTTTTATTTTACAAAATTTATATCCCTCCTTTCCTCCAACTACAGAAGCAGCAAACCAGAGATGGGAGCAGGGGTGGAATTCTAGCAGGAACTCCTCTGCATATCAGGCCACACCCCCTAATGTAGCCAATCCTCCAAAAGCTTACAAAAAAGAGCCTTGTAAGCTCTTGGAGGATTGGCTACATCAGAGGGGTGTGGCCTAATATGCAAAGGAGCTTCTGCTAGAATTCCACCCCTGCATGAGAGTAGGCTTCCCAACTTCCCACTGGGCCCCCTAACCCATCAGCATGGAGCGGACTGCTGAGAGTAGGCTTCCCAAACCCCCCGCCCTGCCAGGGGACCCCCGAATTAGCAGCCTCCTCCCCCGCTCTCCAAAAATCTGGAAGCAGAGGGGGGGGAATGGCGCGGTGTCTCTTTCCCTGCCTCCCTCCCTCACAGGCTTCTCCCTTCCTCCGGGTCACAAAGACCCACCCACCACCGGCCTGCTATTCACTCCAGTCCGGCCTCCCTTCACGAGGTGCATGCTGGGACTCATAGTCCTTGCGTCCTCTCCGGCTGCCAGGTGGCGTCTCCTCGGGGAGTCTGGCCGGCAGGGGGGAGGGAGCTCCGCCCCCAGAGGACCATGTGCATTTCTATCTCGGGAGGCTTCAGTTGCTGATTGAAAGGCTTCCTCTTGGGATGGTGTGTCTGTGTTACTTTGAAGAAGTTGACAGGAACTCGTGAGTAGAGAGGCCAATCCCTCGCTTCAGAGTGGCCAGAAATGGGGGGGGGGGAGTCTGCTGAGCACTTCATTATTCTCTATGTGGAGATTGATTCTCATAGGTTATAATGGGGAATTGATCTGGAGGTTTCGGGGGCTCTGGGGGAGCTGTTTTTTGAGGTAGAGGCACCAAATTTTCAGTATAGTATCTAGTGACTCTCCCCAAAGTATCCCCCAAGTTTCAAAATGATTGGACCAGGGGGTCTAATTCTATGAGCCCCAAAAGAAGGTGCCCCTATCCTTCATTATTTCCTATGGAAGGAAGACATTTAAAAAGGTGTGCGGTCCCTTTAAATGTGATGGCCAAAACTTCCTTGGAGGTCAATTATGCTTGTCACACCCTTGTTCCTGGCTCCGCCCTGATGTCTCCTGGCTTCACCCTCAAAGTCCCCAGATATTTCTTGAATTGGACTTGGCAACCCTAGCTGGGGGGATCCCTGCCCCCAAAGAGCTCTGTAATGTGCAGCAGCACACGGCCAATGACATCACCTGGAAGTGACATCATCATGCCAGGCACATTGTGCGAGGACACTCTAGCAATTCAGGGACAACTCTATGGTTTCGCACGAGGATGCTCTAGCAATTTGGGGTGGGGAACTCTATGGTATGGCAGCCGGTGGGGACTTGGCAACCCTAGATGGGAGGTGACATCAGTGGAAGGCCTCAACCTCTGTTGTTGGCCCTCCAGAACACCAGGTTGGCTACTGTGAGGAACAGAATGCTGGACTAGAGGGGTCACCACCAACTTGACCCTGCAGGGCTCTTCTGATGCTCTTTTGTAGTAATTGCTAGGAAATAATCTCAGATGGAGTTGATGCACCTACTGGACTGGACAGGACCTGAATTTCCAAATACATGGGAAGATTAACTGACACCTCCCTACAGCTTGGCCTAACAAGAAAGAACAATTTGAACTCTTTCAAGTGATGTGCAATGGAAGAATGGTATGTACCCTCCTACAAGTTTCTACCAGTCTCATATTGCGGCAGCTACGCCTTTCTCAATCCTTACTTGCAACGCACATTACTGCATCCACTTTCTCCAATATTACAGACGTTCATTCATAAATTGGGTCCCAGTCTTTCCACGCTAACGGGCAATGCCTCGCCCAAGTTCAACAGCTGGTTCCATCACAGCTGGGACAGAGAAGGTGGATGCAATAATGTGCGTTGCAAGTAAGGATTGAGAAAGGCGTGGCTGAAACCGGTCTCCATTTTTCTTCTCCGTGATCCTACATGAGAAACTGAAGGTTACATTTCCAACAGATATTGAAGTACAATGGACTATTGATGACTGGGACTTTTATGAATATATATTTTTGTATACTTTTGTATTAATGATATTGATTTTTACATTGCATGTGAGTGCTACTCGATTCTTTGTTTCTTTTCCTGCTTGCAGCATTAGATACTGAGGTCTATATTAGCACAGATTGGCCTGTCTTGCAGTTTAGGTATCAGCAGGGGTGGAATTCTAGCAGGAGCTCATTTGCACAGTAGGCCACACACCCCAGATGTAGCCAATCCTCCAAGAGCTTCTGAAAAAGAGCCTTGTAAGCTACATCAGGGGTGTGTGGCCTAATATGCAAAGGAGCTCCTGCTAGAATTCCACCTCTGGGTATCAGTCAGAACTGAACCACCTTTTGTCACTCGCATGCCTTTGATGCTTCAAGTTTCTGCGACCGGTGATCTCTTCAACCAGTGCGAATCATCTTCACAAGCCATCCAGTGCCCGTACAAAATTATTTTTTGTTGCCTGGAAGTCGGCCGACTCTGCACGTGAAAGTTTTAACAAGATTGCTGGCAATCCAAAAATAAAAGACACAGGGACTGTTATTTTTTTGTTTTTTTCTTTTTGGTACAAAAAAACCTCCCCCCCCCCCTTCTTACATTCGTCTGTGTTGAGCAAGCGAGCATCACACATTTATATAAAAAATCAAAATAATTAGATCACATTTGCTCTGCTTGGTTCCTTTTCCCTTCTGTCACACTTTTAATTAAATCGTTACTATGAGAAATATCTCCTCGGGGCTGTAGCCTGTGGATATGCTTTAAATAAACTTGTAAAGATGTTTTCCCAGATTATGGGGAAGCTTTAATTATGATTTGCAGCACTTGCTGTGAACAGTCGAAAGTACATCGTGATCATCTGGATCCTGCAATGCATTAAAGCGATCCACTTGTAAGGTGTGCTTGTGGTTTTCCTCTGTCTCGCACCTAAACAACAACAAAATACCCCCGATAGAGATGTTCTTTCACTGTGTTAATTAATGTGCCCCAGGTGTATTTACCTGCCATAAATATTCAACATTGAATGAACTGATTAACAATGAGTGAATCACCACTATCATCAAGATAGCTTCAGAAGGCAGCTGTATTTAGGTGGAAGTTTAGTAGCACACCAGGCCTCATTTTGGGCAGAAGCTCACAGGAGCGGAGCTCCAGAACCCCTCAATGTTTTCACACTCCCCCGTCCCCTAAAAAATTACTTGCTTCTGGGCTCTCTCATTCAAACTCCCTGTGAGAATTTTGCTGAACTTTAAGATTTGCAAACCAAGAGGGAGAAACACAGCGAGGTTAGGAACAGGAGAGAACTGTGTTCTACTAAAGAATAAATTAGTGATGTGAAGTCATTTCTGAACAATGCTGAAAGCCTTTGCTTCTGGATATACTTCTGAAAACGAGATGCAATCAATGCAGGATGTCTCATCATCTTCAGTGCTTAGCACTACATAGCTTATAATGTACAATATACATTTACATAAAGGCAATTGCCAATTTGCAATTTAACGAAACAGTCCACTCAGAATGAAGACTCCAGAAGATGCAAAGTCCTGATAGATGCGAAAAAGTCTCTTCAAATCAGTAATGATGTTGCCAATGAAGTCAAGGTTACTTTGCAGAAAATTAAGGCAATGTCTTTATACGTGTAGCTGATATGAAGTGCAGCAGATAACACGTTCCCTAGGTTTACAAAGCCGTGTTTCGGTGTCAGCCTTCATCTGATCATTCACTTCATATTATCTGGTGCTCACAGCAGTATAAGTGCAGTTAGTCAGTTTCTCCAATGGGGAAATAACCAAAACATATAAAGCAGACAGATCGAAATCTTCCTTATGCCACTGTGGCCACGTAGGAGAGAGTAATTTTAAAAGTATGATGAGTAAGATTTTATTATGACCATGATAATTCCAGAAACATTTGAAGGTAGATGCAGAGATGATAGAAATTAGTATACCTTCTGGTGATGTCAGGGGTGTGTGACAAATGCAAATGAGTTCTGCAAATGAGTTGTGCTAATGAGCTCCAGCACCTCTTTTTCTACAAAATGACCCCTGAGTAGCACCTTAAAGATCAACCAGGTTTTCAGGGTATGAGCTTTTGAGAGTCAAAATTCCGAAAATCTTGTTGTTTTCTACGATGTCACTGGACTCAAATCTAGCCATTCTGCCCTGACATCTACTTTGATCAGTGTGGACTGAGAGCTGGGACATGCATGAAAATCTAACTCCTCTGATGTAGGGGAATCAGTTTGGTGTCATGGTTAAGTGCACAAACTCGTATCGGGAAGAACTGGGTTTGATTCCCCATTCCTTCACATGCGACCGCTGGAGTGACCTTGGGTGAGTCATAACTCTCCCAGACCTGATCTCTCAAGAGCAGTTCTCAAAAGAGTTCTCTCCATTCCACCTACCTCACAGAGTGTCTGTTGTGAGGAGGGGAAGGGAAAGGAGATCGTAAACTGCTCTGAGACTCCTTGGGGTAGTGAAGAGCAGGGTATAAATCCAATCTCCTTCTCCTGCTGTTACAATCCTTGCAAGTAACATATTTAAAAATCGAACATACTCTCCTTGCAATACCCCTCTTTTCCAGCGTTTGGCACTCCATGCTATCTAACTGCTGCGTGGTTCGTTGTTTTGTTTGTCGAATCATATGTGGATCTGTGCAATTGCCCTCGCTCATCATCACCAAGATAGACGCTGCAGGAGCATTTGGAGAACTTGCTGAATTGCTGGGGAATTCTAGTTCCTCGGCATTCCTGTTCAGTGTTCGAGTTCCTGCCAATCCCATCGGGAAGGCTAGGGAGCGCAATCCTAAATAAAGCTATATGCTCTTAAGTCACGATTTGAGGGTATACCTGTGCTTAGGGTGGCCCTCCAAGTAGTGTAGCTTTTGAGGAAAATAGGAGTCAGTTTGGCCTAACAAATGTTTAGAGCAGGGGTGGCCAACGGTAGCTCTCCAGATGTTTTTGCCTACAACTCCCATCAGCCCCAGCCATCGGCCATGCTGGCTGGGGCTGATGGGAGTTGTAGGCAAAAAAAAAAACATCTGTAGAGCTACCATTGGCCACCCCCGGTTTAGAGTTATCCCAAGCAGGGTTTTTCTTGGTGGAGGGCTGGCGGGGGCCATTTTAGCACAGTGGAGCTTACTTCCAAGGAAACTAGCTAAGTGGATCAGGCTGTGTGAAGGAATAGAGAAGTTGCTCTTGTTTTGTTTTGACTGAGCAGCAGAGCTCACCCTTTAGAAATGCTAATGACCAGGGCAGTTTTTCAAGCAAGAATGCACAAGAACGTGGTTCCGGATGGCTTGGCGTCAGGGGTGTGCGGCTTAATATGCAAAGGAGTTCTTGCTGGGCATTTTCTACATTGTGTGGAACAATGGTGATGTCAGGGGTATGTGGCCTAATATGCAAATGAATTCCTGCTGGGGGTTTTTTCTACAAAAACCCTGTGTGAAACAATGGTGATGTCTGGAGGTGTGGCTTAAAATGCAAATGCATTCCTGCTGGACTTTTTCTGCAAAAAAAAAAAAAGCCCTGCTAATCGCCTCCCTGGCCAGAGACAGTGCCACCCAGTCAGACTTCCAGCTAGAAGCTGTCAGCTAGCAAGAAAATGAAAACAGCTTTTACCTACCAAAGGGTTTTTCTCCCTGTCAGTTTCTCTGTCTCTCCTACCAGAGCAGATCTTCTGGGCAGGCTGGACAAATTAGGGAGGGGGTGTTCCTGATGACAGCTCTCTTGTAGCTATGGGTCTGGTCATCCCACAAGTCAGGTCTCAGTTGGTTTGCTTTATTTTATTTTATTTACTTTAAACTTATATCCCACCCTCTCCGCAAATGGACTCAGGGAGACTAACAACGACCAAACAGATTACAAGTTAAAACCACTAAAACAATAAAAAACTAAAAGCTATAAAATATAACGTTATAGTGCCCATGGAACAGAGTGGTAAAACTGCGGTACTGCAGTTGGAGCCCTCTGCTCAGGACCTGAGTTTGATTCCAGTAGAACCTGAGTTTAAGTAGCCGGCTCAAGGTTGACTCAGCCTTCCATCCTTCCAAGGTCGATAAAATGAGCACCCAGCTTGCTGGGGGGAAAGTGTAGATGACTGGGGAAGGCAATGGCAAACCATCCTGTAAAAAGTCTGCCATGAAAACATTGTGAAAGCAACGTCACCCCAGAGTTGGAAACAACTGGTGCTTGCACAGGGGACTATCTTTTTACCTGTTATTTGCAACTTCTGATGGCATTCATGGTTTCTTCAGTGGGCCGGTTCAATTTCTATTCATTTCTTAATGAGTGTATCCATCAGTGGTTCTTGAGAAGTTATCTAATTTATCATAGCTGGTATTTGCTCAGTTATAAGGGTGGCAGCACTCTCCACTCTGTCATAGGCTCAGGGCTCTTTTTCTAGCAGGAACTCGTCTGCACATTAGGCCACACTCCCCTGATGTAGCCAGTCCCCCAAGAGCATAGAGGGCTCTTAGTATAGGGCCTACTGTAAGTTCCAGGAGGATTGGCTACATCAGGGGGGCATGGCCTAATATGAAGAGGAGCTCCTGCTAGAAAAGGAATCCTGCATGGACTAATCAAAATAGTTCTGTTTTACGGGTTCTGCAGAATCGGGAAAGATCCCGCAGGGCCCATGTATCCTCCGGAAGGATGTTCCACAGCATCGACGCTGCCACTGAGAAGGCTCTGGCCTTTGTGGAGCTCAGTCTGCCCTTCCTTGGTCCGGGGATGAAGAGAAGTTTTTGCTCTCCTGATAGGGCTGCCAATCCCCCTGTCCGGGTGGGGAATCTCCCACCTGGGAGGTTCTCAACCTGCCGGCCCACATTGGGCTGGTGGGGGGGGGGGTCCTCCCCCTGTGTCGCTGGTGCGATGATGTCACCCGGAAGTGATGTCATCATAATGGTGGTGCCCCCTTGCGGGGCTGCTCTAGGCATTTCTGGGAAAACTCTATGGTTTTCCTAGATGCTCTAGCCATTTGGGAGGTAAAACTCTATGGTACAATAGGAACCATAGAGTTTTAACCTCCCAAATAGCTAGAGCACCTGGGAAAACCATAGAATTTCCCCAGAAACACTTAGAGCGGCCCCACACGGGTGCTGCCATTTTGATGACGTCACTTCCAGGTGACGTCATTTTGTCGTGCGCACATCTTACACGCGAATGTCTCCCGCCGGGGGATGAAGAGGACTTGGCAACCCTATCTACCGAACGCAGTGCTCTTTGGGGGGCCTATGGGAAAAGGCAGTCTCATAGATAGGCAGGCCTCCAGCTATACAGGGCAGCCCGTATGATTTTCAAAGCAAGAGATGAACAGAGTTGGTTGCCCATCGCCTGTCTCTGTATAGCAACCTGGGACTTCCTTGGTGGTCTCCCATCCAAGTGCTAACTTGGTGCTGCTTAGTTTTGGAGAGTTTATAAGATAGTCACTTCCCCCCACAGATGTCTTGCGGGCCCATGCCCTTCACAAATGTAATAACAAGGCCCCCGATTTCTCCTTAACCAGGGCTTTTTTTGTAGCAGGAACTTCTTTGCGTATTAGGCCACACACCCTGATGTATCCAATCCTCCTGGAGCTTACAGGGCTCTTAGTATAGGGTCTACTGTAAGCTCCAGGAGGATTGGCTACATCAGAGAGGTATGTCCTAATATGCAAAGGAGCTCCTGCTACAAAAAAAGACCTGTCCTTAACAATGTGAGTTTTCCCCTCTATTGAACTCTTTTAACAAGTCCACATCTCCCACCCAAGTTTCCTTTATAAATATCATTTATCAGTTCCTGTTTGTTTGCTGTTTTCTTTAACCTGAAATTAAAAAAAACAACAACAAGAAAAACTCTTTTTTAAAACAATATATAATCCCTTTGCTTGCAATCGTTAGAACAGAACAGAATGACTGGAAATGCCCTAAGTTATTGTAATAATGGAATCATGCGCACAGATAATAAGGGGGGGAGGAATGTATTCAAGGTAGCAACGGTATGGAAACCGGTGAACAAATTCCAGCATGTTACTAAAATGTGTCTCTTTATTTGTTCTCCCTCCTCATCTTTCATCTTGATTAATTGATGTTCTTTGCCTTTGGTACAGCTATGCCTTTCATCCGTAGCGCCTTTTATCTCAGCATCTCCAACGTCAGAAATCAGGAGTTTAAAGTCTTCCATTATGTCGTTCCTCTGAGAACGGAGAGCGCCGGTCACATGTAGCGACGGAGTCTATAAGGCAGCACGGAGCAGGCAAAGTCACAAAACAAGCATGTGCTTTCGGAATCAAACTACTCGGAGGCTGAGCCGCATCCAGTCGTAATAGCGTGGCCGTGACTAATCCGAATTGGGAAACTGAGGAATTGCAGAAAATTGTGAAGGGGTGTGACGGAACAGGCCCCCTTGGACTTGCAGACCCTGCTGTGCCCACCTTTCCTTGGCGCTGCCAACTCCTGGCGGGGTTTGCCCAGGGCTCTTTTTCTAGCAGGAGCTCCTCTGCATATTAGGGCATGCCCCCCTGATGTAGCCTACCCTCCAAGAGCTTAGAGGGAGTACAAGGCCTACTGTAAGCTCCAGGATTGGCTACCTCAGGAGGGTGTGGCCTAATATGCAGAGGAGCTCCTGCTAGGAAAAGAGCCCTGGCAACCGTTTGCCGCTTCCTTCCACTAAGGTACTCATGGCCACTTCCTGCTCGTTTAAGGCATTTCTCACTTGGAGGAACAGGACCCCCGAGATTTCACACTAGGCTTGTTCCAGGTGGAGAGCGCTTTTGCTCCCAGCGCTTCTCTGCTGCGAGCTGGTGCGCCGCTGTTCCACAACAAGTGATAGCCTCTTACAAGCAGTTTCTGCTTGCCGTGGGAAAGCCATGCGCCAACTCATAGCTCCGGGGCAGCTTGTACGAAAACCGAGAAAAGTGCTGGGGGCAAAAGGGCTCTCCACCCGGAACAAGCCCTAGTGTGAAATTGGTCCCAGTTTCTCTTCCCAGTTCTGAGGCCTGGCCTCTGCGTCTCCCGCTCCCTAATGAATGGTTACCATGGAAACCAAAGACAACTTTGGGGCTCCCCTGGAAAAATAGCCATGTGCACCCCGTCTGCTTTCCTCCCAATCCGATGGCCCCTCTTGCAATAGTGTGTCCAGTACTGGCCCCTAGGGCACATGATGCCCCAGGCAGGCTCCCCGCCCGCCACTGCCGTCGCCCCTCTCCCTCCCTCCACAGCTCTGTTGCTCCTCCCCCCCTTCCGCCGCCCTGAGGCTTAGCCCTACCAGTGGCTGGCATCGGATCGTTCTTTGAAGAGAGCGCTGGAGGAGGCTTCTCCCCCCCCCCCTTTCCGGAACTGGAAGTCAGAGGGGAGCGAAGCCTCCTTCAGCGCTCTCTTCGAAGAATGATCCAATGCCGGCTGCGTTGAAGTCGGTAGGGCTGAGCCTCGGTGCAGCACACGCCTTTGCTCATACCGGGTGGGTGGGTGGAGTGTGGCACTGCCCTGCGCTGTGAAAGGGAAGGGAGGAGGCAGGCACTGGTGGCGGTGGGGGGGAAGAGGCAAATTCAGGTGCTTGTCTCGGGCACTGGGGGGGGGGGGAGCCCAATTCAGCCACCCCCTTCCTGGCGCCTTCGGCAACTGCCTAGCGGGCGAGCTGGCCCTGAGGGTGTCCAAGATGGTGGGAGAGACTAGGTGCTACAGAGACTGAGAAGCAACCTCCAAAGTAAAAAAAAAAGAGATTTATTGAAAAGAAAACTCTTATTATTGTTGTTGTTCTTGTTGTCAACAAGAATAATAATAAAAATTGTGGATTGCCCAATCCTTGTTCCTGCGGCCCTATTATGATATTGTAGGCAAGATGAAAAAGATGGGGAGGGACGGTGGCTCATTGGTAGAGCATCTGCTTGGGAAGCAGAAGGTCCCAGGTTCAATCTCTGGCATCTCCAACTAAAAAGGGTCCAGGCAAATAGGTGTGAAAAACCTCAGCTTGAGACCCTGGAGAGCCGCTGCCGGTCTGAGAAGACAATACTGACTTTGATGGATCCAGGGTCTGATTCAGTATAAGGCAGCTTCATATGTTCATACAACCCTAATTATTTCTGGTACAGTGTATCTTTCTTCTGTTTTCTGCATCTTTACCATACCTCATTTTTCTTGTTAATCCTGAAAAGATTTATCTCTTATTCGAAGGACAGCATCTCATTAGAGAGATATTGTTGCTGCTTCCTGGTTGTATAATTTCATATATTTCTAGGAGCATTGAACATATGAACATATGACACTGCCTTCTACTGAATCAGACACTCCTTGGTCCATCAAAGTCAGTATTGTCTACTCAGACTGGCAGCGGCTCTCCAGGGTCTCGAACTGAGATTTTTCACACCAATTTGCCTGGACCCTTTTTTGGAGATGCCAGGGATTGAACCTGGGACCTTCTGCTTACCAAGCAGATGCTCTACCACTGAGCTACCATCCCTCCCCAAACTAGCAATGTCACTAACAATGACACTGTGGAAGACCAGGGTTGGTGTTCATTTTCATTGGTCTCACACGCCCCCCCCCCCGCCCCGATCTCAAAGCTCCAACAAAGAGTTGGTCAACCTTCTTAGCATACGTTACAAGTTGGGTCCACTCTATGACAAAGGTGTCATTCCAGAGCTCAAAGCATTCCTCTGAGAGCCAGTTTGGTGTAGTGGTTAAGTGTGCGGACTCTTATCTGGAAGAACCAGGTTTGATTCCCCACTCCTCCACCTGCTGCTGCTGGAATGCCCTTGGATTAGCCATAGCTTTCTCAAGTTGTCCTTGAAAAGGCAGCTTCTGTGAGAGCTCTCTCAGCCTCACCCACCTCACAGGATGTGTATTGTGGGGGAGGAAGATATAGGAGATTGTAAGCCGCTCTGAGTCTCTGGTTCAGAGGGAAGGGTGGGGTATAAATCTGCAGTCTTCTTCTGCCATGGCTGAGTACAGTTCCACATCCAGACTATGAAAGTGAAAAGCAGACAACAGCACAGTCCCCATTGATTCTCAATGTACTATAGCTATAAAATCCCAATATTTGGGCCATTCGTTAAGACTTTACTGAATGGAAGCAAGAAATAATTAGCCTTTTTAATTAGCAAGATGCTAAATGACAAAGGAAACCATAGCTGCATTTTCCTACGTCTGTGTGAACTTACACTCCGTTTTCTAACCTGTTTCTTCACAGCATCTCCCCGGCTCATTTCAATGTGTTACCTATTGCTAGGGTTGCTATTGCAAGGAGGGCAGAATTTGGGTGTGGCGGGGGGAGGGACTTCAATGTGGTATGACGCGGAAGAGCCTCCCTTCCAATTTCCTAGCCGTTTTCTTCAGGGGATCAAAAAACAAAGAACAAAAAATCCATGAAAAAATTACTAATGACACTCATACCCTTGTTAGAATTAATTACACAAGATTTTTAGTATAAAGTTCATAAGCAATTCATCAAAATTCTTAGAAAGAAGTTCCTTAAAGTAGCCACAAAGCTATAAATTGATTGGAACAGAACAAAGTGTTAGGAAAAGTCCAAAGTCCTTATTTCACATATTCCAGTCGGAGTAGTCGTTCCAAACAACCCTCACATAGCCGCATATTCTACGCATTTCAATGTAATGCATCTTCATCCAGGAGGGAAAGGTTTGAACAGTAAAGTTAAGGAACTTTTTTTCTAAGAATTTTGATGAATTGTTTATGAACTTTACACTAAAAATCTTGTATAATTAATTCCAACTAGTGTATGAGTGTCATTAGTAATTTTTTCACTGGATTTTTTCTTGGTTTTTGATTGCCTTCTTGTCCGTGATTCTCTCTTGCATTGTATTTTCTTCAGGGGAACTGATCCCTGTCACTTGGAGATGATTTGTAATCCCAGGAGACCTCCAGCCACTACCTGAAGCCTTGAACCGTTTGGGAGCATAAGCCCTAATTGAGAGAGCATCTTGTGGAGACTTCGGGTCCCTATGTATTTTGTCTGAGTAGTGCAAATTGTGCATTGTATAAATATTGTGGAATAGCCCTCGTTGGTAAAGACTTGAAACAGGTGAGGCAGAAGTCGATGACCTGTCCCGGGGAATTCCAACTCCTTTCTGCTTCTGAAAACTGAATGCCTTTGCATCTACTGGAATTGGCACCAAGTCCTTTTGGATAGAAGAAGAAGAAGAAGAAGATGATGATGATGATATTGGATTTATATCCCACCCTCCACTCCAAATTTCAGAGTCTTAGAGCAGCTCACAATCTCTTTTATCTTCCTCCCCCACAACAGGCATCCTGTGAGGTGGGTGGGGCTGAGAGGGCTCACACAGTAGTTGCCCCTTCATGGACAACCTCTGCCAGAGCTATGGCTGATCCAAGGCCATTCTAGCAGGTGCAAGTAGAGGAATGGGGAATCAAACCTGGTTCTCCCAGATAAGAGTCCGTACACTTAACCACTATGTCCAACAGGAAGGAAGGGAGGGAGGGAGGAAAGGAGGGAGGAAGGAAGAAGGAGGAGTAGGGGGGAGGAGGAGAAGATGAAGATGATATTGTATTTATATCCTGCCCTCCACTCAAAATCTCAGAGTCTCAGAGCGGCTTACTATCTTCTTTATCTTCCTCCCCCACAACAGACACCCTGTGAGGTGGGTGGGGCTCAGAGGACTTTCTCAGCAGCTGCCCTTTCAAGGACAACCTCTGCCAGAGCTATGGCTGACCCAAGGCCGTTCCAGCAGGTGCAAGTGGAGGAGTGGGGAATCAAACCCATTTCTCCCAGATAGGAGTCCGCGCACTTCACCACTACACCAAACTGGCTCTTTCAACTACCCTTTCAAGGACAACCTCTGCCAGAGCTATGGCTAACCCAAGGCCATTCCGGGAGGTGCAAGTGGAGGAATGGGGAATCAAACCCGGTTCTCCCATATAAGAGTCAGCACACTTAACCACTACACCAAACTGACTTTCAGACAATTGACACTTTTTGGTGTTCTTTATTACGGGACTTGTTCTCTTTATTGCATTGTAAATGTATACAAATATTAGCCATTTGTCACTATAACCTTTGGCTTGTGCTTGTGTTTGTACTACCTGAAGATTGGCAGCCCTATCTATTGCTGATCTTTTTTTGAGGAGTTGTTAACAGGGCTTGTGGTCGAAAGACTTGTTCTTGTGCTCTCAAGGTACCTGAAACCCTGACACACTTTTTTTCTTCATGGGCAAATTCTATTGCAGTTTAAAGAGCTTCTCTGATAACTCCCCTTCTTGTTACTTTTCCCAACCATTTGGAGAACTATCATTTACTTTAATCATCTGTTCAGAAATGAAAAATCACTTTGACAAACTGTTATTAAGAGAAGAGGAGAAAATAATTAAGAAAGTTTATAATTATATTCTGCAAATTAAATTAGAAGATGAAATGGTTAAAAACTCTATGGTGAAATGGGCGCAAAATTTACAACGTAATATCAGCCTAGAACAATGGTCCAATTTCTGGAAAAAGAATTATAAAGTGATAAAGCCAATCAATTACAGGGAAATTTTTTTTAAACTATTCCATAGATGGTATCTTACCCCGGTACAAATAGCTAAATTTAACCATGCAATGTCACCTGTATGTTGGAAGTGCAAAGTAGATATCGGTTCATTTTATCATATGTGGTGGAACTGTAAAGTGGCCAAAACTTTCTGGAAAAAGATACACTGTATGATAAAGGAAATATTAACTAGAGATTTAGTCTTCGAACCAGAAGTGATGTTATTATCATTTACTAAGAACACAGTTCCACAAGCAGATGAACACATGGTGATTTATATTATAACTGCGGCGAGGATAGTGTATGCTAAATACTGGCGTCAGGAGAGGGGCCCGGACTTGAGTGAAGTTACCGAAAAAGTCTTGGATGCCGCCGAAATGGATGTACTTTCAAACATGTTAAAAGGAGAGTCCAAAGATGACGCTGTTAGAAACTGGGGCAAGTTTTATGAATGGTATCAGAAAAAAGAATGTACTTCTATCACTGATAAAACTGAAAAAATTTAAGAAATGATTTGCCGTATTTATAATTTGTTTTCAATTTCATAGAGTAGATAAAAAGTTATGTAATGTAATGATTCAAAGTTAAATATTTTCTGTATCTAAGTTAAGATAGAAGCCGCTGACACCCTCCTCAAGGAAGTTTAATCAACTCTATTTATGTAAACACTATGTGTATATACTATGTGAGTATAAGTTGATGAAGTGGGTGTATTATTGTTATTGTCACTGATACAAATAAAATGAAAAACTATTACGCAAAAAAAAAAAAAGAAATGAAAAATCACATCTCTCTGGCAGTTGCCATATATCTCAGCTGCACTAAAAATTCGAGCTACTGCCATTCATTCTGGGTCTTGTTAAATACACAGTGGCTATTTTATTTTAATCCTGGGATTTTTTTTGTAGCAGGAACATCTTTGCATATTAGGCCGCACCCCTCTGATGTAGCCAATCCTCCTGGAGCTTACAGTAGGTCCTGTACTAAGAGCCCTGTAAGCTCTTGGAGGATTGGCTACATCAGGGAGGTGTGGCCTAATATTCAAAGGAGTTCCTGCTACAAAAAAGCCCTGCTTTAAGTCAATATTTTAAATTATGTGTTCAATACTCACTTTTCCCTAAACTTCTGAATGTTTCATTTTGTCATGTATTTCAATTTTTGTTATATTCAGGGGTGAAATTCTAGCAGGAGCTCCTTTGCATATTAGGCCACACACCCTTGATGTAGCCAATCCTCCAAGAGCTTACAAAAAAGAGCCATGCAATCTCTTGGAGGCTTGGCTACATCAGGAGTGTGTGGCCTAATATGCAAAGGAGTTCCTGCAAGAATTCCACCCCTGGTTATATTATTTTGTCCACAAGGCTATGCACTATGTAAACTTCCTTGTAGAAACCGAACATTTCACAACATGCTCTTGAATGTCAGCTCACTTACACACCTGACACCACGCTTCTTTTGGCTGTCAACCAAGTCCTGACCATTCGAAATGTTTTTGTCAAGTTCTAAAGTCTGATGTGAACTTCCTTCTCTTGCTGAATGTTCCTAGAGAGGCCGCCATCGCTTGGCAACAGTGTCAATGGCACAAACCTAGATAAGGGTGTGAAAGCGGTCAAATTTCAGGAAGCTCTTACATAAGTGCCACCTGGCATGCAAAGCAATCTCTCGAATCATTAACTTGGGTTACCGTGACCTGGACAAAGTACTGATAAGTCACAATGACATAAATACAGTGGTTAAATTTCTCTCCTTCAGCACAGCAAAACAAACCTGGGATCTGTGTTGATGTCTACTTGAAAAACATTCCCTCACGAACCTGTCTATAGTCATAAGATCATAAGAGAAGCCAAGAGAAGTCATAAGAACATAAGAGAACATGGGATCAGGCAAATGACCTGTCCAATCCAACACTCTGGGTCACACAGTGGCCCAAACCCAGGTGCCATCAGGAAATTCACCAGTGGGGCCAGAACTCCAGAAGCTCTCCCACTGTTGCTCCCAGGCACCAAGAATTCTGAACATCACTTCCCCAGGCATAACAAGATAAGAGAACCCATGTTGGATCAGGCCAATGGCCCATCCAGTCCAACACTCTGTGTCACAGAAGAACATAAGAGAAGCCATGTTGGATCAGGCCAATGGCCCACCCAGTCCAACACTCTGTGTCACAGAAGAACATAAGAGAAGCCATGTTGGATCAGGCCAATGGCCCATCCAGTCCAACACTCTGTGTCACACAGTGGCCAAAAAAACCAGGTGCCCTCAGGAGGTCCACCAGTGGGGCCAGGACACTAGACGCCCTCCCACTGTTGCCCCCCCCAAGCACCAAGAATACAGAGCATCACTTCCCCAGGCATAAGAACATAAGAGAAGCCATGTTGGATCAGGCCAATGGCCCATCAAGTCCAACACTCTGTGTCACACAGTGGCCAGGTGCTATCAGGAGGTCCACCAGTAGAACCAGAACTCTAGAACCCTTCCCACTGTGCCTTCTTGGGCCCCTCCCACTATTATAATATCCATATGAAAAAAAAATATTTTTAATATAACTTTAAAAAATGTCAATGTCAATTCTAGGCAAAATGCAGTAGATTTTTTGTGGACCCTAATATTTTAATATTCTTATTGATGTGAGGGGGAAAAATCAAAACATTTTCTTCAGTCCTAAAAGCTTATTGTCTTCTGCTTTAAAATGAAATTAATTTTTTTTGTGGCCCTCTAAAAGTATTGTGGGCCCTCGACACTGTGCCTAATGGATTGAAAAAGGGAGGGGAATCTGGTGTGGAAAGAAATGATCACAAGATACAGTGAAGCATTTGACTTAGCACTAGCCGTAATCCAAGGGACTGGCAGTGAAACGGGTTGATTTTAACAGGGGTGGAATTCTAGCTGGAGCTTCTTTGCTTACAAAAAGAGCCTTCTAAGCTCTTGGAGGATTGACTACATCAGGGGTGTGTGGCCTAATATGCAAAGGAGCTCCTGCTAGAATTCCACTCCTGATTTTAATGCTGTTAAAGGCCACACACCCCTGATGTAGCCAATCTTCCTGGAGTTTACAAAAAGAGCCTTCTAAGCTCTTGGAGGATTGGCTACATCAGGGGTGTGTGGCCTAATATGCAAAGGAGCTCCTGCTAGAATTCCACTCCTGATTTTAATGCTGTTAAAGGCCACACACCCCTGATGTAGCCAATCTTCCTGGAGTTTACAAAAAGAGCCTTCTAAGCTCTTGGAGGATTGGCTACATCAGGGGTGTGTGGCCTAATATGCAAAGGAGCTCCTGCTAGAATTCCACTCCTGATTTTAATGCTGTTAAAGGCCACACACCCCTGATGTAGCCAATCCTCCTGGAGCTTACAAAAAGAGCCTTCTAAGCTCTTGGAGGACTGGCTGCATCAGGGGTGTGTGGCCTAATATGCAAAGGAGCTCCTGCTAGAATTCCACTCCTGATTTTAATGCTGTTTCCCAGTGCCAGGGGTCCCATATGTGGTACCCATAGATGTCAAGATGCCAAGAATGTTTATAAAATAGAGTCCAGTGGCACCTTTGAGACCAACAAAGTTGTATTAATGTGCTCATAACTTGGATAAAACATTGCTGGTCTTCAAGGTTATCCTAGACTTGAACTTTATTCTATTGCTTCAGACCAACACGGCTGCCCACTTTGATCTTTTATAAGATGATGCATGGCTGGTCTATGTCTCCAGAGAAACTGGCTAAAATGTATAAAGACCCTTGTAGTTTACGCTGCAATTGTGAGCAGCACGAAGGAACGTTTTTGCCCTATGTGGTGGACATGCAAGAAATTAAAAAAAAAAAAATTCTGGATACAGACACGATTATTAATTCAGAACATTTTAAAGACTAACTCTAAAGAGAGTGCGGGAAAAAACCCTCTGGTTTTTCTGCCCACCTCCTTCTGATCTTCACCCCCTTCAAGCAAGGTAAGACAGTCAACTACTTGGCACCCAGTCTGTAGGTATGTGTCTCACGGTAGTCTGAGGGAGAGTTGAAAAGGTCAACCACAAGAGAAAAGTCACGTCAAAGGAACCGCAGAAGCAATGGTAGCCCTTGTAAAGGTCAGATATCCTTCTAGATGCAGAAATAGAAACACATCTTTTATTTAATAACTGTTTATATGTACAGCATGCTCACCTTGTATTTAAAAGCATTTCGTTCACGGGTGGAATTCTAGCAGGGGCTCCTTTGCCCATTAGGCCACACACCTCTGATGCAGCCAATCCTCCAAGAGCTTACAAGGCTCTTTTTTGTAAGCTCTAGGAGGATTGGCTACATCAGGGGTGTGTGGCCTAATAGGCAAAGGAGCTCCTGCTAGAATTCCACCCCTGGTTTCAGTCATTCTTTAATAATATTCTTTAAGACCATTTCGTTCATTCTAAAAGACAAATTATTTTGTATGAGGGTTTTTTTCAGTATTCCCTCAAATTTCCATTTTTTTCCATTGGAAGGCCTCAGAAAAGAAACCAAATTCCCCCCAACACACATTTTCCACCTGAATTCCACCCCCCCTTTCCCCTGAGCCTTAACATCTCTAGCTATTGTATCTATTATGTTTTAAATAAACAGTGGAGTGCACTTAAAAAGTCAAGATCCTCTTCCTCCCCTTGACTTCCATTGGCTGAATGTGTCTTCTCTTGATTTTGAGAAAGATGCCACGTCTCCTCGGAATCCTATGATTTTTTCTCCTTTGTCTCTGTGGCTCTGAGAGCCTTCGGTGTAACCTGAACCCTTCCAATGTTGCTCATGCAACGGTCATAAAACCAGAGTGGGAAAAAGTGGAAGATGAAGAGGTATTTATAAGCATTCTTGCCAGGCGTGTATAACCCATGGGGGCTTTTTGCCAGTAACGCATGTAAAACATCTGAGAGGACAGGTGACAAATCAGGTTTAGAGAGATTCGGTAGTCTGGACAGCATGTTCTTCAGCGCAAGGAGGTACTCTTCGCCGTAATCTTCCTTCACCTCTGGTGTGAGCTTCTCAAGAAGATTCTGTTCTAACTTGTTCCACTGCTCAGGTGTTCCCTGGATAGCTGGAAAAATATTATACAATTTATGAATGTCTGGACTCCTTTATGATCGATCCA
Organism: Heteronotia binoei; assembly: GCF_032191835.1. Taxonomy (NCBI): domain Eukaryota; kingdom Metazoa; phylum Chordata; class Lepidosauria; order Squamata; family Gekkonidae; genus Heteronotia; species Heteronotia binoei. The sequence continues at coordinate 61,505,185 of NC_083236.1, read as the reverse complement.
GGTGGGCAGTCGTGTTGGCCTGAAGCAGTAAAACAAAGCAGGAGTCAAGTTGCACCTTTAAGGCCAACAAAGTTTTATTCAGAATGTAAGCTTTTGTGTGCTAGAAGCACACTGATGAAGTGTGCTTCTACCACATGGAAGCTTGCATTCTGAATAAAACCTTGTCGGTCTTAAAGGTGCAACTTGACTCCTGCTTTGTTGGGCTCCTTTATTTTATATTCCATTCCATTCTAGCAAAGTTAAATACGGGCAGGGCTTTCTTTTTAGCAGGAACTTGTTTGCATATTAGGCCACACCCCACTGATGTAGCCAATCCTCCAAGAGCTTACAGGGCTCTTATTTCAGGACCTACTGTAAGGTCTTGGAGGATTGGCTACATAAGAGGGGTGTGTTATGCAAATGAGTTCCTGCTACTACAAAAAAGCCCTGAATACGGGATAAGAGAATATGACAGAAAGGAGAGATAGAATTTTTGGATAACATTTTCTCCAGGTAGTGGGTTGAAAATAAGAAGAGCTCTGCTAGATCAGGCCAGTGGTCAATCTAATTCTGCATTCTGTCTTACATGGTGGCCAACCAGTTCCATTGAACAGCCAACAATGAGGCATGTGGCCAAAGCTTTTATAAGAACATCATAAGAGCCCTGCTGGATCATACCAGGGGCCTATCTAGCCCAGCATCCTGTCTCATACAGCGGCCAGCCAGCTCCTATGGACAGCTAATAACAGGGCACAGAGGCTGAGGCCTTCATAAGAACCTCCCTGCTTCATCAGACCAGTGTTCCATCTAGTCCAACATCTTGTCTCACACAGTGGCCAACCAGTTCCTCTGGAGGGCCAACAACAGGGCAAAGAGGCTGAGGCCTTCCTAAGAACACCAGTAGAGCCCTGCTGGATCAGCCCAGTGGTCCATCTAGTCCAGCATCCTGTCTCACACAGTGGCCAGCCAGTTCCTCTGGAGGGCCAACAACAGGGCACAGAGGCCAAGGCCTTCCTATGATGTTGCCTCCTGGCTCTGGGATTCAGAGGATTAGTGCCTCTGAATGTGGAGGTTCCCCTCAGCCACCATGGCTAGTAGCCTTTGAGAGACTTATCCTCCATTAATCTATCCTGTCTCACACAGTGGCCAGCCAGTTCCTCCGGAGGGCCAACAACAGGGCACAGAGGCTGAGGCCTTCCCCCAACTGTTGCCTTCTGGTACCGGGATTCAGAAGTTGACTGCCTCTGAACATGGAGTGGCCACTGATAGACCTATCCTCCATGAATCTATCTAATCCCCTTTTAAAGCTGTCTGTTAAGAAAGAATACAGAGGTGAATTGCCATTGACTGCCTCTGCAATAACAACCCTGGACTTCCTTGGTGGTCTCTCATCCAAGCACTAACCAGGGCCAACCCAGCTTAGCTTCTGAGATATGGTGAGACTGGGCAAGCGCAGGCAATTCAAATCAGGTCATGAATATCCAATCTGACCACTGATATTGCCCACTAAGGCAAGCAGCAGGTCTTCAGAGCTTCTGATCGTGGTTTTTCACATCACTTCCAACCTGATCCTTTAAACTGGAGATGCTGGGGATTGAACCCATGGCCTTCTGCATGCAAAGCTCATGCTCTACCACTGAGTTGCTGCCACTGTAATTACAGCTCTCAAACTAAGTGTGTATGATCTGAAAGGGAGACCACTGGAAGTTCTTCCTCAGTGAATTTACATCTGTTCTTATCAGAGCTTTTTTTTTGCTGCAGGAACTCCTTTGCATATTGGGCCACACACCCCTGATGCAGCCAATCCTCCAAGAGCTTACAGCAGGCCCTGTAATAAGAGCCCTGTAAGCTGTTGGAGGATTGGCTGTGTCAGGGGGATGTGGCCTAATATGCAAAGGAGTTCCCGCTACAAAAAAAGCCCTGGCTCTTATAAATGATATCACACCTCTCAAATGTAAATCCAGTATACCCTAGATTCCTTTTTAAAAATTTATTTCATACTGATATGGGGCCATGTGTTTTTGGAATATGTGTAGACACTCAGCCACTCACATCACTAGTTCAGCTGGGAGCTAATCCACTGGGGGGAAACAAACTGATTACCGCTGACTTCGACATGCTAATATAAACTTGACCTTCTGCGCTACGCCTAAGATCAGATTCACAATGAAAAATCCTGGGTCCCGTTTTCCATCTGTGCTGTCTGATGTGTACGTGCATGCACTTAGACCAAATACACACATTATTAAAGAAGTCACCTGAATGCACAGTCACACATACAGGTGTGCCAATTGCCCACAGGTACCAATCGGCCACAGCAAGGCAATTACTTCCAAAAGCATAACATGGGACAAAATGATAATAATGGACACTGCAATCCCAGGGGACAGCGGAATAGAAAAGAAAGAACAGGGGAAGATCGTGAAAGACTAAGACCTATGAATAGAGTTAGAACATCTATAGGAGAAGAAGGTGACCATTGTGCCAGTTGTCATTGGATTCCTTGGAGCAGTCCCAAGAAGTCTCAAGAAACACTTGGATATTTTGGGCATTGAGCAAATCACACCAGCCCAGCTTCAGAGGGCAGTGTTGCTTGGAACAGCAAGAATCCTGAGAAGATCTATCTGCAATTCCCAAGAACTGGGATAGATCTCGAACTGCAGAAAATCATCCAACAGTCAAATATTGGACGGTGACAATTCATAATAATAACAATAATAATAATATGCCACACACACAAGATGAATCCAGCAATTGCATCCCCTTATACACATTCCATTTAGCCTGTGATGACAGAAAGTCATCAGAGATTGAAAGAGATCACGTCAATCAGTTTCCCAAACAGCATCTCATAATTTTGAGGACGTTGTCTTCACCTCTCAAGGGAATCCTCCACCTCCAGCTACTGGTATTTACAAGAAGAAAACAAACTCTCGGGGCCCAGAAGACGAATGGAAGGAGAAATTAAGGCCCCTGTCAAGGATGACTGACGAGCTTCTATAAATGTCATCCGACACATTTTACGGCGAAGACAAAACTCCACCTGGAATCCTAACCAGCCAAAGTCATTTCTGAGCATCCCTACGGGTATCGCTGCGGGCCATTTGCAATTTCTGCTGGAGAACATTGGTCTCGAAGGAGTTTCACCCCACCACAGGTGTTACAGAACAATATGAAATGTCAAGGACTTACATGTTCGGAAGCCCGACGGATGAACAGCAGCTACTTTGACACCCCATTTGGAAAGCTCCTGCCTTATCACTCCGGTGAACATAGAGAGGGCTGCTTTGGATGCTCCATAAGCTGCAAACCTCAGCATCGGGATACCTCCTGGGGGAGCAAGAGGGACACAATTAAGCTTTGGACTCCTTCGTCTTGCCAGGCTGGTGGTTTAAGGAGGAGGAGGAAGAAGATATTGGATTTATATCCCACCCTCCACTCTGAATCTCAGAGTCTCAGAGCGGCTCATAATCTCCTATATCTTCTCCCCCCACAACAGACACCCTGTGAGGTGGGTGGGGCTGAGAGAGCTCTGACAGAAGCTGCCCTTTCAAGGACAGCTCTACCAGAGCGATGGGTGACCCAAGGCCATTCCAGTAGGTGCAAGTGGAGGAGTGGGGAATCAAACCCGGTTCTCCCAGATAAGAGTCTGCACGCTTAACCACTACACCAAATTGGCTCTCAGCCAATTGATACTTTTTGGTGTTTTTCATTACGGGACCTGTTCTCTTTATTGCATTGTAAATGTATACAAATATTAGTCATTTGTCACTATAACCTTTGGCTTGTGCTTGTGTTTGTACTACCTGAAGATTGGCAGCCCTATCTATTGCTGATCTTTTTTTGAAGAGTTCTTAACAGGGCTCGTGGTCGAAAGACTTGTTCTTATGCTCTCAAGGTACCTGAAACCCTGTGAGGTGGGTGGGGCTGAGAGGGCTCTCACAGCAGCTGCCCTTTCAAGGACAATCTCTGCCAGAACTATGGCTGACCCAAGGCCATTCCAGGAGCTGCAAGTGGAGGAGTGGGGAATCAAACCCGGTTCTCTCAGATAAGAGTCTGCACACTTAACCACTACACCAAACAGGAGAATGGTAGGGGTCCCTAAATTGGCACCCACGAATGCCATAGCACCGGCTCATGCCTTTCCTGGTGTGCCCGAAGTGTTAGAAAACATGTGGGGGTTAGATAGAGGCTCTGGTCCAGCAGGGTTTCCGATTGTCCACTAGAGGTAGGACCGGCTGTGTGGATTAAAATAACACTGTGTCAGCAGTAGTCGCCATCACAATATTGGTTTTATTCTCTCCTGCTCCCACTTCCCAGTGTATTCTGCAATTAATTCTCTTCTCCCCTGCATTTGGGCTTCCTCTATGCCTCTGGTTCCACCTGCCGCAGCAGCCGTTTTGTGGCTGGCTCGAATTAATATAATAATAATAAATTTTATTTGTATCCCGCCCTCCCCACCTCGGCAGGCTCAGGGCGGCTAACAACATTTCATAAAAACATACAATAATATGCAGCAGCCATTGAATGGATGTCAAATATTGGGTCGTGACACTTGGATATTCGGACACTTCCCTGTGTCCGAATTCCAAAGGTGCTCACCGGCTTGAAAAGGCTAGGCCCCTTGGGATATAGCATCATTGAAGATGGTGCCAAGATTAAATACAAGGCAATGTGGGGGGGGGGGCGGTTTGGACTGTTTGCTAGTTTTTTTGTGTGTGTGTTTTTTTTAAAAAGCAAAAAAAAATTGCCAACACTCAGCCAACATTTGGCAGTAGGGATGGGCACAAACCACATTTTTGCAGTTTGGTTTGTGGTTCGTTGCTGAACCACAGACAGAACAAGGAACCATTACAACAGTTCACGAACTGAACTGGCTCGTATCGGTTTGTGAGCCACTTAAAGTTTAAGCGCTCCTGCTTTCTGCTCCCCGTGGCTTTTTGGGGGGAGCAGAAAACAATGGTTTGAATGGCTCCAGCCATAGCATTCCTGTAAACAAAACTATGGCTCTTAGATTCTCATTTTTATTGTACTGTATACTCTCTCTGACATACAGAGCCACTCCAGCCCTGACCCTTTCCCCCTTGTCCTTCCAATATAATTTATATCCAACAATCACTGTATCCCGCTGGTTATCCTCATCCCACAAAGTTTCTGAAATGCCCACGTCTATGTTCTCTTCGAACACTACACATTACAGTCCTCCCATTCTACGTCAGACATGTCTAGCATTTGATATAAACAGCTATAATTCCAATTATATAGTGAGTTCGGCCAGCTTGAGGTAAGCAAGAACATTTATTGAACAAGAGCAGAACTGAACACAAACAGGCCACCCCACTCCTTATATCCATTTGGCCTGAGTTAAACACGCCCCCTTATGTGAGCAGCAATCCACCCTATTGGTCTCTCCAGGATCCTTCATTTGCATTTCCTGAGAGAAATGCCTCATATCTTGATTGGCCAGTTCTAAAAGAATGGCCAATCGGAATGTAGGCATCAGGGCCCTGGAAGGCAAAGAAGTATACTTCAAGGTCAACTAACCGACATAACAAACCAGCAGTTAAAATAATCAATACACAACAATTCTCCAGATACATTAGGCCTACAACCTTCCTCCTATGGCCTCTAGACTTTGTCTAGACTTTGTCTGGACCTTGTCAGGCAGTCCAAATTGTTGGCCAATTCTCATTGGCCAATTCTGCTCCATTTTCCTCTTGAAGAGTAACTGCTACCTCCTCCTTTCTTAGAGATGAGCTATCCCAAACCAGAGATGTTTCCCCCAGGATTTAGTTTTAAAAACTCCTCCGCCACCTTTTTGATTTTAAACGCCGGAAGCCTGATTTCTTCTTGGGACAAGTTCCTGCTTCTTCCAAAAAGCATCCCAGTGCCTAAGAAATTTAAACCCTTCCTCCCTACACCATCAACTCATCCATGCATTGAAATTCCTAATTTGTGTCTGTCAAGCTGGCCCTATGTATGGAACAGGATATATATATCACACAAAAAATCTGCGTGTTAAAATTTAATTAGTTGAGGGTTATAACAGTAAAAAAGAAGAATTTAAAAGATTATTATTTAACCCTTTAAACTATTTTTAAAAGTCATTTTAAAATTTGTTAAAAGATTTACATAAGAACATAAGATCAGGCCAATGGCCCATCCAGTCCAACACTCTGTGTCACATAAGAGAAGCCATGTTGGATCAGGCCAATGGCCCATCCAGTCTAACACTCTGTGCCACATAAGAACATAAGAGAAGCCATGTTGGATCAGACCAATGGCCCATCCAGTCTAACACTCTGTGTCACATAAGAACATAAGAGAAGCCATGTTGGATCAGGCCAATGACCCATCCAGTCCAACACTCTGTGTCACAGAAGAACATAAGAGAAGCCATGTTAGATCAGGCCAATGGCCCATCCAGTACAACACTCTGTGTCACATAAGAACATAAGAGAAGCCATGTTGGATCAGGCCAATGACCCATCCAGTCCAACACTCTGTGTCACAGAAGAACATAAGAGAAGCCATGTTAGATCAGGCCAATGGCCCATCCAGTACAACACTCTGTGTCACATAAGAACATAAGAGAAGCCATGTTGGATCAGGCCAATGGCCCATCCAGTCTAACACTCTGTGTCACATAAGAACATAAGAGAAGCCATGTTGGATCAGGCCAATGGCCCATCCAGTCCAACACTCTATGTCACAGAAGAACATAAGAGAAGCCATGTTGGATCAGGCCAATGGCCCATCCAGTCTAACACTCTGTGTCACATAAGAACATAAGAGAAGCCATGTTGGATCAGGCCAATGACCCATCCAGTCCAACACTCTGTGTCACAGAAGAACATAAGAGAAGCCATGTTGGATCAGGCCAATGGCCCATCCAGTCCAACACTCTCAGTCACAGAAGAACATAAGAGAAGCCATGTTGGATCAGGCCAATGGCCCATCCAGTCCAACACTCTGTGTTGCACAGTGGCCAAAAAAAAAAAAATCTCTCTCGGCTTGACTTCGCGAATGAAGATTTAAGAAGGGTGCAGTAGTCCACGTCTGCTGCAGGCTCGCTGGTGGCTGACAATGCGGGACAGGCAGATCCGGCCACAGTGGCTGCAGGGAAAAGTCTGATTTGGGGTTGGTGCTGTAGCAGTACGATTCTTCCTCAATCTCCTTTTGTCCTCAAGACCAGCTATGCATGCGTTCTTAAAGGAAGAGACAGCCTGGTGGATGGTGTGCCTCCATGCTTTGCGATCTGAGGCTAGGTCAGACCACTGGTGATGGTTGATGTGACAGGTGCCAAGGGATTTCTTCAAGGAGTCCTTGTACCTCTATTTCGATGGCCGGTGGAAAGTTCGCCATACAGAGCAATCTTGGGAAGGCGGTGGTTTTCCATCCTAGAAATATGACCTGCCCAGCGCAGCTGCGTCTTCAACAGCAGTGCCTTGATGCTTGTAACCTCCGCCCTCTTGAGGACTTCAGTGTTGGTCACAAAGTCACTCCAGTGGATGTTGAGGATGGTGCGAAGGCAGCGCTGATGAAAGCGCTCAAGGAGTCGCAGGTGATGACGGTATAAAACCCACGATTCGGAGCCGTAGATGAGGGTTGTCATCACAACCGCTTTGTAAACATTGATCTTTGTGCCTTTTTTCAGATGCTTGTTGCTCCACACTCTTTTGTGCAGTCGGCCAAATGCACGGTTTGCCTTTGCCAGCCTGTTGTCAATCTCCTTGTTGATCTTGGCATCTGAGGAGATGATGCACCCCAGGTAGCTGAACTGCTGGACTGTCTTCAGAACTGATTCACCCACAGTGATGCAAAAATTATACACACACACACACACACTGTGGCTAATAGCCACTGATGGACCTCTGCTCCATACAGTTTGGTCTATTTGTCTTGCTTTTTGCATTCTTTATAAACCTGGGAACAGAACCTAGCCACCTGTCTTCTTGTAATCCTCATGTTGTTTTTTAAAGATCTGGAAGCTGCAAGGGAAATTTGAGGGAGTCGTGGGTCAAAATGTGCCTGTGCAGCAACTGGTGGGGAATTGATCGCTTGAGCCGGGGAAAGCAGAAGTTCAGGGGTGGAGCGACTGCTAGTGAGGAATCAGTCTAAATTACTGAAGCTGGGGGTGGGGCTGCTACCTCACAGAGTGGTGGTGTTGGTGGGAGTTAGGATCCCCCCGTCATGAGTCTTGTGGTATTCACTTGTTTCTTATTGTTTTTGGACTGCAAGAATAAATGTAATTCAGAAATGGAGTGTGCCACAACAGTCGGTATTTGGAGGGCTATGGGATTATGGAAGCATTATTGACAACTCTGGACTCCCCAGTTTTCCCAATGCGAGAGCCCCAAACAAGCAACATTAGATAAAAGTTGGATAACAGTAGATTCCTGTCTTAGAAACGAAGAACTCTACTTAGGATGGTACTATTGTTACCTTGTCAGTGGCCTGTCTTGATTTATCAGCCATTACAGGTCTGAATCAAATCTAAATTTTCTTTCATTAAGTTAGAGATTTTAATTAGAGAAATCTGTACGCATGTGAGAATGCAGCATAATGAGATTGCACTCAGCAACTATAAAACCTTGTTGAAAACATTATACGATGGGAACATCCATAAATCAACCATCTAGACCACTGGAACACCTAATTGTTGCTATTAGATCTGTGCAGCTTTCATTGTTGCCTTTCATTTCATTCACACTTTTAAAATGCTACTTGCCTGCAGGTGATGCCAAAATTATGCACTCATTTAAATTGGGAAATATTTGGAACCAAGGAAGCAGGGAGAAAAGATGGCATGCAAAAAAAAAAAAAAGTGTTAAGGTAAAGATGGTCCCCTGTGCTAGCACTGAATTGTTACCGACCCATGGGTTGATGTCATATCACATTTTTTGGGCAGATGTTTTTTGTTACAGGGTGGTTTGCCATTGCCTTCCCCAGTCATCTACACTTTACCCCCAGCCAGCTGGGTCCTCATTTTACCAACTTCAGAAGGATGCAAGGCTGAGTCAACCTTGAGCCAGCTACCTGAACCCAGTTTGCGGCAGGATCACACTCAGGATCACACTGAGCAAAATAAAGGTGGGTTCGTTTCTCACAAGAAGAAGTGAAACCAAACAGGAAATATTGAAACTGAACAAGTAAGCGCTAGAAAGTTGCTAGTTCAAATCTCGCTTCAGCATGAATTGATTTCTCCACCCTCTATCTGCAACAGGAGAACGTAAAATTGACTTTAGAGGGCTGTCATGACTGAGATAATTCGTACAGGGCACTTGAAATAGCAATATTTCACTTCTATATTACAGATTTAATGCATCTCACCCATTTAGGCTGTGACACCTTCCAAGTAATAATTCATGGGAACACAAAATATCCGTACACTGCTTTAGATCGTTCAAAGTGCTTCCTGCACGTTGATTATTCCTTATTTATTTATTTCTTGAGCTTTCTATCCCACCCTCCCCTGCAAGCAAGCTCAGCGTGGGTTACAGTAATCAATGGCTAATAAGATGGCTAAAAACAGTTCTGCATTTTAAAAAAAAATCAAAATATAAAAATTACTTGATAAACCAAGATGGCGAGGTAGAAACCAATAGAATCAAGAAGTCCCATGGGTGTACTGCAAATGTACACAAACGCCTGCATATCAGCGGGTGGGCAAGTTCCATCACCTATCATGTAGCTGGTACAATGTACAGCATAGGCAGGTCAGAGCAGGGGAGACCGATATAGCCAGACACCTGTTGCCTCAACCCAAGGCCTGGTGGAACAGCTCCATTTTACAGGCCCTGTGAAATTGTACTAGGTCCCATAGGGCCCTGGTCTCACTTGAGAGCATGTTCCACCAGGCCAGAGCCAGAGCTCAAAAAAGTTCTGGCTCTCTCGAGGTTAAATAGATGTCTTTGTGGGCCGGGGATTACCTGGTGATGTAGTACTGAAGTATAAAGCTCTCCGGGGAATACATTGGGAGAGACGGTTCCAACCAGCCACAACCTCCAGAATTCTGGATCAGGTGTAAGGGATTGAATTTGTTTGTCCATCAACAGATTCAGCTGGACATCATCAGTGTACTGGTAACCACCCAGCCCAAACCTTGGGGTATGGGGCAAGGGGGCACATTGGGAGAGGATCGCCCCCTGAGAGATGCCACATACCAAGGAGTAACAAGGAAAAACCCTCTCGTCCAGCTAGGGTTGCCAATCCCCAGGTAGGTGCAGGGGATCCCCCGGTTTGGAGGCCCTCCCCCCGCTTCAGGGTCGTCAGAAAACGGGGGGAGGGGAGGGGAATGTCTGCTGGGAACTCTTATTCCCTATGGAGATTTATTCCCATAGAAAATAATGGAGAATTGATCCACGGGTATCTGGGGCTCTGGGGGGGGCTGTTTGTTGAGGTAGAGGCACCAAATTTTCAGTACAGCATCTAATGCCTCTTCCCAAAATACTCACAAAGTTTCAAAAAGATTGGACCAGGAGGTCCAATTCTATGAGCCCCAAAAGAAGGTGCCCCTATCCTTCATTAATTCCTATGGAAGGAAGGAATTGAAAGGGTGTGCTGCCCCTTTAAATGTGATGGCCAGAAATCCCTTTGGAGTTCATTACGTTTGTCACAGCCTTGATCTTGGCTCCACCCCTAATGTCTCCTGGCTCCACCCCCAAAGTCCCCAGCTATTTCTTAAATTGGACTTGGCAACCCTACCTCCAGCACTACTCTTTTCCACCGACTATGGAGAAAGAAGATTAGCCATTGCAAGGCTATCCCCTGTATTCCCGTGTCGGCGAGGTGGAGGGGTCATAAAATCATAATCAACCACGTCAAACACTGTCACTAAGTCAAGCAACAACAGCAGTGCTGACCTGCCTCAATACAGGTGTCTCTGGAGGTCATCTGTGAGACTGACCAGTGCCATTTTCATCCCATAGTTAAGGTGAAAGCTAGATTGGAATGGGTCCAGAATAGAGGTGTCATCCAGAAGAACCTGGAACTGTTCAGCTGCCACGCATTCAACTACCTTGCCCAGGATACTGGCCAGTAGCAGGGCCAGCCCTAGAGTTTGCAACACCCCAGGCAGACTTGCCAGGGGCCATGCCCCTGCAGCCCACTGCCCCTCCCCTTTTCTCTTCCTGAGAGGCCCACCTGTGCCATGCCCCCTCCCTCTCTTGTGTTATTCACAGCACCGCAATATGGCACCGTGCTCCGCCCCCGGCACACTTAGAGGAGTAACAGCAGCCTTCTCCTTGCCCACTACTTCAACGGGCAGTCCCGCATTCTCAAGAGAGCGCCGACAGGGGTCGTTTTGTAGAAAAATAGGTGGTGGAGCTCTTTCAGGGAATGTTATGCAGCTGCACTTACTAGTCAATGGACAAGGAGGTGGAACTCTCAGAAGGAGGAGGAGGAACTCTCAAAAGGAGGAGGAACTCTCAGAAGGAGGAGGAGGAACTCTCAGAAGGAGGAGGTGGAACTCTCAAATGGAGGAGAAACTCTCAGAAGGAGGAGGTGGAACTCTCAGAAAGGTTCAGGAGCTGTGCTCCTGTGAGCTCCCACCGAATCTGAGGCCTGGTGCCTGACGAGGCTTTGCTCCCCCCTCCCTTCCGAGCACTCTCTTAAGAGAAAATGTGGTACTGCCCGTCCAAAGCCAGTTTGGTGTAGTAGTTAAGTGTGCGGACTCTTATCTGGGAGAACCGGGTTCGATCCCCCCACTCCTCTACTTGCACTTGCTGCAATGGCCTTGGGTCAGCCATAGCTCTGCCAGAGGTTGTCCTTGAAAGGGCAGCTGCTGCGAGAGCCCTCTCAGCCCCACCCACCTTACAGGGTGTCTGTTGTGGAGGGAGAAGATATGGGAGATTGTAAGCCGCTTTGAGTCTGTGATGCAGAAAGAAGGGGGGGTATAAATCCGCAATTCTTCCTCTTCAAATGGGTAAGGAGAAGCCTTCTATTGCTCCTCTGAGCACACCCCCGGAAGGGCATGAAAGGTGGTCTGCCCCCCACCACCACTGCTATCGCTGCCAAAGGGAGCCAGCAAGCTGGCAGACAAGCGGAGCATTTACCTGGGGTACCAGGAGGCGGGGGAGCCCAATTCGGCACCCCCCTCCCAGCACCACTAGCACAAATGCCTAATTTGTCTAGTGGGTGAGCCAGCCCTGGTCGGTAGTTGGCTAGAATCACAGAGTCCAGAGTTTTGTTTTTTTCTCTCTCAAGAGCAGCCTCCCCACCACCTCCTTTAAAGCACCAGAGAAAATCCCTGGTGTCAAGGATGAGCTGATAATGATTATCTCCAATCATCTTTACAATCTCCCTGTAGGTCTGTTTTCACATTCACGCACAGCAGAGATAGGCCACCAAGATTTCACAAATAAACATAGGAATGCACTTACAACAGGCCTGCTCTTGTACCGAGAACACACCCCTTTTGCTCTTACAGACTGCTGAACGCTCTTCACCTGCAGGCTAAATTCATTCATTCTGCCTTGTTCATCTGCTGATATTAGATTAAGTAACCCCGACACAGTCCTAACTGAATACTGCTGTCTTTCGCCTCAGCCCTTTTGGAGGCAAGTAGGGTTGCCAAGTCCAACTGAAGAAATATCTGCGGACTTTGGGGGAGGAGCCAGGAGACTTTAGGGGTGGAGCCAGGAGCAAGGGCGTGACGTCACCCCAGAGTCAGAGACGACTGGTCCTTGGACAGGGAACTACCTTTACCTTTAAGGGAGTACACACCTAAAAACACATGACGGTGCCTTATGCTGAATCAGACCCTTGGTCCATCAAGGTCCATATTGTCTACTTAGAGTGGCAGCAGCTCTCCAGAGGTCTTTCATGCCACCTCCTACCTGATCCTTCTAACTGGAGATGCCAGGTATTGAACCTGGGACCCTCTGCATGCCAAGCAGATGCTCTTCCACTGAGCTGTGGTCCCTCCCCTCCAAGTTGAATGGACCCAAATTTCCTGCCCATTGAAACTCAGAACAATATATTGAGTCCATCTCTTGACTTGTTTATGTTTTTTTCTGTTTCCATTTCTATTAGTTACATTCCAGGATTCTCAGCTGGTTCTCCACTACGCTTTAGTAAATCCAAAATGTTGCAGACGCTTTTGACAAACCCGTTTTTCTCCCCCCTCTCGAAACTGATAAATGCGTATGCCATTCAGCTCCGTGACTGGATGCCTGCCATGTCGGAACCAGAGGTCAAAGCTGCTGAAACAAGATGACGGAACGTTTTTTAACATGTTCGCTATTGCCTTGGCTTCATCAATCCCAGCTGTCAGAAAAGAAACCAGGCTATCTGACAACAGATCAGAACAAAGGTCCTCGCTTACTGAATCACGGCAGATCAAACCGACTCATGTTTCCACTATAACAAATGTCTTTACAAAGAGGTGGGGTCGTTAACGATGCATGCAGAAAGCATCACATTAGGCATCTCAGAGCATGGCCATGGTGTGGATGTGAACCGAGGCTCAGTTGGCACAGGGCGAGTTTTTAAGGGACGCAATTTGCGAGGATAGCAATTGCTCTTTATCGAAGTCAATGGAAAGTTGAACAGCAAAGAAATCAACTCATTAACGGTTTGTCCATCCAAACTGCTTTTACATAGTTGTGTATAAAGTCTCTCTGAGTTGTAGCACGCTTATGGCGACCTTGTAGGGTTTTAATGGCAAAAGAGGTACAGAGGTGGGTTGCTATTGCCTGCTTATACATATAAAATCTGGGCTTTCTTGATTGTCTCCCACTAAAATACTAATCAGGATCAACCCTGCTTAGATTCCAAGATCTGACAAGATCAGACTAGCCTGGGTCATCCAGGTCAGATCTTTAACATAAGTAATAAACTAGTGAAGAAGAAGAAGAAGAAGAAGAAGAAGAAGAAGAAGAAGAAGAAGAAGAAGAAGAAGAAGAAGAAGAAGAAGAAGAAGAAGAAGAAGAAGAAGAAGAAGAAGAAGAAGAAGAAGAAGATGATGATGATGATGATGATGATGATGATATTGGATTTATATCCCGCCCTATACTCTGAATCTCAACATCTCAGAGCGGTCACAATCTCCTTTACCTCCCCACCCCCCTACAACAGACACCCTGTGAGGTGGATGGGGCTGAGAGGGCTCTAACAGCAGCTGCCCTTTGAAGAACAACTCCTGCAATAGCTCTGCTTGATCCAAGGCCATTCCAGCAGCTGCAAGTGGAGGAGTGGGGAATCAAACCCGGTTCTCCCAGATAAGAGTCTGCACACTTAACCACTACACCAAACTGGCTCTCTATGATAATATAGTATTTCAGTTCAGAGGGGTAGCACTGTCAGGGCAAATGTTAAGCAACAGCAAGGTTGAGCACCAGCCAAGACCCATGATCAAGTAGAGGGCCCACCAGTCGGAGATGTTTCCTTCTACCAGGAAACAAGGAATTATCCCAAAGGCCATACAACATTGTAGGGCTCTTTAGAATGGTCTCTAGTGTCTGGCTGATGAGGGTAGGGATTGTCCTGTAACACATTTTTGTGGTTCATCGCTGAACCATGAACTGAACCATGAACCCATACAAACAGGGAGGTTGGTTCATGAACCAACCCGTTTCGTATAGGTTCTTGAGCTATTTTAAGTTTAAACACCTACTTTCTGCTCCCCACAAAAAGCCACAGGGAGCAGAAAGCAGAGGCTTTAATGACTGGAAACTATTTAAAACCCTGTTTTTCATGACTTTTCACAGAGAACAAAAAGCAATGGTGGGTATTCCCTTGCTGGACCCTAGGTTTAGGGATTCTTTACATATGAGTACCGTATAACCTTAGAAGAGATTCATGTGGCAATTAATTCATTAAAAACAGGCTCTTCACTTAGTTTAGATGGATTCACATCAGCGTTTTACAAGCATTATAAAGATATTTTGCTCCCACCCTCCCAGTCTTCTTCCTTTATTTAATGAGATCATCGAAGGATCCCATTGCCTCTTTCTTGGCTGGAAGCTAAATTAATTTTTATACTTACATCAAATAAAGATTCCACATCTACAGAATCTTATCACCCAATTTCATTGATGAATACCGACTATTTTTTTTTTACTAAGATATTAGCTTTCAAATTGAGAGTTTGCATTCAAACATTAGTAAGGCCAGATCAATCTGGATTTATTCCTAAATGTTTAATTGTTGACACAGTTAGGAAGGTTGCGAGTCTTCTGTTTCACTCCAAAAATGAGGGGAGAAAAGAATTAACATTAATAGCTTTGGATCTTTATAAAGCCTTTGATTCAGTTTAATTGGGATTATTTTTAAAAAGGTATTTTTAAAAATTAATTTGAAAACAAATTTAATAATTCCATTTTGGCTATTTATTTGCCATACAGTGCTAGCTTAAAAATAAGTAAGTTTCTGGCTTAGTAAATATTAATTGTGGTACCAAACAAGGATGCTCACTCTCCCCTCTGCTTTTCAGAGCCGGTTTGGTGTAGTGGTGAAGTGTGCGGACTCTTATCTGGGAGAACCGGGTTCGATTCCCCACTACTCCACTTACAGCTGCTGGAATGGCCTTGGGTCAGCCATAGCTCTGGCAGAGGTTGTCCTTGAAAGGGCAGCTGCTGTGAGAGCCCTCTCCAGCCCCACCCACCTCACAGGGTGACTGTTGTGGGAGAGGAAGGTAAAGGATTGTGAGCCGCTCTGAGACTCTTCAGAGTGGAGGGCGGGATATAAATCCAATATCTTCTTCATCTTCTTCTTCATCTTAGCTTTGGAAACTTTAGCAAATAAAGATCTAATCAAAAATTAGAGGAACTAAACATGAAAAAAAGAATATCTGTTAACGATGTATGCATATAATACATATCTCATAAATTTGACAGTAGCTATACAACCTTTAAAGGAAGATATTTTAAAATTCAATCAAATTTCTGGCCTCAGGGTAAAATTTTACAAAATTTAATATGCTATGTTGTAATATTCCATCTACAGATCAATTGAAAGCCTCTCATACTTTTAATATACTATTTGTATATAAATGTTTTAGATACTTTGGAATATCCATCCCAAAAAACCTAAACAAAATGTATCAATATAACTCTAAAACAATGTGGACACAGATAAAAACGGATCTGATTAGCTGGTCAAAGCAGAAAACAGTTGTTTCCCTCTAAGCTGCAGAGTCTTGTAAGCAAAAATTCTGTTTTGTGAGCTACTGGCATTAAAGTTGTGAGCTACTGCATAAATTATTGTGCTCTGGGGTCATCCTTCCTGAGCTAAGACAAGAATTTGTGAGCTGGAGGGTAAAAATCTGTGAGCTAGCTCAAGCTAACTCAGTTTAGAGGGAACACTGGTTGTGGCTACTCAAGTTGCAATGATTAAAGTATCATTTTTTTCCCAAAAATTATCTTTTTTATTTCATTTGTTACTTCTTCATATCTCAAATAAAGTTAGACTAGCCCACCTAATGAAAATAGTCACTAAAAATTGCTGGAGGAACTAGGAATGCTTATTCATATGTGGTGGTTTTGTCTAGTTATTTTAATAGTAGTCAGGATGCTTACTGCTCAGTACTCCAATTTTTTCTGCATTTGAAACTGTTATTTTCCCCCTGAGACTGACATTGCTGTTACTTTTTGTCCCAAGAAAAAAAACTGATATCTTGATTGGAGCAGGTTCGTTCTAGATAGCTAAACAAGATTCTGTAGATCCATGTTCTGCCGAAATGACAAATGCAGAGTCAAGATTCTATCTAAACGGATTTCCTAGGATAGATGGCATGCTAAATTAAGGAATATAGCAGAACTTGAAAAATTAGCAAATAAGATTAGATTAATTCGAGGAGAAAAAAAGAAAGAAAGATGATTTAAGGTAACTTGGAATAGTTTTACAAAAAAATTTTTGGGAGGGGCGTATTTGTGTGAGTGTGCCTGAAAGTTGTGGTGACCTCTGGTGATTGACCCCCTACTGGGGGCCTGGAGGATATTCAGAGAGGTGGCTGAATAAAGCCTACCTCTGTCCTCTTGACTGCTGGTATTCCAAGGAGGTCTCCCATCCAAGGACTTGCCAGAATTGACCCTGCTTAGCTTCCGAGATCTGAAAAGATTAGGCTTGTCTGGGCTATCCAGGTCAGGGCAGTTTTACAGTTTATTTAATGGGAATCTCCAGACCATAGCTCATTAAAGAGTTTTCTTTAATGGATGGAGACCCTTTACCTGAAAATTTGAATAAGGCATTGTAGTGGAAATTACATGAGGAGATAACTGATAAGCCATACAGCCCTTCTCCACGTGAATGGAAGTCCCAGGGCATCAGGGGGTTAAATCCTATACAGCACTACACAGAACAACACCTGGGATAAAAGAGCTGGGTAGATAAAAAGCAGGCAACTTTGGTGAGAGGGGCAGATGGCTTCAGTGGTGGCTTCAAGGGCAGCTTCAAAAGATGGTAGCTTCAGATGGCAGAGGGAGAACGGCTTTAAGCACAGAAGACAGTGGGGGGGGAGAGAAGAGGCCTTGGTAAGGGAGGACAGACTTCTAAGCTGTGTGCAAGCTGTAGAGAAACCCTGCACTCTGGCCCTTTTTCCTGGACAGACTGCTAGCCTTCTGAAGTAGACTTTTCTTTCTCCTTATAAAGCTCACTGGGTGGGTGAGGGATATTTTTACTGTTACTCATTGTTAAAGCTGAATAAAGTTGCATTCTTTGGCCACAATTTATTGCTTGTAGGAATTGATAGAATTATGAGTAATACAGGCATTGAATAGTTGTATTAGTTATAATAATTACATACTATTTCAGAGAAACAAGTTCCCTCTTCGCAACATGTCTCCCACCTTCTGACTGAGGCAGAAGGACTCAGAGATCTCCATTCTGACTTGAATCTGATAAAGGGAGGTTCTCAAAAGCTTATAGCCTCAAAATCTTGTTGGTCTCTATGCTGCTATTGGACTCTTCTCTGGGAGAATCAGGTTTGATTCCCCACTCCTCCACATGCGCCTGCTGATGTGACCTTGAGTCAATCACAAGTTCTCACAGAGCTGTTCCTCTTAAGAGCAGTTTCTGTCAGAGTTCACTCAGCTCCACCTACCTCACAGGGTATCTGTTGTGGGGAAGGGAAAGGAGATTGTAAGCCGCACTGTGACTCCTTCAGGTAGTGAAAGGTGGGACATAAATCCAATCTATTCTTCTTTGTTGCGGTTGTTGTGTTATTCTAACTTTTCCATGTTCTCCCTCCTCCCTAGGTTTCTCCAATCTGTATGTTGAGAAAGGTCATGGTACACTGGAAGAGCCTCTGCTTGGCATGCAGAAGTCAACCCCTGGCATCTCCAGTTAAAAGGACCAGGCAGGAGGTGATGTGAAAGATCTCTCTCTGAAACCTTGGAGAGCTGCTGCCAGTCTGAGAAGATGAGACTGACCTTGACAGAGGAAGGGTCTGGTTCAACATAAGGCAGTGTCATGTGGGATCCTGCATATATGTTCCTTTTCAGCCACTTCCCCATCACTTTAGTCTACTTTACACTATTTACATGTTATGGATCACTTATATAAGAACATAAGAGAAGCCATGTTGGATCAGGCCAATGGCCCATCCAGTCCAACACTATGTGTCACACAGTGGCCAAAAAACCCAGGTGCCATCAGGAGGTCCCTCAGTGGGGCCAGGACACTAGAAGCTCTCCCACTGTTGTCCCTCCCAAGCACCAAGAATACAGAGCATCGCTTGCCCCAGACAGAGAGTTCCAACAACACGCTGTGGCTAATAGCTACTGATGGACCTCTGCTCCACATGTTTATCCAATATATGTCACTGACAGGGAAATAACAGTATCTGTTGTGTCAAATGAAGGTGGGAGGAATCATCATGAAGCAGAAGATGGTGAGAAAATAGCAGTTCAACTTGCACAAGTCAGAAATGGGATTTTTTTTTTCTTTAAACCAAAGAGCAGGGCCATAACATTCACTTGCATCCCTACCTGTCAAGGAGACAAAATGGCTGAGGTCTACAGGAAACACATAAATGACAACCATTATCTTTAAGAACTGCAGGAGCACCTCTCTTTGACTCACCCGCCATGCTCGATATATTAATAATCCTTCCTTTGGCTTTCCGGATTAAAGGCATGAATGTCTTGGACACTTCAACGGGACCGAAGAAATTCACCTCCATGCATTGCTTGTAGTTGCTCATGGGAAGCAATTCGGCATCAGCGGGGAACCCCAATATCCCTGCATTGTTGATAACGCCCCAAAGACCTGGCCAGAGCAAAGAAAGACCTGCATGAAACCAGCCAGTACCTCACTCCTTCAGTAAATCAAGTCTTTGGCAAGCAAGTCGGCCCTTGACTCTTCTATTTATTTTTCCCTTTTATGTATTTTGCCAGTAAATTGACCCTTCTGCTTATCCACTTGCTGGATTTTCATAAATCAAAAACATGAAGCAGCAGCACAAACCTAGTTGGTGAAGGGGGGGGGGGGAGATTTGCCGAGAGGAACATTCCACCAGTATACATTCAGTGAGTATTAATGGATTAAGGGGGTTATGAGACCCATCCATATTTGGGAGTCACGGCAGCAGAGGACAAGATAGCACTAAGAATTCATGATGGATGGACCGAATTCATAGCCAAATACAGTACTCGACAAGTAGCAGCAACCGATATTAGGCAGGCATGCAAACAGACTGAGTCAATCTCAATTGTCTTTACGTTGCCTCTTCGCACATTACAGAGGACGCCAATTGAGTCTGGGGTCCCCACCTGTGCGCCAGATGTGCAGGAAATGAGAAGAGCTCACAGCTCAAGGGCTACATCTAGAACAGGGTGGTCCATACTCCACGACGTGTGGAAACATCAGAGAACTGTCCTGTCAGATTTTGATTCGAAAATGTGAATCTTGAAATCTCCGGTTAAATTTCAGCGTTGTAAACACACAAGTGGAGTTTACTTTCTATATTCGGGGTGGCTGGGCGGTGCAGAACAATCCTGTATTACAGTTTTCAATGGCTAAATTAATACACTCAATTCAGAGCTGCAAACCTCCAGGAGGGGCCTGGAGATCTCCCCAAATTACAACTGATCTCCATGCGACAGAGATCAGTCCCGCTGGAGAAAACGGCTGCTTTGGAGGGTGGGGGTCTACGGCATCAGTGCTGGTTGGCCCCTAGGTAGGCAAAATCTCAGGGGCCCCCTTGCAAATTATCTCAGAGTTGAAGTGCCTGCTTCACCACCCACTGCAGCCTGCAGGCCCCTTCTCCAAAGCCCCTTTGGCAAAGCTGCGGGGGAGAGGCAGAGAGAGGCAAACTTGGCGATGATGCCAGCAGCAGCCTCACCAGGCAAGTCGGGCAAAGAACGGCTCAGTTGTTGGCTGCACATGCAGGCTGGGAGGGCTGCAAGCAGGAGGGGAAATGGGAGGGAAAGGGGCCCTTAAAGGTGTGGGGGCCCATAGGCCAGGGCCTACTTGGCCTAATTGTTAATCCGGCTCTGTACAGCATTGTACCCTGCTGAGGCCTCTTCCATCCCCAAACCCCACGCTCTCCCAGGAAAGGAAAGGTTCCCTGTGCAAGCACCAGTCGTTTCTGACTCTGGGGTGACATTGCTTTCACGTTTTCACGGCAGACTTTTTACGGGGTGGTTTGCCATTGCCTTCCCCGGTCATCTACACTTTTCCCCCAGCAAGCTGGGGACTCATTTTACTGACCTTGGAAGGATGGAAGGCTGAGTCAACCTCGAGCCATCTACCTGAAAACCCAGCTTCCACGGGGGATTGAACTCAGGTCGTGAGCAGAGTTTAGGACTGCAGTACTGCTGTTTTAACACTCTGCGCCTCTCCCAGATCCACCCCCAAATTCCCAGGTATTTTCCAACCCAGACCTGGTCACTCCCTATACGATGCTTGTTCTCATGAGCCAAAAGATCCCACGGAAATATATGTGGCGCCAACTGAAGCAGTTACAACATTCAAAGCCAATTGACTTTAATGGACTTAGGAGGGTGTAACTGCTTAGGAAGGTATACAGATTTTATTTCCATCATCAAAAACACACCTGAGTGCAAACAGAAAAAAGTGGGTGAGGGTGGGAAGATAAGAGTTTATAACAAATGGCGGTCAGGAGGTCTTGCAATGCAAGAGGCAAGTCACCTCAAGGGAGGTGTGTCTCATTTTATGTGGAGCAGAAGCGATAAGCACAGCAGAACATTGAAGATCTCATCCATGGGCGTGGGCTACTTTCAACCACAATAGACTGACAAAACAAGACGAAGATCCCTATATCTAATAGCAAAGCGATTGGCCACTATATGGAAGTTGAGGGCGACGAAGATGGTGAGGGGTCTGGAGACCAAATCCTATGAGGAAAGGTTGAAGGAGCTGGGCATGTTTAGCCCGAAGAGGAGGCGGCTGAGAGGGGATATGATCACCATCTTCAAGTAGTTGAAAGACTGTCCTATAGAGGATGGTGTGGAATTGTTTTCTGTGGCCCCAGAAGGTAGGACTAGAACCAATGGGTTGAAATTAAATCAAAAGAGTTTCTGGCTCAACATCAGGAAGAACTTCCTGACCGTTAGAGCGATTCCTCGGTGGAACAGGCTTCCCCGGGAGGTGATGGGCTCTCCTTCCTTGGAGGTTTTTAAACAGAGGCTGGATGGCCATCTGACAGCAATGAAGATCCTGTGAATTTAGGGGTAGGTGTTGGTGAGTTTCCTGCATTGTGCAGGGGGTTGGACTAGATGACTCTGGAGGTCCCTTCCCACTCTATGTTTCTATGAAAGGTAGAAAAACAGGCAAATCAGAGACAAGGCTGGGATTTGCAGGTAAACCCCCCAACCCCAGAAGGCGAAAAAAAAATGTGGTGGGAAGTGCTTTCAAGTTCTAGACAACTTATGGCGACCCAGTAAAGCAGAGGTGTTGAACTCATTTGTTGTGATGTCCGGATCTGACATAAATGAGACGTTGTCAGGCCAGGCCATGTTGCGTTGGGCCGAGCTATGTCGGGCTGAGCCATATGTGTACCTATTTAAGATTACGTAGCAGAGATATAAACTTTATATAAAGGACACAGACAAACACAACTGTTTTTTTTAAAAAAAAAATGCTTAAAACAGCACTTGTTGGGCTTAAAGGTGCTTTCTTTGTATTTCTCCCATGGGATCCAGGAAACTGGGCAAAAGAAGATGTGGCTCTTTCCTTCCTTCCCCAGGGAACTGGGGGAGGGCGGAGAAGCCTCAGCCAATAGAAGGAGGAGAGGCTAGGCTCGGTAGCTCTGCTGTGTGATTGAGAAAGCCTGGAAAAACTAGCCCTGCCTTCCTCCTCAAGGGAGGAGGCTCAGCCAATGGAGAAAACAGAGGTTTTGCTCTGTAGCTCCTGTGCTATTGAGTGAGCTTTGTAAAGCAAGCTGTTATGCAGAAGGAAGTAAGATATAGGGAGAAGGAAGCAGATGACAGCCAGTTGCTCAGGGGCCTGATAGGAGCCCTTCGGGGGCCTGATTCAGCCCCTGGACTGCATGTTTGACACCCCTGCTAAAGTTTTCAAGGCAAGAGACACTCAGAGGTGGTTTGCCATTGCCTGCCACTGTGTCACAAAACTGGACGTCCTGGGTGGTCTCCCATTAAGAATTGTATTAACTGGACTCAATAGGGCTGCCGACCTCCCAGGCGAGATGGGGGTTCTCTCGCTCCGGAGATCCCCAACCTGCCATCCTACATTGGGCTGGTGGGGGGGGATCCCCTTCCAATGACGCTGGCACAATGACGTCATTCGCAAGTTGCGTCATTACACCGGCGACGTCACACACCAGCTGCTGTAGGAGCTTCTGGGAAAACTCTATGGTTTTCCCCGCTCTAGCAATTTGGGTCAGAAACTCTATGGTATCAGAGGCTGCGGGGGACTTGACAACCCTAAGATGCCACCTTACTTAGTTGGCTAAATCTGATCTAAATCTAGCCCGTCCAGGTCAAGGCAACAGATGTTCCGAGGTGGTTTGTCATTGCCTGACTATGCAGAATGACCTTGGACGTTTTGGGCGGACTCCCTTCAGATACCAACCAGGGCCGATGCTGCTTAACTTCTGAGATCTGAGAAGATCGGGCTAGCCTGGGATGTGCAGTAAAATAATTAGCAGGAAATAAAGGGAAGAAACCATTAAAATGGCCTGATGTATACTGAACATGTTCCATTAGCCAAAGAATGGAGTAGAACAGAGTTGGAACAGAAGTCCATCAGTGGCTATTAGCCAAAAGGTATACATGGAACACCATTACTGGGACATTTCTGGTGTTGGGGGAGCGGCAACAGTGGGAGGGTTTCTGGAGTTCTGGCCCAGTCGGTGGACCTCCAGATGGCACCTGGGTTTCGGCCATTGTGTGACACAGTATGTTGGACTGGATGGGCCATTGGCCTGATCCAACATGGCTTCTCTTATGTTTTTTTGTCTGGGTAGTGATGATCTGTCTTCTTGGTGCTTGGAGGGTAACAGCAGAAGGGTTTCTGGAGTTCTGGCTCCATAGGTGGGCCTCCTGATGGCACCTGAGTTTCATCCACTGTGTGACACAGAGTGTTAGACTAGATGGGCCATTGGCCTGATCCAACATGGCTTCTCTTATGTTCTTCTGTGACACAGAGTGTTGGACTGGATGGGCCATTGGCCTGATCCAACATGGCTTCTCTTATGTTCTTCTGTGACACAGAGTGTTGGAGTGGATGGGCCATTGGCCTGATCCAACACGGCTTCTCTTATGTTATTTTGGCTAAAGGGCAAGGGGGAGAAGCGGAAGAAATAAATCCATTTAATTTCTGAAGAGTTTTACCATCCTGGAAGGGGAGATATGGATGATCCTGTCGGGATTGTCCTTCTCCTGCCATTCCTTGGAAGCCTCAGTGGATAAACTTTTTAAAAGAAAGGTAAATATATATTTCTCTAGTGAAGCAGGTATTCTCATTGAGGGTTGCCAATTGGCCTGGAGGGAAATATATATAGATAGATACATCCTGTCTCTTTTAAAGAGGCTTATGTGTATAAATAAAAGAGACAGGAGAATTTCCCTCCCCAGGCTGTAGCGGGGGTGGGGGGAGGGGGAGGCTTGATGTCACAAAGCACAGAGATGTGCATGTGGGCAGCTGAAGCTTTTCATGGTTGGCAGATAAATGACTTTGCATGACAAATAACTAGGGCTGCCAAGTTCCTGGGCCACGCAGGGGTTCTTCCGCCCTGGAGGTTCCCAACCCGCCGGTCCATATTGGGCTGGCAGGGGAATCCTCCCCCAATATTGCCTCACTGGGAAGTGACATCATTGTGCCAGTGATGTCACACGCTGGCCGCTCTGGGAGCATGTGGGAAAACTCTATGGTTTTCCCAGACGCTCTAGCAATTTGGGAGGAAGACTCTACAGTGCCATAGAGTTTCTCTCCCAAATTGCTAGAGTGTCTGGGAAAACCATATTTTCCCCAGATACTCCTAGAGCAGCCAGCACGCAATGTCGCCGGCACGATGACATCACTTCTGAATGACGCCATTGCGCTGCGCGCGCAAAGCACATACTAAAACACCAGAGGCCATGGGAGACTTGACAATCCTACAAATAACACACCATGATATATTTATTAAAGGGACTGTTGTTTTTACCAGGCTTTTGGCAACCTTACTCCTAGTCCCTACTGAGGGTAAGCTCCAGGGGTGGAATTCTAGCAGAAGCTCCTTTGCATATTAGGCCACCCCCCAAGAGCTTATAAGGCTCTTTTTTGTAAGTTCTTGGAGGACTGGCTACATCAGGGGTGCGTGGCCTAATATGCAAAGGAGCTCCTGCTAGAATTCCACCCCTGGTAAGCTCAATAGTATTAAATTTATATATGAATTCCTCTTTCTGGCGAAGCAGTTTAGGGTAGGATAAGGTAGGGTAGGGTAGGTTAGGGTGGTGGTGGTGGAAAGTCCCATCAAGTCCCAAGCGGCTTACATTCAGGGCTTTTTTGAGCAGGAACACAGTTCCGGCTGGCTTGGTGTCAGGAAGGGTGGCCTAATATGCCAACGAGTTCCTTCTGGGCTTCTTCTATAAAAAAAAATCCCTGTGTGAAACAACGGTGTTATCAGGGGGTGTGGCCTAATATGCCAATGTGTTCCTACTGGTTTTTTTCTACCAAAAAAACCCCCTTCTTACGATGACCCCATAGGGTCCTCAAGGCAAGAAATGTTCAGAGGCAGTTGGTCACTATCTGCTTGAACATATGAAGCTGCCTTCTACTGAATCAGACCCTCGGTCCATCAAAGTCAGTATTAGGGTTTGTAGAATCTTTCGGGATCAAGTGCCGTGTTCTACTGGAGAAAGTTTTCCTTCCAGACGTTTCGTTCTCAGCTGCGGAGAACATCCTCAGTGGCGTTGCAGCCGGAGCAGGCGCTCTGACCTTCTTGGCTGCTGTGCGTTGAGTGGGGCCAGGGCTGCTGGAGAGCTGCTATTTCTAGGCTGGAGGGGGTGTGATGAAAGGGCAATTGGTTTGTGGATGTGCCCATTGTTTGGTGGGGCTTCCTGGAAGGGTAGTGATAAGGAAACTGGCTGTTGAATGTGACCATTGTTCCGTGTTAATTGCTGGGAGGGTTGGAAGGGGTTTGAAGATAAGGAAGATGGTTGTTGACTGTGCTGATTGTTCTGTGGAATTTGATGGTTGTTCTGAGACTTT
This sequence comes from Heteronotia binoei, assembly GCF_032191835.1. NCBI lineage: Eukaryota > Metazoa > Chordata > Lepidosauria > Squamata > Gekkonidae > Heteronotia > Heteronotia binoei. The sequence goes on along the minus strand of NC_083236.1, from coordinate 61,479,589 downwards.
CTGCAATTTATAGTCTGTAGGGTGTTTTGCAGAGCTGGGTACCAAGAGAACGAAACGTCTGGAAGGAAAACTTTCTCCAGTAGAACACGGCACTTGATCCCGAAAGATTCTACAAACCCTAATGATGTTACCAGCCGTGAAAACCTGAAATCTTTGAAAGTCAGTATTGTCTACTCAGACTGGGAGCGGCTCTCCAGGGTCTCAAGCTGAGGTTTTTCACACCTATTTGCCTGGACCCTTTTTTGGAGATGCCAGGGATTGAACCTGGGACCTTCTGCTTCCCAAGCAGATGCTCTACCACTGAGCCACCGTCCCTGCTTCTGCGTATGGACCCTGGACTTCCTTGGTGGTCTCCCATCCAGATATTAATCAGGGCCAACTCTGCTTGGCTTCTGAGACCTGACGAAACTGAGCTCGTCAGGGCTATCCAGGGCAGAGCAGGGCAGGGCAGGGCAGGGTGGGGGTTGGGGGTGGAGACGTCAAAAGTTTGCAAAGAACCCCTTCTGCTCTCAACTGTATCTCCCATCAATCACAGAGGTGCCACAGATACACACTCCGTCCTTTCAAAGGATGAGCTGGAGCCTTGTGAGGAAGAGACAGGATTTCTGGGTTCCACTTAAAAGCCATCAGTCTTGAAAAAGGCAACGGAACGTTTGACACCGGCTAAGGTGGACTGGCTTCATGTGGATGAACTTATTCTTTATCCTACACCTCACTGAGAAAACAGTGGACTGAAGAAATAAGACAGTGAAGTGGCCAAGTTTGCAGATGACACTAAAGTGTTCAGGGTGGTGAGAACCAGAGAGGATTGAGAGGCACTCCAAAGGATTTGTTGAGGCTGGGTGAGTGGGTGTCAACGTGGCAGATGCGGTTCAATGTGGCCAAGTGCAAAGTAATGCACATTGGGGCCAAGAATCCCAGCTACAAATACAAGCTGATGGGGTGTGAACTGGCAGAGACTGACCAAGAGAGAGGTCTTGGGGACGTGGTAGATAACCCAGTGAAAATGTCAAGACAGTGTGCGTTTGCAATAAAAAAGGCCAACGCCATGCTCGGAATTATTAGGAAGGGAATTGAAAACAAATCAGCCAGTATCATAATGCCCCTGTAAATCGATGGTGTGGGCTAATTTGGAATACTGTGTGCAATTCTGGTCACCGCACCTCAAAAAGGATATTATAGCATTGGAAAAAGTGCAGAAAAGGGCAACTAGAATGATTAAAGGTTTGGAACACTTTCCCTATGAAGAAAGGTTAAAATGTTTGGGGCTCTTTAGCTTGGAGAAACGTCGACTGCGGGTGACATGATAGAGGTTTACAAGATTATGCATGGGATGGAGAAAGTAGAGAAAGAAGTACTTTTCTCCCTTTCTCACAATACAAGAACTCATGGGCATTCAATGAAATTGCTGAGCAGTCAGGTTAGAACGGATAAACGGAAGTACTTCTTCACCCAAAGGGTGGTTAACATGTGGAATTCACTGCCACAGGAGGTGGTGGCAGCCACGAGAATAGCCAGCTTTAAGAGGGGATTGGATAAAAAAAAGGAGCAGAGGTCCATCAGTAGCTATTAGCCACAGTGTGTGTGTGTGTGTATGTATGTATATATATATGTGTGTGTGTGTGTGTGTGCATATACACACACACATATATTGGCAACTGTGTGACACAGGGACTGGATGGGCCATTGGCCTGATCCAGCATGGCTTCTCGTATGTTCTTATGATTGTGAAGTGAAATAATTGGTTTCTTTAAGTGTCTGTGTGCAATCTGGATGACAGAATTCATTACAGACTGTTCTCTTATGATTTTGCTTTATGAGTCAACAGCAGACTCTTAACCTTCTAAAAGTGCCTAAGCGCACTTTAAAAGTGCCTGTGTACACTAGGGTTTATTTTCCTGCAGACTGTTTGGAATTCATTTTGGTGCAGACTGTTTGCGAATAATGTCTAAGTGCCTGCGTGCACTCTTTTGTTTCATATTGCATTCCGTTTACAGTGAACATATGAATATGAAGCTACCTTATACTGACTGAGAGCCTCGGTCCTTCAAAGTCAGTATTGTCTACTCAGACTGGCAGCGGCTCTCCAGGGTCTCAAGCTGAGATTTTTCACACCTATTTCCCTGGACCCTTTTTAGTTGGAGATGCCAGGGATTGAACCTTCTGCTTACCAAGCAGATGCTCTACCACTGAGCCACCGTCCCTCCCCAATTTAAAGGTAGAAGCTTTGGATTATTAAAGTGCCTTTTGTGCACATTCATATTGTTCATCTTAGATTATTTGGGAGCAGAATCTACTCAGAAGCAGAGGCCAAAAGGGCTTCCCCTATTACCTATATACTTTGTTAGTATAGTTTTACCCTGACGTTTTTTCAATTATAGTGCCACAGATACCTTCATTTCCCAACTTCTTTTTCACTTCAAGAAAAGCCTCTTGTATTTGCTGAGAGCTGGTGACGTCCAGCTGCAGAACGGAAAGTCTTTCCGAGCAGGTTTTCCTCAGCTCTTCTGCCCCAGGTCCTCTTTTGTTCAAGACGCCCGCGAACACAACAAAGCCCAACTGGTCAAGGAATTTGGCCAGCTTGTGTCCGATCCCAGAGTCACTTCCTGAAGAGACACAAAATCAAAGATACGTTTAGGCCAGACTTCCGTCGTACGGTTGTTGGGTCTCCCACTACATGATCGTATTGTAGAGGTTTTTAAACCCTAGAGTATTCCATGACGTCACTTCCAGTTTTTGCCTGAAGTGACATCAGCTTGCCAGGGTGACTCTGACATTCCAGTGTCCCACCCCCTAATTACTCTTGGGGGTTACTGGCAACTCTAGTCTTCCTAATTTGCTGTCGCAAGTGATCTTGATGCACGGGCTATGGCCTTCTTGGTGGTAGCAACAGAAATGTGGAATGTCCTCCCGGAGGCCATAAGGGTCCTGTGGGATCTTTCTCAATTCCACAAGGCCTGCAAAACTGAACTATTCCAACAGGCCTTCAACATAGGGTTGCCAAGTACAATTCAAGAAATATCTGGGGACCTTGGGAGTGGAGCCAGGAGACATTAGGGGCGGAGCCAGGAGCAAGGGTGTGACAAGCATAAATGAACTCCAAGGGAGTTCTGGCCATCACATTTAAAGGGACAGCACACCTTTTCAGTTCCTTCCTTCCATAGGAAATAATGAAGGATAGGGGAACCTTCTTTTGGAGCTTATAGAATTGGACCCCCTAGTCCAATCTTTTTGAAACTTGGGGGGTATTTTGGGGAGAGGCACTAGATGCTATACTGAAATTTTAGTGCCTCTACCCTACAAAAAACAGCCCCCCCTCTCAGAGCTCCAGATACCCACGGATCAATTCTCCATGATTTTCTATGGGAATAAATCTCCATAGGGAATAATAGAGTTCCTAGCAGACATTTCCCTCCCCTCCCTCTGCTTTCTGACGACCCTGAAGTGGGGGGAGGGTCTCTGAACCAGGGGATCCCCTGCCCCCACCTGGGGATTGGCAACCCTACTTCAACACCTAAACCGGGAGAGGACTGCCACCTAACACTGCTGAGGAGCTATGAACATTATAGGATCACTAACAGCAAAAAGAAAGATCCCATCATATCAAAGTTGTATAGCACCACAAAATGTTTTAAATTGTATTTTATTGGTTTAAAATGGTATTATAGATGTTTGAACTGACTGTTAGCTGCCCTGAGTCCGCTTGCGGAGAGGGTGGGATAAAAATCTAAAGTAATAAATAAATAATAAATAAATAACAAATGGGAGCAGGAAGAAACATCATTCATCTCCCCCATAGACAGGGGATTCTGCAGTTGGGGATGACTCCCATAGCAAATCCAGATTGAGGCCTACAAATTCAAGAGAAGAAGAAGAAGACTGGAGATTTATACTCCACCCTTCTCTCTGAATCAGAGACTCAGAGCGGCTTACAATCTCCTATATCTTCTCCCCCCACAACAGACACCCTGTGAGGTGGGTGGGGTTGAGAAAGCTCTCACTACACCAAACTGGCTCTGGGAGCAACGTTTCTGTTGCTACCACCGAGAAGGCCCTAGCCCATGCATCATGATCACTTGCAATAGCAAATTAGGAAGACTAGCATTGCCAGCAAGCCTCAAGAGTAATTAGGGGGGGGGGGGGGGGACACTGGAATGTCAGAGTCACCCTGGCAAGCTGATGTCATTTCGGGCAAAACCTGGAAGTGATGTCATGGAACACTCTAGGGTTTAAAATGGGCCAACGAACTTGAATATGAGAGCAGAATATGACAGTATTTATAAATAGATAGATAGATAGATAGATAGATAGATAGATAGATAGATAGATAGATAGATAGATAGATAGATAGATAGATAGATAGATAGATGATAGATGATAGATAGATAGATAGATAGATAGATAGATAGATAGATAGATAGATAGATAGATAGATAGATAGATAGATAGATAGAGAGACAGACAGACAGACAGACAGACAGACAGACAGATTATTACAAGAGCCCCATGGTGCAGTGGTAAAGCTGCAGTACTGCAGTCAGAGCCCTCTGCTCACGACCTGAGTTGAATCCCAGCGAAAGCTGGTTCAGGTAACCGGCTCCAGGTTGACTCAGCCTTCCACCCTTCCAAGGTCGGTAAAATGAGTCCCCAGCTTGCTGGGGGGAAAGTGTAGTTGACTGGGGAAGGCAATGGCAAACCACCCCGTAAAAAGTCTGCAGTGAAACTGTTGTGAAAACAACGTCACCCCAGAGTCGAAAATGACTGGTGCTTGCACAGGGGACTACCTTTACCTTTTTATATATACTATTATATACAGAATTTTCATATATATATCTCACCAAATTATGGTTTCCAATGTAAAATGTTGTTTCCATGGTTTGGCACTGAATGTCTCTGAGCAGGGCACACTGTAGCTGTTTTATACCACTCGATCCTTGTTTGTCTAGCTCAGCATGAACATAAGAACATACGAGAAGCCATGTTGGATCAGGCCAATGGCCCATCCAGTCCAACACTCTGTGTCACACAGTGGCCAAGAAACCCCCCCAAAACCAACCAAGTGCCATCAAGAGGTCCACCACTGGAGCTAGAAGTCCTTCCACTGTGCCCCACCCCCCGCAAGCACAAGAATACAGAGCATCACTGCCCCAGACAGAGAGTTCCAACAATAAGCTGTGGCTAATGTTCTACTTTGTCTCACAGCAGAAGTTCAGGACCACAGGAAAAGAAAGAGCTTCTCCTGGTACCTCAAAGCCATGAACTGGTGACCCTTGGTGGGGAGGGATTGGTGAGTTTCCTGCATTGTGCAGGGGGCTGGACTAGATGACCCTGGGGTACGTTCCAACTCTATGATTCTATGGGGTTGCTGTTGGGTAAATAAGGCATGGAGGGAAATGATCATTACTTAAAAATAGAGCTCTTTATCAACGTCAGAGGGAAACACTGGATTGTTCTAAAGAAAATAACAAAAATACTAAAACTACGCATTTACTCTGGAAGGTAGGCTTATATAAAATAAGGGGGGGGGGGGGCGGCTGCCGCAATAACTACCAATTACAGACAAGTAGGAAGAAGAAGAAGACTGCAGATTTATACCCCGCCCTTCTCTCTGAATCTGAGACTCAGAGCAGTTTACAATCGCCTAAATCTTCTTCCCCCACAACATACGCCCTGTGAGGTGGGTGGGGCTGGAGAGGGCTCTCCCAGATGCTGCCCTTTCAAGGACAACTCTTGCGAGAGCTATGGTTGACCCAAGGCCATTCCAGCAGCTCCAAGTGGAGGAGTGGGGAATCAAACCCGTTGCTTGCAGATAAGAGTCCGCGCACTTAACGACTACGCCAAACTGGCTCTCAGCAGGCAGGTGAGGCTGATAGACCATTAACCTCTTTTCTATATTCTTGACCAGAAGAAACTAATCTCGCTAGCCAACCGAAGCACTGATAAGTTAAAACCATCCACCCAGTTTGACAAACACACCAATGAACACACAGGATTGGCTCTGAGCCAGGTTGTACTTCGAGGTCAGGTCTGCGCTGAAATCGAAACATGTACGTTAACCCTATAATGACTGACTTAGGTTTTGCCATATCCCTCCCAACAGTTGCCACCACCTTCCCTCCCGGCCCCCCCTCCCCCAGTTCGGGCAGGGGTTGCCCTGCTTGTTGTGGGCTTCTTCCCACCCACAAATGCTCTTAAACACAGCATGATGAGTCACCAAAAACTGATGTCATCATGATGCCCTAGGTTTTAGCGAAAATCTCTATGGTAAATTTGGGTTCAAAACCAAATTTTGAGTACTTTGAGGACCCAGGAGTAGGTTTGCCAATCCCCAGGTGGAGGCAAGGGATCTCTTGGCTTGGAGGTCCTCCCCCGGCTTCAGCGTCATCAAAAGGAGGCAGGGGGAGGGAGATGTCTGCTGGGCACTCCATGATTCCCTATGCAGACCGATTCCCATAGGGGATAATGGATAATTGAGCCACAGTTATCTGGGGCTCGGGGGGGCTGTTTTTTAAGATAGAAGCACCAAATTTGTAGCATAGCATCCAACGCCTCTCCCCAAAATACCCCCCAAGTTTCAAAACGATTGGACCAGGGGGTCCAATTCTATGAGCTCCAAAAGAAAGTGCCCCTATCCTTCATTATTTCCAGTGCAGGGAAGGCATTTAAAAGGTGTGCGGTCCCTTTAAATGTGATGGCCAAAACTCCCTTTGGAGTTCAATGATGCTTGTCACAACCTTGCTCCTGGCTCCACCCCCAAAGTCTCCTGGCTCCACCCCCAAAGTCCCCAGGTATTTCTTAAAATGGACTTGGCAACCCTATCTCTGCCTTTTTTAAAAAAAATGTATTTGGGGAATACTATACTGCAAATTTGGTGCCTCCACCTCAAAAAAACAGCCCCCCAGAATCTCAGATACCCGCCGATCAATTCTCCATTATTTCCTATGGGAATTGGTCTCCATAGGGAATAATGGAGTGCCCAACAGACACACACACCCCACTTTCTGATGACCCTGAAGTGGGGGGAGGGCCTTCAAACCGGGGGATCCCCTGCTCCCGCCTGGGGATTGGTAACCCTAGTTGGAGATGCCAGGGATTGAACCTGGGACGTTATGCTTACCAAGCAGATGTTTTACCACTGAGCCATTGTACTCCCCAATAGGGTTGCCAATCCCCAGGTGGGGGCAGGGGATCCCCCGGTTTGGTGACCCTCCCCCCGCTTCAGGGTGTTCAGAAAGCGGGGGGGGGAGGGGAGGGAAATGTCTTCTGGGAACTCTGTTATTCCCTATGGAGATGTATTCCCATAGAAAATCAAGGAGAATTGATCTGTAGGTATCTGGGGCTCTGGGGGGGGCTGTTTTTTGGGGTAGAGGCACCAAATTTTCAGTATCGCATCTAGTGCCTCTTCTCAAAATACCCCCCAAGTTTCAAAAAAATTGGACCAGGGGGTCCAATTCTATGAGCCCCAAAAGAAGGTGCCTCTATCCATAATTATTTCTAGTGGAGGAAAGGCCTTTAAAAGGTGTGATGTCCCTTTAAATGTGATGGCCAGAACTCCCTTTGGAGTTCAATTATGCTTGTCACAGCCTTGATCTTGGCTCCACCACTAATGTCTCCTGGCTTCACCCCCAAAGTCTCCTGGCTCCACCCCCAAAGTCCCCAGATATTTCTTGAATTGGAACTCCCCAACACTATCTGGCAATCCTACTTCAAACTCCCTTCATCAGTCGCAAGTAGCTATGGAGAACCCCCAAGGCCTTATATCCCAGTCTGACTCGAGTGCATTCACAAATTCTCAACAATGGGCCCCTGAGAATAGAACAGGGGTTTAGGATTTTTAACTCGCTGCAGCATTTCTTTCCTGCTGTAATCAAGCTGGATTATGTTTTGTGTTGCACCTCTGCAAATCTGGTTGATCTCTGAAGTACTGCTGAATTCAAATCTAGATGGTCTACTGTAGGCCATTCCAGTTATCCACTGAAGTTAAGTTCAAGAGATGAAAAGAAGGGTTTGCTGTTGTTGTTTGTTTTTTTAAAATCTGCTTTTCTCTGCTTTAAGGAGTCTTGAAGCAGCTTCCCATCTCCTTCCCTTCCTCTCCCCACAATAGACACCCTCTGTGGTAGGCGGGGCTGAGAATGTTCTAAGAAAACTGTGAGTGACCCAAGGTTACCCAGTTGGCTGCATATGGAGGAGTGGGAAATCAAACCTGGCTCTCCAGATTAGAGTTTGCTGCTCTTAAACTACAGCAGGGATATCAAACATGCAGATAAGGCTCCTATCAGGCCCCGGAGCATCTGCTTCCTTCTCCCTATATCTTGTTTCCTTCTGCATAATAGTTTGCTTTGCAAGGCTTCCCCAATCACACAAGAGCTACAGAGCAAAACCTCTATTTTCCCCATTGGCTGAGGGCGGCTCCTCCTTTGGGGAGGAAGGGGGGAAGGCAGAACTTGTTTTCCCAGGCTCTCTCAATTGCACAGCAGAGCGACTGAGCCAAGACTCTCTTCCCTTTATTGGCTGAGGCTCTTCCCCCTCAGTCCTCTGGGGAAGGAAGGAAAGAGCCACAGCTTCTTTTGCCCAGTGTTCTGGATCCCATGGGAGAAACGAAGAAAGCACCTTTAAGACCAACGAGTGCTAACATTTTAAGCATGCTTTAAGTTTTTAAATATATATATTTGTGTCTGTGTCTTTTATAAAGTTTATATCTCTACTGCCTAATCTTAAGTAGGCACACATATGGTCTGGCTCGACACGGCCCAGCCCAACCCAACCCAACATGGCCCGGCCCGACAAGATCTCTATAATATAGTGGGTTCTATGTAATGATGAAGCAAGGGGGTAGTGAACATAGCTCTTTTATTGAAAACAGCATGGCACTGCCTTAGACGACTAAAAACTGGGCCTACAGGGTAAGGTTACCAAGTCCAATTCAAGAAATATCTGGGGACTTTGGGGGTGGAGCCAGGAGACATTGGGGCAGAGCCGAGAGCAAGGCTGTGACAAGCAGAATTGAACTTCAAGGGAGTTCTGGCCATCACATTTAAATGCCTTCCTTCCATAGGAAATAATGAAGGATAGGGGCACCTTTTGGGGGGCTCATAGAATTGGACCCCCTAGTCCAATCTTTTTGAAACTTGGGAGGTATTTTGGGAAGAGGCACTAGATGCTATACTGAAAATTTGGTGCCTCTATCTCAAAAAACAGCCCCCAGAGCCCCCGATACCCGCAGATCAATTCCCCATCATTCCCTATGGGAATCATTCATGGAGGTGCATGATGGCTGTGGGGGTGGGGCTTCCCCCGCCAGCCAGCTGGCTGGGGGAGGGGGGAAACCTGTAGAACCGGGGGATCCCCCTCTGGTTCCTGGGGATTGGGAAGCCTACTATTGGCAACTATATAGACACACAAAGTTCCCACGCTAGCATGCTATTGGATCATTCAAACCAGCAGGGGGATCATGATTGGAGCAGGGCAGTAGAATTTGCATCCTGCTGCCTATTGTTCCTGAGTCGCCAAGGCTCCAATGAGCCGGGCAAGAACTCCATATAATAGATACAATTCAAGTCACGTCTACAACAATCTCATTTATGTCCGATCCGTCCCTCATAACAAATGAGGTCAACTCCCCTGCACTGCACTATGCCAGCATGTCGGCAACACTCTCATCGAAGTTTGCTGCAGTCCTGGTGAAGAGAAAAACCCGCAGATAGACTTGTCCGTAGCTTTGTCTAGCAATCTTTGGGGAGGGACGGTAGCTCAGTGGTAGAGCATCTGCTTGAAGAGAAAAACCCGCAGATAGACTTGTCCGTAGCTTTGTCTAGCAATCTTTGGGGAGGGATGGTAGCTCAGTGGTAGAGCATCTGCTTGAAGAGAAAAACCCGCAGATAGACTTGTCCGTAGCTTTGTCTAGCAATCTTTGGGGAGGGATGGTAGCTCAGTGGTAGAGCATCTGCTTGAAGAGAAAAAACCCGCAGATAGACTTGTCCGTAGCTTTGTCTAGCAATCTTTGGGGAGGGATGGTAGCTCAGTGGTAGAGCATCTGCTTGGTAACCAGAAGGTCCCAGGTTCAATCCCTGGCATCTCCAACTAAAAAAAAAAGGGTCCAGGCAGATAGGCATGAAAAACCTCAGCTTGAGACTCTGGAAAGCCGCTGCCAGTCTGAGTAGACAATACTGACTTTGATGGACCAAGGGTCTGATTCAGTAGAAGGCAGTTTCCTATGTTGGTATGTTCTAACTTCAGCCTAAAGCTCAGAAGTTTAACTAATCCCCACCCCCACCCCCACCCCCACCCCTCCACACACACCCTGATCACTGCTGATTTAATAGGTCTCCCTCTTTGGACCAGTGTTCCCTCTAAGCTGAGTTAGTGTGAGCTACCTCACAGTTTTTTAGCCTCCTGCTCATACATTTTTGTCTTCGCTCTGGGGGGAAATGGCCCCAGAGCAAACTAATTTATGCAGTCACTCACAACTTTAATGCCAGTAGCTTACAACGCAGATTTTTTTTTTTTTTTTGCTCACAAGACTCCACAGCTTAGAAGGAACATTGATTTGGACACTGAAGGGAGAACTCTGGACACTACTCCGTATGTGGAAAAGAGAGACGTAAAGAACAGAGTGTATAGAAACCATGTACTTTGACCCCTAGAAGTGCTCCTAGGGTACAATATAACCATGTGATTACTATAAATCATTCACACAGAATGATTTATAGAGGTATAAGCCACTAAAACTCACTGGCATCACTCATAGGAAATGATGGGTGTAAAAAGGTAAAGGTATACCGTTGTCGCACGCAGCTTCAAGGTATTTCTTGAAATGGACTTGGCAACCCTATCTCTGACTTCTTTTTAAAATGTATTCTGGGGATACTATACTGCAAATTTGGTGCCTCCACCTCAAGAAACAGCCCCCCAGAATCCCAGATACCCGCAGATCAATTCTCCATTATTTCCTATGGGAATTAGTCTCCATAGGGAATAATGGATTGCCAACAGACATCCCCCCCCCACTTTCTGATGACCCTGAAGTGGGGGGAGGGCCTTCAAACTGGGGGATCCCCTGCCCCCATTTGGGGATTGGTAACCCTAGTTGGAGATGCCAGGGATTGAACCTGGGCCATTATGCTTACCAAACAGATGTTTTACCACTGAGTCACACTCCTGTTCCTTCCGCAGCGTCTTGTCGGATTTCCCACCATCTGCGCCGAAGTTACAGGAAGTGCTGTGGCTTTTGCGTGGCAAACGTAAACCGCTAAAACCCAGTTTACATTTGCTACGCAAAAGCCACGGCACTTCCTGTAACTCCGGCACAGATGGTGGGAAATCTGACTGGACGCTGCGTAGGGAACAGGATTGTGACTGCGTGGTAAGCTGTGTGCGAAAACGGTAGTAGTCCCCTGTGCAAGCACCAGTTCTTTCCGACTTTGGGGTGATGTCGCATCACAACATTTTCATGGCAGACTTTTTACAGGTTGGTTTACTATTGCCTTCCCCAATCATCTACACTTCCCCCCCCCCCCCCCAACAAGCTGGGTACTCATTTGACCGACCTCGGAAGGATGGAAGGTTGAGTCAACCTCGATTCGGCTATCTGAACCCTGCTTCCGGAGGGATCGAACTCAGGTCGTGAACAGAGAGCTCGGACTGCAGTACTGCAGCGTTACCACTCTGTGCCACGGGGCTGCTTATGATGGGCGTAGATTAATATAATACTGCTGAATTTTAAAAATAGCAAAATAGAAGTTGAATATGAATGCGTCAAAAATTAAACACAGTAAATGCTTAAAAACAGAACAATAACAAAACGCTTGTCAAGATTAGCATAAGAACATAAGAAGAGCCCTGCAGGATCAGACCGGTGGTCCACCTAGTCCAGCATCCTGTCTCACACAGCGGCCAATCAGTTCTTCTGGAAGGCCAACCACAGGCTACAGAGGCCAAGGCCTTCCCCTCTCCTCTATGAATCTATCTAATCCCCTTTTAAAACTGTTTATGCCTGTGGGAGTAAAAAATTCATCCTTTCATCCTCTGTTAGCAAATTCCACATTTTAATCCCTCACTGTGCAAATAAGTGCTTTTATATGGATCCAGAGAGAGAGAGAGATTGACTCCAATACCAGATTAGGGGTTTTTTTCCATAAAAAGAGGAGGAGGAGGAGGAGGAGAAGAAGAAGATGATATTGGATTTATATCCCACCCTATATTCTGAATCTCAGAGTCTCAGAGTGGTCACAATCTCCTTTACCTTCCTTCCCCCCACCCCACAACAGACACACTGTGAGGTGGGTGGGGCTAAGAGAGTTTTTACAGCAGCTGCCCTTTCAAGGATAACTCCTATGAAAGATATGGCTGACCCATGGCCATTCCAGCAGGTGCAACTGGAGGAGTGGAGAATCAAACCCAGTTCTTCCAGATAAGAATCTGTGCCCTTAACCACTACACCAAACTGGCTCTCTGGTTAATCTTACATTTGCGCACAAGTTAGAATTGCAACCAGTAAAACCTTTTTGGAGGGTGTACAACATTTTTTTAAGGTGGTCACATTCAGGGTTGCCGTCCTTTCATGTAAATACGGTAATGTTTGTTTATTGATGCACCAGTAAGATTGGGGGGAAATGCATACATTTCCCAGACAATTTTAGTAGCAAGAAACTGAAAATGCTGCGCAAATAATTAGTCACATGGTTTGAGTCACACATGGGAAAGATGATATCAAAAAGAGGGATGTTTGAGTCTGGACAAGAAAATCACCTTTATTTATAATCTCGCTGGCAGAGTAACAAGCATTTTGATTGAACAGGAGCTGAAGAAGAGGGTGTTTAGGTAGCTCTAGCTATCACCAAAAACTCTATGGTCATTTTACTATAGAATTTCTTGCAATTGCTAGACCTACCCTTGTCATTTTGAGGTAGCTCTAGGAATTCTCAAGAACTCAATGGTCAGAACTTCCTGTAAGCAGACAATACCCTATTTTTTACTCCCACAACTCAGCGCCCCCCCCCCCAAAAAAAACCCTTCCACCAGTTCCCGGGCATTGCCTGGCAAGCCTAGCTCTTATCGATAAACACACCATCATATTGTTCACGTCATAGCTTTTGAATAGCCTTCAAGGGCATCTTTACTTCTTTTTGAGAAGTTATAATTCACCCGTCCCCTTTTTGGTCCTTGAAAGGAAACGACTACATCACATCTATGGTAACGCACTGAATCCCATAAATATCTGGGCTTGGGCAGCTGTTTAGCAAGGAAACACACTAATAATCCAATTATCCAAAACTTCTTTTGTCCTTTACCAAATTGGTCTAATTGCTGAGATTCATTGGCAATGACTTAGAATTCTCCAGGCAACAAAAATCTGCCCCGTTGTCTCCCGCACCACAACAGCACACACACATAATTATCAGAGGAGGAAGAGGAAGGATTTAAGAATCCAAAAGACAAGTATTTTTTGATCTTCAACATACAATTCAGAATATCTCAACTTGCTCTATCTCTAATTCCCCCCCCCCTTTGAAATATCTTCTTTCCTCTTCTGTTTGTGCTAGTCGTGGTCTACATCTTGCCAAAGGTGCATACTACAGTTGCAGAAGGTACTCTTTATAATAGTAATAGCATACATTACTCTTTGCACTGATATTCTTTAAAAAATAGGGTATTGTCTACTTACAGGAAGTTCTGACCATCGAGTTCTTGAGAATTCCTAAAGCTACCTCAAAATGACAAGGGTAGGTCTAGCAATTGCAAGAAATTCTGTAGTAAAATGACCGTAGATAGCTAGAGCTACCTAAACACCTCCTTCTTCAGCTCCTTTGTGCCTGGTGTGGTCTCCCTGATTGTATTAAGGTCCAGCGATTAATTTTGTGTTGTAACTCATAACTTTTTAATGCTTCCTGTTTTCTTGAGTCTGCAATACTACTGTTGCAGAAGGTACTCTTTATAATAGTAATAGCATACATTACTCTCTGCACTGATCTTCTTTAAATTCCGTAATTGATTGATTATGGCATCTTGCATAACTTGATGCAAATCTACTTGCTAGGTTTCCTCTCTTTTATTTCCTTTTTTATACATAATGTGGCTGTTATGTTCTTGTCCAATATGGTTTACAGCTTGTTTATACCTACTTCTTTCTTAGCTATGGTCAATATTCTTTACTGCACTGCAATGATATTTACAATGTCATTTACATCCTTGTTCCTTTGCAAGCTTGTTTGTTTTTTTGTATTGGAAAACTCCAATAAAATGTTCCAAAAGTCAAGTATTTTTCAAGACTGTGGCGGTGTTGGGACATGGCAAGTGCGCATGGTGACCCCACAGGGTTTTTAAGGCAAGAGATGTTCAGAGGTGATTTGTCATTGGTTGACCTTGGACTTCCTGGGTCGTCTCCCATCTAAGTACCAACCAAGGGTAGGATTGCCATTCATCCCCCCATGTATGTGGGGTTCTCCCACTGTTGATTGGCTGGCCAGCAGGAGCACTTACCAGGAAAAAGAGGAAGGCCCAAGCCACACTGTCAGTGTTTCACAGGAAGTGATGTCATCGCACCAGCGACATTTTTATAACAGTGTGATGTGGTGGCTAAAAAGGCAAATGCAATTTTGGGCTATATTAACAGAAGTATAGTGTCCAGATCATGTGATGTGATGGTATCACTTTCCTCTGCTCTGGTAAGACCTCACCTGGAGTATTCTGTTCAGTTTTGGGCACCACATTTTAAGAAGGATATAGACAAGCTGGAAGAGGTCCAGAGGAGGGCGATGAAGATGGTGAGGGGTCTGGAGACCAAGTTCTATGAAGAAAGCTTGAAGGAGCTGGGCATGTTTAGCCTGGAGAGGAGGCGGCTGAGAAGTGATATGATCACCATCCTCAACTACTTGAAGGGCTGTCATATAGAGGATGGTGTGGAATTGTTTTCTGTGGCCCCAGAAGGCAGGACCAGAACCAATGGGTTGAAATTAAATCAAAAGAGTTTCCGGCTCAGGAAATTCTTCAACTTTTTCCTTTGTGCCTGGTGTGGTCTCCCTGATTGTATTAAGGTCCAGCGATTAATTTTGTGTTGTAACTCATAACTTTTAGTGTTTCCTGTTTTCTTGAGTCTGTAATCTGAATTAGGAAAACTATTAACTGATTAATTTAGTTTTGGCCGGTTTTACAATTGTTTTGACTGCTATTTCTTAAAAAAAATATGCAACATGTTTTTTACTTTTGATATGCCAATAAAGGTCAGTCTGTCTGTCTGTTAAATAAATAAATAAATGAGCGCCAGTCTGGTGTAATGGTTAAGTGTGTGGACTCTTATCCGGGAGAACTGGGTTTGATTCCCCACTCCTCCACTTGCAGCTGCTGGAATGGCCTTGGGTCAGCCATAGCTCTGGCAGAGGTTGTCCTTGAAAGGGCAGCTGCTGTGAGAGCCCTCTCAGCCCCACCCACCTCACAGGGTGTCTGTTGTGGGGGAGGAAGGGAAAGGAGATTGTGAGCCGCTCTGAGACTCTGATGCAGAGAGATGGGCGGGGTATAAATCTGCAATTCTTCTTCTTCTTCTAAAATAAATCTGATTCAGACTGATACAACAACAACAACAACAACAAAAGGTGGGGAAAACCCCAGCCCAAACATGAGGAACTTCGAAAACTGATCAGGAACAATATAAAAATATATCAATATATTATACAGTGCACTTAAAATGCAAATGTACAAACAAAGGAATTGAATTTACCCTCTAGGCTGAAAGCCATTGGACTTAGTCCTCAGTACACAATATGCAATATACAATATGCAATATATATGAATATCCCAAAGTTGATGATGTGCAAACAAGAGAACAATCACAGCAAACAAGAACAAACGCGTTTCAGCCCTAGGGGTCTTCAAACCAGTCGGATCGCTGGTTGATGTATACTTATACACACGTTGTGATGAAACAAACTGTCAAAATTAGAAAAAATTTACAGTTATGCATTTAAAATAAAAGTGTGAGCATGAAAATCATGGAACAAAATCTGTGCACTTAATAACATCTGTATTTGGCCACCAGGAACAAAATGTGAATTAATCAACACCCAGTTTGACATAGTATATCAACACTTGTTCTTGGTGTGCATGTGTTTGTATTTGTCACCGCTGGTGACACTGAAGGAACCCCAAAGGGCTGAAGCACATTTGTTCTTGTTCACTGTGACTATGATTTTGTTCATACACAGGTTTTTTTTTGGTAGCAGGAACTTCTTTGCATATTAGGCCACACCCCCTGATATAGCCAATCCTCCTGGAGCTTACAGTAGGCCCTGTAAGAAGAGCCTTGTAAGCTCTTGGAGGATTGGCTACATCAGGGGTGTGTGGTCTAATATGCAGAGGAGCTCCTACTACAAAACAAACCCTGTTCATACATCATCAACTTTGAGATATCCATGTATTGTGCATTGAGGACTGCTTGCATTTTAAGTCCCCTGCATAACGCATTGATTTATTTTGTTTAATTCGTTTTTATACCATTTTCCCTCAACATTAATGGGACCTGATTCAGGGTGAGTCAATTTCATGCACGAAGTCGATTCTTGCTTTCACACGTGCGAAATCATGAAGTTTCAATCCACTTCAGTGACCGTCCGCAAATGGGTTTTGCCATTGCACACTGCAAAATCCAGTTGCAAAGGGCATGAAAAGTGGATTGAAAGTGCGTTATTTAATGTGTGAGAAAGTGCCCTATGTCTGCAGAAGATTTCAGACAAAAGACCTTTCCCAGACTGGTAGCTAGGGAGTGTTTAGGTTTCCTAGCCTCCAATTGGGGACCGGAGATCTCCCAAGATTACAATTGATCTCCAGGTGACAGAGATCGGTTCACCTGGAGAAAATGCCCATTTTGGAAGGTGGCCTCTATGGCATTAGACCTGACCCTCCCCAAACCCCACTCTCCTCAGGTTCCACCCCTACAATCTCCAGGTACTTCCCAACCTAGAGTTGGCAGCCCTAGCGAGTGTTTGAACTGCAGATAGATTCAGGCGGGGTGTCGTGTTGTTCTGAAGCTAGAGAACAAAGTTTGAGACCCGTGGCACTTTTAAGACAAACCAAGTTTAATTCCGGGTGTCAGCTTTCGTGTGCATGCACTAGGATTGCCAATCCCCAGGTGGGGGCAGAGGATCCCCTGGTTTGGAGGCCCTCCCCCCCGCTTCAGGGTCGTCAGAAAGCAGGGGGAGGGGAGGGAAATGTCTGCTGGGAACTCTATTATTCCCTATGGAGATTTATTCCCATAGAAAATCATGGAAAATTGATCTGCGGGTATCTGGGGCTCTGGGGGGACTGTTTTTTGGGGTAGAGGCACCAAATTTTCAGTATAGCATCTAGTGCCTCTTCCCAAAATACTCCCCAAGTTTCAAAAAGATTGGACCAGGGGGTCCAATTCTATGAGCCCCAAAAGAAGGTGCCCCTATCCTTCATTAATTCCTATGGAAGGAAGGAATTGAAAAGGTGTGCCATCCCTTTAAATGTGATGGCCAGAACTCCCTTGGAGTTCATTTATGCTTGTCACACCCTTGCTCCTGGCTCTGCCCCTAATGTCTCCTGGCTCCACCCCCAAAGTCCCCAGATATTTCTTGAATTGGACTTGGCAACCCTAGCATGCACCCTTCTTCGGAATTAAACTTTGTTGGTCTTAAGAGGGGCCACTGGATTGGAGATGTGATCCACTGAACCGTGGACCTTCTACACTGTCAAGCAATGCCAACTCTGTGAGGTAGGTTAAGACAAGTCACAGGGGTTGGGCCAAGAGAGCTCCCTGGAGCATTGAGTGATCTGAAACTAGGACTGTTATGTTCAAAGCCCATCCGTGACACTATGTCTGCCTGAGGAAGCCACACAAAGTGGTGTGGGTGTTAAGAGCAGGCCTCAGATTCAGCAGGTGAGCGAGGCCTGCTTGGGCTGGCTGGATCTAGGGTTGCCAAGTCCAATATCTGGGGACTTTGGGAGTGGAGCCAGGAGACTTTGGGGGTGGAGCCAGGAGACTTTGGGGGTGGAGCCAAGATCAAGGCTGTGACAAGCATAATTGAACTCCAAAGGGAGTTCTGGCCATCACATTTAAAGGGACGGCACACCTTTTCAATTCCTTCCTTCCTTAGGAAATAATGAAGGATAGGGGTACCTTCTTTTGGGGCTCATAGAATTGAACCCCCTGGTCCAATCTTTTTGAAACTTGGGAGGTATTTTGGGGAGAGGCACTAGATGCTATACAGAAAATTTTGTGACTATACCCCAAAAAACAGCCCCCCCCCAGAGCTTCAGATACCTGTGGATCAATTCTCTATTATTTTCTATGGGAATAAATCTCCATATGGAATAACATAGTTCCCAGCAGACATTTCCCTCCCCTCCCCTCGCTTTCTGATGACCCTGAAGCGGGGGGAGGGCCTCCAAACCAGGGGATCCCCTGCCCCCACCTGGGGATTGGCAACTCTAGCTGGATCTCTGGATCTTTCTTGCATCGAGTTGCCTTTGGCGGGGTGGGGGGGGAGGTATATGCTAATGAGCTCCACCACCTATTTTTCTACAAAATGACCCCTGGTTAAGAGAATTAGATTAAGTACAAGTAGCGTTGCCAGGTCTAAAGAACAAGATGGCGGGGGGCTTACGGGAACACTCTGGGAGAGTGACCTTCCTAAATGCAATGTGCCCACCTCACCTGGAAGTGATAGCCAAGTCGGTGGCAACAGGGGTGACACGCAGGTTTTGGGGCAAAACTCTGTTTTGAAGCTAATTCTACCATTGAGTTTTGCACCAAAACCAGAGCACACCACTCCAATGTCATCAACATGCCTATGTCACTTCCGGGAGAGGTAGGCATGTTCTGTTTTGGGCAGTCACTCTCCCCTGCCAGCCAGCTGGCTAATACCGGAGGGGAGTGCCAGAAACTGGGGGATCCCCCATGTGTCGGGGGGACTTGGCAGCCCTAGGTACAGGGTTACCCATTCTCAAATTCCCCTCTGCCATAAAGCTGTTTGCATGACCCTTGGACCAGTCCCTCTTGCTCAACCTGATCTACCTCAAAGGGTTGTTGAGAGGATTAAAATATCTATTAGGACAGGGATGTCGAACATGTGGCCTGGTGGTCGAACCAGGGCTTCAGAGGACTCCTATCAGGCCCTGGAGCAACTGACTGTCATCTGCTTCCTTCTCCCTCTCTCTTGCTTCCTTCTGCCTCACAGCTTGCTCTGCCGGGCTTGCTCAACAGCACAGGAGCTACAGAGCAAAACCTCTATTTTCTCCATTGGCTGAGGCTCCTCCCTTGGGGAGGAAGGGAGGGGAGGGATAGCTTGCTTTGCCAGGCTCTCTCAATCACATAGCAGAGCTACTGAGCTAAGCCTCTTTTCCTTCTGTTGGCTAAGTCTCCTCACCTTCCTTATTCCCTGGGGAAGAAAAAAAAGAGCCAGAGTTTCCTTTGCCCAGTTCTCTGGATCGCATGGGAGAGATACAAAGAAAGCACCTTTAAGACCAACAGTGCTAATGTTTTAAACATGTTTTAAGTTTTTTTCCCCCATAAAAACCTTTACTTGTGTTTGTCTGTGTCCTTTATAAAGTTTATATCTGTGCTACCTAATCATAAATAGGTGCACACATGGCCCAGCCTGACATGGCCTGGCCTAACAAGGTCTCATTTATGTCAGATCCGGCCCTCATAACAAATGAATTTGACACCCTTGTAGTAGGACAACCCTGAACTCCGCGAAGAACAAGATAAACATGTAATAAAGTCTTTAATTTTAGATAGAATAGGTCTGCTTGTGGTTGATTTGTAGTTAGCTCAGAGGTATTCTTGCTAATTACTTCTTGTGCTTCCAAAATGACCTCCAACCACAGTTAAGAAATACCAGTTCCAGGTCTGATATCTAATTTCCTACACATAACTAAGGTTGCCAAGTCCAATTCAAGAAATATCTGGGGACTTTGGGGGTGGAGCCAGGAGACTTTGGGGGTGGAGCCAGGAGACATTAGGGGTAGAGTCAAAATCAAGGCTGTGGCCAGCATCATTGAACTCCAAAGGGAGTTCTGGCCATCACATTTAAAGGAACGGCACACCTTTTCAATGCCTTCCTTCCAAAGGAAATAATGAAGGATAGGGGCACCTTCTTTTGGGGCTCATAGAATTGGACCCCCTGGTCCAATCTTTTTGAAACTTGGAGGGTATTTTGGGGAGAGGCACTAGATGCTATACTGAAAATTTGGTACCTCTACTCAAAAAAAACAGCCCCCACAGAGCCCCAGATACCCGCAGATCAATTTTCCATGATTTTCTATGGGAATAAATCTTCCTAGGGAATAACAGAGTTCCCAGCAGACATTTCCCTCCCCTCCCCCCCCCCCCCCCCGCTTTCTGATGACCCTGAAGCGGGGGGAGGGCCTCCAAACCGGGGGATCCCCTGCCCCCACCTGGGGATTGGCAACCGCATAACTGCCTGGTGTTACCATATATGAACTTGTCCTTCATGGTGGTGGTGGTGGAAACAGCCATGCAAACACAGCCAACCTATGACCACCATTCAAGGGGTTTTCAAGACAAGAGACAACAGAGATGGCTCGCCATTGTCTATCTCTTTGTAGCAACCCTGGACTTCCTTGTATTGGGTTAAATGGGGAAAAAAATTATCTTAGAGGTACAGAAACTTTACACACTATCCCCAATCCTCCTTGTTTCCAAGCTCCGTTCAAACGACTTACAAAGATGTTCTGACTCCAACGACAACAAGAGAAAGAGATTTTACTTCCAAAAACAGAAGCACATTTGACATGACATGTTCACGTCGGTACATTTAACTTGTTGTGAACAGATTCGCTTCAAACAAGGTTACCAAGCCCAGGTAAGAGAGAGATGGGGTCCTGTATAAGATGAAACACAGAAGGCAAGCAACGGTCAAAGAGGCTCGACATCTCACCCATGAGGGGGTGAAACCAACCTAGGGTTGCCAGCCTCCAGGTGGGGCCTGGAGGTCTCCCATTTTTACAACTGATCTTCAGCTGGTGGAGATCAGCTCCCCTGAAGAAACTGGCTGCTTGGAAGGGTGGGCTCTATGGCATTGCACCATTGAGAGCCAGTTTGGTGTAGTGGTAAAGTGTGCAAACTCTTATCTGGGAAAACCAGATCTGGGTTTGATTCCCCACTCCTCCACTGGCACCTGCTGGAATGGCCTTGGGTCAGCCATAGCTCTGGCAGAGGTTGTCCTTGAAAGGGTGGTTGAAAGAGCCAGTTTGGTGTAGTGGTAAAGTGTGTAAACTTTTATCTGGGAGAACTGAGTTTGATTCCCCCCTCCTCCACTTTCAGCTGCTGGAATGGCCTTGGGTTAGCCATAGCTCTCACAGAGTTGTCCTTGAAAGGACAGCTTCTGGGAGAGCTCTCTCAGCTCCTAGAGAGCTCCTTTCCTCATAGAGTGTCTGTGGTGGCCGACTGCACAAAAGAGTGTGGAGCAACAAGCATCTGAAAAAAGGCACAAAGATCAATGTTTACAAAGCGGTTGTGATGACAACCCTCATCTATGGCTCCGAATCGTGGGTTTTATACCGTCATCACCTGCGACTCCTTGAGCGCTTTCATCAGCGCTGCCTTCGCACCATCCTCAACATCCACTGGAGTGACTTTGTGACCAACACTGAAGTCCTCAAGCGGGCAGAGGTTACCAGCATCGAGGCACTGCTGTTGAAGACGCAGCTGCGCTGGGCAGGGCATATTTCTAGGATGGAAAACCACCGCCTTCCCAAGATTGCCCTGTATGGCGAACTCTCCACCGGCCATCGAAATAGAGGGGCACCAAAGAAGAGGTACAAGGACTCCTTGAAGAAATCCCTTAGCACCTGTCACATCAACCATCACCAGTGGTCTGACCTAGCCTCAGATCGCAAAGCATGGAGGCACACCATCCACCAGGCTGTCTCTTCCTTTGAGAACGCACGCATAGCTGGTCTTGAGGACAAAAGGAGATTGAGGAAGAATCGCACTGCTACAGGACCAACCCTAAATCAGACTTTTCCCTGCAGCCGCTGTGGCCGGACCTGCCTGTCCCACATTGGTCTTGTCAGCCACCAGCGAGCCTGCAGCAAACGTGGACTATTGCACCCTTCTTAAATCTTTGTTCGCGAAGCCAAGCCGAGAGAGAGAGAGAGAGAGAGAGAGAGAGAGCGTCTGTGGTGGGGGAGGAAGGTAAAGGAGATTGTAAACTGCTCTGAGACTCTGAGATTCAGAGTGAAGGGTGGGATATAAATCCAATATCTTCTTCTTGAGGCCCCTCCCCTCCCCAAACCCCACCCTCTCCCAGATCCACCCCCCAGAGTCTCCAGGTATTTTCCAGCACAGATCTGGCAACACTACCAATGACCAAGTGTACCCAAGTGACAGAAATCTCTTAACCAGTTTTTTTTTTTTGTAGCAGGAACCTTTTTTGCATATTAGGCCACACATCCCTGATGTAGCCAATCCTCCAAGAGTTTGCAGGGCTTTTAGTACAGGACTTACTGTAAGCTCCAGGAGGATTGGCTACATCAGGGGTGCGTGGCCTAATATGCAAAGGAGTTCCTGCTACAAAAAAAGCCCTGGTCTTAACCCTTTCCCTCCCACATCCTCTTACACACACAGTTGCAATATCCAACACCTTGGTCGTCTCCCATCCAAGCACTAACTAGGGCCAACTCCGCTTAACTTCTGAGATGGGCTAAGAGTAGGCTAGCCTGGGTAACGTATGGCTGTGAGAGCTGGACCATAAGGAAGGCTGAGCGCAGAAGAATAGATGCTTTTGAGATGTGGTGCTGGAGAAGACTCTTGAGAGTCCCTTGGACTGCAAGAAGATCCAATCAGTCAGTCCTAAGGGAAATCAACCCTTTCTGTTCCCTGGAAGGTCAGAGGCTGAAGCTGAAGCTCAAATACTTTGGCCACCAAATGAGAAGGGAGCACTCTCTGGAGAAGATCCTGATGCTGGGAAAGACAGAAGGCAAAAGAAGAAGGGGACGGCAAAAGATGAGAGGGCTGGACAGCGTTACTGATGTAACAAACACGAATTTGAGCAGACTTTGGAGGATGGTGGAAGACAGGAGGGCCTGGTGTGACTTTATCCATGGGGTCGCGACTGAACAATGACAAAGCCTGGGTCACTCAAATCATGGTTTGTTTAATAGCCTATCCAATTACAATTTAAGAGTTGACCTTCCGGTCTACAGGGCCTGGCAGAGTTGAGAGAAACTCCCTTGTTGACCTAAGAGCAGTCAAAATCAACTGCTGGACAGAAATCAAAAGAATTTATGAGTCGTGGATATCCAATGCCCTTGCTAGACGAACACTTTTTGCATGACTTCTGGATGAAGGAAACCCATGATATATTTGATAAACCATAAAGCAAGCATGGGAGGAAAAAAAAAAAGACTGGTGTGGATGAAGGAAGCTGTGATAGGCTTGCCATCCTCCAGGTGGGGCCTGGAGTTGTCCTGGAATTATAACTGTTTTCCAGAGTACAGAGATCAGTTCCTTAGGAGGAAACAGCCACTTTTGGAAGAGGGCCCTCTGTGGAAAACCAAAGATTCTAGGAAAATAGGAGGACATCATAAGAACATAAGAGAAGCCATGTCAGATCAGGCCAATGGCCCATCCAGTCCAACACTCTGTGTCACACAGTGGCCAAAAATCCCAGGTGCCATCAGGAGGTCCACCAGCAGGACAGAACTCCACAAGCCCTCCCACTGTTGCCCCCCCCCCCAAGCACCAAGAAGAACAGAGCATCACTGCCACAGATATAAGAACATAAGAGAAGCCATGTTGGATCAGGCCAATGGCCCATCCAGTCCAACACACTGTGTCACACAATGGCCAAAACCCAGGTGCCATCAGGAGGTCCACCAGTGGGGCCAGAACTCCAGAAGCCCTCCCACTGTTGCCTCCAAGCACCAAGAATACAGAGCATTACTTCCCAGACAAAAGAACATAAGAGAAGCCATGTTGGATCAGGCCAATGGCCCATCCAGTCCAATACACTGTGTCACACAGTGGCTGAAACCCAGGTGCCATCAGGAGGTCCACCAGCGTGGCCAGGACACTAGAAGTCCTCACCTTGTTGCCCCTCCCAAGTACCAAGAATACAGAGCATCACTTGCCCCAGACAGAGAGTTCCAACAATACACTGTGGCTAATAGCCACATTGCATCGCTACTGGACCTGTTCCCCTCCCCAAACGCTGCCCTTCCCTAGGCTATTCAACCAATCT
This sequence comes from Heteronotia binoei, assembly GCF_032191835.1. NCBI lineage: Eukaryota > Metazoa > Chordata > Lepidosauria > Squamata > Gekkonidae > Heteronotia > Heteronotia binoei. Next base: position 61,455,368 of record NC_083236.1, on the reverse strand, counting down.
CCAGGAATTTCTCAAGCCAGTACAAAATGCCTATTCTTTGCTCCACCCTTTATTTGCTGGATGAAGTCCTCTGAATATTTATTTATTTAATCATATTTATATCCTGCCCTCTCTTAGCGGGCTCAGGGTGGCTACCAATAATTAAAAACAACATGAGTTTAAAAGACAAAATATATGATAAAAACCATTTTCATACAGATTTACAGCCACTCAAAGTCCAAGATGCACGTCAATGTGCCTGATTATTGTTTTGCGCTACATTCATTTATATTATTATACAGGGGTGGAATTCTAGCAGGAGCTCCTTTGCATATTAGGCCATACACCCCTGATGTAGCCAATCCACCAAGAGCTTACAAGGCTCTTTTTTGTAAGCTCTTGGAGGATTGGCTACATCAGAGGTGTGTGGCCTAATATGCAAAGGAGCTCCTGCTAGAATTCTACCCGGTTATTATATATTATTTAGTGCTCTACAGATACAGTTGTTGTTGTTGTTATTTTAGACTTTTATCCCCCCCTCTCCGCAAGCAGACTCAGGGCAGCTAACAATCAATTAGAACATAAGAACATAAGAGAAGTGATGTTGGATCAGGCCAATGGCCCATCCAGTCCAACACTCTGTGTCACACAGTGGCCAATATATGTATGTGTGTGTATGTATGTATACACACACATACACACACACACACACACACACACACACACACATATATATATATATATATATATATATATATATATATACATACTGTGGCTAATAGCCACAGATGGACCTCTGCTCCATATTTTTATCCAATCCCCTCTTAAAGCTGGCTATGCTTGTAGCCGCCACCGCCTCCTGTGGCAGTGAATTCCACATGTTAATCACCCTTTGGCGAAGTACTTCCTTTTATCTGTTTTAACCTGACTGCTCAGCAATTTCATCGAATGCCCTTGAATTCTTGTATTGCGAGAAAGGCAGAAAAGTACTTCTTTCTCTACTTTCTCCATCCCACACATAATCTTGTAAACCTCTATCATGTCACCCCGCAGTCGAGTTTCTCCAAGCTAAAGAGCCCCAAGCGTTTTAACCTTTCTTCATAGGGAAAGTGTTCCAACCCTTGAATCATTCTAGTTGCCCTTTTCTGCACTCTTTCCAATCCTTTTGGAGGTGCGGTGACCAGAATTGCACACAGTATTCCAAATGAGACCGCACCATCGATTGGTACAGGGGCATTATGATACTGGCTGAGTTGCGTTCAATTCCCTTCCGAATAATTCCCAGCATGGCGTTGGCCTTTCAAACATATATTAATACAATTTGTAAATGATAAAATACAATTTAAAAAACATTTTACGATGCTGTTAATATTGGTTTCGGTTAGATTGTCAACGCTGCGGAATAGCAGCCGCCTCCCTTGAACTGTTGAAAGCAAGTTTAAACAGTTCGGTCTTTCATACCGCTGACCAAGCTCTATTTTTCACATCTATCACTTTCTAGCTCGACGTCTGTCTGCCTCTGGAAAGATCCATGCGTTGTTATCTATTGCACTACTGCTGCAGTCTTCATTCAGCCATGGCTTCAGACCTTCACCAGCAAGGTTGTTGTAAGCAGGGGTCGTTTTGTAGAAAAAGAGGTGCCGGAGCTTATAGCACAACTCATTTGCCTATGCCATGCACCCCTGATAACATCAGAAGGTGTACTCAATTACACCAGCACAACATCTACCTTCAAATGCTTCTTGAATTAGAATTGTCATAATAAAATCTCACTCCCTCTCATACCGTTTAAATTACTGCCGCCACTGACCACCGTAGACTTATACCCGGCCCTTCTCTCTGAATCAGACTCTCAGAGCAGCTTACAATCTCCTTTATCTTCTTCCCCCACAACAGACACCCTGTGAGGAGGGTGGGGCTGAGAGGGCTCTCACAGCAGCTGCCCTTTCAAAGAACACCCCTACTAGAGCTACGGCTAACCCAAGGCCATTCCAGCAGCTGCAACTGGAGAAGTGGGGAATCAAACCCGGTTCTCCCGGATAAGAGTCCGCACACTTAACCACGACACCAAACTGGCTCTTTCAACCACCCATTCAAGGACAACCTCTGCCAGAGCTATGGCTGACCCAAGGCCATTCCAGCAGCTGTAAGTGGAGGGGTGGGGAATCAAACCCCATTCTCCCAGATAAGAGAGCTATGGCTGACCCAAGGCCATTCCAGCAGCTGCAAGTGGAGGAGTGGGGAATCAAACCCGGTTCTCCCAGATAAGAGTCCGCACACTTAACCACGACACCAAACTGGCTCTCTCACTTTCTCCCATGTGGCCGCAGTGGCATGATGAAGATTTCCATCTGTCTGCTTTATATGTTTTGGTTATTTCCTTATTTTTTTTTGGGGGGGGGGATATTAGAAAGTTGGCCAAATCTTACAGTTCAGCAAAATTCTCACAGGGGGTTTGAACGATGGAGCCCAGAAGCAAGTATTGGTGAGGGGGGAGGGTATGAAAGAAGGAGCCCAATAAACTTTAGAGGTACCAGAACTCCACTCCTGTGAGCTCCTGCCCCAAATGAGGCCTAGTTGTAAGCCACCAATTGTTGTAGACATTGGAAGGACTTGCTGCTAGGGCAACCAGCCTCCAGGTGGGACATGGAAACCCCCTGGAATTACAGCTCATCAGAAGACTTTGTACCCCCACTGAGGTCCCTGCCCTCCCCAGGTTTCACCTTCAAATACCCAGGAGTTTCCCAACCAGGTTCTGGCAACCTTATTCCCGATCCCTGCTGGTTCCCAAGGGGCTGGGAAACCTGTCAACCCTAATTGCACATGGACAAGCGGCCTGGCCACTGGGCAATCCCAGATTGACTAGCGCTCCGAAGGGGCGGGGGGCACGAGGCATGGCAAGCAGTGCCTGAAGCCCCAACGCTGTCACTGACAGCATTCTCACCTGGCTGGCCTTCCCCACCTCTGCCCCAATGAAGGAAGGCGAGAGGAAGGAAGAGCAGATGTTCGCCTGTTGTGATGCCACTGCCGAGGTTTCCACCCCACCATCTTACAGCACGGTGGTACCTCCTCTCCCACTTGAGTCCCACACCTGGCTAGAGTGCGGTGGCTGAAGGTGTGCCTGGACTCGTGCACGCTGGACTTAGCAGTCAAACAACATTTTGCACATGTAGGAAAGAGATAACCATCAGGATATTTGACTGCTTGCACGTAAACAGATTTGGGATTTGTTCCCACACTTCCCTTTTGTTCCCTTTTCCTAAAACTGTCTAAAAGCTTTCGTTCTTAGAAGGATGGGGCAAATCAGACCATGTCTTCATCTTTCCTGCAAACACTCAGGCTAGGGAGGGGCACACATGGCTAGTGAGGGAGGCACCTGATTAGCTGCTGGCCCATGCGCGGAGCCCAATGATGTTCTGTCTCCTGCCTCTCTTTGTGTGTATGCTGGGGAGAGAAGCAGGTTGAACCATTGTGCAATTATGTGTGTATGAGTGTTGTCAAGTCATTCTTGACTTATGGCGACCTTATGAATGAATGTCTTCCAAAACCTTGCTCAGGTCCTACAGAGTGAAGGCTGTGGATTCCGTGTGCTGTTTTGCTGTCCATGGAAATCCAAGGCATGAAAGATGAGAGAGCCAGTTTGGCGTAGTGGTTAAGTGTGTGGACTCGGGGGAGTGGCTTTGACCAATATCCGGTCAAGAGCCTTTGCCTAACACTCGCCCAGCTGGCTCCAAAGTTATATTCTTTTTACCCCTTTAAATTATATTTTTTGAATCTTTGAGAGATGCCTCCTAAAGGGGTGAAAAAGTGTAAACAGAAGGAAAAAAGCGTTCAGCTTTTAACTGACTTCTTGGAATTGCCATCCACCTCCCACACAAGGTTGGAGAGATACGAGGAACCAGCTGGAGGATGTCCTCTCACATTGAATTTATTGACGCAGGCAATGACTAAGTTAAGACAAGAAATACGAGAGGACATAACCTCTATGTTACAACCATTGTGTCAGCATCTGGATGAATTATTCTTATAAACAAGTTACCCAGACAGCACAAGAAGCTTTAAAAAGAGCTCAAGAGTGTGAAGGGAGAATATCTGAAATAACAGCAGATGCATGGACGAGGGAACGGGTTTTAATAATGGACTTTCGTAACCGGGAGCTGTGTTTAAAGTTTAGAGGTTTTAAATCTGATGAGGAAGCTGAAATGGACTTTTATGTACTTATGGCAAATTGGCTTGCTGAAGCAACTTACCTGGAGGCCGAAGTTCTCCCACTCATTCAAAAAGTATATCTTGTCAGCAAGGTATGTGAAGACAATTTGTCTTATACTAGAGATATTTTGGTGCAGTTTAAGGACTATCAAATGAGGCAAAGAGTCTTTGCAGAGGCCAGGGAGAGGGGAGCTTGGACTATCAGGGGTTAAAGATTCAGGTCTTTCCAGATCTCCCTCCTGAATTTTTAAGATTCAGAAGAGACCTCAAGGATATAACTGCCAAACTGCGGGACTTAAAAATTAAATATAAATGGCTACAATCAGGCAAATTATACGTCCAAAAAGGCTCCACTTCATATACAGCATATGATGCAGCCTCGGGTGAATTATTACTCTCCAAGTTAACTCCCTCCTCCCCTGCATCAAGAGTAAACAAGAGAAAGGAATGCTCTCCTCTCGTCTCTTTAAGGACAACTCATACTTGTATTGAGGAAGATCATGTAAACTTGGAAGAACGGAAGATTTGTATCACTTACCGTGAAGCTTCCTTCTCGGTGGACTGGCAGTGGGTCGGTCCGACTACAGGGTATAGGCTCCTCCTCCTCATCACAGGGTCGGGTCTTCCAATTGATCCAGAGGGGGGGAGTGGCCTATACTTCCCAGAACTCTCCAGTTGTATCCAAACCGCATCCCCCTATAGAAAATAACTTCCAAATCCTCCCCAATAAACATACTCTAGTACCAAGTAAATGAGGAGAACAATTTTATTATGCTCCAATGTACCATACAGAATGGATAATTGAACTAGAGCATTACAAACCACAGTACAGTAACTTATTCCAAAGGAAGGAACAAGCTCCAGAATCCATCTCAAAACCCAGGAAGCTGTTCAACCACCAAAGGGCGGGCCGGACCGACCCACTGCCAGTCCACCGAGAAGGAAGCTTCACGGTAAGTGATACAAATCTTCCATTCTCCGGTGGTCTGGTCAGTGGGTTGGTCCGACTACTGGGACGTAACCAAGCTGTACATCCCTGGGCGGGACCGGCTTCCCTGTTTAAAGTGCATTTTGCAGCACACGCCTCCCAAAGGCAACCTCTGCCAAAGCCCACTTATCTACCTTATAGTGCTTGGTAAAAGTATGCACCGACCTCCAAGTTGCTGCCTTACACACAGCTTCCAAGGAAGGAAAGGACCTATACACTGCTGATGTAGCAGAACCCCTCAAAGAGTGATCCGTGATCCCATCTGGAGGGATTTGACCTTGGGCCTTGTAAGCCAGTAAAATAAATTCCCGCAGCCATCTACTAAGTGGAAACCTGTCGCCCCTGTGACCCTTTACTGAAAGACACAAACAAGGAGTCAGACTTTCTCCAGTCTTTTGTACATTCAATATAAAAACTAAGTGCCCTCTTAACATCTAGACAGTGCAACTCCCTTTCCTTGGGAGACTTAGGATTGGGGCAAAAATTTGGAAGCACCAACTCCTGAGATCTATGAAAAATAGAATTAACTTTAGGGATGAAAGATGGGTCTGGTCTAAGCACAACCTTATCATTATGAAAGTCACAGGGTTCCTTATCAACAGGGCCCGTAACTCAGACACCCTACGTGCTGTGGTGATTCCCACTAGAAAGAGTGATTTTAAAGTCAGTTCTTTAATCCCACATGATGCCATAGGCTCAAAGGGATGTCTACACAAGGCATTCAGCACTACATTCAACTTCCATGAAGGGAACCTATGAACCTGTGGCGGTTTGAGAAGTGCAGTACCCCTCAAAAAACGCCTAATATGCGGATGCATGGACAAAGCCTTACGCCCCCGCACCCCTTGGATAGCAGAGATGGCTGCCACTTGACGCCACAGTGTACTAGTGGAAAGCCCCTTGTCCGCCCCCTCCTGTAGGAAGCAAAGAACACCTTGAACCTTCACCTTCAATGGATCCCACCCCTGCTGGGCCTACCACTAAGAGAAAACCTTCCAAGTGGTGTTATACACTCTGTTAGTGGAGAATCTACGTGATGCCAACATAGTGTCCACCACCCTCTTGGCATAACCTAGACCTTCAAGTTGCAACTGCTCAACCTCCAGACTGTCAACTGTAACAGGTCCGGCTGAGGATGTGACATGTTGCCCTGAGTCAAGAGATCGTCCCTCCTTGGCAGTCACCAAGGGGGTTGAACTGACAGCCTCAGTAGTTCCTGAAACCACGCCCGTCTTGGCCAGAAAGGAGCCACAAACACCATCTCTGCCCTTAGCTCCACTACCGTCTGAATCACCCTGGGCAATAGTGGAGTGGGTGGGAAGGCATACAGTAGCTCTGTCGGCCACTCGCCACTGAGCGCATCGGTCCCTTCTGCTTTTACATCTCTGCTTTCGGTGAAGAACCTGTCCTCTTCTTGGAGGCCAGGAAATCCTGCAGCTGAATGGCTAGCAACACTGACCATAAGGTCTCCATCTTGAAATGTTTCGTTTGTACGAACTTATTGAGCCATTTCAGATTCAGAATGGTTCTGAACTCCCCATTCTTCTTTGGCACTAAGAAAATTACTGAATAAACTCCCAGCCCCTGTTGGGGTGTTGGGACTAACTCCGCAGCCCTGATATCCACTAAATCCTGAATGGCTGACAACATTGCTCTGTGAGCGGCCAGATCCCGCTTCCGCGGGACCCAACAAAAGCGGTTGGGAGGGAGGGAATGAAACTCTATAGCATAGCCCTGTGTCACCACCTCCAATACCCACTGGTCTTGAATAGAATGATTCCAGATGTCTGCAAATAGAGAGAGACGACCCCCTATTCTCCCTGTTGTCTGGTGACTAGCATAGCCATTGGGATCCCCCTTTTTTTGAGAGGGGTTTAGCATTCTGGTCTGACTTTCCAGAATAGTAGGGTTTAGATTCTGTTCCACTTTCCTCTAAAGGAACCTGGTCTAGAAGGCTTCTTGGAGTCTCGAAAGGAGGGAAAAGATTTCCTCTTTTTTGCCTCTTTACCCTTAGAAGGTAGGACCTTCTTTTTATCCCTGTTCTCAATGAGATACCTATCTAAGCCCTCACCGAACAACAAGGCCCCTTTAAAGGGTACCGCTGCCACCCTAGCCTGGGCTGCAGCATCTACCTCCCAATTTTGAAGCCAAATGTTGCGCCTAGCCGCCACGCCACAGGCCATGGCTCTAGCCGCTTGCTGCATGGTATCTAATGAACCATCTGCCACAAAGGCCGCAGATAAGGCAATCTTTTTCAGCTCGTCCTTGAACTCCTTAGGAGCTCCACTATCCGCTGCTGCTAAATTATTAGCCCAAGTACGCATTGCTCTGGCAAACAATGAGAATGTCGTGGCCGCCTTAATGGCCCAGGCTGCCACCTCAAATTCCTTGCGCAAAGCCTGCTCTATTCTTCTATCACATGGATCCTTGGGTAAACCATCTGTGTCCATAGGCAGGACCGAATTAGAGACAAGACTAGTTACAGGGTCATCTACTGCTGGTAACTTTAGCCTCTTAGTGGCCTGCGGAATTAGGGAATAGAGCTTAGAAAAAACTTGCTGGGTGGCCTTGGGTTTAGCCGGCCGTTCCCACTCTGCCTTAACCATAGCAAAAAAGGCAGCTGGCAAAGGAACCCGTTTGAGAACTGCTCAGTTTCGGCATCATTTCCCCTGAGCCTGTGGGAAGGTCAGGATCCAGTTCTTCCTTTTCTTTAGGAGTTGCCGCAAAGTTAAGGGTCCTTAAAACCTTAGGGAGCAACTTTGAATAATATTCGAGGGGGGAAAGCCTAGATTGCACTGTAGCAGGCTGTTCTTCCTCTTCTGAAAACTCCCCTTCCTCCCTGTCTGACTGCTGATCAGAGTACTCCGACTCCTCAGCTGAACTTGGGAGAGGCGAATCTAAGCCTAAACGAAATCTGCCCTTAGGTCACCATTCCAGAGAGTCACTAGGGCTGGTATCTCTTTTCCTTCCCTCCTGATTCCTTTTCAGTGTCGAGGAAGCAGGGGAGTCCAGGTGCTGATGGAGGTCCTGCCCCAGCTCCTTTAACATTTCTTGCTTAAGCCACTGCAGCAAATTTGCCTTGGCATCATCCCCTGAGAGATCTGGTTTCTGAGCCTCTTGCTGAGAGGCCAGTGTCCCTGATAGAAGAGGTAGGTCGAACTCACTGGGGGAATTGCTCTTTGAACTAGCTGCCATTTCGTTACCTCCACGTGTCACTGGAAACAAAAGTGAAAGTAGAGGCATTAAGAAAATAAAAGGGCGGGAAGAGCATAAAATGGAAGGCAACATGCCTTCACTGAGCCCCCTGTCGGATCTTAAGGCATCTTCCACCCTTCCCTCGGTCCCTCTAATGGCCACCGTGAAGGGTTTCTCCCCACTGCCATGCGTCTCACCGCAACGCAGTTTTGGGCTCCAGACAATTCTGTCTGCACCATGCCTCTTCCCAGGGCTCTTCAGTCGAGCTTCCCGACCATGCCAGGTCCCTTTCCACTGCCGGGCAACTTACCGCGCTACAGTTTTCGGGCTCACATGGCTTTGTGCTGCTTTCCTCCTGCTCTGTTCCTGTCGCATCAGCGAGGAAACGAAGCTCCAGAGGGCTCTGCCGTCTCTGACGATTGGGCCTACTCACGAGTAGCCCTCCGACAGCTTGCCTCTATGCCAGTTTTGTTGGGGACCAACCCCTATGCTCCCGGCCTTCGTTCCTCTTCTTCGTCCAGATCTCCTGCGCTTTTTCCAAAGGCGCTCAGAAGAAAGCCGTCCTGCTTCATGCAGGGCCGGGAAAAAACTGGAGAGTTCTGGGAGGTATAGGCCACTCCCCCCCCTCCGGATCAATTGGAAGACCCTGTGGTGAGGAGGAGGAGCCTATACCCAGTAGTCGGACCGACTCACTTACCGGACCCCCGGAGAAAGTATGGATTCTATCTAAAAAGAAACTGAAGCAACAAGAAAATGGAAAAGTTGATGAAATTTATAATTTATATCTAAAGACTTTTCTTTCGGAATTTATGGTTGGGTGGGGTCAGCTGGCATGAGCAATTGGGTAATATCCCTCAATAGCTAATTCAGTCCAGGTGGAAGGAGGGAAGTATCTCTTTTAGACCTTAACTCTTGAGGTCTCCAGGGACTGAGATATTTTGTTAGAATTTAATCTTATTGTTTTTTTTGATTTTTTTTTAAGAGTAGAAGGAATAATGAAGTTATAGAAGAAGAAGGAAATATTGAATGCTTGTGGTATTAAACTTTAAAAATGTGTTTGGGAAGATAGTATTGCTAAGCTTAATTATTCCTCTACTAATAATAATAATAATAAAAAATATATAAATAGACATACAAATATACATATTAAGACATGTGGAATGGCAACACATGAATTAATCTCGAAAGAGATAGATCAGCTTTAGTTGATGTTAACTCAGGTGAGATGTAAAGTTGTGTTGTTTTTGATTTGTTATTGTTGTACACTTTTCTGTTGGAGTAGGTATGAATTATAATGAGTCTATAATAAAATTTGATTTATATATAAAAAAAGTGTATGGACTCTTATCTGGGAGAACCGGGTTTGATTCCCCGCTCCTTCCACTTGCACCTGCTGGAATGGCCTTGGGTCAGCCATAGCTCTGGCAGGGGTTGTCCTTGAAAGGGCAGCTGCTGTGAGAGCCCTCTCAGCCCCACCCACCTCACAGGGTGTCTGTTGGGAAGATATAGGAGATTGTAAGTCACTCTGGGTGTTTTCGCACTCACCTTCAGCCGGCGCCGCGACCCTCTTGACGACGGAGGATCTGTGCTGATTTCCCACACGAAGCGCAGGAGCAACCAGAAGAGCCGCCAATTTCCGGCGCGAAGCCCGCTCAAGCGTTTTCCTGCTTCTTGGCGATTTACGTTTGAGCGGGCTTCGCGCCGGAAATTGGCGGCTCTTCTGGTTGCTCCAGCGCTTCGTGTGGGAAATCAGCACAGATCCTCCGTCGTCAAGAGGGTCGCGGCGCCGGCTGAAGGTGAGTGCGAAAACACCCTCTGAGTCTCTGATTCAGAGAGAAAAGCGGGATATAAATCTGCAACTCTTCTTCTTCTGCTGTAGCACAACAATGAGCAGATCCAGCTTAGTGTTAATTTACTCTCTGGTTGTCCTGAACAAGGGGATCCTAAGCTAATTCAGCCCATAAATGAATTGGACCATTTCAGTTCTTGGCTTGGCACTTCTGCAAATCAATCTTGACAGCTTTTTTGGCAGCAAATGGGTTCCATGCTGAGGGAATGTTTGCAGGTCATTCCTGCATGGTTGTTTTGTATGCTGTTTTCGCTTGCATGGATAGTCACGTATAGCAGAGGTTCCCAACCCCTGGGCCATGGACCGGTACTGGTCCATCACCTGTTAGCGACCGGGCCACACAGGCATGGTGCTCTCAGCTTCCTGGGTCACAGGAAGTAATATTTTGTACTGTGCCCAAGTTCAGTTGTATACCTTGGGTTTTTTTTTTTAATGGCACTTGTTACCTATTTTCTTTTCTTTTCTTTTTTGGATGGGTCTCTGACCATATTAAACTAAACTTGACTTGACCTGGGAAGCTAAGAGTAGTAGGACGGCACGTTGGTGTGTGCTCTCCTCCGAGCCCAGCTTCCCAGCTCTCCTTCCAAGACTGGCCTAGTCTCTCCCCCCCCCCCCATTTAAAGACCCCCGTGAAGGGCAGGGACAGGAGCACAGGTGGGGGGGGAGGCAAAAACCCAAGTGCCACCCCCCTCCCCGGTCCATGAAAAAACTGTCTTCTATGAAACTGGACCCTGGTGCCAAAACACTGACTGTATAGGATAGTGTGCTTGACAGGAGAAACTGTTATGCACTTGTCAAAGGCATAAATCTTGCCTATTAAAAAAGGAGGCTATATAAGCTTAATTGCAGGCGTGGAGCCTTTGGTATGTATTAATTAGCAATTTTTCCCCCCAAGTTGTTATTTGCAAACCAAAGCCTTAGAGGAGTGCTAGAAACTTATTGAAAGAGAGAGGGAGGGAGGGAGAGAGAGAGAGGATGGGAGGGAAAGAGGGAGAGAGAATCTTATGAACAATGAGAAGAGACAATTTAATTAGAGTAATTTCTCAAAAGCAGGACTGCCTGGAGTGTTTCAAAGGCAGAACTGCCCAAGAGTTCAGCTTATGCAACAGAGTCTAGCCCTCAGGCTGGGCAAGGTTTTAAACTTATTGTATTCCTCTGCAATCCCTTTAACTTCACTTTCTCTGCCAGTCGGTTCTGCAAACCTCTGTGAGGGGAAAGGGGGTGGGGGGGGAATCCAGACAAAACTGAGCTGTTGGAGAAACAGCAAATGGATTACGCCTGTCTGCTTTCTGTACAGACCTTCTCGAGAGCGCCCACCAGCCCAAGTTCAATTACTCTCTAAGCCTCTCTGCCAGATTTACAGTTGCCCGTGACTCAAAGCCAACCTTTTTGAATGGAAGAAACACATACAGGCATGTAAACGAAATCATTTGCAGAAGAAGCAACAAGCTATCTTGTAACAAGAGTTTTCTCGACCTTTTACCTAATGCAACCCCCCCCCACCCCCGCACCACCAACAAACACAAAAATCTCCCTGGAGGAAGAATTGTCTACTGGTCTTCCTTCTGAATGAACATTATCTTTAGAAACCAGTTATAAGTTTTATTCCCCCAGAATACCAGCATTCTTCTTTCTTTGGCAAAACACCATGCTGGCAGATAAAATAACCCATTTACAGTACACAGCCATACCCATTCATTCCGTAAAATGGTTTCCTACACCTCATTAGGACAGGTGCTTTCTTTGGAAATAAATAATTTTTTCGTTGCCCACACTTTGTTTCTTTAGTGTCTGGGAAACAAGGCAAAACTGAAAATTCGGGTGATATATGCTGTTTGCAGGGAGAAAAATTCCAATAAGGGCTCCAATCAAACGTCACCAAGTAGTTTTACATCCACAGTAAGTCCGATGATGAGAAAGCAGCAATCTGCTGTGATTTCCACTTGACGCACGGAGAATTTAATGTCTCGTCCTACAAAGCTTAGGTTTTTTCCCTTCCTCGTTTTCACAAAAGGATAAAGCAGAAAAAAATCCATGCTAATAAAGGCAAGGGAAAAGTACAAAGTATTTGAATACCAACAGCTCTATTTCAGAGGAAATGAACACTTTCAAAGTTGGCCAGGCACCCTTGATCATATCAAATGGGTCTCACAGCATGTCTGTCCTTACCTGTGATGAGCACGGCTTTTCGATCCACAGGTAGCATTGCCGGAGCAGGTAGATAAAAACAGCAAAGGAGGCATGCCAGAGAGAAGATAAGCAAACCCAGGTAACTCTGCAGGGTGGCAAAACACACGATCTCCAGAAGAAAAAGCAAGACGAGACCGCAGTAGAAAGAGATCTCCTTCTCTGCACGCTTCTGTTTGGCTCGATAAAGGATCACTCCTCCAAAAAACAGCGTCACACCCAAGTAGATCAGCAGTGGACTGCCAGCTTCAGAGAGGTACATGACCATGATTATAGACGAGAGATTGACCAGACTGTACACACAAAGGTGAACACAGAAATACACACCACCACTAACCCTCAGTGGCTTACGAAAACTATGTCTCGCTATAAGGCAGCATATCTTATATAGGAACAGGATGAAGGGAGGGAGTAGAGGGTACAGAGGAGTGGGCTGGGCATAAGGGTGGGAAGATCTCTCTTAGGGTCTGCGATGATGCCGGTGAACCAGAGCAAAAATTTGTTTGCACAGAGCGGCTCGTCTGAGCCGCTTCCACTTCCTCTTTTCCTATTATTTTTTTTTATGGCAAGAGGACTCCACCTTCTAAGGGATTCACGGCTCGGATAATGATTGACAGAAGTGGACATGAAGATGTGAGCTGGGGCCTCGGGGATGTTAAGAACAGCCACACGATTGACGGAGTTAAGAGGAAAGGGGGGGGGGGGGGAGAGAATGTATTTCTGCAACAGAGAAGAACAGAGAGTCTTCTCCCGCTGATGCACTTTGATATATGCCCTTCCAATTTAACAGGCTATTCCACTATGCAGTTGCTGCTCTAGACTCAGTTTGTTTGAAGCGTGCCCTCCAATGTTCAGCGGGGAGGATCCAAATGGATGCCAGAACGAATACGCGAGGAAGTCCAGCCACTGTAATCGCTAGATTCGAGTTCAGTTAGCACCTTAGAGATCAACAAAATTCTGAGGGTATAATCTTTCAAAAGTCAAAGTTCCTGACAAAGGGAGCTTTGAATGATTAAAAGCTTAAATCCTGAAAATATCACTGGTCTCTAAGGCGTTTGTCATCAATCTCTCTGTCTCTCTCTCTCTCTCTCTCTCCTTATCCAAATCTCCTGGTGATGAGGTAGAGGTCCTAACCCTCTGCCTGACTCCTGCATTTCAATGGCTAAGAGTAAACAAATTGGAACTCAACCCTGGAAAGCCAGAACGAACACTGGTTAGAAGGTCGAGGTTTCAAATGATGGTACGCTCTCCACATTCGAATGAGTTCAGCTGACCTTGGCTGACTCAGCTAAGAGCCTCAGAGTTCTAGTGGACCCAATGTTATTGCTGGAGAACCAAGTTACGGCTGTTGTAGAAAAAGGCATTCTTCCAACTCAGCCTAGCTTGAAAAAAATGGCCCCTTACCTTGGCTTGGCTGATCCGGCCACCTGGATCCATGCCACAGCGACTCGACTACTGGCATGCAATATGGAAACTCCACTTGGTGCAGAATGTCACAGCTAGATGGAGCTAGATAGGAGCTCGATGGAGCAATCATATTACTCCCATTCTACAGTCACTCCACTGGCAGGCTATCAGTTACCAGGCTCAATGTAAAGTTATTGGCAGAGCCCTTCATGGCTCTGGGCCCTTATATCTGTGAGACCATCTCTTCCCCCCGTGCTCTGCCTCAACAGTGTCATTCATCTGAGCAGGGCATTTTGCAGATGCCAAACAAAATCAAAAACTGTCTGTATAGGTGCCTTCTCTGTGGTGGCCCCGACCTTGTGGAACAGCCTGCCCGAGGAGGTCGGGAAGGCTCCCACTCCCCTGGCTTCTCACAAACTACGCAACACTGAATTATTTGAGAGGGTTTTTCTACCCAGGCAATACAGCTGCACTGTAGTGTGTGTGAGAGAGAGACAGAGAAAGAGAGACAGTCTTTTTGACATGCAAGGTGGGAGAAAACCCTTCATTTTTGAAGGGTCTTTCAGAGCTCCTCTTGAGAATGTCCAATAACTGCCCTCTCTCAGTGTAAGTGCACACAAAAGCTCACGCCTTGAGTAAAACTCACTGAACTCAATCTTTGCTCTCACTAGCCGTCATTGATGTCATTACCCGGCTCCCCTATCAAATCACTTCCATAGCTTCAGTGATCCCCGGTGAAGTGAGATCAGAAATGTGACTGGGACTACAGTCACAGTCTCGTGAAACTTCTGGCTCACGCCATCGATTGGCTTCTCTTCTAGCAGAGATGTTATCACCGAGTCGCATCTGCTTGCCTAGGCAATTCATTTATCTAGTATTCCCTGACTGGACGAGATCAGCTATGCGATTATGGGCACTTTACACAGACAGCTCAAACTCCAGGTGGGGACAAGACAACACAAGAAAACACGATGGATAGGCCGGTAAACACAGAAACAACACTGTGTAATTATCATTAATGTAATTATTATCAATCAATTATTAAGAACATAAGAGAAGGCATGTTGGATCAGGCCAATGGCCCACCTTGAGAGTCCCGTGGATTGCAAGAAGATCCAATCAGTCAGTCCTAAGGGAAATCAACCCAGACTATTCCCTGGAAGGTCGGATGCTGAAGCTGAAGCTCAAATACTTTTGCCCCCAAATGAGAAGGGAGCACTCCCTGGAGAAAATCCTGATGCTGGGAAAGACAGAAGGCAAAAGAAGAAGGGGACGGCAGAAGATGAGATGACTGGACAGTGTTACTGATGTAACAAACACACATTTGAGCAGACTTCGGAGGATGGTGGAAGACAGGAAGGCTTGGTGTGACTTTGTCCATGGGGTCACAAAGAGTCGGACTCAACGGTGCGACTGAACAACAACAACTCTCTCTCTCTCTCTCTCTCTCTCTCTCTCTCTCTCTCTCTCTCTCTATATATATATATATATATATATATATATATATATATATATACATATATATACATACATACTCCATCAGTGGCTATTAGCCACAGTATATATACTGTATATATATGTATACATACATACACAATATATATACTGTGGCTAATAGCCACTGATGGAGTATTCATCAATATTGTTGCAGAACATTTGTTAATAATAATTACACGGTGTTGTTTCTGTGTTTACCAGCCTCCAGGTGGGGCCTGGGGATCTCCCACTTTTACAACTGATCTCCTCCAGCTGGCAGAGATCAGCTTCTCTGGAGGGAATGGCTGCTTGGAAGGGTGGACTCTCTGGCATTTGTGTCATGTTAAGGCCCCTGCCCTCTCCTGGCTCCACCCCCAAAGTCTCCAGGTTTTCTCCAACCCAGACCCGGCAAACCTAGCACCTACAAGCAACACGTCGAGGAACCGTGCCTTAGAGGTTTATCAGGACCAAGGCTTTTTTTGAGCAGCAACGCACAGGAACACAATTCAGGCTGGCTTGGCATTAGGGTATGTGGCCTAATATGAAAAATTAGTTCCTGCTGGGCTTTGTCTACAAAAATGTCCTGTGTGAAACAATGATGATGTCAGGGGGTGTGACCTAATATTCAAATGAGTTCCTGCTGAGGTTTTTCTACAAAAAATGCCGTGATCAGGACATTCAGAAAAACGCTCCCCTGGGAATAAGCCCCACTGAACAGACCTGTGTAGACTTCTGAGTAAACCTGTTTAGGATTGCTGATTAAATTTCTGGCGTGTTTTTTTTTTTTTTTAACCGGGGGCGGCAGGGAAGAAGTCTCTAGCTCAAGGGTGTCAAACTCATTTGTTATGAGGGCTGGATATGACATAAATGAGACCTTGTCAGGCTGGGCCATGTGTGGACCTATTTAAGATGAAGTAGCAGAGATAGAAACTTTATAGGAAATGAAAGGTCCCCTGTGCAAGCACCAGTAGTTTCCGAATCTGGGGTGACGTTGCTTTCACAACGTTTTCATGGCAGACTTTTTTTTTCTCTTTTCTTTTTAAATATTTATTTGCAACACAAAAATTACAATCATACGTTTTCCATTACAACTCCATCATATTACATAACTACCATTCTGTTTCAAATTGTCTGACATTCGCGAAGAAAAAGAAAGGGGGGAAAAACACACTGAGAGGCATAGGTGGATATAACACTTTTTAGCATATTAACAATCTTACTTTATATATCATTATTTCTTTCCGGAACTTATTTTCTTAAATACCATTTAATCATCATTATTATTATTACCTATTACTCCCTTTTCTCCAACTTTTCCAACCCTATTATTAATCCAACTATAAAGCTTTCCCAATTTTTTAATTGCCTGCGCTTTAGATTTCCCGTTCATAATTGTAGTCAAAATATCAGCATCTATTGCTTGAAAGACCTTTTCTATCACTTCCTCCAAACTTGGGCATTTTATTTGTCTCCAATATTTGGCGTACAAAATTCTTGCAGCAGCAAGAACAAAACTTATCATATAAGTATCCTCTTTAGGGATTTTCTGACCATTGACAGCAACATTACTTCCAGTTTGAACTGGCAATCAGTTTTTAAAAACCCTTTCAAAGATTCATAAATTTCAATCCAATACTTTTTTGCCACTCTACATGTCCACCATATATGAAAGAAAGTACCGATTTTTTCGTCACACTTCCAGCATTTAAGGGAAATACTAGGGTTAATTTTTGCCAACTGAATCGGTGTTATATGTCATCTATGAAACATTTTAAAGAGATTTTTTCTAAAATTAACCGCTTTGATTTTATAATTTATTTGCCAAATTCGTGACCCCTGCTCCAACTCAATAGGCCTCCCCAAATTTTGTGCCCATTTTATCATCGCCTCTTTAACAACCTCGTCTTCCAATTTAAACTGTATCAAATAATTATAACATTTTTTGATTAACTTATTCTCCTTAGACATCATTAACTTGTCAAAATCAAAATTGTCTTTGGTGAAGCCCTTAAGTTTATCTTTATTAAATTTTGCACTAATTGGCATATTTAACCACCAATCCATTTTTTCCCAGTGGCTCCATTTCCTCCTTTGTCAAAGTATCATCCTCCTTCAATAAATCCTGATATCTCAGAACTTTTGAGAAATCAAATAATTGCGGTTGCATAGAGGCTTCACCGGGAGATATCCATCTAGGAATCTTGTGATAAATTATTCTCTTAACTTTTAACCAAGTATGATAAATAGATTTACGAACTAGGTGGTTTGTAAAATATTTTTGCTCTTTTTCAATGTACCACATGTTAGCATGCCATCCTGACTTGAGGTCATGCCCTTCTAAGACTAAAACTCTTTTATTCTCTAGACCTACCCAGTCCTTCAACTATATCAAAACATTTGCCATATAATACGTCTCCCAGTCAGGGAGGGCCAGCCCACCATTTTCTTTTCTGTCCCAAAGGATTTTCTGTTTAATCCTAGGTTTCTTACCTAACCAGACAAAATGCATCACAATTTTGTTCAGTTTTGTAAAAAAATCTTTTCTTAAACTTAAATTAACTGTCTGAAAAAACAACAACATAACTTTTGGGAGAATAGTCATCTTAATAACAGCAATCTGTCCCATGAATAACAATTGCAGTCCTTCCCACTTTTTAAAGAGAATCTCAAGTTCTTTTAGCAATGTCTGATAGTTATTTTCATAGGTATCACTACATTTATTCGTTAGAGTTATCCCCAAATATTTAACTTTTTTTTCTCTTTTAAAACGAGCCTTTTTTTCTAAATTCTTTACCTCCTGTTCTGACATATTTTTTGTCAATAATTTTGACTTCTGATCATTTATTTTTAAGCCAGCTACCTGGCCATATTCTTTTAGTTCTCTTAACACTTCTTAAATGGATTCCATTGGATTTTGGAGAATCAATACCAAATCATCCACATAGGCTAATAACTTATAATCTTCTCCCCTTATTTTGAGACCTTTCATTTCTGAATCCCCTCTAATAGTATTATTTAGGATCTCTAATGATAAAATAAAGAGAAGCGGTGATAACGGACAACCTTGTCTGGTGCCTTTAAATAACTTAATTTCCTCTGTAGTTTCTCCATTTATTATTATTCTAGCTTTCTGATTTTTATATATTGCCTTTATCGTGTTTATGAATTTTTCTCCAAAGTCCATTAATTTAAGTTGAAGTGTCATAAAATTCCAGTTCAAGTTGTCGAAGGCCTTTTCAGCATCCAAAAAAATCAACGACAGTTGTTTATCCGTATTTACCTCAAAATACTCCAAAATATCATGGCAGACTTTTTACGGGGTGGTTTGCCATTGCCTTCCCCAGTCATCTACACTTTTCCCCCAGCAAGCTGGGTACTCATTTTACCGACCTTGGAAGGATGGAGGGCCGAGTCAGCCTCGAGCTGGCTACCTGAAAACCCAGCTCCCACCGGGGATCGAACTCAGGTCATGAGCAGAGCTTAGAACTGCAGTACTGCAGCTTTAACACTCTGCGCCACGGGGCTGTTCGCAGAAACTTTATAAAGGACACACAAACAAAGCCACCCTGAGCCTCCCTTGCAGGGAGGGCGGGATATAAATCAAATAAATAAATGTAAAGGGGTTTTTTAAACTTAAACTAAAACAAACTTAAGACATTAAGGTGCTTTCTTTGTATTTCTCCCATGGGATCCAGGGAACTGGGCAAAAAAAGCTCTGGCTCTTTCCTTCCTTCCCCCATGGAACAGGAGGGGGAGGAGCCTCAGCCAATAGAAGGAAGAGAGGCTTGGCTCAGTAGCTCTGCTGTGTGATTCAGAGAGCCTGGCAAAGCAAACTCTGCCTCCCCCCCCTTCTTCCCCAGGGGAGGAACCTCAGCCAATGGGGAAAATAGAGGTTTTGCTCTGTAGCTCCTGTGTGATGGAGTAAGCCTGGCAAAGAAAGCTGTCATGCAGAAGGGAGCAACGGAGTGGGAGAAGGAAGCAGATGACAGTCAGTTGCTCAGGGGCCTGATAGGAGCCCTCTGGGGGCCTGATTCGGCCCCTGAGCTGCATGTTTGACACCCCTGCTCTAGCTCCTCTCCTTATGGAGAGCCTAAAACCCTCTACATAGAGGATCTGGGGTTTCAATATTCCAACATGTCTCATTCGTATTTTCAAAGAGAGCGCTGGAGGAAGCTTCACTTTCCCCTCACTTCTGGTTCTCTTCAAAAAAACGTGCAGATTCTGGCTGCCTTGAAGCTGGTAGGACCCAGTCTTGCCATACTTCTCTGAGAGATGAGGGGGGGCACTGTGAAGGGAGGGCGGGAGGTGGTGGTGGGGCAGCAGGCAGAAAGCCTGCCTAAGGTACCAGGTGCTCTCCAGATGGCAAACATCCGCTCCTCTTAAGGCGGGGGGAGTGAATGCCTTCATTTGGGTGGGTGGGAAGACAGCAAGGGGGGGTGGAGGCACTCTCCTTTACTCCCCCCCCCACAACAGACACCCTGTGAGATAGATGGGGCTGAGAGAGCTCTGACAGAAGCTACCCTTTCAAGGGCAACTCTTACAAGAACTATGGCTGTTCCAAGGCCATTCCAGCAGCTGCAAGTGGAGGAGTGGGGAATCAAACCCAATTGAGCCTGGAAACAGCTGAATTAGTCAGTTAGGAAATCTGATTGCATTTCTCAAGGCTTGAATATAGATCCGTCATTTCCCACGGTTTATTGAAACTAAAGAGATTGCATCACCAATTGCTGTTCATGGGAATGAATGGTTACCATGCTTTACTTGTGTATATTTGTACACTGAAATGCAGCAACCCTTTGATCCTGCTGTTTCAACTTCCCCGCACTTGAGCCATATGCATAACTAGAAAAAGGCCTGTTGTGAAGAACAATACAACAGACTCTAGAAGAAGGCTCTGGGGAAGTGCCTCCACCCCCCCCCCCTTGCTGTCTTCCCACCCACCCAAGTGAAGGCATCCACTCCCCCCACCTTAAGAGGAGCGGATGTCTGCCATCTGGAGAGCAGTTGTAATTCTGAGTGCTCTCCAGCCCTCACCTGGAGACTGGCCACAGTGGCTCCCCAGGAGGAAAGGCCTCTCCTTCGGAGGCCATCTGAAGAGCAGTTGTAATTCTGAATGCATTTGGAATAAAACTTTGTTGGTCTTAAAGGTGCTACTGCACGCCTGTTGTTGTTGTTCTGAGTCTGACTCTTTGTGACCTCATGGCTGAGTCTGACTCTTTGTGGCCCCACGGACCAAGTCACGCCAGGCCCTCCTATCTTTCACCATCCTTAGAAGTCTGCTCAAATTCATGTTAGTCCAGCCATCTCATCTTCTGCCGTCCCCTTCTTCTGCCTTCTGTCTTTGGCGGCATCAGGGTCTTCTCCAGGGAGTGCGCCCTTCTCATTTGCTGGCCAAAGTATTTGAGCTTCAGCTTCAGCATCTGACACTTAACCATTACACCAGATGCTGGGGAATGAACCTTAGACTCTCTGCATGCCAAGGAGACGGTCTTCCCTGCCCTCAAGTGTCAATATTTACTTGAGAGGGAGGGGGAAGAAGGATACCCAGTCTGCAAAACCTTTTCTTTCAACACAGCTCTCCAGTAAATGAGTGATTTCTCCGCCTGCATCTTTGCTGAGAACCTGGTTGCCCGCCTGAGATGCTACTCAAAGAGGAGAACCATCTCTTTCTGATTTCTCTCTTTCCCAAAGGAAGCTTTCTCATGGCATTTGGTTGTTGTTCAGTCGCACAGTCGAGTCCGATCTTTGCAACCCCATGGACCAAGTCAGGGCAGGCCTTCTTGTCTTCCACCGTCCTCCAAAGTCTCTTCCGCTCTTCCCCAGTAGCATATTGGGCACCTTCCGACCTGAGGGGCTCATCTTCCAGCGCCATATCATTTAGCCTTTTGTTACTGTCCATGGGAAGAGCCCTGTGGCGCAGAGTGTTAAAGCTGCAGTACTGCAGTCCTAAGTTCTGCTCACGACCTGAGTTCGATCCCTGGTGGAATCCCGGGTTTTCAGGTAGCCGGCTTGAGGTTGACTCAGCCTTCCATCCTTCCGAGGTTTGTCAAATGAGTACCCAGCTTGCTGGGGGGGGGGGGAGTGCAGATGACTGGGGAAGGCAATGGCAAACCACCCCGTAAAAAGTCTGCTGTGAAAACGTTGTGAAAGCAACGTCACCCCAGAGTCGGAAACGACTGGTGTTTGGACAGGGGACCTTTCCTTTCCTACTGTCGATGAGGCTCATCTTCCAGCGCCGTATCTTTTAGCCTTTTGTTACTGTCGATGGGGTTTTCTTGGCAAGGATACTGGAGTGGGTTGCCATTTCCTTCTACAATGTGGATCGCATTTTGTCTGGGTTCTCAGCTGCAGCCTGTCCATCTTGGGTGGCCCTGCCTGGCATAGCCCACAGCCTCACTGAACCGTGCAAGCCCTCTCGCCATGTCAAGGCAGCTATCCATTTTTGTTGTTGTTGTTCAGTCACACAGTCAAGTCCGACTTTCTGTGACCCCATGGACAAAGTCACGCCAGGTCCTCCTGTCTTCCACCATCCTCCGAAGTCCGCTCAAATGCATGTTTGTTATATCAGGAACGCTGTCCAGCCATCTCATCTTTTGTCATCCTCTTCTTCTTTTGCCTTCTGTCTTCCCCAGCATCAGGATCTTCTCCAGGGAGTGCTCCCTTCTCATTTGGAGGCCAAAGTATTTGAGCTTCAGCTTCAGCATCTGACCTTCAGGGAACAGTCTGGGTTGATTTCCCTTCGGACTGACTGATTGGATCTTCTTGCAGTCCAAGGGACTCTCAAGAGTGGCATTTTTAGTCCACCAAAATTGTTCTACAGAAGACAAAAATCCCCAGCTCAATGAGGCCTCTACAGAGGCAAAGGGTGTTTTTACACTGAGTTTGATCCAGAGCTTTAGAGTCTTCAAATCGCTTGCCACCGTTCCTCTTTAATTATTTTCCTTTTACATTGGTGAATTTGCTCTGCTCATTTTGCGTAGCCAAACTTCTATATTTCCTGCTGAAAGCGTTTCAGTTTGGGGCGGTGTGTGTGTGTGTGTGTCTCTGATCAGAGGGCAGAAGGAATACTAGTGCTTACTTAAATGTATATAATTGCTTGGAAATCATGTGAACTCTGCAAAAACAATATACATTTAAATTACAAGATGAGGCAAGCAATGATATGTAAAAATTTCAAGTGCTGTCTGTTCTCATGCAAATTACTGCACCTTGTGGCTTTTGGAGGAGTCTTTTAAAACGCAGGAAAACTTCTACAAGTTTGAAACGCCTGTAGAGAAATGACCGGATCAAAACTAGTTTCGAGAAAAACGTTGCAGCAGCAGTGCTGGAACTCATCTCACCAAAACAAATGTAAATCCTTTGGGCAGCAATGATGCAAAACAGCTGTGAGAACGTTAGGTAATGTGAAAGGTGAGTTTCCAATGCAGTGATAGAGTCACAAACTGTCAGTGTAAAAACACCCAAAGACTCTTTCATGTTAGAAAGGAGGGTGTGCGTGTTCTACTTTAGATTAATAGACAGATGTTGCTTCAAAGGACTTCGGATGACATTTAATGTGCTCTCTACAGAGGGTTGCTTGCTATGAAATCAACCCTAAGTAGTGGCCAGAAACTAGGATATTGGGCTGAGAAACTGGGGGAGAGAAATCAGTGAGAACGGCGCAATTATAAGTGGGAGCTCTCTGAGAAGAACTCTGACCTGGGTGGCCCAGGCTAACCCGATCTAGTCAGATCTCAACAGTGAAGCAGGGTGAGCCTGGGACCTGCCTACCTGAGGGACCTGCCTACCTGAGGGACCGTCTCTCCCCACATGTTCCCCAGAGAGTACTGAGATCGGGAACCCAAAACCTTCTCGCTATCCCCGAGCCAAAAGAAGCCCGCCTAAAATCCACCAGGGATAGGGCCTTCTCTGTTATGGCCCCTACATGGTGGAATCAGCTGCCGGAGGAGGTGAGGGCCCTGAGGGACCTTGTTCAGTTCCGCAGGGCCTGCAAGACAAAGCTCTTCCGGCTAGCCCACACCTAACTGATGAGAAACTAAACGTAGCTTTACCAGACTCCTGTTATATATTCTGTTGTGATGTTTAATGTTTCTAAGGTTTTTAATGTTTTAAATGCTTATATATTTAAATGTTAGGTTAATTTTATGTTTGATTCTTTGTTGTAAGCAGCCCTGAGCCACTTTGTGGGAAGGGCGGGATATAAATCCTAAATAAATAAATAAAAAAAATAAAAATTGGACAGAAGACCCCCAGGGAAGTCCACGGTTGCTACACAGAAGCGGGCAATAGCAAGCCACTTCCTTGAAAACTCTACAGGATGGAACAAAGTTTGCGGAGATGTGATGGCACTTCCCACCACCAATCGATCTGTCCTGACCTGGATGTCTCAGTCTAGCCCAATCTCATCCATGTTCAGCACTCAAGCGGGGCTGACCCTGTTCATACTTGGATGGGGAACCCACCAAGGAAGCCCAGGGTTGCTACGCAGAGGCAGGCAACAGCAAACCACCTCCGTCTCTTTCCTTGAAAGCCCAGTGGGTCACCATAAATCATCTGCAACTTGACCGCAGCCCTTTCTACCACCATCAGAATTCTTCGTATTCCTGCTTATCAGGGGTCGTTTTGTAGAAAAATAGGTGGTGGAGCTCAATAGCATAACTCAGTAGCGTATGCTGCCTCTCTCCCCCCCACACCAGCCAAAAGCAACCCGATGCAAGAAAAGAGAGTCCCGGGTGAGTGAGGCCTGCTTGGGCTGGTTAGAAATCCAGCCAGCCCAAGCAGGCCACGCTCACCTGGGACTCTCCTTGGTCACCCCGCCCCCCGCGCAGTCAAAAGGCCAGCAAGCCAACTGCTGCCCAAAATCACATAAGAAGTGGAGAAAGGGTGGTGTGGGCTTCTCCAGGGGTTAATGAGGGCTGCTGGGTGTATGGTAAAACTCCTGGTGGCTGGCTGGCTGCCCGCTCTCCTAATCCAGGGATTGTTATGCAGCTGCACCTCCTATTCAACGGACAAGCTAGATGGGAAGGAGGAGGGAGAACCCTCAGAAAGGTTCAGGAGCTGTGTTCCTGTGAGCTCCTGCTGAATTCGAGGCCTGCTGCTTAGGAAATCTCCGTTGATTCTTTTCACAAGATTTCCTTCTTTGAACCTGATGCTTTCCTCTCAATTAAATGAACCAAACTGAGAACGTCCAGGGTTGCTACAGAGGGGCAGGCAATGACAAACCACCTTCATTTGTCTCTTGCCTTGGAAACCCTAGTAGGGGTGTCAAATATGCAGCTCAGGGGCTGAATCAGGCCCCCGGAGGGATCCTATCAGGCCCCCGAGCAACTGCCTGTCGTCTGCTTCCATCACCCTCTCTCTTGCTTCCTTCTGCATCACAACCCACTTTGCAAGGCTTGCTCAAGGTTAGCCAGCTTGGAGAAGGCATTTGTTTCTTTAAATCGCTTCTCCAAGCTAAGCCATCCTATGGCTTGGAGAATGCATTTGAAGTTAAAGTTGCTTTCTTTCCACCGCTCCCTCCATCCCCCTCCCCCATCTATTTTCCTTCCTTCCTTCCAGTTTGGTGTAGTGGTTAAGTGTGCAAACTCTTTGATTCCCCACTCCTCCACTTGCACCTGCTGGAATGGCCTTGGGTTAGCCATAGCTCTGGCAGAGGTTGTCCTTGAAAGGGCAGCTGCTGTGAGAGCCCTCTCCAGCCCCACCCACCTCACAGGGTGTCTGTTGTGGGGGAGGAAGATAAAGGAGATTGTGAGCCGCTCTGAGATTCTGAGATTCGCTGTGAAGGGCAGGATATAAATCCAATGTCGTCGCCTTCCTTCCTTCCTTCCTTCCTTCCTTCCTTCCTTCCTTCCTTCCTTCCTTCCTTCCTTCCTTCCTTCCTTCCTTCCTTCCTTCCTTCCTTCCTTCCTTCCTTCCTTCCTTCCTTCCTTCCTTCCTCCCTCCCTTCCTTCCTTCCTTCCTTCCTTCCTTCCTTCCTTCCTTCCTTCCTTGTGATTCCCAAACATATGATGTTTATTCTACATGGCTCTTACATTAAGCAAGTTTGTCCACCCCCGAATTAGACAAACCAAGTTTCTACAGAAAACCACATGCTGACCCATCCATCAATGGGGGGGGGGGGGGGGCGTGTTTCCAAAGCACTGCAGATGACATAGGGGGCCTTCAGAGCTTTCCTTTCAAGCAAAAGATCCTTGAACGTCTCAGGTTCTTTCCCCAAAACAGGAGGATTGACTGCTAGACTGCATCATTTTAAATCAGGGATAAACATTCCCTACACTGATGGCTTCACTTTCTTAAGACTGTATTTTGTTTGCTTGCACTATTGCTCCCCCCCACCACCACCCAGTTCTTCATTCCGAGGCCCACTGGATTTGGTTAAGAATCTTAGCTGTTACAGCAAATTGTTCATCAAATTTTGTCCTTGCCCGACACCCGTAACATGCCCAGCTCCGATGCATTATTCTGTTTGACTCAGAGTCTTTTATCGTGCTTTGCAATTCACTTGCTGATTGACTCAGAGAGAAAGGCAGATGATAAACAAAGCTAATAATAATAACAGTAATCCTTTGACAAGCTATTGGTCCCTTGTTATCACTTTCAGCCAGGGCTTTTTTTTCTGTAGCAGGAACTTCTTTGCGTATTAGGCCACAGCCCTCTTATGTAGCCAATCCTTCAAGAGCTTACAGGGCTCTTCTTACAGGGCCTACTGTAAGCTCTTGGAGGATCGGCTACATCAGGGGTGTGTGGCCTAATATGCAAAGGAGTTCCTACTACCAAAAAAAAAGCCCTGGTTCTAGTTGGAGCAGGTATTCTCAAAAACCTGAGAAGCGACTGACCTTCGGCGCCTGGTCGCACCACACAGTAGAAAGTTACTTATGCAAAGTTACAGACATAACACAGTAGATTAGCAAGCCAGCAAACCTTCTAAACAGAACAAATCATCGTGGTTACAGAAGGGAATTCAAAACGGATGTCCTCATGACAAGAAACATTTTTGACAGAAGGGCTTTCAGTCAACGATCAAGGTATGCTGGAACTGAGCCCTGCTGCACACAAAGAGCTGTGACAAGGAAATCATGCCCAGGAGCTGGGTATGTTTAGCCTGGAGAGGAGATGGCTGAGAGGTGATACGATCACCATCTTCAAGTGCTTGAAGGGCTGTCCTATAAAGAATGGTGCGGAATTGTTTTCTGTGGCCTCAGGAGGTAGGACCAGAACCGATGGGTTGAAATTAAATGAAAAGTTTTCGGCTCAACATTAGGAAGAACTTCCTGACCGTTAGAGCGGTTCCTCAGTGGAACAGGCTTCCTCCTTGGGAGGTGGTGGGCTCTCCTTCCCTGGAGGTTTTTAAAGAGAGGCTAGATGGTCATCTGACAGGAATGAGGATCCTGTGAATGTAGGGGGCGGGTATTTGTGAATTAAGCAGCCCCGTGGTACAGAGTGTTAAAGCTGCAGTACTGCAGTCTGAGCTCTCTGCTCACGACCTGAGTTCGATCGTGGCGGAAGCTGGGTTCAGGTAGCCGGCTCAAGGTTGACTCAGCCTTCCATCCTTCTGAGGTCAGTCAAATGAGTACTCAGCTTGCTGGGGGGGGGGGGGGGAGTGTAGGTGACAAGAAGGCAATGGCATACTACCCCGTAAAAAGTCTGCCGTGATGCTACGTCAACCCAGAGTCGGAAATGACTGATGCTTGCGTGGGGGACTACCTTTACCTTTATTTGTGAATCTCCTGCACTGTGCAGGGAGTTGGACTAGATGACCCTGGGGGTTCCTTCCAACGCTTTGATTCTATGATTCTACATAAGAACATAAGAGAAGCCATGTTGGATCAGGCCAATGGCCCATCCAGTCCAACACTGTGTCACACAGTGGCCAAAAATCTATGCTTGTGGCCGCCACCACCTCCTGTGGCAGTGAATTCCACATATTAATCACCCTTTGGGTGAAGAAGTACCTCCTTTGATCCGTTCTAACCCGACTGCTCAGCAATTTTATCGAATGCCCACGAGTTCTTGTCTTGTGAGAAAAGGACTTCTTTCTCTACCTTCTCCATCCCATGCATAATCTCATAAACCTCTATCATGTCACCCCGCAGTCGACAAGCTAAAGAGCCCCAAGCGTTTTAACCTTTCTCCATACACAAAGGGATGTGGTAGGGAAAGCCACAGGTCGTGTCGCAAAGGAACTTTGGGTACCCAGTCAAAACATTCCCCCCACATCCTGCCAGCCCACCCAGTTAGCTGTATTTTAAAACCTATCAGTCCCTATAAAGCCTGATGAACACGGTGAACTACCTGCCCGGAAGGGGTCCCCAGTAATTCCAAAGTGAAAAGCCATGTCGATCTGGCGCTATCATGTCAATCCAGCTGTACATAAACAGTCCAACGTTTGTGCAATGTCTAGATCAAAGTGACCTATCGGCCTTCGAAATTCCTTTCCACCGGGGAGCACAGGTGACGCCTCGAAGCTGGAATGCTGACAGTCGAGAGTCTAAGACGGTGCCTCTCCCGGCATCGGCAAGAACAGCCAAAGGATTCCTTTCCCGCCAGCCAAGCAGACAGGGAGGCATTGTTGGAAATATGGGCCGGGGGCCCATTAGGTAATTAGTCACTTTTGTGAATGATGGGAAGTTATGCGACAACAGGAAGAAGCAAAGGAGGACATACCACTGGGGCAATCTGTTTCTTGCAGTTCAGAGCACCTGCGTACCCCACAATTTGGATTTTAAGAGACCGTCACGGAGATTTAAGAGGCACGCCTGAAGCGCCGAAGAGCCTGCAAGTCTATATTTCAAAATGTTGACATCCAGACCATACCCAGCCCTAATTTAGACGGCCCAGGCTGCCTTGCTCTCTTCAGATCACAGAAGCTAAGCAAGCTTGGTCCTGGTTGGTCCTTGGATGGAAGACCACCAAGGAAGTCTAGGGTCCCTACTTAGAGGCAATCTAAGTCCAGGGTCCCTACGGAGAGCCAGTTTGGTGTAGTGGTTAAGTGTGCGGACTCTTATCTGGGAGAACCGGGTTTGATTCTCCACTCCTCCACTTGCACCTGCTGGAATGGCCTTGGGTCAGCCAGAGCTCTGGCAGAAGTTGTCCTTGAAAGGGCAGCTGCTGGGAGAGCCCTCTCCAGCCCCACCCACCTCACAGGGTGTCTGTTGTGGGGGAGGAAGATAAAGGAGATTGTGAGCCGCTCTGAGACTCTTTGGAGTGGAGGGCGGGATATAAATCCAATATCTTCATCTACCTCACAGGGTGTCTGTTGTGGGGGAGGAAGGGAAAGGAGATTGTGAGCCGCTCCGAGACTCTTTGGAGTGGAGGGCGGGATATAAATCCAATATCTTCTTCTTCTGCTGCTGAACATCTCTTGCCTTGAAAACGCAACGAAGTTGCTATAAATCACTCAACGTTTTGTTCCAGAATCGTGCAAAAAGGGAAGAAGTCTTCTGCTCCCCTACAAGTCACAGCTCGTGTACGGGATGAGTCCTTCCTCCAACAACTTGACCTTCACAAATCCACCCTACCGAATTTGAAACAAGATAATGCTCCCAATTTCCTGCTCAAAAAATAAAATAAAATAAAAGCCCTAGGCAGCCTCCAGGTAGGACCAGGGGAACACCTGGGATTACAGCACCATAGAGTCCACTCTCCAAAGCAGCCATTTTGGTGTAGTGGTTAAGTGCGTGGAGAGAACCGGGTTTGATTCCCAACTCCTCCACTTGCAGCTGCTGGAATGGCCTTGGGTTAGCCAAAGCTCTTGTAGTTGTCCTTGAAAGGGCAGCTGCTGTGAGAGCCCTCTCAACCACACCCACCTCACAGGGTGTCTGTTGTGGGGGAGGAAAGTAAAGGAGATTGTGAGTCGCTCTGAGACTCTGAAATTTGGAGTGGAGGGGGCAGGATATATATCTGGGAAAACTGGATTTGATTCCCCACTCCTCCACTTGCAGCTGCTGGAATGGCCTTGGGTTAGCCAAAGCTCTCTGAAATTTGTCCTGTCGGCTCCAGGCTCCGTCAGGGAATCTTCAGATATATTCCTTTTGGAAGAAAAATCTGCACAGGCACTTTGACGTGCAAGCACTTCGTAGCACTAAGCACTTTGGACCTTTTGTTTTGATGTACTGTGCTTAGATGTGTTTTGTAAATGAATCATATGTACTTACCTCATAATATTAATTATTGAAATGGATCATGATAATAAAATACTTCAAAGTTTCACATACAAATAATTACAAGAATATTTTTGATTGCATTCGTTATTTGTCACGGTTTTTTTCCCTGGTTTTTCATCCCCAGGTGGGGGCAGGGGATCTCCCGGTTTGGAGGCCCTCCCCCCCCCCCCGCTTCAGGGTCATCAGAAAGGAGGGGGGAGGGAAATGTCTGCTGGGCACTCCATTATTCCCTTTGGAGACCGATTCCCCATAGGGTATAATGGATAATTGATCTGCAGGTATCTGGGGGGCTATTTTTTGAGGTAACCGAATTTGCAGCGTAGCACCCGGTGCTTCTCTTTAAAGCACCCTCTAAGTTTCTAGAAAGATTGGACCAGGGGGTCCAATGCTATGAGCCCCAAAAGAAGGTCCCCAATCCTTCATTATTTCCAGTGGAGGGAAGGCATTTAAAAGGTGTGCGGTCCCTTTAAATGTAATAGCCTGAACTCCCTTTGAAGTTCAGTCATGCTTGTCACACCCTGACTCCACCTCCAAAGTCTCCTGGTTCCACCCCCAAAGTCTCCCGGCTCCACCCCCAAAGTCCCCAGGTATTTCTTGAATTGGACTTGGCAACGCCACCGGCATCTCCAGCCGGCAAGTCATGTTTTAGAGCAGCCCACAGGCAAAGCAGCGCATTTTGCACAGGACATTTCTGCACCGCATCTCTTCTTTCTCTTCCCTCGTCGTCCAACTCCGCACCGTTTGGCCGTACAGCCGCGCCATCTTGTTGTACGGCACGGCGAGAGCCCTGTCGGGTCTCCCGCAAGGCGCCATGTCCGCACGACGGAACCTCGAACGGTGCAAAACGCGTTCAGTCTGCAGGGATTGGAGCGAGGCGGGTCTCTCTCGCGCTGCAAAAGCGGGTCCTTTGCTCTCGGCGGCCGATTTGCTTTGTGGGGGGAGGGAGGGGGGGTAGACTGGCCCGATTTGCTTTTGGGGTGCCGCTGGCCGATTTGCTCTCTTGCAAAAGGGAGGAAGGGAGAACTATGGCCAACGACGCTTGCTCTTCCCAGTAAGGCGAGGGTGGGGCGGAGCTGCCATAGGGCGAGGGGGCGGGATCGGCCGGATGCAAACCTCGAGATTGACAGGTGAGAGTTTTGGGGCTCCCGGGGTGAGCGGGCGGGGACGCTGAAAAAGCAACGGCTGGTCCTTTGGGGTCGTGCAAGGAAGCGACTGGGCTGCGCTTTTGCAAACTGCTCCTTCCCCTCGCCTCAGCTTTTCATTGTTAGCTCTGCTCCCCAAATCTGTGCTAAGAGGGGCTGGGGCTCAGGGGCAGAACATCTGCGTGGCATGCAGAAGGTCCCAGGTTCAATCCCCGGCAGCATCTCCAGTTAAAACGACCGGGCCCTAGATGCAACATTAGAATTACTTCTCTCTCGGCTTGGCTTCGCGAACGAAGATTTAAGAAGGGTGCAATAGTCCATGTCTGCTGCAGGCTCGCTGGTGGCTGACAAGACCAATGCGGGACAGGCAGGTCCGGCCACAGTGGCTGCAGGGAAAAGTCTGATTTAGGGTTGGTGCTGTAGCAGTGCGATTCTTCATGCTGCTAGAATCGCACTGCTAGAATTACTTAACACATGCATAAAGGGGTGGGGGGGTGGGATCTAGTATACTTAGGGTTGCTAAGTCCAATTCAAGAAATATCTGGGGACTTTGGGGGTGGAGCCAGGAGACATTGGGGTGGAGCCAAGAACAAGGGTGTGACAAGCATAATTGAACTCCAAAGGGAGTTCTGGCCATCACATTTAAAGGGACAGCACACCTTTTCAATTCCTTCCTTCCATAGGAAATAATGAAGGATAGGAGCACCTTCTTTTGGGGCTCATAGAATTGGACCCCCTGGTCCAATCCTTTTAAAACTTGGAGGGTATTTTGGGGAGAGGCACTAGATGCTATACTGAAAATTTGGTGCCTCTACCCCAAAAAACAGCCCCCCCCCAGAGCCCCAGATACCTGCGGATCAATTCTCCATGATTTTCTATGGGAATAAATCTCCATAGGGAATAATAGTTCCCTCCCCTCCCCCCCACTTTCTGATGACCCTGAAGCGGGGGGGAGGGCCTCCAAACCGAGGGATCCCCTGCCCCCACCTGGGGATTGGCAACCCTAAGTATACTGTATATGTTTTATACATGCATTTGCTGTAACTTGTGAGCAGGAGGGAGGGTAAGGCAGTTTCATATCTGTATGCACACGTGTGCTTCATACAGATGCATACACACTCCATTAGTACCCCCAGGAGACTTTGGGGGTGGAGCCAGGAGCAAGGGTGTGGCAAGCATAATTGAACTCTGGCCATCACATTGAAAGGGACTGCACATCTTTTAAAAGTCTTCCTTCCACTGGCAATAATTAAAGATAGGGGCACCTTTTGGGGCTCATAGCGTTGGACCCCCTGGTCCAGTCCTTTTGAAACTTGGAGGGTGTTTTGAGGAGAGGCACCAGATGCCAGGCTGCAAATTTTGGTGCCTCAACCTCAAAAAACAGAACCCCCCACCCCCCGAGGCCCAGATACCCGCTGATCAATTCTCCATTAGATAGATAGATAGATAGATAGATAGATAGATAGATAGATAGATAGATAGATAGATAGATAGATAGATAGATAGATAGATAGATAGATAGATAATTTTATTTATATCCCGCCCTCCCCGCCGGAGCAGGCT
The DNA here is from genome assembly GCF_032191835.1 of Heteronotia binoei. NCBI lineage: Eukaryota > Metazoa > Chordata > Lepidosauria > Squamata > Gekkonidae > Heteronotia > Heteronotia binoei. The sequence goes on along the minus strand of NC_083236.1, from coordinate 61,423,211 downwards.
CAGGGCGGCTAACAACATCATTCAGTTATACAAAAAACAAAGTTACATTTAACATTAAAATTCTGATAAGTTTAAAATTAATTAATTAAGTGATAAAAGTGCTAATGCTATTTGTTCTTTTATGATGGCGGTAATCATTAGCAATTACTTTCTTCGTCAGCGAAAGCCAGTCGGAAGAGGAAGGTCTTGCAGGCCCTGCGGAACTGTTCAAGGTCCCGCAGGGCCCGCATTTCCTCTGGAAGTTGGTTCCATAGGTTCGGGGCTACAGAGGAGAAGGCCCGATTGCGGGTGCATTGCAGCTTCACCTCTCTCAGTCCGGGAGTAGTCAACAAGTTTTTCCCGGCTGACCTCAGTGCTCTCTGGGGTTCATATGGGGAAAGACGGTCCCTAAGGTAGACAGGTCCTCGACCATATAGGGCTTTAAAGGTAATGACCAGCACTTTGTAACGAACCCGGTATATAACTGGCAGCCAGTGCAGCTCGCGCAGTCCAGGCTGTATGTGCTCCCATTTAGGGAGCCCCAGCAACAGTCTGGCCGCTGCGTTCTGCACCAGCTGCAGCTTCCGGGTTCGGTACAGAGGCAGCCCCATGTAGAGGGCATTACAGTAATCCAGTCTCGAGGTGACCATTGCGTGAAGTACCGTTGCCAGATCTTGGCGCTCTAGGAAGGGAGCCAGCTGCCTTGCCCGCCTCAGGTGGAAAAAGGCTGACTTGGCAGTGGCTGCAATCTGGGCCTCCATTGATAATGAAGGCTCCAGTAGAACTCCCAGACTCCTAACCCGGTGCGCCGCTTTCAGTGGCGCCCCGTCGAAGACCGGAAGAGGTATTTCCCCTTCCCGGGCACCCCGACCCAGGCAAAGGACTTCTGTCTTAGCTGGATTCAGTTTCAGCCCGCTCCCCCTCAACCACGTTGCCATATCCTGCAAGGCCCGGTCTAAATTCTCAGGGACTTAGCCATTATACCCTATGGGAATCAGCCTCCATAGGGGATTATGGAGTGGCCAGCAGACATTTCTCTCCCCCACCCCCGCTTTCCAATGACCCTGAAGCGGGGGGAGGGCCTCCAGACGGGATCTCCTGCCTCCGCCTGGGGATTGGCAACCCTAACACTCATGCTGGAACCAAACCAAAGGTGTTTCCCTGCGTGGGAGGTATTCTATGTCTAACAAACCCCAAAATAAACCTTAAAAGAAGGGAGGCACATTCTATGCATTTTAATCCAGGAAGTAATGTGATGCAACTGATAATGTGATGGGGAGGGGGGGGGGTCTGTGGCTCAGAGGCAGAACATCAGCTTGACATGCAGAAGGTCCCAGGTTCAATCCCCGGCATCCCCAGTTAAAGGCAGTGAGTGCATCCCCCAGCATTCTCAGGCAGAAAGTGATGGGAAAGACCTCTGCCCGAGACCCTGGAGAGCAGCTCCCAGTCTGAGTAGACAGGCCTGACTTCGATGGACCAAGGTAGTCTGATTCAGTAGAAGGCAGCTTCTTGTGACCTGGGTGCTATTATTACTGTATCATCATCATCACTATTACTATTATCTCGTTCAACATCTTGGCTCCCATAGTGGCCAACCAGTTCCTCTGGACAGGCAACAACAGGGCAGAGAGACCAAGGCTTTCCTCTGATGTTGCCTCCTGGCTCTGGGATTCAGAGGGTTTGTGACTCTGTGGAAGTTCCCCAGTTAGAAGTCATTGGTAGACACATCCTCCATGAAACCATCTCATCCCCTTATGAAGCTGTTTATTCCTGTGGCTACCACTGCCTCCTCTGGTGGCGAATCCCACACTGGAATCATTCTCTGTGTAAAATAGTATTTCCTTTCGTCCATCCGGAATGTACCGCCCGTTAGTTTCAGTGGATGCCCTCGAGTTCTAGTATTTGGGGAAAGGGAGAAAAAGTTTCCTTTGTCAGCTGTGTCTCCCCCTCCCTCATAAATTATCTCTTTTCTAAACTGAAAAGCCCCAAACTCTTCAACCCTTCCTCATAGGGAAGGCGCTCCAACCACATAATCATCTTTCTTGCCCTTCTGAGCACTTTCCTGAATTTTTCTTATCTCTTTTTACATAGATGCAGACGTTTCTATATAGCAAGGCATTTGGAAAGCAATTTTTTAAACCATTGTTCTGACCTTATTTTATTTTATTTATTTCATTGCTTCTGTTATTTGAATTGGGTTGCTTTATATCAGCTCCCTTCTTTCTTTCTTTCTTTCTTTCTTTCTTTCTTTCTTTCTTTCTTTCTTTCTTTCTTTCTTTCTTTCTTTCTTTCTTTCTTTCTTTCTTTCTTTCTTTCTTTCTTTCTCCCTCCCTCCCTCCTTTCTTTCTCTTTCTTTCTTTCTTTCTTTCTTTCTTTCTTTCTTTCTTTCTTTCTTTCTTTCTTTCTCTCTCTCCCTCCTTCTCTCCCTCCCTCCCTCCTTCCTTCCTTCCTTCCTTCCTTCCTTCCTTCCTTCCTTCCTTCCTTCCTTCCTTCCTTCCTTCCTTCCTTCCTTCCTTCCTTCCTTCCTTCCTTCCTTCCCTCCCTCCCTCCCTCCCTCCCTCCCTCTTGGGTACAGGTTTCTTTTGAAAGAAGGACCACTGGTGAAGTTGAAAAAAAACCCCATCTCTCAAAGCATGCATTGTTTAGCTTCCAATACAAGGAATATTAAAAACCACGTTAAAAATACCCCATAACGCTTCTGTTATGCTTTCTTTTTATTTATAGATCCATTTGCTTACGATAGCACCAGGAAGCCAAATATGGATGCAGGAAACTCCGCCAAGGAAACGGTCCTCATTACAGGAGGAGGTGGTTATTTTGGCTTCCGGTTAGTGCCCGTGATGTAAAGGATTAACGTTATTTTGCGATCAATGGAGTCATAAAGCTCCAGCCATATTTAGCAGCAACGCAATTTGGTGGAGAGAAGGGGGCGGGGGAAGCATTTCAGTGATTTTGGTCACTTAGTGGTGACTCCAAATGCTAATTGTCTTGCTGGAAGTCTCAAAAATACCACTACATCTCCAACTTCATTAAATCATTGTAACTGCCTTGGCTCCTGTGTCTTTGCAGGGAGCAGGGCTTTTCTCTTTTCTTGTAGCAGGAACTCCTTTGCATATTAGGCCACACAGGCCTGATGTAGCCAATCCTCCTGGAGCTTACAGTAGGCCCTGCACTAAGAGCCCTGTAAGCTCTTGGAGGGTTGCCTGCATCAGGGGTGTGTGGCCTAATATGTTGTCATGATCCTGGACATAGTGAGGCCTGCAGGCCCCAGGGAAGCCTGCTTAGGAGTACTGGGAAGAGCCTACATTTCACAGGATTCCCTCTATCCCTCTGATTGGGTGGCAAGGGGTTTGGAGGGAATGTGGCCCAGAGAGGGGTGGGGCCAGGGAGAGAAGATAGAAGAGCCAAGCTCAGGAAGTGGGTGTTTTTTCCCTGGAAGGCTGAGCTGGAGGCAGGCTGTAGTCTGGATAGCTTGAAGCAGGGGAAAGACCCTTACCCAAGGGGGTAAGTGTTGGCATTTGAGTAGGGACTGTAAGATAGACAAGTTAGGGCATTTGTTTATTTTCCCCTTCACCCTTTTACTGTTTTATGCACCTTGGTTGTTATATTGCACTGACCTTTTAAATAAACCTTTTTATCCCCTGTTGTTAACTCTGCTTGGTCCTCACACCCATTATTTGGCCTAAGCTAAGGGAGGCATGGAAGGATATGGGAGGGTACTCTGGGTCTTCTCAAGGGAGACCCTTAACCCAGAGTGGTGGCAGCAGTTGGCAAGACCCCCCTGAGTCGTGACGTATTCAAAGGAGTTCCTGCTACGAAAAAAGCCATAACAAACAACTGTGAAATGAATAATGAAAAAAAATTCAAAACAATATATCTATTCGAACAATTCGTCAAAGCAATGCAATACTAATACTGCAGAAACTAAAGTACAAAAATCAACCTGTGATTACAATCTTAATATAAACGCCCAAAATTTCAGTCCAAGTTTATTCAAGTCCATGTGCAGACATTGAGTTCAGGTTTTTTAAAATTTAAGGCGATTCACCCGCTCCATCGGCTTACCTTAAAGTGCTGGCGCTCCAATTATTTCGTTGTAGAAAAACCTTACGATTTTCGAATTCTTAAACACCCAAATCCAAGGCTTCTAGTTTCTATAAAAGAACCATTCATAAGGTAAAGAATGTACTCCCTTAGATGAGGCTAGATTAGTTGCGGGGGATATCTTCGAGTCCAGACAGAACTTACATCCACCAGCGGGTTTTTTTCTCATGGAATTAATAGACATAGTTTTCGAGAAGAACTATTTCAGATTCGACAATGATTTTTTAAAATTCAAAAACGGGGTATAGCTGTGAGAAGTCGTCTAGTGCCGTCAGTTGCCAATTTATGGTGTCTGGAGAAGGAATACATTTGCGATCCACGGAACCCGTTTTTCTGAGGAGATATTGATTTATTTCAGATTTATTGATGATTGAATTTTTTTTTCATTACTCATTTCACAGTTTGTTTGTTTTTGCTCCTTACTGTGATACTCTAGGCTTGTTGACAAAAAAAAAAACCTGCGAAAAAGCAAAGAAAGCATATTTTTTTATAGCTGTACAAACTAGGGTTTGTCATTTGACTGCTCAAAAGAAACTTGATCAGCTGGGAGGTGGGGTGGGGAGAAGTTATGGCTCTGTGGCTTTGCATGCAGAGACCCCAGATTCAGGCGATGGCTACGTTTAGAACTTCTGTTTTGTGTGCAGAATGCACTAAATTCAATCCTTGGCATCTTCAGTTGAAGGGACCAGGAAGTAGATGATGGGAAAGGCCTCTGCCTGAGACCCTGGAGAGCAGCTGCCAGTCTGAGTAGACAAGACTGAATAGGAGGGACCAAGGGTCTGATTCAGTAGAAGGCAGCTTCATGTAATCACGTGATCTCACATGTTGTGAAAGACCCCTCTCGGGCCAAGATTGTGGAGAGATGGTGCCAATCTGTGAGGAAAGTACCGAGCTAGAAGGACCAATATAAAACAGCCCAGTGTTTTTAATGCACAAACCGGAGAGCCAGTTTGGTGTAGCGATTAAGAGTGCGGACTCTCATCTGGAGAGCCAGCTTTGATTCCCCGCTCCTCCTCTATGTGCAGCTGCTGGCGTGACCTTGGGTCCGTCACAAGTTATCTCAGAGCTGTTCTCTCCAGAGCAGTTCTCGAGAGAGCTCTCTCAACCTCACCTACCTCACAAGGTGTCTGTTGTGGGGAGGGGGACAGAAAGGAGATCGTAAGCGGCTCTGAGATTCCAAGTGGAGAGTGGGGTATGAATCCAAGCTCTTCTCTCCTTCTCCTTCTTTTTCTTCTCCTCCTCCTCCTCCTTCCTCTTCCTCCTTTGTAATAATAGCCTAGTATCCCAGACTTGACTCATCAGAGCTTGGAAGCTAAGGTTAGCAATGGTTGGTAGAAACTTGGGTGTGAGATTACGAAAGAAGAGCAGGGCTGCTATGTAGCGGAAGGCAATTGCAATCCGCCTATGAGTGTCTCTTGCATCAAAAACCCCACAGTCTGGAGGTCTCCATAGGGCAGCTGCGACTTCATGGCATAGAATTTTTAGCAGCCCAAATATCCTAGCTTAGTCTGAGCTTGTCCTAACTCGGAAGTTAAGCAGGGCCAGACATGGCTAGTGCTTGGATGAGACACCACCAAGGAAGTCCACGGTTGCTGTACAGAGGCCAGCAATGGCACACCACCTCTGCTTCTCTGATTTGAAAACCCAATGGTCCTGGGGTCACCATGACTTGGGTTTGGTGTAGTGGTTAAGTGCACAGATTCTTATTAGGGAGAAACAGGTTTGATTCCCCACTCCTCCACTTGCAGCTGCTGGAATGGCCTTGGGTCAGCCAGAGCTCTCTTATCTGGGAGAACCGGGTTCGATTCCCCACTCCTCCACTTGCAGCTGCTGGAATGGCCTTGGGTCAGCCATGGCTCTCATAGGAGTTGTCCTTGAAAGGGCAGCTTCCGGAAGAGCTCTTTCAGCCCCACCTACGTCACAAGGTGTCTGTTGTGGGAGAGGAAGGTAAAGGAGATTGTAAGCCACTCTGAGATTCAGAGTGAACAGTGGGATATAAATCCAATATTATTATTTCTTCTTCTTCTTCTTCTTCTTCTTCTTCTTCTTCTTCTTCTTCTTCTTCTTCTTCTTCTTCTTCTTCTTCTTCTTCTTCTTCTTCTTCTTCTTCTTCTTCTTCTTCTTCTTCTTCTTCTTCTTCTTCTTCTTCTTCTTCTTCTTCTTCGTGTTCATTGTGTCGTGACAGCACACCATTCACTGAATTAGAACCGCATGTCTAAATTGGCTGGCCAATGATTTCTGATGCCCTCAGCCAATTCTCTTCTGTTTCGTAGTCTTTTCCCATTAAGCACTTTTCCTGTTATCTTTTAGTTTAGGTTGTGCCTTGTCTGAAAGAGGCATGGATGTGATTCTCTTCGACGTCTCCAAGCCTGTCCAAGAGATGCCAGAAGGTATGACATTTGTACAGGGCGATGTCCGGCATACCTCTGAGTTGGAAAGAGCTGTCCGAGGCGTGGCTTGCATCTTCCATATCGCCTCCTATGGAATGTCCGGCCGGGAGCAGCTGAACCACAAACGTATAGAAGACGTCAACGTGAGAGGGACTGAGAATGTTATCCAAACTTGTAAGAAAAATGGCGTCTCAAAGTTGGTTTACACAAGCACATACAACGTGGTGTTTGGAGGCCAAGTAATTGAAAATGGAAACGAATTGTTGCCTTATCTGCCTCTCCACCTTCATCCAGACCACTATTCAAGGACCAAAGCTCTAGCAGAGATGAAGGTTCTGGAAGCAAATGGGACCTTCTTTGAAGATGGACAAGGGGTGCTGAGAACCTGCGCTCTGAGGCCGGCTGGTATCTTCGGACCTGGAGAACAGAGGCACCTCCCAAGAATCGTTAGCTACATTGAACGGGGGTGGTTTCGGTTTGTGTACGGGGATCCCGGCAGTTTGGTGGACTTTGTCCACGTCGATAATCTGGTTCAAGCTCACGTTTTAGCAGCGGAGGCACTAGGAGCCCCCCAGGGGTACATTGCAGCTGGACAGGCCTACTTCATCTCAGATGGCCAACCTGTGAATAACTTTGAGTTTTTCCGCCCCTTAGTGGAAGATTTAGGCTACGCGTTCCCAACTCTCCGCCTTCCCCTTTCGCTCATTTACTTCTTCGCCTTTCTCACTGAGATGGTTCATTTTGTGGTAGGCCGGTTGTATAACTTCCAGCCCCTCCTGACTCGCACGGAAGTGTACAAAACCGGTGTCACGCATTACTTCAGTCTGGAAAAGGCCGAGAAGGAGCTAGGCTACAAACCTGAGCAGAGTAACCTAAAAGAAGTGGTGGAGTGGTTTAAGGCCCAGGGCCATGGGTGCAAACCCAGAACATACACCCTGAAACATCTGCTTAGGCATACAGCACTCATTCTGCTCTTTTCCGTGGTGCTCCTTTTGTGGTTACCCAAAACAGTGAGGGGATCTGACAGGGAGACCTAACAAACGAGAATTTCAAAATGGTGCTAAATTAAGACTAAGACAGGAATCGTTCCTTTATTTTTTTTCTGGTGTCTGTGGAAGAGTCACATGCTGGACTGCTCTCTGTGTACCACATTTTGATTCCCCCCTTTCTCCAAGGACTTCAGAGTGGTGCATCTGGTTTTCCCATCCCCATTTTCTCCTCACAACACTCCTTTGAGGTAGATTAGACTTGAGAGTGAGTGGCAGTCTTGAAGTCAAGCAATTGTCTTCATGGCCCCATGGGGGACTTTGCCCCTGGATTATCCAGGTTCTGGTCTCACATTCTAAACACTCCACCACACTAGCCCTCCAGCTGCCTTGATTGCGTTGGCCCCAACCTCTGGAAAAGGAAGCAGGAAGAAACTTCTACTAAGAAGGTCTTTGACATGTGGTCTAGGTTTTTTAAAGTCTTCTTCTTGCCTAGCACCTTCTGAGATACCTAGACGAGCCTCACCATTGGACAGTTTGAAGCAAAGTTATACAGGGGACTATCTTTGGGCTATTTTGAATAAGCATCAGATTCTCAATCTCCTAGACAAGGGGTGGCCAAACTTGCTTAATGTAAAAGCCACATAGAATAAAAGAACAGACATTTGAGAGCCGCAAGACATGAACATTGCGGCTCTCAAATGTCTGTTCTTTTATTCTATGTGGCTTTTACATTAAGCAAGTTTGGCCACCCCTTGTCTAGGAGATTGAGAATCTGATGCTTATTCAAAATAGCCCAAAGATAGTCCCCTGTATAACTTAGCTTCAAACTGCTCCAATTGGCTGAGGCTCGTCTAGGTATCTCAGAAGGTGCTAGGCAAGCAGACGATCACCATTTAAACCACATTCCTAGACCACGTTTAACATTGTTGGGTGTTTGTTTGGGAAAGGAGGGGAGGTTGTCGGTTCGAATTTTCCTGGGCTGTCTCCGACAAGCCTTTCTTGACTACATTTTGGTGACTATTTGTCCTCCAGTCCAGGTAGGGCCCAAGTCCGTTCTAGACAGAAACCTTGCAGCACTGACATGCCTGACTCGGATTTTGCAAATGCTTCTCAGGGCCCTGCGGCGACTCAACAAAATTCAGAAGGTGGTGTTTGAAAATTGCAGGAATTCCACACTGACCCATACTTAGTCGCTGTTACAAGTTACCTCTCTCCCTGCAGACATCCTTTTATGACTCCAAACCTATACTTTCCCCGTCCTTTAAGTGTTCCGAAAGCTCCCTTAATCTCTCCCCAGCCTTCCAACCCCACTGCTAAAAAATCCCTACCAGTGCCTTCTTTGTACTGAATATAGTCTCCCTTTGGTTTCATGTTTTCCAGGGATGGAATTCTAGCAGGAGCTCCTTTGCATATTAGGCCACACACCCCTGATGGAGCCAATCCTCCAAGAGCTTACAAGGGCCTACTGTAAGCTCCAGGAGGATTGGTTACGTCATGGGGGTGTGGTCTAATATGCAAAGGAGCTCCTGCTAGAATTCCACCCCTGATGTAGCCAATCCTCCAAGAGCTTACAAGGCTCTTCTTACAGGGCCTACTGTAAGCTCCAGGAGGATTGGTTACGTCATGGGGGTGTGGTCTAATATGCAAAGGAGCTCCTGCTAGAATTCCACCCCTGATGTAGCCAATCCTCCAAAAGCTTACAAGGCTCTTCTTACAGGGCCTACTGTAAGCTCCAGGAGGATTGGTTACGTCATGGGGGTGTGGTCTAATATGCAAAGGAGCTCCTGCTAGAATTCCACCCCTGCTGTTTCCTTACAGCTTTTGTGAAGGATCAGCAATCTGTAGGGTTGCCAGCTCTGGGTTGGGAAACATCTGGAGATCTGGGAGAGGAGGAACTTGGGGAAGGTGGCATTGGGGGTTGGGGGGGCGGACTTCAGCAAGATATAACACCATGGAATCCAAAGTAGCCATATTTACTGGTAGGGTCAGTCCAATTCAAGAAATATCTGGGGACTTTGAGGGTGGAGCCTGGAGACTTTGGGGGTGGAGCCAGGAGCAAAGTTGTGACAAGCAGAATTGAACTCCAAAGGGGGTTCTGGCCATCACATTGAAAGGGACTGCACTTTTAAATGCCTTCACTCCTTTGGAAATAACGAAGGATAGGGACACTTTCTATGGGGGCTCATAGAATTGGATTCCCTGGTCCAATCTTTTTGAACCTTGGAGAGTGTTTTGACAAGAGACATTGGATGCTATGCTGAAAATTTGGGGCCCCTACTTCAAAAACAGGGGCCCCAGATACTTGCTGATCATTTATACCCTATGGGAATTGGTCTCCATAGGGAATAATGGAGTGCCCAGCAGACATTTCTCTCCCCCTCCCGGTTTTCTGACGACCCTGAAACAGGGAGGGCCTCCAAACTGGGGAATCCCCAGCCCCCACCTGGGGATTGGCAACCCTATTCACCAGGGGATCTGACCTTGGTCATCTTGAGATCAGTTGTAATAGCAGGAGATCTCCAGGTGCCCCCTGGAGGTTGGCAACCCTGACAGTCTTTTATTTCCCTCACTGGATCCAAACATCCATGATCCTTAGCATCTTTAAGAAATACAAGCTTTTCATCCTTTGTGTTGGATTCCAGGAAGAAAGCAAATGTGGAAGGAAGTTTGAGTAGGAAGAAAAATAATCAGGTTGAGGGCCTCAGAAAGCGCTTCCATATGAACGCTATAAGACACCTTTTTGATTAGGACAAAACTCCATCTTATCTAGCAGCCTGTTTCCCTGGGAGGGCTGCCAAGTCCATCTCAGGAAATATTTAGGGAGTTTGGGATGGTGTTAGGAGCTGGGGTCATTTTGTGGGAAAATAGGTGGTGGAGCTCATCTGGGGATTGCTAAGGGAGCCAGTTTGGTGTGGTGAAGTGCGCGGACTATTATCTGGGAGAACCGGGTTTGATTCACCACTCCTTCACTTGCACCTGCTGGAATGGCCTTGGGTCAGCCATAGCTCTGGCAGAGGTTGTCGTGGAAAGGGTGGTTGAAAGAGCCAGTTTGGTGCTGTGGTGAAGTGCGCGGACTGTTAGCTGGGAGAACCGGGTTTGATTCCCCACTCCTCCACTTGCAGCTGCTGGAATGGCCTTCGGTCAGCCATCGCTATCTCAGGAGTTGTCCTTGAAAGGGCAGCTGGTGTAAGAGCTCTCTCAGCCCTACCCACTTCACAGGGTGTCTGTTGTGGGGGAGGAAGATAAAGGAGATTGTGAGCCGCTCTGAGATTCAGAGTGGAGGGTGGGATATAAATCCAATATCATGCAGCTGCACCTACTATTCAACGGACAAGGGGGGAAGGAGGAGGTGGAACTGTCAGGTTCAGGAGCTGTGCTCCTGTGAGCTCCTGCTGGATCCAAGATCTGGCCAGGAGACTTGGGGTGGAGCCAGGAGCAAGGTTGTGCCAAGGGAGTTCTTGCTATCACATGTAGCAGGACCACCGTCCTTTTCAATGGCTTCCTTCCATTGGAAATAATGGCGGATGAGGGCACCTTCTTTGGGAGCTTATAGAATTGGACTCCTTGGTCTGATATCTTAGAACCTTGGGGTGGGGGGTTGAGGAGAGGGACTAAATGCTATGCTGAACATTTGACGCCTCTACCTCAACAACCCCCCCCCCCCGAGCCCCTGATATCCGCTGATCAATTCTCCATTATACCCTATGGGAACTGGTCTCCATAGGGTATAATGGAGTGCTCAGTGGACATTCAACCCTCCCCCCTTTCTGATAACCCTGAAGCAGGGGGAGGGACTCAAAACCAGGGGATCCCCTGCCCACAGCTGGGGGGTGACAGCTAGAGGCCAAAAGGCCCAACTTGTGAGGCCCCTGTGTTTCCTCCCAGTTTTTGCAAGGTGTGCTGTCTTTGAATATGAAGGTTCTCTCCATATGGAGAGCCAGTTTGGTGTAGTGATTAAGTGTGCAGACTCTTATCTGGGAGAACCAGGTTTGATTCCCCACTCCACTTGCAGCTGCTGGAATGGCCGTGGGTCAGCCACAGCTATGGCAGAGTTGTCCTTGAAAGGGCAGCTGCTGTAAGAGCTCTCTCAGCTCCACCTACCTCACAGGGTGTCTGTTGTGGGGAGGGGGGAAGGTAAAGGAGATTGTGAGCTGCCCTGAGACTGAGAGGCAGAGTATAGGGCAGGATATAAATCCAATATCATCTTTGTCCATCATAGCCAATAGCAATCAGTGGCCTTCATGAATTTGTATAACTCCTTCAAGTCATTTCAGTATCTTGTTCCCAATGAATATTTAGTTCCAGTCTCGCTCATTTCCGTCCTGGTGGAATATCTAATATTTACCAAAACCGTGTGCTTGGAAAATCTCAAGGTTTATTTTGTTCTTTCGCCCCCAACTCCTTTTAATTATAAAAGTGCTTACTTACCGGCTAACACCCACGAGGGGGAGTGGAGGGGGGGGGCACAGTGAAACACTAATCACTTTCTCAGCAATTTGCAACTTCAAAGTTGCTAGCCAGCATAATTCTTCCGCGGACTTCTGTTCTCTCCTTGTTTCTTGTTCCCTTGTTTGCAATGTTCTTTTAGCAACTGGAAAATAACAAACTACAAAATAAAAAGTTAAGGCTGCATCGAGTAATCCAAAAGGGATTTGGGTTTAATATTTAGATGAATTATTGTGGAACGACCAGTTACCGGCAGCTCTCCCAGAATTCCCCTGGGTCCCCCTCCGGTTCTGGTGTGCAGAGAAAACGCTAACAGATTTTTAAAATTTATAATCCAGGGAGTCATGATTTAACTTTTGGAATTAATCTTTACATCAATACATTAAATTTCAGAGTGCCTTAAACAGCTTCTGTATTTCAGAATTTACAGCAGAAATAAAAAGCTGCTTTTGTGTCTCCTCCCCCCCTTAAATCCCCAAACCCCAGAAGTTTCGGATGGGAATTTAAATTAAGGTTTGAAGCAAGGTACTGTAACCAGATTTTCAACACACAACTTGTCTGGTTTAAGTTTTAGGTTGTGTATTTCTCCTGATCTGGGCTTTCTTTCTTTTCTTTTTGTAGCAGGAACATCTCCCTGGTGTAACCAATCCTCCAAGAGCTTACAGTAGGCCCTGTAAGAAAAGCCCTGTAAACTCTTGGAGGATTGGTTATGTCAGGGGGGTGTAGCCTAATATGCAAAGGAGTTCCTGCTTCAAATAAAACCCTGCTCCTGTTCAAAAAGTAGCACCATCTGAAGCTGTGTCCTGCCCGTCTAAGACCACTGAACTCAATGGGGTTAGAAGAGTAACTGTTGAGAAGGCCAGATGGCACAGAGACTGAGATTGAAACGGGCAACCATGCAGAGCTAGAAAATATTCCTATTGTAAGGATGGTTCACTTGTCCAAGATAATCCATGCCAGAGGTGGAATTCCAGCAGGAGCTTCTTTGCATATTAGGCCACATCCCCCTGATGTAGCCAATCCTCCAAGAGCTTACAAAAGAAGAGCCTTGTGAGCTCTTGGAGGATTGGCTACATCAGGGGTGTGTGGCCTAATATGCAAAGGAGCCCCTGCTAGAGTTCCACCCCTGATCCATGCAGGTAGAGGTCGGTTGCTCTTGAACATGGAGATTCCATTTAGTCATTATGGGTAGTAGCTGATGATATCTTTCAAGTTAGTCCTCTATCTCCTTCGGCTTCTCCCTATAGTCTGGACCCCAGTCCTTCATCCACTGTGGCAGGAGAGCTTCCATTTTTCCTATTAGTATACTCCTTATGGGATGTAAGAGGAGCCCCATGGCTCAGAGTGGTAAGCTGCAGTACTGCAGTCGAAGCTCTGCTCATGTCCTGAGTTTGATCCCGGCGGAAGCTGGGTTCAGGTAGCCGGCTCAAGGTTGACTCAGACTCCCATCCTTCCAAGGTTGGTGATATGAGTTTTCAGACTGCTGGGGGTAAAGTGTAAATGACTGGGGAAGGCAATGACATGCCACTCCATAAAAAATTGCCATGGATACGTCATGTGATGTCACCCCATGGGTCGGTAGCGACTTGGTGCTTGCACAGGGGACTACCTTTACACCTTTTTTAAGTGGGATATAATAACTGAATATATCAGTTGTCAGTTGAGGGAAAAAAGGCCATAGAGGGAGAAAAAAAGCATTAAAATGACATCACAGCTAACTATAAAATCAAACCAAAGGTGGGGGGAGCCCCTTTTGGGGAAAGAGTGAATTACTTATCACCTGTGTGACACTTCTTTAGTTTTTAGGAGGAAAATATCCACAAATGTTCCTATCTGCGAGGTTTAAGCTGACAATTCTTTTCCCTTTGTCCCATTTTCTATGCGACCTACGATAGATGATGTAGATAATTATTTGAACTCAAATACTATGTCAAAATGTTTCTAAATTTGTGTGCAGTATTTAGTTCTAAAATATAAATTATCCAACACTCGGTTGAAAAGATTTTTAAGAGTGGGGGGAAAGAGGGAAGCAATTGAAGTCAGTTCACAGCTGCAAATAGAAATTGAAAGAAGTGGAAATTCTGGCATTTGAAACATATTCTTCCCTTCTCCGAACACCTTTAAAGCTACAGAGAGCAGGGGCTTTGATATTTTTAAACCTTAAATAAGGAAACGGATTCTGCTAGAATTGTAAGCAGCTGCCTAATCAGTCACAGAATTAGCAAATCGGATGGGAAGCAAGTTCCTCAGACCTCTCTTTTCATACCCGCTCTTTTTCATCTCCAGACGCATGATTTTTTGAAGACCATCTCATTTATTTTTAGCTTGCTCTATAAAATTAATGGAAGCAATACATCTTCTCTCCTTGAAACAAGATGGCAAAGGGACACCATTTCCCTTCAAAATTAAAGGCCTATGTGCCAAACCGTCAGGGTATGTCATTCGAGCACGTTCACTCCAGGAGTGCGTGAAAATTTGCGACTTCCTTTTTGTTTTGTTTTGTTCTTCTGGATTTGGTCCTCTTTTGTTGTTCCTCTCCTCCCTGCTGTTGGTTTCGGAGGTTTGTTTCAGTCTTAAAGATGTTCCACAAGTGATCTTTTTTTACAGGCAAACTTCTGTGCCGGGAAGCAAAAATAAAGAATTGCGGGTTTCCATTTGCACAAGGGAGAAGCAAAACCCAAACCAGGGACCTTTGGGGTGGAAGTGGCAGAGATGTTGCGCCTGGAAAAAGAATTGGCTTTTTCATTTGCACCTGGAAAAAGTGCCATTTGCTGAAAAGTCATTGGGGCGGATTTATGATCGCTTAAATAGAAACAGTCGAAACATTGGAAAAAGCAGGGACTTTTGGGGTGGAAATGGCTGAGATGCTGCTGGTGAACAGAACAGCGGGAATAAATATCCTTCCCTACTCCCATGAGCAGAAACAGTCTGCCAAGGGGAACACCCAAGGCCACAATCAACTGGATTTTCTTTCACCAATACCACCAGATCTGCTAGGGAGGGTGGAAGCGACAGCATTAACATAGCTATTTACAAAAAAAAGAGAGAGGAAAAAAAACTCCCTCTTCCCTTGAAATTAAATAAGGAGTCCAATAGCACTTTGAATTTGGGTGACACTTTACATCTTCAAAGCCCTCGCACTTCAAAGCTTTTTAATGAGCGCTATAAATGTATGCATGAGCCACAAAGGCGGCTTTTTCATTTGCACCTGGAAAAAGTGCCATTTGCCGAGAAGTCATCGTGGCAGATTTATTATTGCTTAAATAGAAATGGTTGAAACACTGGGAAAAGCAACCCAGGGCTCCAATTATCTTTACAAGCCAGGCCCTTTCCCAAATCTTACGAGTCAACCTGTTTTCCTACGGACCATCTGTGGAGAGATCTCAGGATCGTTGCGAATTCTGTTAAGATGTAGTGGCTGAGTCAGGATTCCCTCCCCTTCAAGTAGCTCATCAGATTCAGTCCGAATCTACTGGACTTCCACTCTGATTGGGCCTACTTTGTTGTACAGCTAGGTCATCTGTAGAAAGGGGGCACAAAGGTGGTTCGGTTTGTGGTTCGGGAGCAAACCATGAGACCCATGAACCCAGTCAACTTGCATATGAACTATGCTGGGTTCGTGCCCAAAACAGCTGAGCCATAGGGGATCAATTGTTTGGGGGTCTAAACCAGGAGTGTCAAACATGCAGCCCAGGGGCTAAATCAGGCCCCCAGAGGGCTCCTATCAGGCCCCTGAGTGACTGTCATCTGCTTCCTTCTTCCTCACTCTTGCTTCCTTCTGCATCACAGCTTGCTTTGCAAGGCTTGCTCAATTGCACAGGAGCTACAGAGCAAAACCTCTGTTTTCTCCATTGGCTGAGCCTCCTTGCTTGGGAAGGAAGGGGGGGAAGGCAGAGCTTGTTCTTCCAGGCTCTCTCAATCACACAGCAGAGCTATTGAGCTACTGAGCCAAGCCTCTCTTCCTTCTATTGGTTGAGGTTCCTCCCCTTCCTGGGGAAGGAAGAAAAGAGCCAGAGCTTCCTTCGCCCAGTTCCCTGGATCCCACGGGAGAAATATAAAGAAAGTACCTTTCAGACCAACAAGTGCTAATGTTTTAAGCATTTTAAGTTTTTTTTTTTAAAAAATATTTAATTATGTTTGTCTGTGTCCTTTATAAAGTTTGTATCTCTGCTCCCTAATCTTAAATAGGTACACACATGGCCTGGCCCGACATAAGAACATAAGAGAAGCCATGTTGAATCAGGCCAATGCCCCATCCAGTCCAACACTCTGCGTCACATAAGAATATAAGAGAAGCCCTGTTGGATCAGGCCAGTGGCCCATCCAGTCCAACACTTTGTGTCACAGAAGAACATAAGAGAAGCCATGTTGGATCAGGCCAATGCCCCATCCAGTCCAACACCCTGTGTCACATAAGAACATAAGAGAAGCCATGCTGGATCAGGCCAATGGCCCATCCAGTCCAACACTCTGTGTCACAGAAGAACATAAGAGAAGCCATGTTGGATCAGGCCAGTGGCCCATCCAGTCCAACACCCTGTGTCACATAAGAACATAAGAGAAGCCCTGTTGGATCAGGCCAGTGGCCCATCCAGTCCAACACCCTGTGTCACATAAGAACATAAGAGAAGCCCTGTTGGATCAGGCCAGTGGCCCATCCAGTCCAACACCCTGTGTCACATAAGAACATAAGAGAAGCCCTGTTGGATCAGGCCAATGGCCCATCCAGTCCAACACCCTGTGTCACATAAGAACATAAGAGAAGCCATGTTGGATCAGGCCAGTGGCCCATCCAGTCCAACACCCTGTGTCACATAAGAACATAAGAGAAGCCCTGTTGGATCAGGCCAGTGGCCCATCCAGTCCAACACTCTGTGTCACATAAGAACATAAGAGAAGCCCTGTTGGATCAGGCCAGTGGCCCATCCAGTCCAACACTCTGAGTCACATAAGAACATAAGAGGAGCCATGTTGGATCAGGCCAATGGCCCATCCAGTCCAACACTCTGTGTCACAGAAGAACATAAGAGAAGCCATGTTGGATCAGGCCAGTGGCCCATCCAGTCCAACACTCTGAGTCACATAAGAACATAAGAGAAGCCATGTTGGATCAGGCCAGTGGCCCATCCAGTCCAACACTCTGAGTCACATAAGAACATAAGAGAAGCCATGTTGGATCAGGCCAGTGGCCCATCCAGTCCAACACTCTGAGTCACATAAGAACATAAGAGAAGCCATGTTGGATCAGGCCAGTGGCCCATCCAGTCCAACACTCTGAGTCACATAAGAACATAAGAGAAGCCATGTTGGATCAGGCCAGTGGCCCATCCAGTCCAACACTCTGTGTCACATAAGAACATAAGAGAAGCCATGTTGGATCAGGCCAGTGGCCCATCCAGTCCAACACTCTGAGTCACATAAGAACATAAGAGAAGCCATGTTGGATCAGGCCAGTGGCCCATCCAGTCCAACACTCTGAGTCACATAAGAACATAAGAGAAGCCATGTTGGATCAGGCCAGTGGCCCATCCAGTCCAACACTCTGTGTCACATAAGAACATAAGAGAAGCCCTGTTGGATCAGGCCAATGGCCCATCCAGTCCAACACTCTGAGTCACATAAGAACATAAGAGAAGCCCTGTTGGATCAGGCCAGTGGCCCATCCAGTCCAACACTCTGAGTCACATAAGAACATAAGAGAAGCCATGTTGGATCAGGCCAATGGCCCATCGGGCACCCTAGGCAAGAATGACTTCTGGTCCCCCCTTCCCTGCACAGATAACGTCACTGAGTCACACGTGGGGTGCCCAATTTGGCGCACCCAGAAGGCTGGCACCCTAGGCAGTTGCCTAGTTTGCCTAGTGGCAGGGTTGGCCCTGTCCCCACGGCTCAGCTGTTTAGATCAGAAATAGCTCCACTGTGTGGTGAGGCTCAGCTGTTTAAAGGAGATTTTTGGGGGGCAGCCAGTTTGGTGTGGTGGTTAAGTGCGCGGACTCTTGTTTGGGAAAACCGGGTTCAATTCCCCACTCCACCACTTGCAGCTGCTGGAATGGCCTTGGGTCAGCCATAGCTCTGGCAGAGGTTGTCTTGAAAGGGTGGCTGAAAGAGCCAGTTTGGTGTAGTGGTTAAGTGTGTGGACTCTTATCTGGGAGAACCGGGTTTGATTCCCCCCTCCTCCACTTTCAGCTGCTGGAATGGCGTTGGGTCAGCCATAGCTCTGGCAGAGGTTGTCCTTGAAAGGGTGGCTGAAAGAGCCAGTTTGGTGTAGTGGTTAAGTGTGCGGACTCTTATCTGGGAGAACCGGGTTTGATTCCCCCCTCCTCCACTTTCAGCTGCTGGAATGGCCTTGGGTCAGCCATAGTTCTGGCAGAGGTTGTCCTTGAAAGGGTGGCTGAAAGAGCCAGTTTGGTGTAGTGGTTAAGTGTGCGGACTCTTATCTGGAAGAACTGGGTTTGATTCCCCACTCCTCCACTTGCACCTGCTGGGATGGCCTTGGGTCAGCCATAGCTCTGGCAGAGGTTGTCCTTGAAAGGGTGGCTGAAAGAGCCAGTTTGGTGTAGTGGTGAAGTGTTTGGACTCTCATCTGGAAGAACCGGGTTTGATTCCCCCCTCCTTCACTTGCAGCTGCTGGAATGGCCTTGGGTCAGCCATAGCTCTTGTAGGAGTTATCCTTGAAAGGGCAGCTGCTGTGAGAACCCTGGCCCTCGTCATGGCCAAATGGACATCTCTGGGGCCGGGTATCGCCAGAAGTTGTTGGGTTGCTGATCGTAAAGACCTACGGGGCTCATACAGACCTACTTGCACCTGCAGAAATGAAGCAGATCCTGCAGGGCCCAGATCTCCAGGGGGAGCTCATTCCAAACAGGGGCCTGGGCTGAAAAGGCCCTGGCTCTCATGAAGGCCAGATGGAGGTCTCTGGGGCCGGGTATCGCCAGAAGTTGTTGGGTTGCTAATCGTAAAGCCCTACGGGGCTCATACAGGGAGAGGTGGTCTTTAGATACAATAGAAGTCCAAACAGAACTGTACAAAGCCTTCTCCCCTAGGGTTGCCAACTCTAATTCAGAGATTCCTGGAGATTTGAGTGTGGAACTTAGAAGGGGCAGGGTTCAGGAAAAGGACACGCCTTAATGGGGTACAATACTAGAGAGTTCACCTTTCCAAAGCAGCCGTTCTCTCCATGGGGAATTGATCTTTGTTGCCTGGAAATCAGCTATAATTCCAGGGGATCTCCAGGCCCCTCCTGGAGGTTGGCAATCTTACAGCCTCATTGGATTTTAGTCTCTGCTCGTAACAAGCAAACATGCCCCTCCCCATTTCTTCTCTCCATAAGCCTTTAGACAAGTTTTAAAGTGTCATTCGGATGGCAGCTCATGTGGATCTCTCCTCTGAAACGGCTGTGAGAAATATTTAGCGCCGTTTGTTCCCTGCCATAATTTTCTCCCGCAACATATGCTATCTTGAACGGCGGCTCTCCTCGCTGAAGAACAGCTGAGAATAGGCATGTCTTCCGTTTCCATTGGGTGCCAGAAGCTGTCTCCCCCTCACGCACACACCTTCCTCTGGTTGTGTAATTTACAAATGATAAAGCAATTTCTCGGAGTCCAAAAGACACAATTCCAAAAAAGAATCGGGCCGAAAATAGCTTAATATTTCGCTCCCTCGTTAAATCCCAGCTCAGTTTTGCCTCCGCTGTAAATGCACATCGGCTCTGATTAATAAGCCTTTTGATCTACAGACTGAAATCTGATTTTTTTTTTCTTCCAAAGGCTAACTAAGGCGCTTCATAAACTGAAATGCCTGAAATCAATCATCTTCCTTCACGCGGGCCATCCGGCCCACTTTTTCAATGTCTCCTTTAAAACTTTGGCTCCTTTTCTTTATCACGGTTGATAGCCGTAGAGGGGGATGCCTGCAGCGCTCTTCTAAAGACAGTGAAGCAAGTAGAAGATATTGGATTTATATCCCGCCCTCCACTCCAAAGTGTCTCAGAGCGGCTCACAATCTCCTTTCCCTTCCTCCCCCACAACAGACACCCTGTGAGGTAGATGAAGATATTGGATTTATATCCCGCCCTCCACTCCGAAGAGTCTCAGAGCGGCTCACAATCTCCTTTCCCTTCCTCCCCCACAACAGACACCCTGTGAGGTAGATGAAGATATTGGATTTATATCCCACCCTGCACTCCGAAGAGTCTCAGAGCGGCTCACAATCTCCTTTCCCTTCCTCCCCCACAACAGACACCCTGTGAGGTGGGTGGGGCTGAGAGGGCTCTCACAGCAGCTGCCCTTTCAAGGACAACCTCTGCCAGAGCTATGGCTGACCCAAGGCCATGCCAGCAGGTGCAAGTGGAGGAGTGGGGAATCAAACCCCGTTATCCCAGATAAGAGGCCGCACACTTAACCACTACACCAAACTGGCTCTCCTTGACCATCGCTGTCCCCTGTGGCGGGGAGTTCCACACATTAGTCATTCTTCGAAGAATAATTCCTTTTCGATGCCCTGAATCTATTGCATGGGTAGCCAAACTGTGACTTGGGAGCCACATGTGGCTCTTTCCAGGGCTTTTTTTTTTTGAGCAGGAACGCACAGGAACGCAGTTCCGGCTGGCTTGATGTCAGGAGGTGGCCTAATATGCAAATGAATTCCTGCTGGGCTTTTTCTACAAAAAAGCCCTGTGTGAAACTGTGGTGATGTCAGGGGGTGTGGCCTACTATGCAAATGAGTTCCTGCTGGGCTTTTTCCACACAAAAAGCCCTGTGTGAAACAATGATGATGTCAGGGAGTGTGGCCTAGTAGGCAAATGAGTTCCTGCTGGGCTCTTTCACACATATTGTGTGGCTCTCAAAACCCCCACCGCCCCATTGGCTGGCTGAGAGAAGGCATTTCTCTCTTTATATCACTTCTGCAAGCCAGCTGACAGCTTGGAGAATACATCCACCATCTATTTCCTTCCTTCCTTCCTTCCTTCCTTCCTTCCTTCCTTCCTTCCTTCCTTCCTTCCTTCCTTCCTTCCTTCCTTCCTTCCTTCCTTCCTTCCTTCCTTCCATCTTGTGGCTCTCAAACATCTGACATTCATGTCTTCTTGCTTTCAAACATCTGACATTTATTCTATGTGGCTCTTACGTTAAGCAACTTTGGCCACCCCCGATCTTTTCCCTACCAGTTCATTGGGTGCCCGTGACATCCAGTATGACAGGAGATGTCCCCTCTATGCACGTTCTCCAACACAAGCAGAATTTTATAAAACTGTCTCCCACCCCTTCACCTTATTAGACTGGCCGGGCAGAAAAACAAATCAGCATATAACATAATGTTGACATTTTTTGAAACAAACTAGGAACACCAAGCTAAGTGTTAAGAGTCAACAGCTGTATGGATGGGGCATTGTAAAGAAATCTCAGTTAACTTTCCCACAATTAGAAAAGAGTCTCTTACACACTTATCTCCTATTTTGACATATTTATTGCTTCAACCATTGTTCCTCTCTAATTGGATCCAGACAGCTGTCGATCCTGTACACTTGGCTTGTTGTTCCTGGTTGTTTTCAAAATATTTACATCATGTTATGTGCTGATTTGCTTTTCCACCCCGTCTATAAATTTGAATGGCTTTCTTCTGTTTCATTGTAGCTGAAGAAATGTGAGCGCACACGAAACTTCTTACCTCGAATAAAAAATTGTTGATCTTAAAGGTGACACTGAACTAACTTTATTCCAAACAAATGGTGACCATCTAAACTAAGCTTGTTATCCCTGTTTGGCCCTTGATTTTGTTAAACATCTTCATTATGTTTGATGCCAATTTACTGCTCAACCTTTACCTATGTGTATGGACACGAAAGCTCACGTCCTGAATAAAACTTTTGTTGGGCTGAAAGCTGCTACTAGACTCGAACTTTGTTCTATTGTTGTCAATAATCCTTTTTAATAATAATTAACAAAAAGTATATAATGTCTTCAGGGTTAAATCCTCTATCGCATATATCATGTGAAGTTAATAACATCATAAAACTGACTAGGGATAAATGAACTAGCCGTACGCTGCCGATTGAAAGAATATTCAAGAAAAGGAAGTGTATATAATAGGTTTTGGGGGAGCTAGAGTTTTCTGTAGAAGCAAATAATCTGCGATCTTATCCATCACATAGATTTTCCAAATTTTTGCACACCATGACTTAATTTCGGGAGGACTTCGACGTTTCCAATATTAAAGCCATCGCCATTTTTGCAGCTACCCAAAGTGTCGAAATCAGACGTTTACTTCGGCTCAGAATAGGAAAATCTAACCATAAATCAAATGCGGGTCGTAGAGGGACATTGTAACCTGTAATTCCATTTTAATGCTGCTTTTGTTGACACTGTTACTGTTTTCTTTTAACTTTAAATAAAAGTTATTGTAATTTTTTTTTTAAAAAACACCTTTTAGAATGGTGTGTGCTTTGTCATCTTTTTTGAAGTATACAAGCCATTGCTTCCTCCCCTATAACGTTTACATCCGAAGATTCACCCGAGAGAATACAGGTTTCCATATCCCTTCCTCCTCATTTCGGGGCTGTTTACACCTGCTTCCTTGGAGATACTCTGCATTAAGGCTGGTCTCTGTAAGAGGTCATCTCGTGTCGCCTTCTGGTTTGCTAGTTGTACAAGAGTCGGGTGGTCCGCTGGGGTTTTAAGAGAGGGCAGGCGAGAGGGGTCAATCAAGACGGTGGCGATCAATACTTCCTACTTTGAAAACAGAGGAAAGTTTAAATGGGGGGGGGGGTGGTGGTAGGAGAGAGGGAGAGGGACCCTGTTTTTCAAAAAGCTGCCTCTCAAACTGAGCGTTGAAAGACCTACAGCGACATCTACTGGCGGAAATTATCCAAGTCTTGATAGTTTTCATTGTTACCGTCTTCCTGCAATCCAGCTGCGTAAGAATTTCAGGAAGCAGATTTCTCTGCAGACTGACGTTAAGATTGATGAAATAGGCGTTATGTACGGGGGGGGGGGAATGCAAATTGGGCACAATTCCCCGCCCCCATCAACAATGAAGCTGTTCATCTTTCGACAAAGGGGTCTTCCCTCACCTCACCTCCACCTCACTTTATATTTTTGTTTATTTATGAACCTATGAAGCTGCCTTCTACTGAATCAGACCTTCGGTCCATCAAAGTCAGTATTGTCTACTCAGACTGGCAGCGGCTCTCCAGGGTCTCAAGCTGAGATTTTTCACGCCTATTTTCCTGGACCCTTTTTAGTTGGCGATGCCGGGGATTGAACCTGGGACCTCCTGCTTACCAAGCAGATGCTCTACCACGGAGCCACCGTCCCTTCCCTTTATTTACTTTCAATTTATTTACTTTCGATTTATATCCTGCCCATTCCAACGGACTCAGGGTGGCTAACAATCTTAATAGAACTAACATCTCAATTTCAGGTATAAAACAACAGGACAGTCAGTTGTAACTTAAATCAATTTAAAACAAAGTATTGGTGCTATACAGAGTATACAATTTATCTGTTGGTGGTTCTTCTGGCGGAATTGCCCAACAGCAAAAAGTGGCAGTCTTCTCCCCTAGTTGCTATAGGACTGTTTAAAAAGTTCAGTTTTACAAGCTCTGCAGAATTACATAAGAACATAAGAGAAGCCATGTTAGATCAGGCCAATGGCCCATCCAGTCCAACATTCTGTGTCACACAGCGGCCAAATATATATATATATATATATATATATATATATATATACACACACACACACACACATACACACTGGCTAATAGCCACTGATGGACCTCTGCTCCATATTTTTATCTAATTGGGAGAGATCCCGCAGGGCTCTTATGACCTCAGGGAGTGCATTCCATAGCACGGGTGCTGCCACTGAAAAGGCCCTGGCCCGTGTAGAGCCCAGTCTGACTTCCCTTAGTCTGGGCATGGACAATAGATTTTGAGTTTCCAAATGCAGTGCTGTCTGGGGAACATGGGGCAAGGCGGTCCCTTAGATAGACAGGTCCTCGGGCTTTAAAGGTCAATACCAGCGCTTTGAAACGGACTTGGAACACAATAGGCAGCCAGTGCAGCTCTTTCAGCACTGGTTGAATGTGCTCCCATCTCGGGAGTCCCATTAACAACCGTGCTGCAGCATTCTGCACTAGCTGCAGTCTCCGAGTCAGAGTCGAGGGCATTAGAGGGCATTACAGTAGTCTATTCTCGAGGTGACCGTAGCATGGATCACTATTGCTAAGTCACAGTGCTCCAGAAAAGGGACCAAGTGTCGTACTCACCACAGATGGAAAAAGGCAGACTTGACAGTAGTTGCTACCTGGGCCTCCATAGACAAGGAGAACTCCAGGAGCGCTCCCAGGCTCCTGACCTTCGGGGCCGGAATTAGTGGCACCCCGTCAAAAGCCTTCAAGGGGATCTCCTTTCTCAGGCCACCGCGGCTCAGAAAGAGAACCTCCGTCTTCGTCGGAGATCACTGTTGGTCTGTTCTCCCGCTGAAACCTGCTGCCCTATGGGCAACCCATCTCCAGGTGGCAACAGCTCCCCCCCCCAAAAAAAAAGTGCCTCAGAGTCACCTACAAACCAATCACATTCCCCTGACTCCTGTGTGGGCATGCAAGTGATAGCAACAGGTGACAGACCATTGCCTGGTGCCCTGATCTCCCGCTTGAACTGTGTATCCAATGGGGCACCTGTTACCAAGTTTCAGCGGCAGCGATCTCTGGCATCTCAATGGAGATTGGCATCCCTATGGTGATGCTGTTGAGAGACGTCGCTATAGCACTATAGCAATCTTAGCCCGATGTTCCAAAAAAAAAAAAAAAAAACCCCGGAGATCGCGCGCCGGCGGGCAAAAAAGGGCGCGAAAACTGCTCCCGGATTAGATACTGGACATTTCACACAGCACTCCATACCGATTTCAACCCGGAAGGAGGGGTTGAAAAATGGAAGAAGCTGCTCTATGTTAGTAACGACTCAGACATGCCTCACTACCGGGACAGCTGCGGGACTGTGTGAAAAGGTGACAGTACTCCGGTAGCAGCCAGTTACTGAGTCGGGTCTGTCTGAAATGCCAGTAGAAGCCCATTCCATACCGGAATACATAGGCTGTGTGAAAAAGCTCAGAGTGTTGGACTGGATGGGCCATTGGCCTGATCCAACATGGCTTCTCTTATGTTTTTCTGTGACACAGAGTGTTGGACTGGATGGGCCATTGGCTTGACCCAGCATGGTTTCTCTTATGTTCTTCTGTGACACAGAGTGTTGGACTGGATGGGCCATTGGCTTGACCCAGCATGGTTTCTCTTATGTTCTTCTGTGACACGGAGTGTTGGACTGGATGGGCCACTGGCCTGACCCAACATGGCTTCTCTTACGTTCTGTATTGTGGAACATTGGAAACGACAATGGACATGTGTCCCAAGATACATTTGGGCCTTAGAATGATATCAGTCAGGCTTCCACCATTCCCAGCTAGCTAATGGTTTCCCCTTCCTCCCCATTTACAGGTAAGTTTGCTTGAGGGGGCAAAATCAGGCCAGGAAGGAGGGTTGGTTAGCAAAAAGCCAACCATGAGCTTTTTTGTGTTTTGAGTGAGTGAATCAGCATGCCCAGTCTCATGTGTGTGTGTGTGTGTGTGTTTGTGTGTGTGTGTGTGTGATCACTTGAAGTGTGTGCAGGTGTTGTCTCCTTGAATGGGATGCCCCTCGTTGTCTTAACTTGAGACCTGCCCTCTGACCCCCTCCTCTCTTTCACTTTGTCCTCTCACTCACTCAAATGGCCTTCCATGGAGACACACACCTCTGCAGGTGTCTTCTGTAAAGACAATGCCCTCATACTCCCACAGATGATGACATTGATGATGATATTGGATTCATATCCCACCCTCCACTCTGAATCTCAGAGTCTTAGAGCGGCTCACAATCTCCTATACCTTCCTCCCCCACAACAGACACCCTGTGAGGTGGGTGGGGCTGAGAGGGCTCTCACAGCAGCTGCCCTTTCAAGGACAACCTCTGCCAGAGCTATGGCTGACCCAAGGCCACTCCAGCAGGTGCAAGTGGAGGAGTGGGGGAATCAAACCCGGTTCTCCCAGATAAGAGTCCGCTCACTTAACCACCACATCAAATGTGATGCCAGACCAGCTGGCCATTTGTGAAAGTGAAAGCCCTCTTTAGATTAGGTTTTTCTCTCTTCTTTCAACTGCAACCTGAATGTGAACTGGATGTACTTAAAGAAACGTATGTTTACTTTTTATTCTCCCCCCCCCCCCCCCCGGCCAAACATACTTCTTGGGAGATTTATTGACTGCATTCAGCATCATGCTTCTCTAACTGAGCAAAACTCTGCTATATTAACCAAATATCCCAACAGCTATGAGTATCATTGAGGTATGACGTATTTATTTAAAGGAAGGCAATGGCAAAACCATCTCTGCTTCAAGGAGGAGGAGGAGGCAGAAGAGAAGGCAAAGACAGAGGAGGATTTATACCCTACCTGCACTCAGAGCAACTTACAATCTCCTTTCCCTTCCCCTCCCCACAAAAGACACCCTGTGAGGCAGGCGAGGCTGAGAGGGCTCTGAGAGAGCAGCTCTTTCGAGAACAGCGACTGACCCAAGGTCACCCCAGCTGGCTGCATGCGGAGGCAAAGCAGGGAATCAAACCCGGCTCTTCAGATCAGAGTCCACCGCTCTTAGCCACCACAGCACAGCTGCAGTTTTCCCATAAGGCAGCTTTCCACACCATCCTCCACGCCACCATTTTATCCTCTTGACGACAACAACAACCCCGTGAGGTAGGCTAGTCTGAAAGAGAGCGGCAGGCGCAACATAGCACTGCAGACTTCTGTAGCAGAATAGTTATTTGAATCCGGGTCTCCTGTTTTGCTGTTCTAACCACTACACCACAACAGTGTCTTGTGAGGGAGCAGAGCTCAGCAGCACAGCATCTGCTTGGCACACAGAAGGTTCCAGGTTCAATCCCTGGCGTCTCTAGTTAAGAGAAATATGAAGTTAGTTATGCAATATCTCCATCTGAGACCCCGGAGAGCCACTGACAGTCTGAGTAGACAGTGCTGATCTTGATCTAGAGAGCCAGTTTGGTGTAGTGGTTAAGTGCGCAGACTCTTATCTGGGAGAACTGGGTTTGATTCCCCACTCCTCCACTTGCAGCTGCTGGAATGGCCTTGGGTCAGCCAGAGCTCTCTTATCTGGAAGAACCGGGTTCGATTCCCCACTCCTCCACTTGCAGCTGCTGGAATGGCCTTGGGTCAGCTATAGCTTTGGCAGAGGTTGTCCTTGAAAGGGTGGTTGGAAGAGCCAGTTGGGTGTGGTGGTTAAGTGTGCGGACTCTTATCTGGGAGAACCGGGTTTGATTCCCCGCTTCTCCACTTGCACCTGCTGGAATGGCCTTGGGTCAGCTATAGCTTTGGCAGAGGTTGTCCTTGAAAGGGTGGTTGGAAGAGCCAGTTGGGTGAGGTGGTTAAGTGTGCAGACTCTTATCTGGGAGAACCGGGTTTGATTCCCCGCTTCTCCACTTGCACCTGCTGGAATGGCCTTGGGTCAGCTATAGCTCTGGCAGAGGTTGTCCTTGAAAGGGTGGTTGGAAGAGCCAGTTGGGTGTGGTGGTTAAGTGTGCGGACTCTTATCTGGGAGAACCGGGTTTGATTCCCCGCTTCTCCACTTGCACCTGCTGGAATGGCCTTGGGTCAGCTATAGCTTTGGCAGAGGTTGTCCTTGAAAGGGTGGTTGGAAGAGCCAGTTGGGTGTGGTGGTTAAGTGTGCGGACTCTTATCTGGGAGAACCGGGTTTGATTCCCCACTCCTCCACTTGCACCTGCTGGAATGGCCTTGGGTCAGCTATAGCTTTGGCAGAGGTTGTCCTTGAAAGGGTGGTTGGAAGAGCCAGTTGGGTGTGGTGGTTAAGTGTGCGGACTCTTATCTGGGAGAACCGGGTTTGATTCCCCACTCCTCCACTTGCACCTGCTGGAATGGCCTTGGGTCAGCCATAGCTCTGGCAGAGGTTGTCCTTGAAAGGGCAGCTGCCGTGTGAGTCCTCTCAGCCCAACCCACCTCACAGAGTGTCTGTTATTGGGGAGGAAGATAAAGGAGATTGTGAGCCATTCTGAGACTCTGATATTCGGAGTGGAGGGTGGGATATAAATCCAATATCATCATTGTCATTGTCTTCTTTTTTTTGTGTGTAGTGGTTAAATTTGGTATAGTGGTTAAGCGTGCGGACTCTTATATGGGAGAACCGGGTTTGATTCCCCACTCCTCCACTTACAGCTGCTGCAATGGCCTTGGGTCAACCATAACTCTGGCAGAGGTGGTCCTTGAAAGGGCAGCTGCTCTGAGAGCCCTCTCAGCCCCACCCACCTCACAGGGTGTCTGTTGTGGGGGAGGAAGGGAAAGGAGATTGTGAGCCGCTCTGAGACTCTGAAATTCGGAGTGGAGGGTGGGATATAAATCCAATATTATCATCATCTTCTCCTTCTCCTCCTCCTCCTCCTCCTCCTCCATCTTCATGGGCCAAGGGTCTGGTTCAGTATATGGCAGCTTTATGCATAAGAACATAAGAGAAGCCATGTTAGATCAGGCCAGTGGCCCATCCAGTCCAACACTCTGTGTCACAGAAGAACATAAGAGAAGCCATGTTGGATCAGGCCAATGGCCCATCCAGTCCAACACTGTGTCACAGGGTGGCAATATATATATATATATACACACACACACACACACACACTGTGGCTAATAGCCACTGATGGACCTCTGCTGCATATTTTTATCTAAACCCCTCTTGAAGGTGGCTATGCTTGTGGTTGCCACCACCTCCTGTGGCAGTGAATTCCACACGTTAATCACCCTTTGGATGAAGAAGTACTTCCTTTTATCCGTTTTACCCTGTCTGCTCAGCAATTTCATCAAATGCCCACGAGTTTTTGTATTGTGAGAAAGGGAGAAAAGTACTTCTTTCTCTACTTTCTCCATCCCATGCATAATTTTGTAAACCTCTGTCATGTCACCCCGCAGTCGACGTTTCTCCAAGCTAAAGAGTCCCAAGCGTTTTAACCTTTCTTCATAGGGAAAGTGTTCCAGCCCTTTAATCATTCTAGTTGCCCTTTTCTGGACTGTCTCCAATGCTATAATATCCTTTTTGAGGTGCGGCGACCAGAACTGCACACAGTACTCCAGATGAGACCGCACCATCGATTTATACAGGGGCATTATGATACTGGCTGATTTGTTTTCAGTTCCCTTCCTAATACTTCCCAGCATGGTGTTGGCCTTTTTTATTGCAAACGCACACTGTCTTGACATTTTCAGTGAGTTCTCTACCACGACCCCAAGATCTCTCTCTTGGTCAGTCTCTGCCAGTTCACACCCCATCAACTTGTATTTGTAGCTGGGATTCTTATGCATATCGGGATACAGGGATGGAAAGAAAAGAGGATGGCTGGAAAGAGAAATACAGGAGCTCGAGCAGAATCCAGGAGCAGGTAAGAAGTCAGGCTGGGGAGCTTCAAAAGGAACATATAATGCACTGTATGACAAATAATTTGGGCAGCAGATGTCTGATGGGAGGATTCAGATAGGGCAGATCAAGGCCAAAGAAGAGAAAGATCAAAGACTCTCAACCTGAGTCATGGTTGTCTCTCTCGCTACAGTTCCCTCCCCCTTCTTCTGGGACGACACCCACCAGGTGGGCGGACTGGAGGCTATGAGCCATCCTGTTCTTTAAAGATAATGTACACCCTCAGAAGTTCCATTTGTCACTCTGTGCAGGAAACTAATTTGGGACTGATGGAGAGAACCCACAAAGCATACATCAATCCCCCTGGGGAGAGACGGATTTGATTTCTGCCAGGCTCCAGGTGTTGATATATAGAAGGGAACAAAGCCAGGAATGGAGGGCAACAATCACAGGGAAGATTTATAAAGTCCCATGATGGTATGGGGGAAATTTATGTTTCAAACAGGAGAAGACAGTGAGGAGTGTGTGTGTGTGCGGGGGCAGGGGGTGAGGAGATGAGAATATCATAGTGATGTGCATTTTGATACATTTGGTCTAAATCAGGGGTGTCAAACAAGCGGTCCAGGGGGTGAATCAGGGCTCCTATCAGGCCCCCACGCAACTGGCTGTCATCTCCTTCCTTCTCTCCCTCTCTTGCTCCCTTCTGCATCACAGATTCCTTTGCCCAGCTTGCTCAATCGCACAGGAGCTACAGAGCAAAAACCTCTATTTTCTCCATTGGCTGAGACTCCTCCCCTGGGGAGGAGGGGGAGAGGCAGAGTTCTCTGAGTCAGGCTCAGTCAGGCTGAGTCAGAGAGGCAGGCTCTCTGAAATCACACAGCAGAGCTGCTGAGCCAAGTCTCTCTTCCTTCTATTGGCTGAGGCTCCTCCCCCTCCTGGTCCCCGGGGAAGGAATGAAAGAGCCAGAGCTTCCTTTGCCCAGTTCCCTGGATCCCATGCTAGAAATACAAAGAAAACACCTTGAAGACCAACAAGTGTTAAAGTTTTAAGCATGTTTTAGTTTTAAGTTTTCTTTAATTGTGTTTGTCTGTGTCTTTTATAAAGTTTCTATCTCTGCTACCTAATCTTAAATAGGAACACCCACAGCCCAGTCCAGCATGGTCCGGCCTAACAAGGTCTCATTTATTTATTTATGATTTATATCCCACCCTTCCCACGAAGGTGGCTCAGGGCGGCTCACAACAGATAGTCGAACATAAAATTAAACTAGCATTTAAATATATAAACATTTAAAACATTCAGAACATTTAAAACCTTAAAACATTAAACAGTACAACAGTATGTATAGCAGGAATCTGGTAAAGCTCCATTTAATTTCCCATATCAGTTAGGTGTAAGCTAGGTGTAAGCTAGCCGGAAGAGGGTTGTCTTACAGGCCCTGCGGAACTGAATAAGGTCCCGCAGGGCCCTCACCTCCTCCGGCAGCTGGTTCCACCATGTAGGGGCCATAACAGAGAAGGCCCTGTCCCTAGTAGATTTTAGGCGGGCTTCTTTTGGCCCAAGGATAGCGAGAAGATTTTGAGTTCCCGATCTCAGTACTCTCTGGGGAACATGTGGGGAGAGATGGTCCTTCAGGTAGGCAGGTCCCAGGCCATATAGGGCTTTAAAGGTGATGACCAGCACCTTGTACCGAACTTGGTATATTATTGGGAGCCAGTCCGATTTATGTCCGATCTGGCTCTCATAACAAACGGGTTTAACACCCCTGGTCTAAATCTCTCTCTGTGTGTGAAAAAATAATTTATCAGTATTTTCAAGGTGCAATCAGATCTCTGGATGGTATTGGGGTATTTTGGGATACCAGAAAATGGGTGGAAAAAAAATATCCAGGATATATTTGGGGATAACTGGAAATACAGGAGGCAGAATTTTAAACGGATTCGTTTGTCTGTGTTCTTTACGAAGTTTATACATCCAATACTTGGCATTACATTTTATAAAATCCATGGCCGGGCTCACAAAGTTTCATCCATGTCAGATCCATTCCTCCTAAAAATAAGATCGACACCCCTGCACTGCACATTTTTTCCTGGTGGGGGCGAACTCCCCCTTTTTTATATACCCGCCCCTCCCTTCTGAAGAAGAAGCAAGCAAATCTATTCACCAACAGGCTGTAACCCAAAGCCAGAAAGGCGTGATATTTTCCGTTTTGGCCACACGGTGGCAGCATAAACACAGAATCGGGAAACAACTGGGTGTGAGTCCGCTATCTATTTAGGGACCAACAAGATTTTCGAGGTAAAAGCTTTTGAGAATCAGAGCTCCCTTTGCGTGCTACCTTCGATTTTGACTCTCAAGAGCTTCTGCCTTGAAAATCTTGATGGTCTTAATTAACCCACAGCTTCCCTCTTGAAACGCTCATCAGCACTGGGAATTGAATGTTGTAGCTAGAAGTGGACACTAGAGGGCAGCACAAAGAATAAGGACGGCCAGGAAAGGCGCTACTAAGGATAAATGGGACACTCGCCTTGATAAGAGACTGAATGAATCCAACGGGAGAAAGAGGGGCTCTTAGCTTAGTTGTAAACCTCTTGCTTGGCATGCAGAAGACCCCAGGTCCAGCCCTCGGCACCTTGACTTGGAAACAGCTTCTGGGAGACGCAGAGTCCCATTCCAATAGAGTTGCCAAATTCAATGCAAGAATTGAATTAGGGGTGGAGCCAGGAGACACTGGGAGTGGAGCCAAAAGCAAGGTTGGGGCAAGCACAACTGATCCAGAGGGAGTTCTGGCCATCGCATTTAAAGGGACCGCACACCTTTTAAATGCCTTCCCTCCATTGGAAATAAAGAAGGATAGGGGCACCTTCTTTGGGGGCTCATGGAATTGGACCCCCTAGCCCAATCTTTTTGAAACCTGGGGGGTGTTTTGAAGAGAGGCACTGAATGCTATGCTGCAAATTTGGTGCCTTTACCTTAACAAAAAGCACCCCCCCCCCGAGCCCCAGATACCCAGAAGCCTTAGTGCTTGTATCCAATTTGTATGAAGAGTCTTGTGGCCAGCGATGGAGTGGAAAGCTTTGCTATGCTTCTAGTAAAAGGAACTTGCTTACTCCCTTGTAATATATAGCACAAGTGGAAGAGATCGTAATACTGATGAAGTGGGAACACGAAATGCGTCTATAGCCAGTTTGGTGTAGTGGTTAAGTGTGCGGACTCTTATCTGGGAGAACTGGGTTTGATTCCCCACTCCTCCACTTGCACCTGCTGGCATGGCCTTGGGTTAGCCATAGCTCTGGCAGAGGTTGTGCTTGAAAGGGCGGCTGCTGTGAGAGCCCTCTCCAGCCCCACCCACCTCACAGGGTGTCTGTTGTGGGGGAGGAAGGGAAAGGAGATTGTGAGCCGCTCTGAGACTCTTCAGAGTGGAGGGCGGGATATAAATCCAATATCTTCATCTACCTCACAGAGTGTCTGTTGTGGGGGAGGAAGGGAAAGGAGATTGTGAGCCGCTCTGAGACTCTTCGGAGTGGAGGGCGGGATATAAATCCAATATCTTCATCTACCTCACAGGGTGTCTGTTGTGGGGGAGGAAGGGAAAGGAGATTGTGAGCCGCTCTGAGACTCTTTGGAGTGGAAGGCGGGATATAAATCCAATATTTTCATCTACCTCACAGGGCGTCTGTTGTGGGGGAGGAAGGGAAAGGAGATTGTGAGCCGCTCTGAGACTCTTCGGAGTGGAGGGCGGGATATAAATCCAATATCTTCATCTACCTCACAGGGTGTCTGTTGTGGGGGAGGAAGGGAAAGGAGATTGTGAGCCGCTCTGAGACTCTTCGGAGTGGAGGGCGGGATGTAAATCCAATATCATCATTAACTAGTTATGTGTATGCTGTATCAGTTAATCACTACGGGCTCTGTCGATAAGGATCTGAATGCATTTCATGGATGTCAATGTGAACTTTTGTGTCCAATGCATTGATTAAGTCTGAAGCAGTTTTATATTTAAAAAGCATATAAACATATTTAAATATAATTTAAAAAAATTATTAAAAATTCTGGTAGCTGATTTATATCACAGCCGTGGATTTTGTTTTGTTCTTTTATATATCCTCAGTGTGATTCCCCTGTTGTTTCTCCCCACCTGGGGATTGGTAACGCTACATTCAGGACTAGATGGGTTGAGAATAAAAAATAAAGGTGTTTCCCTGAATGGAGGAGAAGGGGAGGCAGCTCAATGATGCCCCCTCAGGGCTATTTTTTTGTAGCAGGAAGGAACCCTTTGCATATTAGGCCACACACCCCTGATGTAGCCAATCCTCCAAGAGCTTGCAGGGCTCTTCTTACAGGGCCTACTGTAAGCTCCAGGAGGATTGGCTACATCGGGGTGTGTGGCCTAATAGGCAAAGGAGTTCCTGCTACAAAACAAGCCCTGCCCCCCACCCACTTTTACCACCCATTGCTCATTAGCACTGGGACAGTATACAGGCACATAATGTACAGCCTCTGTCATCTGTCAATAGAGGTAATGACCAGTTGCTCATGGGCTGGATAATAAATAATATCAGGAAATCTTCCTTGAGGCCTGAAATCTTCTCTCCTCACTATGCTAGGCTTTCTCCATCTTGGCACCATGAGGGCAAGGCATGCTTTCTGCATCTCTATCCACGGCTTTTTTTGTAGCAGGAGCTCCTTTGCATATTAGGCCACACACCCCTGATGGAGCCAATCTCCGTGGAGCTTACAGCACGAAGAGCCCTGTAAGCTCTTGGAGGATTGGCTACATCAGGGGAGTGTGGCCTAATATGCAAAGGAGCTCCTGCTACAAAAAAAAAAAAAAAAGCAAGCCCTGTCTCTATCCATCGTAGTGAATTAGACTAGATTTGAACCTTATCTCTATCCTGTCTAGAAATGAATTCCTTACAAGGACTCATATGAATTTTACAAAGAGAAACAGGCTCCGTTTCTTGCTAGCACATACAAACCTGATGCGTTATGTGCCTTGAGCACTCTGCTAACCCAAATAATCCTTCAAAAACGTCCCTGGAGAAGCCCCCAAGGACATGACAGGCCAATGGTGCCGACACCCACAGCCAGTTTGGTGTAGTGGTTAAGTGTGCGGACTCTTATCTGGGAGAACCGGGTTTGATTCCCCACTCCTCCACTTGCACCTGCTGGCATGGCCTTGGGTCAGCCATAGCTCTGGCAGAGGTTGTCCTTGAAAGGGCAGCTGCTGTGAGAGCCCTCTCCAGCCCCACCCACCTCACAGGGTGTCTGTTGTGGGGGAGGAAGGGAAAGGAGATTGTGAGCCGCTCTGAGACTCTTCGGAGTGGAGGGCGGGATATAAATCCAATATCTTCTTCTTCTTCCCTCCTGAAAACTGACCACAGCTAGGGTTTCCAGCTTGAGCCTGGGAAACTCCTAGAGATTCAGGGACAGAGACTGGGGGAGGCATTGCACTTTATATCTACAGTATACCGGAGAGTCTGCTCTCTGAAGCTTTCATTTTCTCCAGAAGAACTGATGTCTGTAGTCTGGAGATCAGTTATCATTTTGGGAGAACTCCAGACCTTACTTGGACATTGGCAACCCAAACTGCAGTGCAGGAACACACAATTGGTAAACTGATACCAATCACCGCGGGTGATAAAGGGTTCAATCTGGGGCTTTTTTTTGTAGCAGGGACTTCATTGCATATTGGGCCACACGCCCCTGATGTAGCCAATCGTCCAAGAGCTTACAGGGCTCTTTGTACAGGACCTACTGTAAGCTCTTGGAGGATTGGCTACACCAAGGGGTGTGGCCTTATATGCAAAGGAGTTCCTACTACAAAAAAAGCCCTGGTTGAATCCATGCAGCTGCTGAAGGGTTGGCTGGAGTTTGCTGCTGCTCGCTACTGGCCCCTAGTGGCTCTCTAGGGAAGTGGTCCACTGGGAAATTTCATGTACATTAAATGGTGTTTCCTGCCCTGCCCAAATCCAATCAGTTAGCCTCATTGCAGATTAGAATTAGGGTCAGGTGAGTTCAATTCCCCATCAGTTAACCACCATGCTGCATTTGGCTCTCTTGAGACTCCAGAATCTGATCTCATAAGAACATAAGAGAAGCCATGTCAGATCAGGCTAATGGCCCTTCCAGTCCAACACACAGTGGCCAGAAAAACCAGGTGCATCAAGAAGGTCCATCAGTGGGACCAGGACACCAGAAGCCCTCTCACTGTGGCCCCCCCAAGCACCAAGAATACAGAGCATCACTGCCCCAGACAGAGACTTCCAACAATACGCTGCGGCTAATAGCCACTGATGGACCTCTGCTCCGTATGTTAATCCAATCCCCTCTTGAAGCTGGCTATGCTTGTAGCCACCGCCACCTCCTGTGGCAGTGAATTCCATGTGTCAATCACCCTTTGGGTGAAGAAGGACTTCCTTTTATCCTTTCTAATCCGACTGTTCAGCAATTTCGTTGAATGTCCACAAATTTTCGTATTGTGAGAAAGGGAGAAAAGTCCTTCTTTCTTTGCCTTCTCTATCCCATGCTTAATCTTGTAAACCTCTATCATGTCACCCAGGCCTCAGATTCAGCAGGAGCTCATAGGAGTGTAGCTCCTGAGCCTTTCTGAGGGTTCCCCCTCCTCGTCCCCACCTACCTTGTCCATTGAATAGGAGGTGCAGCTGCATAACAATCCCTGGATTAGAAAAGTGGGCAGCAAGCCAGCCACCAGGGGCTTTGCCACGCCCCCAGCATCCCTCATTAACCCCTCGAGAAGCCTGCACCACCCTTTCTCCACTTCTTATGTGATTTTGGGTGGTGAGTGGCTTGTTAGCCTTTTGACTGGAGGGGGGGCGGCCCAGGAGAGTCCCAGGTGAACGAGGCCTACTTCGGCTGGCTAGATCTCTAGCCAGCCCAAGCAGGCCTCACTCGCCCGGGGCTCTCCTTTCTTGCATCGGGTTGCTTTTGCCTGGAGGGGTGAATATGCTAATGAGTTACGTTAATGAGCTCCACCACCTATTTTTCTACAAAACGACCCCTGTGTAAACCTTTCTCGTGTCACCCCCTCTGTCGATGTTATCCAATCAGTGAGCCCCATTGCAGATTAGGATTGGGAGTCAAGTGGGTTCAGTTTCCAGTCTGTTGACCACCATGCTGCATCGGGCTCTCTTGAGACTCCAGGATGTGATTGCCTGTCACCTCTCTCCAGCATCCCACCTCTCTTCTGCGAGGACTGCTCATCTTCTGCGGGTTTGAGAAAGCCAAGCATCAGTAAAGACTCCCCGGCCGGTAGCCTTGAATGCCGACTATTTGCAAGGCTCATTTCATGCCACCTCTTGCTTGGGTACAAGGTGTGCTCTGCCCGGAGAAGAACACAAATTAAAAAAGATTGCTTTGGTTTCAGAACGTGTTACTTTCCCTGTAATTATAGAGAGGAGGTGACGGCTGTTCTGTCTCATTTGAAAGGGGAGTGGGAAACGAGTCGCGGCAGCCTCACCTTGCAGAAAGAAACAGAAGTCTCCGTGCAATTTGGCAGAGCACGCTGAGGTTACAGGGGGCAATCTCCCCCTCCACCCTTAAATATGTATGCAGCAATTAAAACTGAACCAGTCTCTCAGGAAAGAAGAGTTTATGCCTGGCTTGATTTTGGCAAACTGGTTCTAACGCTGACTTTGCTGTGGTCTTTCAACTTTCCCCGTTTGACTATTGTTTGAGATATTTGGGGGAAACTTGTTTTCTTTTGAAGGGTTCCCAGCTGCCTTGAACAGTGGTCAGGAGGAGTGGCTAAGAAACATATATACTTTTCATGGAAAGTTGGTTCACAAGACCATCAGAAGAGCCCTGCTGGATCAGATCAGTGTGGGTCCATCTAGTCCAGTGTCCTGTCTCACACAGTGCCCTACCAGTTCCTCTGGAAGGCCAACAACAGGGCATAGAGGCTGAGGCCATCATAAGAACATCAGAAGAGCCCTGTTGGATTAGACCAGTGGTCCATCTAGTCCAGCATCCCTTCTCATACAGTGGCCAACCAGTTCCTCTGGAGGGCCAACAACAGGGCACAGAGGCTGAGGCCTTCCTAAGAACAACAGAAGAGCCCTGCTGGATCAGATCAGTGCGGGTCCATCTAGTCCAGTGTCCTGTCTCACACAGTGCCCCACCAGTTCCTCTGGAAGGCCAACAACAGGGCATAGAGGCTGAGGCCTTCATAAGAACATCAGAAGAGCCCTGTTGGATCAGACCAGTGGTCCATCTAGTCCAGCATCCCTTCTCATACAGTGGCTAACCAGTTCCCCTGGAGGGTCAACAACAGGGCATAGAGGCTGAGGTCTTCATAAGAACATCAGAAGAGCCCTGCTGGATCAGCCCAGTGGTCCATCTAGTCCAGCATCCCTTCTCATACAGGGACTAACCAGTTTCCCTGGAGGGTCAACAACAGGGCATAGAGGCTGTGGCCTTCCTAAGAACATCAGAAGAGCCCTGCTGGATCAGATCAGTGAGGGTCCATCTAGTCCAGTGTCTTGTCTCACACAGTGCCCTACCAGTTCCTCTGGAGGGTCAACAACAGGGCAGAGAGGCTGAGGCCTTCATAAGAACATCAGAAGAGCCCTGCTGGATCAGCCCAGTGGTCCATCTAGTCCAGCATCCCTTCTCATACAGGGACTAACCAGTTCCCCTGGAGGGTCAACAACAGGGCAGAGAGGCTGAGGCCTTCATAAGAACATCAGAAGAGCCCTGCTGGATCAGCCCAGTGGTCCATCTAGTCCAGCATCCTTTCTCATACAGTGGCCAACCAGTTCCTCTGGAGGGCCAACAACAGGGCAGAGAGGCTGAGGCCTTCATAAGAACATCAGAAGAGCCCTGCTGGATCAGCCCAGTGGTCCATCTAGTCCAGCATCCTTTCTCATACAGTGGCCAACCAGTTCCTCTGGAGGGTCAACAACAGGGCAGAGAGGCTGTGGTCTTCATAAGAACATCAGAAGAGCCCTGCTGGATCAGATCAGTGAGGGTCCATCTAGTCCAGTGTCTTGTCTCACACAGTGCCCTACCAGTTCCTCTGGAGGGTCAACAACAGGGCAGAGAGGCTGAGGCCTTCATAAGAACATCAGAAGAGCCCTGCTGGATCAGCCCATTGGTCCATCTAGTCCAGCATCCCTTCTCATACAGGGACTAACCAGTTCCCCTGGAGGGTCAACAACAGGGCATAGAGGCTGAGGTCTTCATAAGAACATCAGAAGAGCCCTGCTGGATCAGCCCAGTGGTCCATCTAGTCCAGCATCCCTTCTCATACAGGGACTAACCAGTTCCCCTGGAGGGTCAACAACAGGGCATAGAGGCTGAGGTCTTCATAAGAACATCAGAAGAGCCCTGCTGGATCAGCCCAGTGGTCCATCTAGTCCAGCATCCTTTCTCATACAGTGGCCAACCAGTTCCTCTGGAGGGCCAACAACAGGGCAGAGAGGCTGAGGCCTTCATAAGAACATCAGAAGAGCCCTGCTGGATCAGCCCAGTGGTCCATCTAGTCCAGCATCCTTTCTCAAACAGTGGCCAACCAGTTCCTCTGGAGGGCCAACAACAGGGCACAGAGGCCGAGGCCTTCATAAGAACATCAGAAGAGCCCTGCTGGATCAGCCCAGTGGTCCATCTAGTCCAGCATCCCTTCTCATACAGGGACTAACCAGTTCCCCTGGAGGGTCAACAACAGGACATAGAGGCTGAGGTCTTCATAAGAACATCAGAAGAGCCCTGCTGGATCAGATCAGTGAGGGTCCATCTAGTCCAGTGTCCTGTCTCACACAGTGGCCAGCCAGTTCTGCTAGACAGTCAACAAAAGGGCACAGAGGCTGTGTCCTCTCCCTGACGTTCTCTCCTGGCTCTGGGATTCAGAGGCTTGGTGCCTCTGAATTCAGTGGTTCCCCTCAGTCACTATGGCTGGCAGCCACTTAGACCACTCCTCCGTGACTCTGTCTAATCTCCTCTGAAAGCTATTTCTTCCAGTGGCCATCACTGTGTCTTCTGTGGCATCTAATTCAACATTTTTATTGCTTTCTGTGTAAAGAAGAAGAAGACTGCAGATTTATACCCCACCCTTCTCTCTGAATCAGAGACTCAGAGTGGCTTACAATTTCCTATATCTTCCTCCCCCAAAACAGACACTTTGTGAGGTGGGTGGGGCTGAGGGGGCTCTCACAGCAACTGTCCTTTCAAGGACAACTCCTTCGAGAACTATGGCTAACCCAAGGCCATTCCAGTGGGCGCAAGTGGAGGAGTGGGGAATCAAACCCGGTTCTCCCAGATAAGAGTCTGCGCACTTAACCACTACACCAAAGCAGTATTTCCTTTTGCCCGTCCTGAATGTACTGCCCATCAGCTACATTGGATGCCAACCCTGACTACAGAAAGGATAAACGCAAGCCCAGTTCTCCCTGGGTTTGCTCAGAGAGAGCAATTGCATCTAGCTGACGTCTGCTGACCCAGACACTGTTGAAACGGTCAGTGGTGGAGCCAATAGGAACCAGCATAAGATGTGCCCATAAACTAGAGCAGCTGTCAAAAGTTCTAATGGAGCTGAGAATTGGAGTTGGAACTGCAGAACGCAGCGTTCCAGGCTGAGCCCGTCCAAGTGACTGAAACTTCCAGCTGCAAACTTCCCCTTCGTTCAGAGCTGTGAGCGGAAAAGCCGAGTCCCCAACTGGGCGTGGGCTTCATAATGCTAAAGCAAAAGCTGGAGAAGGAACTCATGGATCTCCTGATGGATCAATCGCTGGTGGACCTCCTGATGGCATCTGGGTTTCGGCCAGTGCTTTTTTTGTAGCGGGAACTCCTTTGCATATCAGGCCACACACTAGAGTTGCCAAGTCCCGTTCAAGAAATATCTGGGGACTTTATAGGTGGAGCCAGGAGACATTGGGGGCGGAGCCAGGAACAAGGGTGAGACAAGCATAATTGAACTCCACGGGAGTTCTGGCCATCACATTTCAAAGGACGGCACACCTTTTTAAATGTCTTCCTTCCATAGGAAATAATGAAGGATAGGGCTCATAGAATTGGACCCCCTAGTCCAATCGTTTTGAAACTTGGGAGCGGGGTACTTTGGGGAGGGGCACTAGATACTATACTGAAAATGTGGTGCCTCTACCTCAAAAAACATCTCCCCCAGAGCCCCCGAAACCTCCAGATCAATTCCCCATTATACCCTATGAGAATCGATCTCCACATAGGGAATGATGAAGTGCTCAGCAGATGTTTCCCTCCCCCCCCCAACCCCATTTCTGGTGACTCTGAAGCGAGGGATTGGCCTCTCTACTCACAAGTCGCTGCCAACTTCTTCAAAGTAACACAGATACACCATCCCAAGAGGAAGCCTTTCAATCGGAGACTGAAGCCTCCGGAGGTAGAAAGGCACATGGTCCTCTGGGGGCAGGGCTCCCCCCCCACCCCACCGGCCAGCTGAGTGGGGGTGGGAAGGAGCCTGGGAAAGCAGAAGAACCCCCGCTGGGACCTGGGGATTGGCAAGCCTACCACACACCCCTGATGTAGCCAATCCTCCTGGAGCTTACAGTAGCCCTGTACTAAGACCCCTGTAAGCTCCAGGAGGATTGGCTACATTAGAGGTATGGCCTAATATGCAAAGGAGGTCCTGCTACAAAAAAGCCCTGGTTTTGGCCACTGTGTGACAAAGGGCGTTGGACTGGATGGGCCATTGGCTAGGAGACATCTCTTATGTTCTTAGAGCCAGTTTGGTGTAGTGGCTAAGTGTGTGGACTCTTATCTGGGAGAACCGGGTTTGATTCCCCACTCCTCCACTTGCACCTGCTGGAATGGCCTTGGGTCAGCCAGAGCTCTGGCAGAGGTTGTCCTTGAAAGGGCAGCTGCTGTGAGAGCCCTCTCCAGCCCCACCCACCTCACAGGGTGTCTGTTGTGGGGGAGGAAGGTAAAGGAGATTGTGAGACGCTCTGAGACTCTTCGGAGTGGAGGGCGGGATATAAATCCAATATCTTCATCTACCTCACAGGGTGTCTGTTGTGGGGGAGGAAGGTAAAGGAGATTGTGAGCTGCTCTGAGACTCTTCAGAGTGGAGGGCGGGATATAAATCCAATATCTTCATCTACCTCACAGGGTGTCTGTTGTGGGGGAGGAAGGGAAAGGAGATTGTGAGCCGCTCTGAGACTCTTCGAAGTAGAGGGCGGGATATAAATCCAATAACTTCTTCTTCTTCCTCCACTTGTACCTGCTGGAATGGCCTTGGGTTAGCCATAGCTATTGCAGAGGTTTTCCTTGAAAGGGCAGCTGCTGTGAAAAGAAGAAGAAGAAGAAGATATTGGATTTATATCTTGCCCTCCACTCTGAATCTCAGAGCAGCTCATAATCTCCTTTATCTTCTTCCCCCACAACAGACAACATGTGAGGTGGGTGGGGCTGAGAGGACTCTCACAGCAGCTGCCCTTTCAAGGACAACCTCTGCCAGAGCTATGGCTTACCCAAGGTCATTCCAGCAGGTGCAAGTGGAGGAGTGGGGAATCAAACCCAATTCTCCCAGATAAGAGTCTACACACTTTACCATTACACCAAACTGGCTCTCTCAGCCCCACCCACCTCACAAGGTGTCTGTTGTGGGGGTGGGGAGAAGATGGGAGATTGTAAGCTGCTCTGAGTCTCTGATTCAGAGAGAAGAGCGGAGTATAAATCTGCAATTCTTATTTTTCTTATGAATCTGGGAGGGGAAAATGGGTGGTTGAACCTAAGAATGTTGGAAGAGCCCTGTTGGATCAGACCAA
Organism: Heteronotia binoei; assembly: GCF_032191835.1. Lineage (NCBI taxonomy): Eukaryota > Metazoa > Chordata > Lepidosauria > Squamata > Gekkonidae > Heteronotia > Heteronotia binoei. Next base: position 61,381,091 of record NC_083236.1, on the reverse strand, counting down.
GGGTCCACCTTCTAGTCCAACATCCTGTCTCACACACCGGCCACCTGCCCGCTGCCCCCCAGCCCCCCGCCCCCCGCCCACTGTCTGCAGTGCCACAATGCGGTGCCACGCTTTGTTGCCCCCTCTGGCACAATCAGAGGAATGCCTTGATGAGGCTCAGCCCTACCCACTTCACAAGGGCCGGGGCTTCTTCTAAGTTGTTTGAAGAGCGTGCTGGAAGAGGCTTCTCCCCCCCTCACTTCTGAAACTAGGAGTGAGGGAGAAGCGAAACTCCTCCAGCATGCTCTTCAAACAACTTAGAAGAAGCCCAGGCCCTTACGAAGTGGGTACAGCTGAATCTTGTCACTCCTCTGATCACGTGGGGGGGGGAGTGCAACACTGTGCTGGGGAAGGGAAGGGAGGGGCAGGCAGGGGTGGGGGCAGGGGTGGGATCAGGGGGAGACAAACAGGCAATTGTCTTGGCCGGGGGGGGGGGAGCCCAATTCGTCACCCCCCTTTCCGGTGCCCTAGGCAATTGCCTAGTTTGCCTAGTGGGCAAGCCGACCCTACTCATACAGTGACATGCTGGGTCATGAGGAGGGTGGACTGTGGGGCGTTATACTGTGCTGAGATCCCTCCCAAAACCCTGCCTTCACCAAGCTCGACCTCCAAATCTCCAAGAATGTCCCGATCTGGGTTTCATCACAACCCTACAGATCTGTCTTAGAAACACACTCCTTAGATCAGGGGTGGCCAAACTGTGTCTCTTTCACACATATTGTGTGGCTCTCGAAGTGCCCACTGCCTTGTTGGCTGGCTTGGAAAAGGCATTTCTCTCTTTGAATCAATTCTCCTAGCCAAACCAACTGGCAGCTTGGAGAATGCATTTAAAGCTAAATTCGCTTCCTTTGGACCTCTCCCTCCCTCCCCATCTATTCCTTCCTTCCTTCCTTCCTTCCTTCCTTCCTTCCTTCCTTCCTTCCTTCCTTCCTTCCTTCCTTCCTTCCTTCCTTCCTTCCTTCCTTCCTTCCTTCCTTCCTTCCTTCCTTCCTTCCTCTGTCCATCCGTCTTCTGGCTCTCAAACATCTGGCATTTATTCTATGTGGCTCTTATGTTAAGCAAGTTTGGCCACCTCTGCCTTAGATCAAAACCTCGATCCCAACATTACTCTTTCTTGTCTGTTGGTGGCAGCAGGAAGCTGTATAATCTTGCAAATGGGAAGAGAGACAAGAGGGAGCCCAAGCAAAGCCATGATTGTCCCATCAGCCCCCTTGGACTTGAGACAAAATATACTTTTGATTCCCGATGTCAGGAAATAAACAGGTAACGTAACTGCGATTGTTCAACGAAAGGAGCAAATTGCCACCTAATTGAATATTAACAATTCTCCTCCTCCTCCTCCTCCTCTTCTTCTTCTCCAGCTGGCTTTAAATGGAGATGGGAGGGAAGGTCCATCTGTGGTCCTTGAAATGGAAATAAGAAGGTAGGTCCTTTTAAACATTCAGGCAGGGTACGTCCATCAGTGGCTGCACAACGACTAAATGGAACCTCCATGTTTAAAGGCAGTGTATCTCTAAATACCAAAGATGTGGGACAACATCTGGCAGATGTTTGGGCCTCTGTACCCTGCTCCTTGGCCTTCTGGAGGCATCTGATTGGCAGCCGTGGGAAACAGGATGCTGGACTAGAGGGACCCCTGGTCTGATCTAGCAGGGCTGCTCTTAGAATCATAGAGTTGGAAGGGGCCTCCAGGGTCATCTAGTCCAACCCCCTGCACAATTAAGGAAACCCACAAATACCTACCCCAAATTCACAGAATCTTCATTGCTGTCAGATGGCCATCTAGCCTCTGTTGAAAAAACCTCCAAGGAAGGAGAACCCACCACCTCCCGAGGAAGCCTGTTCCACTGAGGAACCGCTCTAATGGTCAGGAAGTTCTTCCTAATGTTGAGCCAGAAACTCTTTTGATTTAATTTCAACCCATTGGTTCTGGTCCTACCTTCTGGGGCCACAGAAAACAATTCAACACCATCCTGTATATGACCGCCCTTCAAGTACTTGAAGATGGTGATCATATCACCTTTCAGCCACCTCCTCTCCAGGCTAAACATCCGCAGCTCCTTCAACCTTTCCTCATAGAACTTGGTCTCCAGACCCCTCACCATCTTCATCGCCCTCCTCTGGACCTGTTCCAGCTTGTCTATATCCTTCTTAAAATGTGGTGCCCAAAACTGAACCCAATACTCCAGATGAGGTCTTACCAGAGCAGAGTAAAGCGATACCATCACATCATGTGATCTGGACACTAGACTTCTGTTGATACAGCCCAAAATTGCATTTGCCTTTTTAGCCACCGCATCACACTGTTGACTCATGTTCAGCATTGGCTCATGTTCACCTAGATCCTTTTCGCACGTACTACTGCTAAGACAAGTCTCTCCCATCCTGTAACCATGCATGGGATTTTTCCTACCGAATTGCAGAACTTTACATTTATCCCTGTTAAAATTCATTTTATTGCTTTTAGCCCAGTTTTCCAGCCCGTCAAGGTCATCCTGTATCCTGTTTCTGTCTTCTACTGCAGGGGTGGCCAAGGGTAGCTCTCCAGATGTTTTTTGCCTACAACTCCCATCAGCCCCAGCCATCGGCCATGCTGGCTGGGACTGATGGGAGTTGTAGGCAAAAAAACATTTGGAGAGCTACCCTTGGCCACTACTGTATTTGCAACCCCCCCCCCCCCAATTTAGTATCATCAGCAAATTTAATAAACATTCCCTGTATTCCTTCATCCAAATAGTTTATAAAGATGTTGAACAAAACAGGTCCCAGGACAGATCCTTGAGGCACTCCACTTGTCACTTGTGGACAACTCTTCTCTTCCAGGCAGCTGTTTGTTTCTTTATTGGGAAATGGCGTGAAATGTATAACAATGCCATTGGGAAATTGCTGGAGGTTTGGGGGTGTGACTTGGAAGGGATGTGATGCTATTGAGTACACCATCCAAAGCATCCATTCTCTCCAAGAAAACAGGGAATTCATTGTCACAGGAGGTGGTGGCGACTATAAGCTTCAAGTGGGGATTGGCCAAACATATGGAGCGGAGGTCCATCAGTGGCTATTAGCCACAGGGAATTGATGGAACTCTCAGTCTGGGGCAGTGATGCTCTGTGTTCTTGGTGCTTGGGGGGTCACAGTCAAAGGGCTTCTAGTGTCCTGGCCCTACTGATGGACCTCCTGACGCCATCTGGTTTTTTGGCCACTGTGTGACACAGAGTGGATGAGCCATTGGCCTGATCCAACATGGCTTCTCTTATGTTCTTCTGTGACACATAGTGTAGGAATGGATGGGCCACTGGCCTGACCCAACATGGCTTCTCTTATGTTCTTCTGTGACACAGAGTGTAGGAATGGATGGGCCACTGGCCTGACCCAACATGGCTTCTCTTATGTTCTTCTGTGACACAGAGTGTTGGACTGGATGGTCCATTGGCCTGATCCAACATGGCTTCTCTTATGTTCTTCTGTGACACAGAGGTCGTTTTCGCACTCACCTCCAGCCGGCGCGACCCTCCTCTTCACTGCGCAGGATCTGCGCAGATTTCGCACTAAATGCCGCGGAGCAGCCTTTTGCACCGGAAACTCCCGCCGCAAAAGCCGTGCAAACGCCAAACTGCTTTTTGGCGATTTACGTTTGAGCGGCTTTTGCACCAGGAGTTTCCGGCGCAAAAGGCTGCTCCGCGGCATTTAGTGCGAAATCCGCGCAGATCCTGCGCGGTGAAGAGGGGGTCGCGCCGGCTGGAGGTGAGTGCGAAAACGACCAGAGTGTTGGACTGGATGGGCCATTGGCCTGATCCAACATGGCTTCTCTTATGTTCTTCTGTGACACAGAGTGTTGGACTGGATGGGCCACTGGCCTGATCCAACATGGCTTCTCTTATGTTCTTCTGTGACACAGAGTGTTGGACTGGATGGGCCATTGGCCTGATCCAACATGGCTTCTCTTATGTTCTTCTGTGACACAGAGTGTTGGACTGGATGGGCCATTGGCCTGATCCAACATGGCTTCTCTTATGTGACACAGAGTGTTGGACTGGATGGGCTACTGGCCTGATCCAACATGGTTTCTTACTTCTGATGCCTGAAAAGAAGTGGTACTGCTGGGGGGTCTCCAGGCCCCACAGGGAGGTTGGCATCTCTGGTCACTGAATCTGTGATGTGTCCTATGGTTCTGGCCAAATTTCCACATTTCAATTGTGCCTCTTTGTTCTCTGGCACTGGTGCGGAAGAACCTGGTTAGCTCTCCCTTTTCCGCCCATTTGCCTCTTTTTCATTTCTGTCCCTGTGTCATTGAGTGGTTCTCTTTTTTCCTGGTCCTCCTGGTTTCTACTCTGGGTTTTGCTTTTTTTTTTTTTTTTTACTTCATTAAACATGAGTGTCCTCGACATCATGAGGATTATGAAAAGAGAGGGGCCAGAGGAATCACAGTCTGCTTAACCGACAAGCAATCCCTCATTCATTCATTCATTCCCTACCTTCCCTTTACTGTGTTTTAGAGGCATCTTTACAATCGTGTCCTTGTTAATTGAAACCAATCAAGAAATGAATGATGAAGTGCTCCTGGACTCAAGTGCCATACCCTGGTGTCATTTTCATTAGAATAGAATTGCACATACTACAGGGACCAAAGATTGCTGTCCTGATTTTATAGTTAAGGACACAACTCATTCAATTGTTTGTTTGTTTTGGTTTTTGGGGGGGAGGGGGGGGGATGGTGCCGTATCTTGTGGAGCCGGTTTGGTGTAATGGTTAAGTGTGCAGATTCTTACCTGAAAGAACCGGGTTTGATTCCCCACTCCTCCACTTGCAGCTGCTGGAATGGCCTTGGGTCAGCCATAGCTCTCGCAGAGGTTGTCCTTAAAAGGGCAGCTGCTGTGAGAGCCCTCTCAGCCCGACCCACCTCACAGGATGTCTGTTGTGGGGGGGGGAGATAAAGGAGATTGTGAGCCGCTCTAAGATTCGGAGTGGAGGGCGGGATATAAATCCAATATCATCATTATCATTATCATCATCTTCCTCTTTTTCTATTTTTCTTCCCTTTCTCCCCAAATGGTGACCAATTAACCCTTTTCATGTGTTCCTATCCATAATCCTGCATTGAAACAATGCAAGAAAACATTGCTTTGTACATTTGAACTCTGTCCCCCCTAGGATTACTTGACATCTGCTGTTGGCTGAGTATCTTGAAAGATAACCCCTTTCCCGTTGACTTTTATGTTTTCTTAAAAATACCAAGACTCCTTTTTTCTGTCTGATGAGGTCGCAAGAAGCCAAGCGCCTGGAGACACAGTGAGGAATTGCTGGGAAGGTATTCTTCCCATTGTATACTGAATTTGGATCCTTTCTTGATTTGTCAGCTAAAAAAGGGCAAAGTATTTGAGCTCTCATGATGGCAAAGGATGTGGATTTCTGCTCCCCCCTCATTCTTATACACTCCTTTTCAGGGGTGTAATTCTTGCAGGAACTCCTTTGCATATTAGGCCACATACCCCAATGTCCCCAATCCTCCAGAAGCTTACAAGGCTCTTTTGTGGCCTAATGTGCAAAGGAGCTCCTGCTAGAATTCTGCTCCAGCTCCTTTTCAGGGCTTTTTGTTGTAACAGAAACTCCTTTGCATATTAATCCACAGCCCCCTGATGTAGCCAATCCTCCAAGAGCTTACAGGGCTTTTTGTACAGGGCCTACTGTAAGTTCCAGGAGGATTGGCTACATCAAGGGGGTGGGACCTAATATGCAAAGGAGGTCCTGCTACAAAAAAAGCCCTGCTCCTTTTTGCTGCCAGTTGTATTAATACTTTGATGAATGGTGATGAAGAAGAAGAAGAAGAAGAAGAAGAAGAAGAAGAAGAAGAAGAAGAAGAAACGGAGCCTGTGTTTGGAAGACAGACATATAAAGAAGCAGATGGCCAAGAAGATTCATATTTATTCATAGGGCGATAATTCTCAAGATTTGAGTCCAGGAACACCTTAGAGCAGGGGTGTCAAGCATGCAGCTTGGGGGCCAAATCAGGCCCTCAGAGGGCTTCTATCAGCCTCCTGAGCCACTGGCTGTAGTCTGCTTCCTTCTCCGTCTCTCTTGCTTCCTTCTGCATCAAAGCTTGCTCAATCGCACAGGAGCTACAGAGCAAAACCTCTATTTTCTCCATTGGCTGAGGCTCCTCCCTTGAGGAGGAATGGGGGAGAGAGAGCTTGTTTTGCCAGGTTCTCTCAATCGCACAACAGAGCTACTGAGCCCTGCCTCTCTTCCTTCTATTGACTGAGACTCCTCCCCCTCCTGATCCCCTGGGGAAGGAAGGAGAGGGCCAGAGCTTCCTTTGCCCAGTTCCCTCAATCATGTGGGAGAGGTACAAAGAAAGCACCTTTAAGACCAATGAGTGCTAATGTTTTAAGCACATTTTATTTTAAGCTCTTTAAAAGTCTTTGTGTTTGTCTGTGTTTTTTAGAAAGTTTATATCTCTGCTACCTGGTATTACATTTTATGACACACATGGCCCAGCCCATGTTCAGTGGGATACAAAAACTGTATGCGTTTTCATATGCACACACAAGAAGTGTTTGTGCACACGAAAGCTTATACAGTGAATAAGACTCTGTTGGTCTCAAAGAGGGGTGGCCAAACCGTGGCTCGGGAGCCACATGTGACTCTTTTATGTGGCTCTCGAAGTTCCCACTGCCCTGTCAGCTGACTTGGAGAAGGCATTTGTCTCTTTAAATCATTTCTCCAGGCCAGCTGGTGGGTTGGAGAATGCCGTTAAAGTTGCTTTCTTTTCACACCTCCATCCCTCCCCACCTTCCTTCCTTCCTTCCTTCCTTCCTTCCTTCCTTCCTTCCTTCCTTCCTTCCTTCCTTCCTTCCTTCCTTCCTTCCTTCCTTCCTCCCTCCCTCCCTCTCTCCCTCCCAAGGACAAGGATGTATATTGTCACCCTGCTTATTTAATTTATATGCGGAATGCTGGCCTGGATGAAGCACAAGCCAGAATTAAGATTGCTGGGAAAAACATCAACAACCTCAGATATGCAGATGACACTACTCTAATGGCAGAAAGTGAGGAGGACCTAAAGAACCTCTTGTTGAGGGTGAAAGAGGAGAGCACAAAAGTAGGCTTGAAACTCAACATCAAAAGATCATGGCATCTGGCCCCATCACACCTTGGCAAATAGAAGGGGAAGACATGGAAGTAGTGACAGACTTCACATTTCTGGGATCCAAGATCACTGCAGATAGTGACTGTAGCCATGAAATTAAAAGACGTTTGCTCCTTGGGAGGAAAGCTATGGCAAACCTGGGCAGTATAATAAAAAGTAGAGACATCACCCTGCCAACAAAAGTCCGTATAGTCAAAGCGATGGTATTCCCAGTAGTAATGTATGGCTGTGAGAGCTGGACCATAAGGAAGGCCGAGCACAGAAGAATAGATACTTTTGAGATGTGGTGCTGGAGAAGACCCTTGAGAGTCCCTTGGACTGCAAGAAGATCCAATCAGTCAGTCCTAAGGGAAATCAACCCAGACTGCTCCCTGGAAGGTCAGATGCTGAAGCTGAAGCTCAAATACTTTGGCCACCAAATGAGAAGGGATCACTCCCTGGAGAAGATGCTAGGAAAAACAGAAGGCAAAAGAAGAAGGGGACAGCAAAAGATGAGATGGCTGGACAGTGTTACTGATGTAACAAACACAAAATTGAGCAGACTTCGGAGGATGGTGAAAGACAGGAGGGCCTGGTGTGACTTTGTCCATGGGGTCGCAAAGAGTCAAACTTGACTGTGCGACTGAACAACAACAAAAGGAGGGGAATTATGGGGTTTTGTGTGAAGAAATGTTCCCACTTTAGAGCTTGGTCTCGCTGATGCTTTCTTGAAAAGGAAGTTCTCCATCTTGAAACAACCAGTGGCCCCTTGTTTTATAACAAAGGGTCTTTCAGGTTGCTGGTATTGAAATACTGCCTGCGTTATCTAACAATCGGCCGACATTTTAAAAACAGTCAATAGCTGTCAACCGTCTCCACAGAGTTTTGACATTTTAATGATCAGTGCTGAAGCGTTCATGGGCTCTAAATGCACCGTTTTAAAGTTTCTAGGAAATTATGGGCAGTTTGGCCTGATTTTAAAAGCGTTGATTACGTTAGCTGATGGCCAAACCTTGGAGTAGTTATGCTTCCTCAACTCCACCAATTTGCAAAGTCAGCATGCTTCCAGCACAATCTCTCCACACAATTTGTCAAAGCTCACTCCAGAGGATACACCACAAAACCATATTTCAGTAATATGGCAGTCATACAGGGGTGGAATTCTAGCAGGAGCTCCTTTGCATATTAGGCCACACGCCCCTGATGTACCCAATCCTCCGAGAGCTTATAAGGCTCTTTTTTGTAAGCTCTTGGAGGATTGGCTACGTCAGAGGGATTTGGCCTAATATACAAAGGAGCACCTGCTGGAATTCCACCCCTGTGGTCTTATATCCCCACTGGAGAACTGTACTGGGCATGAAAGGGACTTCTTATAATAGTACAAAAATGCCTTATACATTGGTCCCTCAAGGTCAGCGTCGTCTAAACCAGGGATCCCCAACATGGTCCCCTCCAACACCTTTCCTGGTGTCCATCCAGTGTTTTTGGAATGTAGGCAGGGCCAAGTGGGGCTTCTGCTTCTTATTGGCCATTGGGCTATGCTGATTTTCAAAGACGTTGCTTGGCAACAGCTGCCGCCACAGCACAAGGATCTTCACTGCGTGACTAAAGGTAAACTGTGGCAGCCATTTTGTGACTGGTTCCACCTATGCCGGCAGGAGGAAACCTTGCCCCCAACAGCCGTGACCTGGTGCAATGTCCCTGGCGTGATGACATCACATGAAAGTGATGTCATCATGCCAGGGCCACTGCATGATGTCCCTGGTGTAATGGTGTTACTTCCATGTGACATCTTCATGATGAGGACATCTTGCATGGTGATGTCGCTCTGACCTCCACTCCTGGAAAGTTCCCTTCCCCACCCCCACTGACAAGCAAGTCAGACCTGGCAACCCTAGCTCCACTTCATGTGGCGGCCATTTTGTAACTGAAACCTGTAGGAATCATCAGTCGACACGTGTATCTTGAGGAAGCAGAGAGGTCTGCCTTTTTCAGCCAGCCCTCATTTTATTTATACATCCTGTCTTGAAGCTACATTTTCCCTTAGTACATAGCGCTTAAACAAATAACAAGAAACATCTGCTCAATAGAAGCAGACCATATCTATACTTGTTTACAGGATTCAATACAGTCATCCATTTGTCAATACTGCATGGGTCAGCGTAAGGAAGTGAGAATGTGGGTGAACACAGATGCGAGATGCCTGTGCCCTTTTGACTCTTCGGACACAATGGGGAACGTAGGGGCTCCAGGCTGGTGTGCCAGACACATGGTCTCACCCTCGTCCCTGTCTGTGGCCTTTGTGGGATCCGGGAACCAAGCAGCCTTTCAGGCGCATGATTCCCACAGAAACCACCATGGTGTGTCAAAATTCTGAAGGTGCACACAATCTCGAAAAGGCGGGGTCTAATCTGATTGGCAGCGGCTCTCTCCAAGGTCTCAGGCAGAGGTCTTTCACACCTCCTTTTGCTACAGTTGCCTCTGGACCCGTTCCCGCTTGTCTATATCCTTCTTAAAACGTGATGCCCCAAACTGAACACAAGACTCCAGGTCTCTACCTGGTTGTCAATTGCCGCAATTAAACCTGGGAGCTTCTACGTGCCAAGCATCTGTTCTACCAGCGAGAGCATCAAGGGTTCATAATGAAGTTTATAATGTAAGTCGAAGTGGCTGAATTAGGGGGAATTAAAAGCAGTGTACCAAAACGAAGTACCGAGAAAAGAGAATTCCCTACCCCCGAATGATCAAATGTTCTTCCTGACCTCTGCCATGGTGATCCATCAACCAAGGCCACCCAGAACCCAGTCCATTACAATCAGCTGGGCAGAGTATTTTCTTCCCTTGGGCTCTAAAAGCAATTTTTACAAAGGTGGCATTTGGTGCCAGTTCAGAAAGCAAAGGACACGCAGATTTTGGATTTAGCCATTTGCCTCTGAAGGGTTTGAGAGAGAAGCTTGAAATTCAAAGTAGGGGAAAAAAATAAATAAAAATAAAAGCCATTTCCTGCAATGCCCTTGGGGGTGGGGGAAGTAGCAAGCACATTTATAATGTGATTACGTTGCATTAAAAAAAAACGTTCTTCAGATGTTTGTGTACCTCAAGGGTGAAGAGACGGTGAATGTTTTCAATCACCGACATTTCTAACATAAAAGGGGAGGAGAGAGATGGAACTAAGCGGTATCCTTAAGCGAGGAAAAAAAATGGCTTGTGCTATTTAGAGATTGTAGACTTTAGGCTGGATTTAGGAAAAGGAGGCATCAGTAACCACCCAGGGCAGCAGGCTCAGGTGGCTGTTGTCACACAAGGTCCATATATTTAGTACAGGTAGTTCATCTTCAGTTGGAAACCTGACAACACAGACTTTTGTGGCTATCGCTGCTCTAAAGCAGGGGTGTTAAACATGCGGCTCAGGGGCTGAATCAAGTCCCCGGAGGGCTCTCCTCAGGCCCCCGAGCAACTGGCTGTCATCTGCTTCCTTCTCCCTCTCTCTTGCTTCCTTCTGCATAAGAGCTTGCTTTTCAAGGCTTGCTCAATCACACAGAGCAAAGCCTCTGTTTTCTCCATTGGCTGAGGCTCCTCCCTTGGGAAGGAAGTGGGGGGAGAGAGAGAGCTTATTTTGCCAGGCACTCTCAATCAAACAGCAGAGCGACTGAGCCAAGCCTCTGTTCCTTCTATTGGCTAAGGCTTGTTCCCTTCCCGGTCCCCTGGAGAAGGAAGGAAAGAGCCAGAGCTTCCATGACATGGGAGAAATACAAAGAAAGCACCTTTAAGACCAGCGAGTGCTAATTTAAAAAAAATTGTGTTTGTCTGTGTCCTTTATAAAGTTTATATCTCTGTTACCTAATCTTAAATAGGAACACACATGGCCTGACCCAACACGGCCCAGCCCGACGAGGTCTCATTATGTCAGATTTGGCCCTCATAACAAGATGAGTTCAACACCACTGCTCTAAAGATTCATTTCCTCCCCCCGCCCTTTATTCTCAGGGAAATAATGGTGGCCATTCAACATACGTCATTTATATCCATATCTGAGAGCAACTGTGATATCATCGATACCATAAATAGAACCAGATGCATCTGTAGAAGCAAAAACAATCTGGCATCCAAAACCTGTCCTGACCTGGAACAGACTAGGCTAGTCTGATCTCATCAGATCTTGGAAGTTAGGGGATTGGATAAAAATATGGAGCAGAGGTCCATCAGTGGCTAATAACAGTGTGTGTGTGTGTGTATTGGCCACTGTGTGACACAGTGTTGGACTGGATGGGCCATTGGCCTGATCTAACATGGCTTCTCTTATGTTCTTATGTGACACAGAGGGTGTTTTCGCACTGACCTTCAAGTGGCACGATGTCATGGGTGCTGGGGACCCTTCAGAGGAAGTTGAGTCTGATGAGGAAACTGTGCCCCTGCCACCTGCACCAGTGCCCCTGCCTCCTGCTGGAGAAGATCCCAGCCCCCCTGCCTCGCCCTCTCGGGTGGCTCGTGTGCGTGACCGCCTCCGGCAGGACCTCAGGGACCGGAGGAGGGCGGCACGCTCACAAGCAAGACGCTCCCTGAGCCCTGAGTTCTGAGAGGATTCTGGCCCTTCTAAGAGCAAGGATGCTTGAGTGGTAACAGGATCCTGGCTGCCTCCCTGAGCCAGCAATTAGCCCAAACGGGCAACAGCCAGCAGAGGGCTATATAGCTGTGGGCTTTGGGAGGAAGCTTTGTGGAAGCAACTAGTCATCTCCCTGACATTCTAGCATCCACTCCGGCTTGACTTTGGTTCCTGACTCCCTGACTTTGGCTTTGGACTTCTGGACTCCCTGACCTCGGCTTCTGGACCTCAGACCTGCGATACTTCTACAGTGATTCGGATTTGGCGCCTCGGACCCTCCTGCTTACTGGCTACAGACCTCGGACTGCCTCTGGACTTTGCCTGACCCGGCCCCAGCCGTGACAGATTGCTTCCACCCACAAACACCCTTACTGGTCGCGTCCTCTCCCCTACTGACTGATTACCAGGGGTTTGAGGCCCACCTGTCTGCTGCTTTCTCAAACCCAGTCCAAGCAGCCACAGCCAACCGGAAGATCAGGGCACTGAAACAAGGCAACTCCTCGGTGGCTCAATATGCCACTGAATTCAAGCTCCTGACCCAGGACTTGGCGTGGAATGAGGCTGCCCAGATGGACCAGTTTACTGAGGGGTTGGCAGAGGAGGTCCTGGATGAACTGGCCAGGGTGGAGCAGCCACCCACGCTCCAAGAACTTATCACCCTCTGCCTCCGCATCGATGGCCGCCTGGAAAGTCGCCGCCAAGCCAAGACCAGAGGGCGCCAGCTCCCTGCGCCGTGCTACCTGGCTCCTCGCCCGTCCCCAGCTAGTACCAGCACCAAGGATGAGCCTATGCAGCTTGGAGCTGCTCGACCCCGCCTGACCCCAGAGGAAAAGACCAGACGCCGCACGCAGAATCTGTGCCTCTACTGCGGCACGGCAGGCCACTATGCCTCTGGCTGCCCTGCTAAGCATCGGATACCTGGACCTTCGCTGCCACCGCCGCCAAAAGGGCAGCCCCAGGCGTAAGTGGACCCCCCAGCCTGGGGCGACTAGCTGGGTCCTCCGAACAGCGGGCTGATACCCCAGGGCCATTCCTGCTACCAGTCAAACTCCGTCTGCCTGACGAACGCTGGCTGTTCGTGTATGCCATGCTGGACTCGGGAGCGGCCCACTGTTTTATAGATGCCGCCTTTGTGAAGCAACACCAGATCCCTGTGCAGACAAAAGGGATTCCGTCGCTGGTGGAGGCTATTGACGGGCGCCTCCTCCGTTCTGGCCCCGTCACCCAGGAGACCTGTCCCATCACCTTCCACGTCCAGCAGCACCAAGAACAGCTGCGGTTTGATGTCGCCCGCATGCCTCGCTTCCCGCTGATTCTAGGCCTTTCCTGGCTGAAGCTGCACAACCCCATTGTGGACTGGGCCCAGCAGGAACTACGCTTCCGAGACCCATGCCCCCATCTGACTCCTCCCACCACTCTAGCAGCTGGCATCCCGAGTGGTGGTCCTCAGCTCCCTCAGAAGTATGTGGACTTTGCTGATGTCTTCGAAGAGACAGGAGCTGATCAGCTTCCCCCTCACCGGCCCTACGACTGTGCCATTGATTTGGTACCTGGGGCACCACTCCCGGTGGGGCGTCTGTACCCAATGTCGGAGCCGGAGTTGGCAGCTCTGCGAGACTTCCTGGACAAGAACCTGAAACGCGGATTCATCCGACCCTCAACCTCTCCCCTATCTGCTCCAGTGCTCTTCGTGAAGAAGAAAAGTGGGGAGCTCCGGCTGTGCAATGACTACCGGGCCCTGAACAAGATCACCATCCGCGACCGGTACCCTCTACCACTGATCCCGGAACTCTTGGATCGCCTAAAGGGGGCCCAAATCTACACCAAGCTGGACCTCCGTGGAGCGTACAATTTGGTGCGCATACGGCCCGGAGACGAATGGAAGACCGCGTTTGGGACCCGATACGGGCAGTACGAGCACCTGGTAATGCCCTTCGGACTGACCAATGCCCCCGCTGTCTTCCAGAGGTTCATGAATGACATATTCCGGGACCTGCTCGACCGCTTCGCGATCATATACCTGGATGACATCCTAATTTACTCCCGCAATCCTGCCCAGCACGCCGAGCACGTCCGCCAGGTCCTGCAGCGCCTACGAGCCCATGGTCTCTACGCCAAGCTGGAGAAGTGCGACTTCGACCTGCGCTCCGTCGAGTTCCTTGGGCACATCGTGTCACCGCAGGGGATCCTCATGGACCCGAAAAAAGTAGAAGCGGTCCTGACCTGGCAGGCTCCTCAGAATCGCAAAGACCTGCAACGGTTCCTCGGTTTTGCCAACTACTATCGGCAATTCATCCCGGCCTACGCATCCCTGACCACACCCCTGACTCAACTACTCCGCCCCAAAGAACCCTTCCACTGGTCCCCAGAGGCCGATAACGCCTTCTCCACCCTGAAGACTCGCTTTGCCACCGGGCCACTCCTGAGATACCCCGACCCCCAGCTTCCCTTTACGGTGGAAGCTGATGCCTCCAACGTGGCCCTGGGAGCAGTGCTGTCCCAGCGCGAGGAGCCGTCCCAGCCACTACAGCCCTGCGCCTATTACTCGCGGCAGCTCACTGCTGCAGAGAGGAACTATACCATCTGGGAGAGGGAGTTGCTCGCGATCAAGGCGGCGTTTGAGGTTTGGCGACATTACCTCGAAGGGGCTCGCCACCCTGTTCAAGTGCTCACCGATCACCGGAACTTGGAACACCTCCAGACCACCCGCCGTCTCAACCAGCGCCAGATCCGGTGGTCCCTATTCTTCTCTCGCTTCGACTTCCGGATCTCCTACATCCCCCATACCCAGAACCGGAAAGCAGACGCGCTCTCCCGGAAACCGGAATACGCCCCTGCCTCAACTGAGACCGCGCCCGCTGCTCCAATCCTGCCGCCCTCAGTATTTGCAGCCACCTCCACTTCACCAGCACTCGTGGAGGACATTCGGGCTAGCCAGGCCAATGATCCCTGGGTCCAGCAACACCTCCAGGCTCTCCAAGATGACCCAACAGGGGAGTTCACGACTCGAGGCGGCCTCTTGCTACACCGCGAACGCCTCTATGTGCCGCCCGGGCCCTTGCGGGCAGAAGTGCTACGCCTGACCCACGACTCGTTACCCGCCGGGCACTTTGGACAGCATAAGACCACCCACTTGCTGACAAGGGAATTCTGGTGGCCACGAGTTCGCGCTGATGTTGCCCGCTATGTCAGCTCCTGTGACGTCTGCCGACGGGCCAAAGACATCCCAGCCAAACCCTCAGGGTTGCTGCAGCCCTTGCCCACATCTTCAGGACCCTGGGATACCATCTCGATGGACTTCATCACGGAACTTCCACGCTCCAAGGGTCAGACTTGTATCTGGGTGGTCGTCGACCTATTTACCAAGATGGCCCACTTTGTTCCGTGCCCGAAACTCCCCACAGCTCAGGAGACGGCCCAGCTTTACCTGCAACACATCTTTCGTCTGCATGGACTCCCAGCCCATCTGATCTCCGATCGGGGCCCTCAGTTCTCCTCTCGGTTCTGGCAAGCCCTCCATTCCAGCCTGGGTACTCGAGTGCACCTGTCCTCGGCCTACCACCCACAGACAGATGGCCAGACAGAGCGCACCAATGCCACGCTAGAGCAATATCTCCGCTGCTACACCTGTTACCAGCAGGATGACTGGACCACTCTATTGCCCCTAGCGGAGTTTGCATACAACAACGCGGTCCATTCATCCACCCAAATGACCCCGTTTGCTGCAACCTACGGGTACCACCCTCGGTTCTTCCCAGCGATCCTACCACCCACGAATGTCCCCGCCGTCGATGCCTACCTGCAAGAACTCCGTGCCAGCCAAGACTTGCTCCGAGAGCAGCTACAGCAAGCCAAGGAGGCATATAAACGGGCTGCGGACCGAAAGAGGCAAGAAGGCCCTCCAGTGCAGCCGGGGGATCAGGTGTGGCTCTCAACTCGCTACCTGCGCCGGCCTGGTCGGTCTCACAAGCTGGATGCACGGTTCATTGGACCCTACCCCGTCGTTGAACAAATAAACCCCGTCGCCTTCAGGCTCCAGTTGCCACCCCACCTCCGCATTCACCCCGTGTTTCATCGCTCCCTCCTTGTTCCGGCTGCACCCCCTGACCCAGCTCGGACTCCTTTCCCACCGCCGCCACCACCAGTGTTGGTGGATGACGAGGAAGAATATGAGGTGCGCCAGATCCTGGACTCCCGGTACCATCGTGGAGGCCTCCAGTACCTGGTGGACTGGGAGGGATACGGCCCAGAAGACCGGTCTTGGGAGCCCGAGGACAATCTTCATGCCCCGGACTTGGTGCACCAGTTCCACAACGACCACCCCGACCTTCCAGGTCCCTCGACGGAGGGGGGCCCTGGGGGGGGGGATAGTGTCATGGGTGCTGGGGACCCTTCAGAGGAAGTTGAGTCTGATGAGGAAACTGTGCCCCTGCCACCTGCACCAGTGCCCCTGCCTCCTGCTGGAGAAGATCCCAGCCCCCCTGCCTCGCCCTCTCGGGTGGCTCGTGTGCGTGACCGCCTCCGGCAGGACCTCAGGGATCGGAGGAGGGCGGCACGCTCACAAGCAAGACGCTCCCTGAGCCCTGAGTTCTGAGAGGATTCTGGCCCTTCTAAGAGCAAGGATGCTTGAGTGGTAACAGGATCCTGGCTGCCTCCCTGAGCCAGCAATTAGCCCAAACGGGCAACAGCCAGCAGAGGGCTATATAGCTGTGGGCTTTGGGAGGAAGCTTTGTGGAAGCAACTAGTCATCTCCCTGACATTCTAGCATCCACTCCGGCTTGACTTTGGTTCCTGACTCCCTGACTTTGGCTTTGGACTTCTGGACTCCCTGACCTCGGCTTCTGGACCTCAGACCTGCGATACTTCTACAGTGATTCGGATTTGGCGCCTCGGACCCTCCTGCTTACTGGCTACAGACCTCGGACTGCCTCTGGACTTTGCCTGACCCGGCCCCAGCCGTGACACACGACCACCCTCTTCACACCGGAGGATCTGCGCGGATTTCGCACAAGAAGCGCCGGAGCACCCAAAAGAGCCGGCGACTTCCGTCGCGAAACCCGCTCAAACGGAAACCGCCAAGAAGCAGGAAAACGTTTGAGCGGCTTTCGCGATGGAAGTCGCCGGCTCTTTTGGGTGCTCCGGCGCTTCTTGTGCGAAATCCGCGCAGATCCTCCGGTGTGAAGAGGGTGGTCGCGCCACTTGAAGGTCAGTGCGAAAACGCCCAGAGTGTTGGACTGGATGGGCCATTGGCCTGATCCAACATGGCATCTCTTATGTTCTTCTGTGACACAGAGTGTTGGACTGGATGGGTCATTGGCCTGATCTAACATGGCTTCTCTTATGTTCTTCTGTGACACAGAGTGTTGGACTGGATGGGCCATTGGCCTGATCCAACATGGCTTCTCTTATGTTCTCTGTGAAACAGAGTGTTGGACTGGATGGGTCATTGGCCTGATCCAACATGGCTTCTCTTATGTTCTTCTGTGACACAGAGTGTTAGACTGGATGGGCCATTGGCCTGATCTAACATGGCTTCTCTTATGTTCTTATGAGACACACAGAGTGTTGGACTGGATGGGCCATTGGCCTGATCTAACATGGCTTCTCTTATGTTCTTATGTGACACAGAGTGTTGGACTGGATGGGTCATTGGCCTGATCCAACATAGCTTCTCTTATGTTCTTCTGTGACACAGAGTGTTGGACTGGATGGGCCATTGGCCTGATCTAACATGGCTTCTCTTATGTTCTTCTGTGACACAGAGTGTTGGACTGAATGGGTCATTGGCCTGATCCAACATAGCTTCTCTTAGCTTCTTCTGTGACACAGGGTGTTGGACTGGATGGGCCATTGGCCTGATCCAACAGGGCTTCTCTTATGTTCTTCTGTGACACAGAGTGTTGGACTGGACCTGATCCAGCATGGCTTCTCTTATGTTCTTCTGTGACACAGAGTGTTGGACTGGACCTGATCCAGCATGACTTCTCTTATGTTCTTCTGTGATACAGAGTGTTGGACTGGAAGGGCCATTGGCCTGATCCAATATGGCTTCTCTTATGTTCTTAGGAAGAACTGGCCATGATTAGTATTTGGACAGGAGACCACCATAGAAGCCCAGGGTTGCTGTACAGAGGCAGATAATGGCAAACCACCTTTGCTAACCTTTGCTAACCTCTTGCCTTGAAAGCCATGGCTCCTGAGCTCTCCCATCGCAAGAAACAGCAACTTCCAAGGGGAATTCTGTACGAAGAGACCTGTCGGCGTGTCAAAGGAAATGTGTTCCGTTTACTCTTTTCTGTAATGATTATACATTTGGCCTAAATTTACAATGAGAATTGGCAATGGAGACTAGACACAGCCTTCCGGTAGGAACCAATACAATGCTTTAACTCAGCCCCCAGCAGTCTGGTATATCAAGCGCTTTTTTATCAAGGGCCCAGCAGGTCATTTGTATATTAGGGCACACCCCTTGACATCAGCATTTTTTCACACAGGGCTTTTTTGTAGAAAAAGGCAACCGGAAATCATTTGCATATTAGGCCACACCCCCTGGTGCCAAGCCAGCCAGAACTGCATTCCTGTGCTTTCCTCCTCAAAAAAAACAAAAAAAACAAACCCTGGGTGTATCTCCTGTAGAGTAGAAGACTAACCCTTGAGGTACCATATCTCTCTTCCCTAAGTATATCAGCAGATCAAATGATTTGAACAAGCAGACCTAACAAGTGATTAGAAATATGGGCTGTGCTTTTGTGTCCAGATAATTATTTTGTGGGTTGTAGGGTTTTTTTTTTTTAAATAATCTCCTCACAAGGGTTGCCAGGTCCAATTCAAGAAATATCTGAGGACTTTTGGGGGTGGAGCCAGGATACTTTGTGGGTGGAGCCAGGATATTTTGCGGGTGGAACTAGGAGACATTCCGGGTAGGGGCAGGAGCAAGGTGGTGAGAAGCACAGTTGAATTCTAAAGGGAGTTCTGGCCGTCGCACACCTTTGAAATGCCTTCCCACCATTGCAAATAATGGAGAGGGGCACCTTCTTTTGGGGCTCGTAGAATCGAATCCCCTGGTCCAATCCTTTTGAAAGTTGGAGGGCGTTCTGAGGAGAGGCGCCAGATGTGATGCTGCAAATTTGGTTACCTCAAAAAACAGGGCCTCCAGAGCCCCAGATACCCACAGATCAATTCTCCATTTTTCTACCTCTGATGAGTCATATATCTTCAGATGTATTAAACTGAGACTGTGGGAATCGGAGGGAACGAAATTACGGCCAACTGACCCTTCTATTTGCTCTCCAGCTTCCTTAGGTCTTTATGCTTTTTGTGGCAAAATGCCCAATTATCTATCAGACCTAACCACTCCAAGTCATCACAGGGCATTTATGTTGGCTAGACTAAACGCGTTTCCCTCCAAAGTTTTACAAGGGAGATATCAGCAAGTCCCTTTAGCCGACAGACTTTGCTCCTGTGGAACGAATACTCCTGACTCAATCCAGCATATATTGCTTGATTGTTCTTTTTACCATAACCTCCGTAAAGATTTATTTGGCAAGCTTTCTTTTTCTCCAGATTTGTCTATTCTGCCACCCTGTTATTATTTATTGAGTGATACTGAGGGGGGTGGTTAGTGAGGCTGTGGCAAAATTTCTGGCTGACATCCTTAAATTTAATTCTGACCATGTTTGAATGCATCTGTGAGCTCGGTTTCATTTTGATTTTATCTCCAATGTTTAAATTTTTATATTCTGTGTATTTTTATCTGAATCTATTGTGCCACTAAAGGTTTGGTATGGTATGGTGATTCTCCATGCTACCATATGGGGATGGCCCAGACTAGGACCAATTGCCCACCAAGCTTGTTCCGGCATCGGAGCTCCCCCCACCCAGATGCTTCCATCTGATTTTGCACAAGCTGCTGTGGAGCTGTGACTTGCCTCGCCTCTTTCCGTGACAAGCAAGATCTTCTGAAAACTGATCTCTGCTTGCCGTGGGAAAGAGGCGGGGCGAGTCGCAGCCGCACAGCAGCTTGTGTGAAATCAAATGGAAGCATCGGGGGGGGGGGAAGCTTTGACACTGGAACAAGCCTAGTGGGGAATCATTTCTAGTCTGGGCCATCTGGGTTAGGACAAACGTTTGTTCAGACTTCCATGGTTGAAAATGCAATCTAGTCAAAGCCAATTTATGTAGACCTCGTAGACAAGGTTCAGAAGTGAGAGACACTGAGAAGTGGTTTTCCATTGATTGCTTCTGAACATAAGAACATAAGAGAAGCCGTGTTGGATCAGGCCAATGGCCCACCCAGTCCAACACTCTGTGTCACATAGTGGCCAAAAACCCCAGGTGCCATCAGGAGGTCCACCAGGACACTAGAAGCCCACCCACTGTTGCCCCCCTGCCCCAAGCACTAAGAATACAGATCATCACTGCCCCAGACAGAAAGTACTATCAATATCCTGTGTCTAATAGCCACTGATGGACCTCTGCTCCATATGTTGATCCAATCCCTTCTTGAAACCATCTATGCTTGTAGCTGCCACCACCTCTGGTGACGGCGAATTCCATGTGTTAATCACCCTTTGCGTAAAGAAGTACCTCCTTTTATCCATTCTAACCCAAATGCTCAGCAATTTCATTGAAAGTCCATGAGTTCTTGTATTGTGAGAAAGGGAGAAAAGGACTTCTTTCTCTACCTTCTCTATCCCATGCATAATCTTGTAAACCTCTATTATGTCACCCTGCAGTTGACGGTTCTCCTTAGGACAGTCCCTGAGATTTTCTGCAAGCAATTTGAATGCTCCACCACTTGGGATGCCAAATTCAAGGTGGAGCTGGAAGTTCTGGGATTTCAACTACTCTCCAGACTGTAGAGATTAACTTTCTTGGAGAAAGCAGAAACTCTGAATGGTGAACTTTAGGGTGTCACATCTTTGCTGAGCTTCTTCCTGTCCCAAGGCCCTACCCACAAATCCCTAGGCATTTCCCAAACTGGAATTAGCAACCTTGTCCTCCACTCAGTCAAAGCTGCTTCCATTAGCAACAAAATTGTCTCCATAAGTCACAGCTAATGCAATTCCCTCTCCATCTCCATGCCACGTTTGGGGACCTGGCACTATCTCACACTATCGAATGGAAGGCATCAAGGCATAAATGAAGAGAAAGGGACTCAGCATTGCCTTGTGTTTGCAGACAATTGGATTCCGAGCTGTCTTCCTGGAGGCTTGGAGACCTGCAGGCTCTCTCCATTAGCTTCATTTTTATTTTTTCTGAGAAAATGTTAGGACAGTTGAGGCAGGAGTTCAGCCTGACCTGAATTGCTCAAGAGGATTGGCCTTGGCAAATAGAGGTATAAACCTCAGCTACCTTTCTTCCTAGAAAGCCCCAACAGCAATGCTTCGGAAAGAGACTGATTAAACCAGGGGTGGGGAACCTCCGTCCTGAGGGCCATATACGGCCCTCAAGGACACTTGGTGTGGCCCTCGGGGATTGCTGAACCAAACCAAGCCATGTGGCAGCCTCCCTGAGACCTGGCTGGCCAGTGAGGATTGTGGGAGCCAGCCGCACTGTGCAGCAGCCGTCCCAGGGCCAGGCAGGGATCACAGGGCCCAGATGTACTGTGCGGCAGCCTCCCTGGGGCCTGGCTGGCCGGCCAGAATTGCCTGGAAAAGTTACTGCCACAGTTCAGTTTGCACCTGATTATCCTAGAGGATGTGGCCTAATATGCTAATGAGTGTGTGACCTAATATGCTAATATTAGGGGATGTGGTCTAATATGCTACTGAGTTCCTGCTGGGCTTTTTCTACAAAAAAGCCCTGGACCTATGCATTTGCCTAGGGCGGCGGGCCAGGTGTGTGTGCGTATGTGTGTGTGCACGTGCGTGCCAGATTAGGCTCTCCCTGCATGACTTCAAATAGAAAAACAATTATTTGTATCAATTTTGCTGGCCTGAATCATTCTCCCTTGGCAGAGCACTGTTTTTTAAGCTGATAATTTTTTATGGTCTTCGAATGATGTTATAAATTTCCATATGGCCCTTGGCAGAAAAAAGCTTCCCCACCCCAGGTTAAACAGAAGAAGGAGGAGGAGATGAAGAAGAATAAGACAAAGACAAAGAAGAGGAAGAAGAAGAGGAGGAGGAGGAGATTGTATTTATACTCCACCCTCCACTACCTGAAGGAGTCTCAAATTGGTTATGATCTCCTTCCCTCCCCCTCCCCACAACATACACCTTGGGTGAGGTCAGACGTTCGGAAAATCCCGCTACGGGCATGAGTGGAGTCCGGAAGCATGTCGGATTTTACCTGGTCGTTCACACGTCAACATCTGTGAACAGTGCCTAGCTCGTGCGCGTCCCACGCTGATGCGCCTTGCTCGCGGATTATTTTGCTACCACTTTCAATCCGGATCATGACGCTTCCTGAGCTGATGTTTGTGTTTGAACGCGCAATCGTTGCTGAGTCGCAACAGCGCTTCCCGCCACAAGCAAAATAAGGATATCACTGCGCGATCGAATGAATGGACCTCGAGAAATCGAAAAATCGCTTATTAGCGGCTGTGTACGTAAGCAAAAGTAATTTTCAAAAATAGATCTTAACTGCATTGACTAGGGATGTGAGCAGTTTAGAAATATCTGAAGATTTTCCGGCATGTGAGGCGATCTTTTCAGATAAGTAGTGCCTGCCCGGCCATTTTTTTTCCTTCATTTTAGTTCATTGCGTAATAACGGTATTTCACAGCTTCGAAATTTCAATGAAGTGCCATACAGCATACACAACACATGCGTCAGTTTTTTTTTTAAATTTAATTCCTTGTGTAATAGTGATATTACTATTAAGTAATGGCAGTAGTTAGAAGCATAAAGGGCTGTGGAGGATGCTACAGCTGCAGCCAATCCATAAGCAGAAGCGGCACACGTGATGCGGTTACCCACGAAAAGAAGGGGAGCCTCATTGTTGCGTTGTTACGTAGTAACGCAACCAGACTTGCGCTTAAAAAAAATGAATGGTTGCCAGGGCGCCTGGAGAACTGAGCTCGCAGACGTCTGGCTAGAGATTGCGGGCAAAACTATCCAGGAATATAACGGATTTATGTGTGCAAGCAGCCACGAGTGCTGGCAGGCACTCTACACCGGTGCATGCAGAGTGCCTGCTAGCACAATGAGCGTCTTGCCATCGTCGCGGGGGCCAGCCGTGGAACGGAAGAGACTGCGCCACCAAGGAGCTATCCAGGCGATTGGTTCTGAACTTAGTAGAAGGCTCACGTACACACCAATGTCACCTTTAGCGTTCAAACAACAGTCTTCCCCATGAACGGATCGCCACTATTTGAAAATAGGCCAGTGCAAACACAAACGCGCATGCGCTCAAACGAATCCAAATAAGCTGTTAGCGCCCAGCACTGCGCCTGCGCTAATGCGGATAGTTCCGGCAGGGCGCTGTGATCGAGCAGCGACGGGATCAACATGGGAACTCCACGCTGTCTGATCGGGGAACTGGCTGCAACGGATTATTTGAGAGACGCGTTAAAGACGCTTTAAAGATGCGTTAGTGATGGATTTAATGTAAGTGTGACCGCACCCCTTGTGAGCTAGGTGGAACTGAGAGAGCTCTGAGAACTGCTCTTGAGAGAACAGCTCTGAGAGAGTTATGACTGACCCAAGGTCACTCCAGCAGGTGCAGGTGGAGGACTTGGGAATCTTGAAAGCTCGTATTCTGAAATTTTGTTGGTCTCTAAGGTATTACTGAACATGAATCCAGCTACCCTAAAAGACATTACACCCTTCTGAATCCACCGACTTCAACAAACGCAGAAGAGTGTAACTCAGCTCAGAATGGCACTGTAAATGTTTGCCGCTAATGGCAAGCCCATCAATCATTTTACTGCTTATCATCACAATATAATAGGTGTATTTCGACAAGATGCAAAACATCTTGCACAAAAGGGATATAAACACACCGTAAAATCCAGAATAAACATGTCCTTGTGCTGAAGTCGAGGGTTTAATTTATACTCCGAAATGTGACGGTTTCGTACTGCAATTTGCAGCTGCAGAACCAAAGACTTTAATTTATATGCCTCAATTGGGGGGTGTCCCCTAAGTGCTTAACCGTTATAATCTGAACATACTGACTATCAATCTTTTAGGTGGCTACAGGATAATAGCAATGCAGTTTCAATCCCCTGCTAGCCAACTGGTCGATGCTGGGGAGGTGGGGCCTCAGAGTGGGGGGCTCCCCACCCTCTCAGCAGGGACCTACCAAGCCCGGTCAGTATACTTTTGTTTAGTTGTGTGTTGAAGTGTCTAAATAATAAATTCACCAGCAGGAAGGAGCTGATAAGGCAAAAGCATACTCCTTTTGTGTGAACAGCCCTCTTGACAATAGGGTTATGCGGCCAACAAAAACACACCACGAGACCCGGTCAAGTTGGACGGGGGCTTAGGTTAGTCAACTAGTCTATAGTTTAGGATTTATCTGCTGAGCCGCAAGCGGTTATTAAAGTCAACTCAGTATCATGGTGTCCTTTCAAAAGGTTGACGGGTGTGTTTGTTGTCTCGTCTCGAGTTCACCAGAAGACGCCGCTATGAAAAGTCCCATTTTCTGCCGTTGAGTGGCTGGTACAACTCAAAAGTTTGAAGACCACTTCTTGTTGACCGAAGCTCTCCTGTTCAGCCCCGCTATGGAAGATAAGCATTATCAGGAGACAAACGCTTGGCTCAAACTCAGCAGTGCAAACTCGCTGATGTTTTCAAGTCCCTCGGAGTTAAAACGGGTGTTAAGAACACGCAGTTCCAAATACATCCCCAGACAGATTAATGGGGGATATAGTTTCCACAACTCACGGCTGATTATGTTCCTGTCTTCTCAGCTTACTTTGCTTCAATGGGACCTGCCATTCTGTCTCTTGTGGTAAGTGGCCGAGTCTCTATGGTGACTTTTCAAGACACGGGTGATGGATTTGTATGCAAATATATTGTGCGCCTGTCCCTCGTTAACTTTGAGATTCTGCTCGAACTTGAGATGGAGAGCCATTTAAAAACAAAATAAATTTCATTCTCTTCCAGATGGGCTCAGAGGCAGAGGATGTGTTTAGTTTTGTCATTATCTTGGTTTATTCCAGATTGAGAGTAAAGATGTAATAAGAAGAATCATGAACGTGGGTCGGTATTAATGGCTGTTACTCCCGAAAACACATAGGAAGACTTTACTCCTGAGGAAGTCTATTGATGAAATGGGCCTATATCCGGGTGCTCATTGACCTTTTTTGCAATATGGAAATGTTAATATTGGACCTCTTTAACAACATGAAGCGTGCCTAGTTTACAATATGAAACATGACTTTTTTTGCAATATGGAAATGTTAATATTGGACCTCTATTGGAATATGAGGTATGCCTAATTTATAATATGAAATGTATGAATGATGATATGAAGTTTGTAAATTTTAAAATGTTGTGCATTAAAATATATGAGAGTTTTTTAAATTGGTTATTATATTCTTTGTTTAGAAGAAGAAGAAGATATTGGATTTGTATCCCGCCCTCCACTCCAAAGAGTCTCAGAGCGGCTCACAATCTCCTTTACCTTCCTCCCCCACAACAGAGACCCTGTGAGGTGGGTGGGGCTGGAGAGGGCTCTTACAGCAGCTGCCCTTTCAAGGACAACCTCTGCCAGAGCTCTGGCTGACCCAAGGCCATGCTAGCAGGTGCAAGTGGAGGAGTGGGGAATCAAACCCGGTTCTCCCAGATAAGAGTCCGCACACTTAACCACTACACCAAACTGGCTCTCCAGTTTATCATCACAGTAGTTGTTTAACTTCTATTGCCAATCCCCAGGTGGGGGCAGGGGATCCCCCGGTTTGGAGGCCCTCCCCCCACTTCAGGGTCATCAGAAAGCATGGGGAGGGGAGGGAAATGTCTGCTGGGAACTCTATTATTCCCTTTGGAGATTTATTCCCATAGAAAATCATGGAGAATTGATCCACGGGTATCTGGGGCTCTGGGTGGCTGTTTTTTGGGGGTAGATGCACCAAATTTTCAGTATAGCATCTATTGCCTCTCTCCAAAATACCCCCCAAGTTTCAAAAAGATTGGACCAGGGGGTTCAATTCTGTGAGCCCCAAAAGAAGGTGCCCCTAATCATTATTTCCTATGGAAGGAAGGAATTGAAAAGGTGTGCCGTCCCTTTAAATGTGATGGCCAGAACTCCCTTTGGAGTTCAATTCAATTCAAGGCTTGTCACAGCCTTGATCTTGGCTCCACCCCTAATGTCTCCTGGCTTCACCCCCCAAATCCCCAGATATTTCTTGAATTGGACTTGGCAACCCTATCTGGGGCTCTTGAAAGGCCTCTTCCCCCCACCCCCACTGATCAGCTGATCAACAGGTAAAACCATGCTGGGGGCTGGCGGTTCCTATGCCACCCCTCTGGCGTGCTCACCATCAGCGCAGGGGCAGTAGCGGCGAGAAGGACGAGTGAGAAGTGGAGAAAGAGTGGTGTGGGCTTCTCCAAGGATTAATGAGGGCTGCTGGGGGTGTGGCAAAGCCCCTGGTGGCTGGCTGGCTGCCTGCTCTCCTCATCCAGGGATTGTTATGCAGTTGCACCTACTATTCAGTGGACAAGGTAGGTGGGGAGGAAGAAGGGGAACCCTCAGAAAGGTTCAGGAGCTGCACTCCTGTGAGCTCCTGTCGAGTCTGAGGCCTGAGTATAAGCTTTCCAGAGTCAAAGTTCTGTTCACCAGACATGAGGGGAGCTTTGGTCTCTAAGGTTCTCCGATCTCTCTGCTCTATTGCAGACCAACAACTGCCTTCTGAAATGAAGTGACAATAGAACACATTCCATACTGCAAGTCTTACAAATGAAGAGGGATAAAAGACTTTTGTGGCGGTGCAGTGGCAATATTCCTCTCCCTTTGCAAACCGCAACTTGGACAGCACCCTCTCTTCCCAGCCTTGTTGTTTCGCTGGAGCCAGAAAAGGCCAGAAGAAAGTGCAATGTGTCGCAAAGTCCAATGGCAATTATTTATAATCAGGAATGATAATGCCGTTTTCAAAAGCTATGCGAGTTATTAGTGGTTGCTAAGTACGTTAATGATTGCACCCCCTCCCCCCCCCCCCCGCCGATATCTTTAGGTTTGTGATTCTTGAGCTTTTGCCAGTGAACATGTTGGATTTCCCCCACCCACCCACCCATCCCAAATAACAGATGCATTTCCTGTATCCTAACTTACCTCTAGGGTATATCACAGAAGCACAGCTGACTGTTCCTAACGCTGATGATTTAAGCTTCTTATTTCCCCCCATCCCTTAATATGGTTATGGAAACCAGTGAAAACCAGCAATTATTGTAAATTGCTCTAGACAGACAGAAAGACAGACAGACAGATGATAGATAGATGGATAGATAGATAGATAGATAGATAGATAGATAGATAGATAGATAGATGATAGATAGATAGATAGATAGATAGATAGACAGATGATAGATAGATAGATAGATAGATAGATAGATAGATAGATAGATAGATAGACAGACAGACAGACAGACAGACAGATGATAGATAGATAGATAGATAGATAGATAGATAGATAGATAGATAGATAGATAGATAGATAGATAGATAGATAGATTGATTCAGCAGCAGCTCACAGGAGTGCAACTCTTGAACCTTTCTGAGGGCTCCCCCTCTTCCTCCCCACCTACCTTGTCCACTGAATAGTAGGTGCAACTGCATAACAATCCCTGGATTAGGAGAGTGGGCAGGCAGCCAGCCGCCAGGGACTTTGCCACACCCCCAGCAGCCGTCATTAACCCCTGAAGAAGCCCACACAACCCTTTCTCCACTTCTAATGTGATTTTGCGTAGCGGGTGGTTTGCTGGCCTTTTGACTGGTGGAAGGAACGGCCCAGGAGAGCCCCAGGTGAGTGAGGCCTGTTTTCCTGCATCAGGTTGCTTTTGGCTGGGGGGGGGGGCGCATATGCTAATAAGTGAGCTCTGCCACCTATTTTTCAACACAATGACTCCTGGATGGATGGATGGATGGATAGATAGATAGATAGATAGATAGATAGATAGATAGATAGATAGATAGATAGATATCAAGTCATGGTTGACTTATGGCAACCCCATGTGGTTTTCAAGGCAAGAGATATTGCCTGCCTCTGCATAGCAACCCTGGACTTCCTTGGTGGTCTCCCATCCAAATATTAATCAGGCCAACCCTGCTTAGCTTTTTCAAGAGCAGAAAAGATCATGATAGACTGGCCCAGGGTTGGAATTCTAGCAGGAGCTCCTTTGCATATTAGGCCACACACCCCTGATGTAGCCAATCCTCCAAGAGCTTACAGGGCTCCTTTTTTTTTGTACGCTCTTGGAGATTGGCTACATCAGGGGTGTGTGGCCTAATATGCAAAGGAGCTCCTGCTAGAATTCAAGCCCTGGCCTGGCCAATCCAGGGCAGGCCAGCGTTACCTTTTGAAAAATGTCCAGTTCGAGGATAACAGTGCCATGGCTCCTTTTATCTATTAACATAACCTGCAGTTTAATGGTGGGCCCAAGCTTTGCATGTAGATGGATTAAGGTTCAATCCCTGGCATTCCATCTGAAGGACATTCTGCTTTACTCAGCTTTGGTTACACCTCACCTAGAGTATTGTGTTCAGTTGTGGGCAAGGATATAGACAAGCTGGAATGTGTCCAGAGGAGGGCAATAAAGATGATGAGGGGTCTGGAGACCAAGTCCTATTAGGAAAGGCTGAAGGAGCCAGGTATGTTTAGCCTGGAGAGTAGATGACTGAGAGGTGATACGATTGATCTTCATCTTCAAGTACTTGAAGGGCTGTCATATAGAGAATGGTGCAGAGTTGTTTTCTATGGCCCCAAAAGATCAAACAAAAACCAATGGGTTGAAATTAAATCAGAAGAGTATTAGTCTAAAACTAGGAAGAACCTCCTGACAGTTAAAGCGGTTCCTCAGTGGAACAGGCTTCCTTGGGAGGTGGTGGGCTCTCCTCGGAAAAGCAAAATTAACACTCACCTCCTCGGAAAAGCAAAATTAACACTCACCAGTAATTCTGTCCCAGCTCCAAGCACTTTCCTCTGGCCCCTGCCCAGCAGTCCTCTCCCTGGGCAGAGGCCGCAGTGCTGTTTCTTTGCTCCACTTGCTTGGAGTGAAGAAACAACATCCCCTGTGGCCCCTGCCCAGCAGCCCTCTACTATGCAGGGGGTGTGGCATTGTTTCTTCACTCCGAGCAATCAGAGTGAAGAAACAATGCGGTATCAGAGTCAGTGCAAGCAGGGACGGGGAGGGGGTGCCTGCCCCTGCACCAAGGTGGCACCCTAGGCAGCCACCTACCTCACCTACTCCCACGCGCCAGTCCTGCCTATTATATTAGTCTGTGATTGAGTTGTAGTCGTAGAACAACTAAGTTCCAGATGTTTGACCCAAAAGTGTTGTGTGAAATGACGGTTATCATCGGCTGGGCGGATGAACATGCCGTTTCTTCGGCATTCACCACAGAACCAGAATTTCATGAGCTAAGCCAGACTCCCTTTCAAGTGGTCCATTTTATTTGGAAAATACTTCAGAAAATGCCTGCCTATTGCAAACTGGTAATTGTGAGCACATGTTTCTGAGACTGCCTAACATGAGATTTGAAGATGACACCCTAGCAGCAAGTCAAGAGCAGGATGCCCTGTTGGGTATGTTCTCCCACCCTTCATGAAAGCCTTTTCTCGTTAAGGCAGCAAATGGATCTCATTACAGTTACTCACAGCGGCAGAACACAGTGGCCAGGCACTGGGGAAGATACAATGTACCCATCAACAGAAATATGCTTTTTTTGCGGGGGAGGCGGGAAGGAAATTAATGAAACAATTGTGTACAAGGCAACACAATTCCCAAAGCGCCCTCTAACATATGACATTAATATTAAAAGAAGTTAGAAACAGTGGAAAAAGAAGATACCCCCTCACTCCCAACTGCGAAACAGGTCATCCGCAAAAGACTGGTCATTTTTTTGACATCTTTGGCTAAAAGATCCATGTGATGGAGAAATATTATACAAACAAGAGCAAAGAATATAACCAGAGGTGTGATTGGGGGCTGGGGGCTACAAATTCTTTACAGACCTGCCCAATCACTATTCAGAGCCAATTTGGTGAAGTGATTAAGTGCATGGACTCTTATCTGGAAGAACCAGGTTTGATTCCCCACTCTTCCACTTGCAGCTGCTGGAATGGCCCTTGGGTCAGCCATAGCTCTCGTAGAAGCGGGTCCTTGAAAGTGCAGCTGCTGTAAAAGCACTCTCACAGGGTGTTTATTGTGGGGGAGGAAGGTAAAGGAGATTGTGACTGCTCTGAGAATCAGAGTATAAGGCAGGATATAAATCCAATAGCATCATCTTCTACTTCTTTGGAAGGAAGGGAGGTAGGGAGGGTAGGCAGGGAGTAAGGAAGGAAGGAAGGGAGGGAGGGAAGGAAGGAAGAAAGGAAGGAGGGAAGGGAGGAGGGAAGGAAGGAAGGAAGGGAGGGAGGGAGGAAGGAAGGAAGGAAGGAAGGGAGGGAGGGAGGGTAGGGAGGGAAGGAAGGAAGGGGAGGGAGGGAGGGAAGGAAGGAAGGAAGGAAGGAAGGAAGGAAGGAAGGAAGGAAGGAAGGAAGGAAGGAAGGAAGGAAGGAAGGAAGGAAGGAAGGAAGGAAGGAAGGAAGGAAGGAAGGAAGGAAGGAAGGAAGGAAGGAAGAGAATGAGAGTGAGAAAGAAAATGAAAATGAAAATTAATGGTCTACAACATGCAACTGCACATTTATTGAAAAGGCCAGCAAATCTCACCCGGCTATTCCCACCCATGCAAAGCCTTTCTCATTCCCCTCGAGGGTCTTTCTTTTATTTAACCAGCCTTTATGGATACAATGTAAATGTTGATTTTATTATTGGCTTATTTGTCTTCAAAGAAGGTGAATGTCAAGCGAGCTTTAAGCATAATCGAGGACACAAACAAAAATGCAGGTTGGCATTACCTTTAAAAGGGCTGCAGCAGCTGAGCTCCGGAGGTGGCGGGGGGGGGGGGAGGAATAGAGCACCACTGACTACCCTCCTAAGATAAATTACCCATTACTCACTGTTTATCTCTTTTATGAAACATCTCATCCCGAGCAGATGGACACCCACCCCCCATACAGCTCCTCTTCTCACCAAACATCTGTGTTTTAACTCTCCCCCCCCCCTTCCCCTTGGAACTTTCTTATAAATTGCATGCATATCTGGGTTCGTTCTGAAACTCTATAAAGAAACATACAATCCCAGAGGACGAATCAAGTGCAGATTTGAGCTCAATTTCATAAATGCCCCGCTCAGAATGTTTCCATCTTCTTATGTGTGATGAGTGGCAGCACAAAGATCTCTCTGCTGTGGTGTCTTATATTTGCCATATCCCACTCCCCCCGCCACCTGGGTATTTGTCTAGTGCAACATCAAAAAACTATCTTTTCATTGGAGATGCCCAGATCTTCTCTCCTTTTTGGAGTCCCTTTACATGTTGGCGTTGTGCTCTTCTTTATTCCACCCAGGCCTTGAATTCAGCAGGAGCTCACAGGAGCACAGCTCCTGAACCTTTCTGACCGTTCCCCCTCTTCCTCCCCACCTACCTTGTCCATTGAATAGGAGGTGCAGCTGCATAACAATCCCTGGATTAGGAGAGCAGACAGACAGCCGGCCCCCAGGGGCTTTGCCATGCCCCCAGCAGCCCTCATTAACCCCTGGAGAAGCCCCTGCCACCCTTTCTCCATTTCCTATGTGATTTTGCACAGTGGGTAACTTGCTGGCCTTTTGACTAGGGGAGTGGCAGCAGCCAAGGAGAGCTCCAGGCGAGCGAGGCCTGCTTGGGCTGGCTGGATCTCTAGCCAGCCCAAGCAGGTCTCACTCACCCTGGGCTCTCCTTTCTTGCATCAGGTTGTTTTTGGCTGGGGGAGGGGCAGCATATGCTAATGAATTATGCTAATGAGCTCCACCACCTATTTTTCTACAAAACAACTGCTGATTCCACCCATTTTCATTTCTGGCATTCTCAGGGCTTTTTTTTTTGCAGCAGGAACACTGCATATGAGGCCATGCCCTCCTGATAGAATCATCGAGTTGGAAGGGACCTCCAGGGTCATCTAGTCCAACCCCCTGCACAATGCAGGAAACTCACAAACACCTCCCCTAAATTCACAGGATCCTCATTGCTGTCAGATGGCTATCTAGCCTCTGTTGAAAAACCTCCAAGGAAGGAGAGCCCACCACCTCCTAAGGAGGAAGCCTGTTCCACTGAGGAACTGCTCTTAACAGTCATAGAATCATAGAGTTGGAAGGGACCTCCAGGATCATCTAGTCCAACCCCCTGCACAATGCAGGAAACTCACAAACACCTCCCCCTAAATTCACAGGATCCTCATTGCTGTCAGATGGCTATCTAGCCTCTGTTGAAAAACCTCCAAGGAAGGAGAGCCCACCACCTCCCAAGGAGGAAGCCTGTACCACTGAGGAACCGCTCTTAACAGTCATAGAATCATAGAGTTGGAAGGGACCTCCAGAGTCATCTAGTCCACCCCCCTGAACAATGCAGGAAGCCTCACAAATACCTCCCCCTAGTTACTGGGCCTCCTGTAAGCTCTTGGAGGATTGGTTACATCAGGGGTGTGAGGCCTAATATGCAAAGGCGTTCCTGCTACAAAAAACAAACCAACCCTGGGCATTCTCAAATGGTTTGTCTCTTACGCCATTTTATGCAAAGGGTGCAAAGATAGCATTAAAAACTTTGTAAACATGGCAGGGGAAAATGGCCAGACAACCCAGAATTTTTTTTTTTTTTAAAAAAATTGATTCATATAAGGATGAAAAACACCAAAATATAGATTTTTCAAAGAAAGGAGCAGAAAGAGCTTTTGTTCTAGATTTTTTTTCATGAGTTTTATATTGTTCTGCCCCTCAATTACTTAGTTTGGTTTACAGTCACAGAACCTTTATTGGCATAACAACAACAGTATCAAGTCAAGGAAGCGGGGCGGGGGGGGGGGGAGAAGTGGTTAATTAAACATTCTAAACAGACTTCTCTTATAAGCACAGTAAAGAAAGTTTGTCACCACTAGGGTTCCCAATCCCCAGGTGGGGGCAGGGGATCCCCTGGTTTGGAGCCCCCCCCCCCCGCTTCAGGGTCATCAGAAAGCGGGGGGAGGGGAGGGAAATGTCTGCCGGGAACTCTATTATTCCCTATGGAGATGTATTCCCATAGGAAATGATGGAGAATGGATCCATGAGTATCTGGGGCTCTGGAAGGGCTGTTTTTTGAGGTAGAGGCCCCAAATTTGCAGCGTAGCATCTGGTGCCTCTCCTCAAAATACCCTCCAAGTTCCAAAAAAGATTGGACCAGGGGGTCCAATTCTATGTGCCCCAAAAGAAGGTGCCCCTATCCTTCATTATTTCCTATGGAAGGAAGGCATTTAAAAGGTGTTCAGTCCCTTGAAATGTGATGGCCAGGACTCCCTTTGGAGTTCAATTGTGCTTGTCACACCCTTGCTCCTGGCTCCACCCCCAAAGCCTCCTGGCTCCACCCTCAAAGTCCCCAGATATTTCTTGAATTGGACTTGGCAACCCTAGTCACCACTTCAATGGTTTCAGCCTTATCTGAGGCTGGTAAGCTTACTATCTTTCTTTCATCAGATTTACCCTCCAGGGATTGCAATATAAGATCCAGATAGGATGCACGTAAATCACAGTAGAATCTACAGGATAAAAGTACATGGTCTGTTCCTTCAGTTTCCTTCAGCTCACAGGGACATAGCCTATCAAGGAATGGTGTTTTTTTTTTTTAAACCTCCCGTATAGCACAGCAGAAGGAAGCACGTTAAAACAGGCTAACATAAACACCCTTCGAATTATTCCAAGAAGCCATGAAGCTAAATAAGATTTTCTGGCAGCCAAGCTTCAGTGACCTGCATTGTTCCTTGCTACAGTTTCCCAACTTTTTAAACAGCCCGCCCCCCCCCTCCCGCCACACACACACACACACACACACACACACACACACACACTCCTGTATCTTCCACAGAGGTTTGGGTAGTAAATAATAATGCAGCAAAAAGCTTCACCATGCAACTTTCATTTTTTTCCCTGGTCCAATGACAGCGCTGCTGCTCAGCCCACCTCATGATGGGCACAATCAGAATAATCTATGCAAAATTATGTGCATTATATTTAACTTGCATTGTTTATACAGATCAGTAGAAAAGAGTTCTTAAGGTACAGCTAGAATGTAAGTTCACCTAATGAAGTGATCAGTGACTCTGCCACAGATTTTCTGAGTCTTTAAGGTACTACTGGAATCTTTTCTACTACTCAGTACCGACTACCATGGGGATCCATCTTGATCTTTATACAGATCAGGTACCTGCATTTTTCTTCTCTGGGTGTAAGCGAATTTTCTACTCTGGGCGTGTGCAAATTTTATACAGATCAGGTATCTACACTTTTCTTCTCTGGGTGTTAAGTGAATTTCCTACTTTGGTTGTGTGCAAATTTTATACAGATCATGTATCTGCAATTTTCTTCTCTGGATGTAAGCGAATTTTCTACTCTGGGCGTGTGCAAATTTTATACAGATCAGGTATCTGCAGTTCTCTGGGTGTAAGTGAATTTTCTACTCTGTGTGTATGCAAATTTTATACAAACCGGGTATCTACACTTTTTTTTCTCTGGGTGTAAGCAGATTTTCTACTCCGGATGCATGCAAATTTTGTTAATCTTGTTAATATTTGGAGAGCCGGGATGGCTGTACTCCCACCACCATCATTAAGGGAGAGGAGGTTATACCAAACACAGAACTAATAGAACAGCAAATATAATATACCACTATCGGCTATCTCATTATAACCTATCAATACTGACTAATAGAATCACAGAGTTATAGGCCGTTTTCCCACTGACCTTACTCCGGAGCGACGTCCCTCTTCACCGCGCAGCGTCTGCGTGAATTTCCCACCAACTGCTGCGCACAACGAGGAAAAGCCGCGGCTTTTGCGTTGCAGATGTAAACTGGTTTTTAGCGGTTTACATCTGCGACGCAAAAGCCGCGGCACTTCCTGGTTGTGCGCAGCAGTTGGTGGGAAATCCGCGCAGACGCTGCGCGGTGAAGAGGGACGTCGCTCCGGAGTAAGGTCAGTGGGAAAACGGCCATAGAGTCATAGAATTATAGAATCATAGAGTTGGAAGGGACCTCCAGGGTCATCTAGTCCAACTCCCTGTGCAGTGCAGGAAATTCACAAATACTTCCCACACACACAGTGACCCCTGCTCCACATCCAAAAGATGGGGGGCGGGAGACCCTCCAGGATCCTTGGCCAAACTGGCCTGGATAAAAATTGCTTCCTGACCCGAAAGTGGTGAACAGAGTTCCCCTGGGTGTGTAAGAAAGGTTCACAAGAACTAAGCACTGATGCAACCCTTCCTGCCCTCTCTCTCATGATCTTCCTAAGTTCACAGAGTCAGCATTAGATAAATTCTTGACCAGAGGTTTCAAAAGGTGATGCTAGGGGGCGATTCTCCTCATAGACACAGTTCACACCAGGTGAGGAGTCTTTGGGATCAGTTCCGCTAATGCTTGCTATGTCACCAACTGCATGTTGGGAAATTCCTAGAGATTTGGAGGTGGAGCTTAGAGAAGGTGGGGTTTGGGGAGACGAGGAACCTCAGGTGGGTATAATTCCATGGGATCTCATCTCTGAAGTTGTCATTTTCTTCAGGGGAGCTGATCTCCGTCATTTGGAGATCAGTTATAATTCCAGGAGATCTCCAGTTTGCTAACCCTAAATATAGAAGAAGAAGACGACGGCAGATTTATACCCCGCCCTTCTCTCTGAATCAGAAACTCAGAGCGGATCACATTCTCCTTTACCTTCCTTGCCAACAACAGACACCCTGTGGGGTGGGTGGGGCTGAGAGGGCTCTCACAGCAGCTGCCCTTTCAAGGACAACTCCTGTGATAGCTATGGCTAACCCGAGACCATTCCAGCAGCTATAAGTGGAGAAGTGGGGAATCAAACCTGGTTCTTTTGGATAAGAGTACATACACTTAACCACCACACCAAACTGGCTTTGGGACTTTTGGTTCTAGGTCCCATAAGCAGTATCCGAGGCTTTTTGTTTTGGAGCGGGAACTCCTTTGCATATTAGGCCACACACCCCTGATGTAGCCAGTCCTCCAAGAGCTTGTTCAGGTGGGGCAGTCAAAGCTAGGGTTACCAATCCCCAGGTGGGGGCAGGGGATCCCCCGGTTTGGAGGCCCTCCCCCCACTTCAGGGTCATCAGAAAGCGGGGGAAGGGGAGGGAAATATCTGCTGGGAACTTTATTATTCCCTATGGAGATGTATTCCCATAGGAAATAATGGAGAATGGATCCGTGGGTGCCTGGGGCTTTGGGGGGGGGGCTGTTTTTTGAGGTAGAGGCCCCAAATTTGCAGCGTAGCATCTGGTGCCTCTCCACAAAATACCCTCCAAGTTTCAAAAAGATTGGACCAGGGGGTCCAATTCTGTGTGCCCCAAAAGAAGGTGACCCTATCCTTCATTATTTCCTATGGAAGGAAGGCATTTAAAAGGTGTTCAGTCCCTGGGAACGTGATGGCCAGAACTCCCTTTGGAGTTCAATTATGCTTGCCACACCCTTGTTTCTGGCTCCGCCCCCAATGTTTCCTGGCTCTGCCCGCAAAGTCCCCAGATATTTCTTGAATTGGACTTGGCAACCCAAGTCAAAGCATGTCCCGAAAGAGGCTTGAAGTCCTGCTGAGACTCATCAGACGGGTTGCCAGATGCAATCAGCGCAACAGAGTCCTCCACCCTTCCAACTGGAAACAGGAAGCAAAACAGTTCTGCTTAATATTATTAGAGAACGAGAGAAGCAAACTGACAATGAAAGTAACGTGATCAAACTTTCAGGCTTTCCTAGAATTTGAATATAATTTGTCAACACAGACGACTACAGTAGCCGCGACAGGGCCTGGACATTTGGCCAACCGCCTCTTTTTCTTCCATCTTCTCCCCACCCCCAACCCCTATTGTTATCAGCTGCGAAGAAAGGTCAGGCTCGCAAAATTCTTTCAAATTTGGTTAAACAATCAAAGTCAGTAAAGCGCTCGCAACGTTCAGCGTCGTCGGCTGTGGCTTACCAAGAGCTTAATCCAATTCCGAGGAAGAAAAGACTTTTTCTTTTTCGGAGAGTCATCTTGGATGGCAAACTCATTCAGACAATACCGGAGGCTAATTTAATTGGTGCAATGTTAATCTGTCTGGTTCCTGGGCTAAAAGCTACTATTGTCCAAGAAAACCTTGCAACCTAATCCAATTGGAATATTTTTAAGACTATATAAAAACAAAGCCTCAAAGGGCACCTGTGCTGAGAATAGCTATTGCCTCTAATGTGTGTTTGTTTTCAAAACACTCCCCCACCCTCCACCCCACCAGTACCTTGAGAGTTTGATTTCACAGAGATGAGGCAGCCGCATTTCCTGGTAGGTCTTCAAAAGAATGGTAAAATCAGCAATTTTGGTTCTGTACATCAAACTCTCCTGAGGCGATTGGGGTGAAGAGTCCCAAGGGGAAGGGGGGAGCCAAGACTCGGGGAAGGAAAAAGGAAAGGTCCCCTGTGCAAGCACCAGTCATTTCCGACTCTGGGGTGACGTTGCTTTCACAGCGTTTTCACGGCAGACTTTTTACGGGGTGGTTTGCCATTGCCTTCCCCAGTCCTCTACACTTGCCCCCCCCCAGCAAGCTGGGGACTCATTTGACCGACCTCGGAAGGATGGAAGGCTGAGTCGACCTTGAGTCATCTACCTGAAAACCCAGCTTCCACTGGGGATCGAACTCAGGTCGTGAGCAGAGCTTAGGACTGCAGCTTTAACACTCTACACCACGGGACACGTAGTCTTGGGGAAGGGACCCGTAAAATCCACAAAGAGGCTGGGCTCTCTGGGCTCCATGGGGCGCTATGGGCCTGGTCTGGGGAGTGGCAGATGGGTGCATGAGCATTCTGGACACTCCTGCAGGGTACCCACAACCCATCCCTGTTCCAGGGATAGGCTTCACACAGTCTGGAGGCTCCTTGGCACTCTTTTTCTGGGTGGCGCACTTCTGATTCGGCGTGATGTTGCCCTGAGCCAACGGTGTAGTCACAGCCGTCACGTTCCCTACACAGCTCGACAGATTGTCCAAATCTGCTTTTTAAAGGGCAGCTTCAAAATAACATTTTTAAGAAGCCGCCGAGGCGATGGGACAACTTTCCTTCCCTCTGCGCAGAACGAATAGTCTTCTGTCCAGCTCACGTAGCATTTCCCAACTATTCAGATTCTAGAAGCCGAGAATAAATGACTATCCATCAAAGTTCTCATTAGACTGCTAATAAGCAGTCTGGAGGCCCCACAGTTGTTATCAAACTTTGCCGCGGTGATTTATGAGCCCACGACAGAGGTCGTCTCTCGCAGTTCCTGTTGTGAAGTGGCACAGTATCAG
The DNA here is from genome assembly GCF_032191835.1 of Heteronotia binoei. NCBI lineage: Eukaryota > Metazoa > Chordata > Lepidosauria > Squamata > Gekkonidae > Heteronotia > Heteronotia binoei. Next base: position 61,342,810 of record NC_083236.1, on the reverse strand, counting down.
ACGTTCTTCTGCTGACATGTTGCTAATTGCATTTCAGACGATAATCTATTCAAAGCTCATTTGCTACAACTGCTGAAGTAGCTACCAACACCTTCAGGAGAAGAAGAGTCCAGTGATACCTTTAAGACCAACCAAGTTTTATTCAAGGCATCAGCTTTCGTGGTCACAAACACTTCTTCTGATACATTGAGAAGGAACTTACCAGTTCATACCTGTAGGTATGTTATGTATGTGGACTCAATGGAAGACTTTGAGTGTTCCTGCCTGGCTCATTGGAGCCATACGGACTGAGCTTGGGGACTTGGGGACAATGGGCTACAGGATCCAAATCTCTGCAGTCCTGGACCAATCACAAGCCCTCACCTGGTCTGAATGACCCAATAACGTGCTTGCGCAGGAACCCAGTGATGTATATAAGTTGGGTCCCATTGGTCCTGAGTTCATTTCTTACCTAGGCAGCCCTCCACTATGCTTTCTATAATAAAGAGTTTGATAACACTTCGACTGCATCTCTTAGACGCTTAGAACCCACTATACAATAAGGTAGAAGGTCACCTATAAGTTGAGGGTGGAAAATTCCATTTCAATGCATCTGAAGAAGTGTGTGCTTATACTTTGAATAAAACATTGCTTGGTCAGGGGTGGAATTCTAGCAGGAGCTCTTTTGCATATTAGGCCACACACCCCTGATGTAGCCAATCCTCCAAGAGCTTACAAGGCTCTTTTTTGTAAGCTCTTGGAGCATTCGTTACATCAGAGGGGCGCGGCCTAATATGCAAAGGAGCTCCTGCTAGAATTCCACCCCTGCTTGTCTTAAAGGAATCAGGTTCCCTGACAGTATGTGAGTTTGGTTCCGGTGTTTGGTTCTGTACTCAACATGTGCTGTACTGTATTTCTTGAATCCTTGCTGTATTGTATTCTTTGAGCAAAACACACAAGAACACCATGGACTAATTACTACATAAAACACAACGCTGTTGCTTAAATGTTGATTGTATGCGCAGAGTGGTAAAGGTGCAGTACTGCAGTCTGAGCTCTCTGCTCGCGACCTGAGTTCGATCCCGGTGGAAGCTGGGTTCAGGTAGCTGTCTCAAGGTTGACTCAGCTTTCCATCCTTCCGAGGTCAGTAAAATGAGTGCCCAGCTTGCTGGGGGGGAAGTGTAGATGACTGGGGATGGCAATAGCAAACCAACCCATAAAAAGTCTGCCATGAAAACGCTATGATGAGACATCACCCCAGAGTCGGAAACGACTGGTGCTTGCACAGGGGACTACCTTTACCTTTTTAATGACACACTCAGTTAATGCACACATACAATGTTATATCAGTCACTGTCACAATACTGCAGCTCCACTCCAATTGATGTTTGAAGTCTCTAATCGAAGTCCCTAATGCCATGGAATGAGTTGGTCATCCCATCAACAAACTTTCCTCCGGAGCTTATACTGATAAATGTGACCGGTGCAAACTTTTGATCCAGCCAGAAGAATTCCTTCACAGGCTTGTGCAAGCAAAGTGGTGACAACGTGCACCCTCGGCTAATTATCCAGCATGTTTCAGAAATATGTCCCTTCTTCAAGACACTTTTTAAATATGGAACCTCTGTTCATGCTTTTCTGTCACAAGAGTCTCACATGCTATGCTGCCAGCCAAGTTCGAGAGACTTTGATCAAAGACTCTGAACATCAATTGGAGTAGAGCTGCAGTATCGTGACAGTGACTGATATAACATTAATGTGTGCACAGGGCCGGCTCTGCCGCTAGGCAAACTAGGTGATCGCCTAGGGTGCCGGCCTTCTGGGGGCACCGAATTGGGTGCCCCCCCATTTAATTCGGTGTTGTTATCAGTGTGGGAGGGGGCATGCCAGAAGTTAGCCTTACCTAGGGTACCAAACAGTCTAAGGCAGGCCCTGTGTATGCATTAACTGCGCGTCATTAGATGAATACAATCAATATTTAAGCAACAGCATTGAGTTATATGTAGCAATTAGTACAGTGTTGCATGTTTTGCTCAACCTGCACATCGTATGGTTTCCTGTTTCTCGTATTGTATTCTTTGGCATGCTTTCATGTCACCATTTTCCCAAAGTTATGCAGGAGAGCACAAGATGTGTCCTTCTATCCCTGAGCGGGCTTATCGAGTAACTACGGTAACACTAGGGAGAATGTAGTTATAACCTTGAAGGCTTCTGAGAAGATGTCTCGTGCTTACGCAGCACCTGGGAACGGTTACGGACATTAAGGGGGGAATCAGACTTTGCATGCATTTTCTGTTTCCTATCAAAGTAGCTAATGTGTATAGTTGAACCATTCTCGGCAATGGCTTTTCAGCAGAAGGCCATTGCTCTGCACCTGACTTCCATTAAACCTCGACCATTTTCATTGTAAGAACCCCGTGGCACAGAGTGATAAAGCTGCAGGTCTGCAGTCCTGCAGTCTGAGCTCTCTGCTCACAACCTGAGTTCGATCCCGGTGGAAGCTGGGTTCAGGTAGCCAGCTCAAGGTTGACTCAGCCTTCCATCCTTCTGAGGTTGTTCAAATGAGTACCCAACTTGCTGGAGGGAAAGTGTAGATGACTGGGGAAGGCAATGGCAAACCACCCTGTTATAATATAATATAATATAATATAATATAATATAATATAATATAATATAATATAATATAATATAATATAATATAATATAATATAATATAATATAATATAATATAATATAATATAATATAATATAATATAATATAATATAATATAATATAATTGTGCCTCTTTTTTGTGATAAGGTGGTGCAATTCTGTGTACAATTCTGGTCACCGCACCTCGAAAAGGATATTATAGCATTGGAAAAAGTCCAGAAAAGGGCAACTAGAATGATTAAAGGGTTGGAACACTTTCCCTAAGAAGAAAGGTTAAAACGCTTGGGGCTCTTTAGCTTGGAGAAACGTCGACTGCGGGGTGACATGATAGAGATTTACAAGATAATGCATGGGATGGAGAAAGTAGAGAAAGTACTTTTCTCCCTTTCTCACAATACAAGAACTTGTGGGCATTCAATGAAATTGCTGAGCAGTCAGGTTAAAATGGATAAAAGGAAGTACTTCTTCACCCAAAGGGTGATTAACATGTGGAATTCACTGCCACAGGAGGTGGTGGTGGCTATAAGCATAGATATGCTTAGACAGCTTCAAGAGGGGGTTAGATAAAAATATGGAGTAGAGGTCCATCAGTGGCTATTAGCCACAGTGTGTATGTATATGCATGTGTATATAATTTTTTTGGCCACTGTGTGACACAGATTGTTGGACTGGATGGGCCATTGGCCTGATCCAACATGGCTTCTCTTATGTTCTTAACTGAATCTTAAGCTCAAAGTATTGTGATAGCAAGGTCAGGGCCTTTGAATTGCAGTATTGGTTGTAAACTTTGAGCAGTAGAGTTTTTGTCTCTTTACATTCTCTGTCGAACCATCGGTGTGTAGAGTTTACTAGAATAGTTGCACCTCCACTTGGGCACCCTGAACTGACACTCAATGATTCAAAGATATAAGATGTTAAAGAATTATAAGTTGATACAGACACATTAGGGTCAGAGGCACATATTAAAGAGAATCTGTATTCTACAGCGGGACCAGATCTGAAGAGCTGTTGGGTTTTCCAAACTGTGCCATCGTTCCATGGAATTCTGGGCAATAAGTCAGTCTTGTAAAGTTGCAAGGACAAGTTACAAGAGGGATAAATGTGAGGACCAATCTGAAGAGTCAAAACGAGGGGGAAATGGTCACTAATAATAAAATCCCCCAATGTAAAATTTTTGACATAAGGTTTCAATAAAGGAGAGATTAAAATGTACTCAATTACACTACAGCCCCTCGGGGAGACAAAGGTGAATTCTCCTGAATTTGGGTAGCCAATCAAACCATTTAACCAAATTCTGTTGTATTGCATACAGAATTTGGCAAGACAGATGCCTGCTGAATTTAGAAGGCAATCCTTGGAGTATCTTGGATAGGAGAAAATGGGTGGAAGGGTGTTGTCTTGGTTAAAACCAAGAGCTTTAAAAATATGCTACAGTCCTTCCCTCTCTCTCTCTCTCTCTCTCTCTCTCTCTGTCTCTCCCTACCCTAGCATTAAAGTCGCCCACTAGAATTATTTCTAAGGTTGGAAATTCCCTCTCTAATTCCTCCATGAGTGTGGCCAAGTGTTCCCAATATTGCAAAAGAGTTAGCTTATCTAGAGAGGGTGGTACATATAAATTCACAATCATTAAGGAGAATTTTTTGAGGAGAAGCTTGATGACCTGCACCATAGAGATGTTTGCCTGTAGAGTGATGTGTTCCATGGCAAAATGTGAGGAGACAAGAGTAGACAATCCTGCTTGAAAATGACCTCTTGTATTACTGAAGACTGGGAGGGAAGAGGACTTGTACTCTTCTAGTTGGATCTGGTGTGGAGTCCAGATTTCTTGTAGTAGTATAACATCAAACCCCTTAAGATATCTTATAAACTCAGCATCCTTGGTCTTATTCTGCCAGCCAGCTGCATTCCAGGAGACAATCTTAATATCCAGAATGGTGAAGGGTTTGGATGGCGAGAGTATGAAAGGGGTGGTGAGTCAGTCTTCTCTGGTTAGTTGTTCAAGGGTGCCATTGGTATCATGAAACACAGATCCATTACCCAAGCCGCTCGAGATGTTCTTAATTAATAGGGTTTGTAGAATCTTTTGGGATCAAGTGCCGTGCTCTACTGGAGAAAGTTTTCCTTCCAGACGTTTCGTTCTCAGCTGCGGAGAACATCCTCAGTGGCATTGCAGCCGGAGCAGGCACTCAGACCTTCTTGGCTGCTGTGCATTGAGTGGGGCCAGGGCTGCTGGAGAGCTGCTATTTGTAGGCTGGAGGGGGTGTGATGAAAGGGCAATTGGTTTGTGGATGTGCCCATTGTTTGGTGGGGCTTCCTGGAAGGCAGCTACAAATAGCAGCTCTCCAGCAGCCCTGGCCCCACTCAATGCACAGCAGCCAAGAAGGTCTGAGCACCTGCTCCGGCTGCAATGCCACTGAGGATGTTCTCCGCAGCTGAGAACGAAACGTCTGGAAGGAAAACTTTCTCCAGTAGAACACGGCACTTGATCCCGAAAGATTCTACAAACCCTATTGATGTTACCAGCCGTGAAAACCTGAAATCTTTGATGTTCTTAATTAGTTGATTTGTGTTTGGCCACACGATCTCACTATTGCTGCTCAGAAGGGGGTTCTCAGCCATTACTGGAGACGTATGAACTTCAGCTTGTGTTGATGACTCTAGGTTCTCCTTGAGATCCAATTTATCTTCTGTGGTGGAAATTAAATCAGTCTTCTCTTCAGGATTCACTTGTTGGGAGGGTGAGTGGTTTACTCCTGTTTTCCTTTGGTCTACCTCCATAGAAGTGAGAAGAGTTAGAGGGAATGATAAAGCTGAACCATTCTCAAGAGTGTTGGGCATCATGAGCAGATTAGATACTTGTTGCGTGTGATCGCTTTTTGTTTTCAAAGGTTTGTCCCTCAACGCTTTGAGTTTAGTTGTGATTGCAAGTTGTTCCGTAGATGGGAGGGCTGTGAAAGAGTTAATTAAATCCTGTTCTATGAAGTTCTCAAGAAAGAGATGCTCTGAAGCTGGGTTCAGGTAGAAAGGTGAATCAGGACCTTGAGCCAAGTCACTCTGGTCTCCAGCTTTCGTCATTCCTGCCTTGAAATTGATGTCGTCTGTCAAAGAGCCCTTTTTGCCAGTGGGGTAGCAGGGAGTTTTTCACCCTATTAAAAAAATCTGCCATGAAAAGCTTGTGATGCGATACCACCCCAGAGTCAGAAACGACTGGTGCTTGCACAGGGGATTACCTTTACCTTTTTATTTTCATACGTGTTTGGCTCTATTGAGCCATTAACTGGCAGAACCTTACAAAAGGTGCCACTGGACTCGAACTTTGTTCTGCTGCTTCAGACCTGACTCTATCTTCAGAAGAATGTGTATCGGGAAGAGCGGTGGGATATCTCTTCCCTAGCTACGAAGATGCACACAAACCGAATGGACCTCCTCCCACCCCAGGGCAGAATAGGAACATAAGATTCTTGTCTCACTAAAGAAGCTCATCTTCTTTCCCTTAAGCATTTCCCCTCTGCTCTAACCAAGGTTATTACGATGTGCCTGCTACCTCTGCATCCTTCCTTCTTTGGAACATTCCTCCCACCTTGTGACTGGGATATAAATACTTGGAGATTTCCATTCCTACTTGCAGGGGTGGAATTCTAGCAGGAGCTCCTTTGCGTATTAGGCCACACACCCCTGGTGTAGCCAGTCCTCCTGGAGCTTATGAAAAAGAGCCTTGTAAGCTCTTGTAGGATGGGCTGCATCAGGGGTGTGTGGCCTCATATGCAAAGGAGCTCCTGCTAGAATTCCGCCACTGAAAAGCATAGGCGCTACCACCGAGCCACAACCTATTCTCCCCTGATTTCATTCCGTAGCAACATGTGAAATATGTCCCGCCTCCATTCTGGATTGGGAATATTAAGGGGGGGGGGAGGTTGTATATGATTAATAGTCTCATTAAAAAGTCATCATTATCCCCTGTCGGCATAGCCAGAAATAAATTTCGGGTCAAGCGGATGAAGCAGACTTGATGTGACGGACGTGCAAAAGTCTCGCTGTATCAGAATATCATTTTTAGACTGTCTGCATAACGTGCCTAGACCTAACCTGGAAGGCCACGGCGAGCCCAATATTATCTTAGAACAGGGGTGGCCAACGGTAGCTCTCCAGACGTTTTTTGCCTACAACTAGGGTTGCTAAATCCAATTCAAGAAATATCGGGGGACTTTGGGGGTGGAGCCACGATATGTTAGGGGTGGAGCCAAGATCAAGGCTGTGACAAACATAATTGAACTCCAAAGGGAGTTCTGGCCATCACATTTAAAGGGACGGCACACCTTTTCAATTCCTTCCTTCCATAGGAAATAATGGATAGGGGCACATTCTTTTGAGGTTCATAGAATTGGACCCCCTGGTCCAATCTTTTTGAAACTTGGGGGTTATTTTGGCAAGAGGCACTAGATGCTATACTGAAAATTTGGTGTCTCTACCCCAAAAAACAGCCCCCCAGAGCCCCAGATACCCGTGGATCAATTCTCCATGATTTTCTATGGGAATAAATCTCCATAGGGAATAATAGAGTTCCCAGCAGACATTTCCCTCCCCTCCCCCCGCTTTCTGATGACCCTGAAGCGGGGGGAGGGCCTCCAAACTGGGGGATCCCCTGCCCTCACCTGGGGATTGGCAACCCTACCTACAACTCCCATCAGCCCCAGCCATTGGCCCTGCTGGCTGGGGCTGATGGGACTTGTAGGCAACAAACACATCTGGAGAGCTACCGTTGGCCACCCCTGTCTTAGAAGCTAAGCAGGGTTGGCCCCGGTTAATACTTGGATGGGAGACCACCAGCCAGGGTTGCTATACAAATACGGAAGATGCAAGGATAGACCATCAAAAGATCCTCAAAATTTAAGAACGTGAGGATGTAAGAGAAGCTATGTTGGATCAGGCCAATGGCCCATCCAGTCCAACACCCTGTGTCACAGAAGAACCTAAGAGAAGCCAAGTTGGATCAGGCCAATGGCCCATCCAGTCCAACACACTGTGCTGCACAGTGGCCAAAAAAACAAAACAAAACAAGAGCCATCAGGAGGTCCATCAGTGGGGCCAGGACACTCAAAGTCCTCCCACTACCTCCCCCCCCAAGCACCAAGAATTCACAAGCAGCAGCAGCAGCAGACATTCGAGAATTTTTAAATAATATTGATGTGTCTTGAATGTGTTTACTTTAAAAGAAGAAGACTGCAGATTTATACCCCTCCCTCCTCTCTGAATCAGAGACTCAGAGTAGCTTACAATCTCCTATATCTTCTTTCCCCACAACAGACACCCTTTGAGGTGGGTGGGGCTGAGAGAGCTCTCACAGCAGCTGCCCTTTCGAGGACAACTCTGTGATACCTATGGCTAACACAAGGCCACTGCAGTAGCTGCAAGTGGAGGAGTGGGGTATCAAACCCGGTTCTCCCAGATAAGAGTCCGCACACTTAACCACCACACCAAACTACCTATGGCTAACCCAAGGCCATTCCAGCAGCTGCAAGTGGAGGAGTGGGGACTCAAACCCGGTTCTCCCAGATAAGAGAGCTATGGCTGACCTAAGGCCATTCCAGCAGCTGCAAGTGGAGGAGTGGGGAATCAGACCCCGTTCTCCCAGATAAGAGAGCTATGGCTGACCCAAGGTCATTCCAGCAGCTGCAAGTGGAGGAGTGGGGAATGAAACCCGGTTCTCCCAGACAAGAGAGCTATGGCTGACCCAAGGCCATTCCAGCAGCTGCAAGTGGAGGAGTGGGGTATGAAACCCGGTTCTCCCAGATAAGAGTCCGCGCACTTAACCACCACCACACCAAACTGGCTCTGAGCTCCAACTGTTCTAAGCTCCATGTTTTCTTCTGTAGAACCAATTGTGTTGGAAAAGGCTGTTGTTTTAGATTTATCCAAAGGTACTCCTCTCACTGTCATGGCCAAGATGGTACAAATGACTTCATATCTGAGCCGGCATCAGTTCTTTCCATCTGCAATACTCCAGCGCCTCTTCCTTGCATTATTTCTTGGAAGACGCACGTGTGAAATGTCAAGGGGTTGATTCGAGTGAAGAAACATTTGTGAAGACGATTCAATGGCGCAAATGGAAACCGCCCCAAATGTTAAGAAAATAAATACAAACGCTGCGGGAAAACGGGTCTTTAGATAAGGCAGCCAAGTGCATTGTTTGATGCTGCAATTAATCCTGTTCTGTATGCAGACAGCCTGTGCCCAGATGGTGTTTTCCAGAGTTTGTCAAAGATAGTTGTTGTGGGCATGGCACCCAAACTTGAAACAGATGATTCTGAAGTCAATATTTACTTCATAATATACTCGAGACAACAATGGCTTTTGCAGCTGTGCTATTTATTTATTACTTTTACAGAGGAAGTAGGTGATGATATAAAATACATAACCGAGTTGATACAATGGGTATGCAGACCTATTGGACAAGCCCCTTAAATACTAATATCCAGGGGTACAATTCTAGCAGGAGCTCCTTTGCATATTAGGCCACACACCCCTGATGTAGCCAATCCTTCAAGAGCTTACAAGGCTCTTTTTATAAGCTCATTGGAGGATTGGCTACATCAGGGCTGTGTGGCCTTATATGCAAAGGAGCTCCTGCTAGAATTCCACCCCCGCTAATATCTAGGTTTTCAATCCACTTAGGCGCAACTGGGGAGCGTTCAAAGAGCTCAATCACATCTCCCTGGAAAGCACAGTGCTCACATTCCTGCGACAGGTGGGAAATAGTTTGGAGAGCTGCACCACAATTGCATCTGGGTCCTGGTATTTTGCCTGGGGTTGCAGTCCCCTGGTCTGAGTGAGGGTTCCACCAATATTGGGGGCTCCAATCTGCTGTCTGCCTGCTGGTTGGTGGGGGAAGCCCCCACCCATATTGACAATGTTTGCATGATGACATCACCTGGAAGTGACATCATCACAATGGGCACACCATCGTGGACACTCTAGCATTTTCACCAAAACTCTATGGTTACCGTAGCGTTTTTAGTGAAAATGGCAGTGTGACCATGCATGACACGCCCAATGGGATGACAGCACTTTAGAGTTGCCAATCCTAAGGTGGGAGCAGGGGATCCCCTGGTTTGGAGGCCCTCCCCCCGCTTCAGGGTCATCAGAAAGCAGGGGGAGGGGAGAGAAATGTCTGCTGGGAAATCTTTTATTCCCTAGGGAGATTTATTCCCATAGAAAATAATGGAGAATTAATCCATGGGTAACTGGGGCTCTGGGGGGGCTGTATTTTGAGGTAGAGGCACCAAATTTTCAGTATAGCATCTAATGCCTCTCCCCAAAATACCCCCCAAGTTTCAAAATGATTGGACCAGAGAACCCAATTCTATGAGCCCCAAAAGAAGGTGCCCCTATTCATTATTTCCTATGGAAGGAAGGCATTGAAAAGGTGTGCCGTCCCTTTAAATGTGATGGCCAGAACTCCCTTTGGAGTTCAATTATGCTTGTCACAGCCTTGATCTTGGCTCCACTCCTAATGTCTCATGGCTCCACCCCCAAAGTCTCCTGGCTCCACCCCCAAAGTCCCCAGATATTTCTTAACTTGGACTTGGCAATCCTACAGCACTTCCAGGTGACATCATTGCAACATGGGCACTTTGTGCATGTGCAGGAACAACCCGGAATGGACCCAGGAACCCCTGCTGGAAGTAAGGCAAGACTTGGCAACCCTAATTTTGCCCCTTTTAAACAACAGGTTTCCACAACTGCCAAAGCCTGATCATATTCTATTAACAGTCTTCCATACTTTATGTGACAAGTCAAAACCTGAGGGCCTCTCATTGGTGTTTATCAGGTTACAGATATTGGGCGGAATTGATTTTGTGCATGTTTGAAATTAATCACACAGCAGCCTTCCATGGCAGAGTTGGGATTTGAACCAGGGACTTCAAGATACTGCGGTAGTTGGACACTTTTAACCACTACCCCACACTCACCTGCATCCTAAAGGCAACAACGTCTGTTCCAAAAGCAACTTGGAGCCTAACATTTCGGTTAACATGACTTGGGAATGGGATCTTTCTCTCCACCACCATAGTGAAATACGGGTTCTCTGAAAAAGCTCTTCCATGGTGCTGAGTACAAGGGAGGGGGCACATGTGGCATCAGTACAGCAGTGAGGAAAGATTAAAAAAAAAATTACCACAGATGCCATGCTATGTTTCCAAGCAGTGCCGGGAAAGAAAGAAAGAAGAAGAAGATGATATTGGATTTATATCCCGCCCTCCACTCCAAAGAGTCTCAGAGCGGATCACAATCTCCTTTCCCTTCCTCCCCCACAACAGACACCCTGTGAGGTGGGTGGGGCTGGAGAGGGCTCTCCCAGCAGCTGCCCTTTCAAGGACAACCTCTGCCAGAGCTATGGCTGACCCAAGGCCATTCCAGCAGGTGCAAGTGGAGGAATGGGGAATCAAACCCGGTTCTCCCAGATAAGAGTCCGCACACTTAACCACTACACCAAACTGGCTCTGGAAAAGCCAGTTGGAAAGCTGGAAATGGAATATGCTCAGTATGGTCTGGGAGCTAGAGACTTTTGACTAATCTGGAAAATTTCCTCAGCAAGGTGAAGAAACTTCAGGATGGACAAAAGGAAATATCTCTTTATACAGCAAGTATTAAAATGTGGACTTCACTGCCAGAGGATGTACTGATAGTCACAGGAATAGCTTTAAAAAGGGATTTGACAGATTCGTGGAGGATCAGTCTATCAGTGGCTAATAGCCATGGGGACTAAAGGGAACCTCCATGTTCAGATCTAGTCAACCTCTGGATCTCAGTGCCTAGAGGAAGCATCAGAGGAAGGCCTCAGCCTCTGTGCCCTGTTGTCGGCCCTCCAGAGAACTGGTTGGCCACTGTGTGAGGCAGGATGCTGGACTAGATGGACTACTGGTCGGGTCCAGCAGGGTTCTTCTGGTATTCTTGTGAAGGCCTCAGCGTCTGTGCCCTGTTGTCGGCCCTCCAGAGGAACTGTTTGGCCTCTGTGTGAGGCAGGATGCTGGACTAGATGGACCACTGGTCTGATTCAGCAGGGCTCTTCTGATGTTTGTATGAAGGCCTCAGCCTCTGTACCCTGTTGTTGGCCCCCCAGGGGAACTGGTTGGTCACTGTGTAAAACAGAATGCTGGACTAGATGGACCACTGGTCTGATCCAACAGGACTCCTCTTAAGGTAAAGCAAGGGAGCCTATTTTATAAAAGTCTTTTAAGAAACAGAGATTAAAAAGAAACACCTACACATTAAAGTGTTGGTACAGAAGATATTCTTTATTGTATATAGTTCTTCTAGTGCATATTTCTATATCAACTTAAATTTGACTTTGTAACACAATAGTTGAATAAAACCTAACACTTTATGGTGCACAAACTTAAACCAACTCTTATTTACATTGAACCACAAGAGGACAGGTTAGGGGGGCGGGAAATGAAGACACTGTACAAATAACAACTAGACTGGCATCATGTATATAAATCAGCCACGGGATACATCACACTTAAGTCTTTATTTATAAGAAACACAACTGTTCTTGGTTTCCATACTTAAGTATGTAGAAATGTCCCCTCTGCTAAGGCAGAAAGAAGCCACAGAGGGAGAGAGAACTCATAAAACACCATTTCCCTCATTTTCAGACTATTTCCCTCATTTTCAGACACACGAACAATCGACGAAGCTGCAGCGATTAAAAGAAACTGTCAATAGACACAAGTTCTGAAGTGGATCAAAGTAACCAGAGGGTGTAAACCTTCCCGTTTCCTAATGTAACACAGCATATCCTCCCCCCACCCTTTCCCCCCTTAGACTGTAGAATGTCGCTGATTGTTTTTCACCTGGAAGCAAAGGACCCTGGCTGTCAACTCTACACAAATAAGTGCCGCCCCACATTTATTGAAAGAATGACATTTTGGAAAGGTCTTTCTGCTCCCTCCTGGTTCTGGACGGCTGTATCTCCTGAGCCCATGACTATATTTGTGACCCACTATTGCTCTCAAGAGCTGGAAGGGCCTTGCCTGTTGGTTCCCCCCCCCCCACTTTCATTTCCTTTTCACAACAGCCCTGTGAGGTAGGTTAGGCCTAGAGTCAGCTCTTTTTCCCAGGGCTGCCCCTTGAGCATCATGGCTGAACAAAGGACTGGACATATGAAGATATGAAGCTGCCTTATACTGAATCAGACCCTTGGTCCATCAAAATCAGTATTGTCTTTTCAGACCGGCAGCAGCTCTCCAGGGTCTCAAGCTGAGGTTTTCACACCTATTTGCCTGGACCCTTTTTTGGAGATGCCAGGGACTGAACCTGGGACCTTCTGCTTCCCAAGCAGATGCTCTACTACTGAGCCACCGTCCCTCCCCAAGGACGTAGGGTATCTCCTAGTCTGAAACTGACATTCTGACTCCCCAGATCATAATGGATGCTTTGTTGAATGCAGTGGAAAATCTAGGAGGCCCTACGTCTTTCAGTAAAGGATGGTGATCCAGGCAGACATACCGATTAAAGAAGTCATGGATTTGCAAGGGATGGGTGCACATTTTGTGTGTGGGGAAAACCAGGTCAGGGGGTCTCAGCTGTCGCAGTTTCCCCCAACCCTTTTCCATTTTGCAGATATGTGATTCTCTACAATGAACTTACAACTACTCTCTAATGGTTTGGGACTGCAGATTATAACCACGCCAGACTTGCTCTATGAGATTAAGGCAGTTTTTGGAGAACGTTGCACTACAGCAGACGCTTGCTGTAGACGCGAATGATGCTTCATTCTCCTTTTATCACGGTACACAGAAAAGAACAAAAAACAAACAAACAAAAAACCCCGCCGTATCAGGCTCAGCTCGCTTGGCTGAGAAGACGCAGAGGGGGCGAGTTTGGCGCGAACGTTCCACACAAACGCTTAGGTGCTTCGCTGTACAATATACATTTCTTTTCATCTTGTGAAAAATTAAAAAAGAAAACCGATAAAAAATAGTCATATACACAGAGGTACCCTTATCGAACCTTCTGCTATCTTTTTGAAAGGCGTTACAAATGAAGTGTAACCTTAAAAAAAACCAAAACCCACCCCAAACGCTTGACATTAACAAATGCAAAGGATAAAGCTCTCCTCAGTAAGGCAAGTTGTAAAAGATTATACGGTAAGATACTCATACAAAATTTGGAAAAAAGGCTCTTTTGTAAAGGGTCAAGTGCACAACAGAGAAACTCCCAAATCAGCTCAAAGGCTGGGATCCAAAACAAAAACCAGTCTCATGTACATCTCTGAGATCGATCAAGATGGGTCGTCGCGTTAGTCTGTCCGTAGCAGTAGACAAGATCCAGAGTCCAGGGGCACTTTAAAGACTAACACAATTTGTGACAGAGTAGAAGCTTTCGGGAGTCACTTGCTCACTTCTTCAGGTAGCTGAAGTCCATAGAGGAGTCAATCCACTCTTCAGATATCTGAAGAAGTGAGCAGCAACTCACAAAAGCTCCTAAAGGCAAAGGTAGTCCCCTGTGCAAGCACCAGTCGTTTCCGACTCTGGGGTGATGTCGCATGACGGCGTTTTCACAGCAGACTTTTAATGGATTGGTTTGCCATTGCCTCCCCCAGTCATTTATGCTTTCCCCCCAGCAAGCTGGGTACTCATTTTACCAACCTTGGAAGGACCTGAGTCAACCTTGAGTCGGCTACCTGAACCCAGCTTCCGCCAGGATCGAACTCAGGTCGTGAGTAGAGCTTGGACTGCAGTACTGCAGCTTTACCACGGGGCAGAGTTCCCACCCTGCCGCAAATTTTGTTAAGTCTTTAATGCGCTACTGGACTCTTGCTCTTTTCTACTGGCCCATATTGAAGGCATGCTGACATGTTTCTCAAATGGCGCATAATCCGTACTATATGATGTATGTGTGTGTGTATGAAGGGATAGTTCTGAAGGCAAGTCGATGCATGCTGAGTAGGGTTGCCAGTTCTGGGTTTGGAAATTCCTGGAGATTTGGAAATGAGGTCTGGCGACGGAAGGAACCTCAGCGGGGATATAAAGCCATAGAGTCCACCCTCTAAAACAACCATTTCCAAACAACCACATGTGGCTCTTTCATACATATTGTGTGGCTTTTGAAGCCCCCACTGCCTCGTCAGCTGGCTTGGAGAAGGCGTTCCTCTCTTTAAATCACTTCTTCAAGTCAAGCCAGCTGGCAGCCTGGAGAATGAATTTACAGTTAAATATGCTTTCTTTCTATATCTCCTTCCCCCCATCTTCCTTCCTTCTTCCCTTCCTGCCTCCCTGGCTCTTGAAATCTGATGTTCGTGTTTTGTGGCTCTCAAACGTCTGATGTTCATGTCTTGTGGCTCTCAAAGTTTGATGTTTAGCTCTCAAACTTCTGACATTTATTCTATGTGGCTCTTACGTTAAGCAAGTTTGGCCACTCCTGGACTACCTCATCCTTCAAAATGGAGATGCTGGGGCTAGAACCTGGGATCTTTACAATATGCAAATGAGCTCCTGCTAGAATCACACCCCTGGATCTTTGACACGGCAAGCAGAGTTTCTACTACTGAACCATGGTCCCTCCAGGGCCATAGGTCCTTCCCATCACCTGCAACCAGATCTTTTTAATTGGAGATGCTGGGCAGCGAACATGGGACTTTTTACGGGGTGCCATGCTACCGCTAGGGATGCCAAGTCCAATTCAAGAAATATCTGGGGACTTTAGGGGTGGAGCCAAGATCAAGGCTGTGACAAGCATAATTGAACTTCAAAGGGAGTTCTGGCCATCACATTGAAAGGGACGGCACACCTTTTCAATGCCTTCCTTCCATAGGAAATAATGAAGGATAGGGGCACCTTCTTTTGGGGCTCACAGAATTGGACCCCTTGGTCCAATCTTTTTGAAACTTGGGGAGAATTTTGGGGAGAGGCACTAGATGCTATACTGAAAATTTGGTGCCTCTACTCCAAAAAACAGCCACCCTAGAGCCCCAGATATCCGCAGATCAATTCTCCATGATTTTCTATGGGAATAAGTCTCCATAGGGAATAATAGAGTTCCCAGCAGACATTTCCCTCCCCTCCCCCCGCTTTCTGATGACCCTGAAGTGGGAGGAGGGCCTCCAAACTGGGGGATCCCCTGCCCCCACCTGGGGATTGGCAACCCTAGCTACCGCTAAGCCGCAAGCCATCTCCAAATAGAGAGCAGACTTTTTCTTTTTTTTTTAAGAGCACATAGAAAAATCCGAGTGAAAAGCAATGCCACAGCTATACATTTTGTGTTAGTTTACTTCATAAGCCATGTTTCCCGCATGGTTATTTATACAGAGGTGCCAATTACTGGGTAGCTTTACTCGCGGCCTGGACGAGACACAGCGTTAATGCCAAACTGGGTATGATAATGTTAAGGCACTTACCAGGGACTTGGTTCAAGACTTAAATGAAGCTACATTAGCAAAGCGGAAAAGGGCAGGCCAAAACTGCTAGCAAATAACCCCCAGAGCTATGGCCTCCAAAGAGAGTACACAAATCCTAAAGCATGTCTGTTTAAAACAAACCTCGGGAGCGCCAAAGCGAGGGTGAGGAGAGTTGGTGAGGTAGAATGCTACTACTGAAGATCTGCAGCTAGCAAACAGGAGATAAAAAGATGGGGGAAACAGGGAAATTGACTTAGTGTGGGGGGCACATAAAGCAATAAACACTGGGGGGGGGGGGGCAACCCATGGCAGGCCCAGCGCTAGGCTTTCCTGCACCTGAGGCCAAATCGCACTCCACCTCCCCTGCCCCCATGATCATATTTGTGCGCACTTTGCGCACGCGCACCCCGATTGATGTCACTGACACAACCCCCACTTCACCAGGGCTTCCCAAAGCTTAAGAGCCCTCGGTGAAGTCCGGAAGGCCACGGTCGCTCTCAGAGCTCAGTTCTGGGTGCACCCGCTGCCATCTTGACTTCGCCCAGGCTTCCCGAGGCTCGGAAAGCCTGCACGAAGTCAGGCTGGGATGGCAGTGGGTGCTCATGGCCATGCCCCCCCCCACTTCACCCAGGCTTCCTGAGCCTTGGGAAGCCTGGGTGAAGTCAGGACAGGATGGCAGAAAGGGAATCACGGCCACGCCCCCCCCTTCGCCCAGGCTTTCCGAGCCTCGGGAAGCCTGGGCGAAGTCAGGACGGGCTCAGGCGGGTGGAGAGGGGGTGCCTCGTGGCACCCCTAGGCCAAGTGGCTCCTGAGGCCAACACCTAGTTGGCCTACTCCCACGCGCCGACCCTGCCCCATGGTGTGTATTAGGGTTGCCAAGTCCAATTCAAGAAATATCTGGGGACTTTGGGGGTGGAGCCAGGAGACTTTGGGGGTGGAGCCAGGAGACACTGGGGGCGGAGCCAGGAGCAAGGGTGTGACAAGCATAATTGAACTCCAAGGGAGTTCTGGCCATCACATTTAAAGGGACAGCACACCTTTTAGAATGCCTTCCTTCCATAGAAAATAATGAAGGATAGGGGCACCTTCTTTTGGGGCTCATAGAATTGGACCCCCTGGTCCAATCTTTTTGAAACTTGGGAGGTATTTTGGGGAGAGGCACTAGATGCTATACTGAAAATTTGGCGCCTCTACCTCAAAAGACAGCCCCTGACACCCGCGGATCAATTCCTCATCATTCCCTATGGGAATCGTTCCTGGAGGTGCATAATAGCTATGGGGGTGGAGCTTCCCCCGCCGGCCAGCTGGCTGGGGGAGGGGGGAAGCCTGTAAAACCAGGGGATCCCCCGCTGGGATCTGGGGATTGGGAAGCCTAGTGTGTATACGCCTGTCAAGTTACCATAGGATGACTCAGGTGCTTGGAAAGTGTAAGAATTGAGGGCTGGTACAACTGGGAGCCAGCTGCCAAGCAGAAACTAAGGGGGAACAGTCAATGCAGGACTAGGTAAAAAGCTCAGGGCTTGAAGAGGAGGGGGCAACCCCTGCTCCAGCACCTTTAAGAGGGGATAAAACCTTTCATTGGTCACTAGCCGCTTTAAACTTCCCAGAGCCAGCTCAGTTCTGAGAATGGCTACAGCAAAGTGGGTAGTGTAATGCAAAGTTGGCCCTGTCACTAGGCCAACTAGGCAATTGTCTAGGGCGCTGGCCTTCTGGAGGCGCCAAATGGGGTGCCCCCATGTGACTCAGTGATGTTATCAGTGCACGGGTGGGGGTGCCAGAAGTTAGTTTTGCCTAGGGTGCTGGACAGTCTAGGGTCGGCCCTAAGAATCGAGGATGGCTCAGCTAACCCAGTCTCATCAGATCTCAGAAGCAAGGTTGGCCTTCGTGAAGACTTGGACGGGAGACCACTCAAAAGTCCAGAGGTTGGCAATCTCAAACCACCTCTAAACCTCTCTTGTCTGGTTAACTCAAGGTTGCCTGACCTCATCAGATCTTGAAAACAAGTCGAGGTCAGTCATGGATACTTGGATGGAAGACCACCAAGGAAGTCCAGGGTTGCTACGCAGAGGCAGGCGATGGCAAAACCACCTTTGCGCATCTCTCGGCTGGATAGCTCAGGCTAGCCTGATCTCATCAGGTCTCAGAAACTAAACAGGGTCGGCCCTGGTGAGGACTTGGATGGGAGACCGCCAAGGAAGTCAAGGGCCTCTATGCAGAGGCAGGCAATGGCAAACCACCCCTGAATGACTTTTGCCTTGAAAACCCTAAGAGGTCATCGTAAGTCAGCTGTGACTTGACAGCACTTTCCACAACCACCAAGAATCTAGGAAGAGGATGGGTTCTTATGATATGATATGTCTACTCCAAGAAGACTAAGCAAATGACTCGCCCAAGAGTGACTATATGCAGGACTTCTTTTGTAGCAGGAACTCCTTTGCAGATTAGGCCACACTCCTTTGATGTAGGCAATTCTCCTGGAGCTTACAGTAGGCCCTGTACGAAGAGCCCTGTAGGGAATTCTAGCAGGACCTCCTTTGCCTATTAGGCCACACACCCCTGATGTAGGCAATTCTCCTGGAGCTTACAGTAGACCCTGTATGAAGAGCCCTGTAAGGAATTCTAGCAGGACCTCCTTCGCCTATTAGGCTACACACCCCTGATGTAGGCAATTCTCCTGGAGCTTACAGTAGGCCCTGTACGAAGAGCCCTGTAAGGAATTCTAGCAGGACCTCCTTTGCCTATTAGGCCACACACCCCTGATGTAGGCAATTTTCCTGGAGCTTACAGTAGGCCCTGTACTAAGAGCCCTGTAAGCTCTTGAAGGATTGGCTACATCAGGGGTGTGTGGCCTTCTTTGCATATTAGGCCACCCCCCGCAATGTAGCCAATCCTCTTGGGGCTTACAGTAGGCCCTGTAAGAAGAGCCCTGTAAGCTCTTGAAGGATTGGCTACATCAGGAGTGCGTGGCCTAATACGTAAAGATGTTCCTGCTACAAAAAAAAGAGCTCTGCCTAAATGTATCACATTCAGACCTGACACTGATCTTGTGTTTTTAGGGCTCCCTGTGGGAGATGGACAGCACAAACGACTCTCTAAACTATAGGGTTTCAATTTATTCTATTTCTGACGTTTATTCCCCTACTTACTAAAGATTGGCAGATGTACGTAGGAATGTTTGTCTTCCCTCGTATTGTGCACAATGATTAGATGTTAGCTCTGTGGTTGTATAGATAAAGGACAGCGAGTATATTTCCAGACTGACAAGATGGTTTGTGGAGCGCACCGACCCATTCAGAAGAGCCAGCATCTTGAACTTTGAACTTCAGCGGTTAGCAGCTTTTAAAGCATGCCCATGTTCTTGGGAGGGGGGAGCCCACCCCTAAAACAGGCTGCTGATTTTTACCTGACAAAAAATACAAGGGGGGAGGGAGGAATGGCAAAAAAAGGTTTGCCTACCCATAAAGCCTTTCCAATTTTTTCCCTAGAAAATATGGGTATTAATAGAATTATTTTGTTTGGTGACGCAAAATATCCTTCCTTCCTCCCTCTCTCTTTTCCTTCCTTCCTTCCTTCCTTCCTTCCTTCCTTCCTTCCTTCCTTCCTTCCTTCCTTCCTTCCTTCCTTCCTTCCTTCCTTCCTTCCTTCCTTCCTTCCTCCCTCTCTCTTTTCCTTCCTTCCTTCCTTCCTTCCTTCCTTCCTTCCTTCCTTCCTTCCTTCCTTCCTTCCTTCCTTCCTTCCTTCCTTCCTCCCTCTCTCTTTTCCTTCCTTCCTTCCTTCCTTCCTTCCTTCCTTCCTTCCTTCCTTCCTTCCTTCCTTCCTTCCTTCCTTCCTTCCTTCCTTCCTTCCTTCCTTCCTCCCTCCCTCCCTCCCTCCCTCCCTCCCTCCCTCTTTTCCTCCATGCATGGGATGGAGAAAGTAGAGAAAGAAGTCCTTTTCTCCCTTTCTCACAATACGAGAACTCATGGGCATTCGATGAAATTGCTGAGCAGACAGGTTAAAACGGATAAAAGGAAGTACTTCTTCACCCAAAGGGTGATTAACATGTGGAATTCACTGCCACAGGAGGTGGTGGCGGCCACAAGCATGGCCACCTTCAAGAGGGGGTTAGATAAAAATATGGAGCAGAGGTCCATCAGTGGCTATTAGCCACAGTGTGTATGTGTGTGTGTGTGTATATATATATATATTTGGCCGCTGTGTGACACAGAATGTTGGACTGGATGGGCCATTGGCCTGATCTAACATGGCTTCTCTTATGTTCTTATGTTCCTTTCTTCCTTCCTTTCTACCATTTGGCAGATTACTGGTCATCCCTGATTACTGTTCAGCAGGGCTTTTCTTTTTGTAGTAGGGGATCCTTTGCATGTTAGGCCACACACCCTTGACGTAGCCAATCTTCCTGGAGTTTACAGGAGGCCCTTGTAAGAAGAGCCCTGTAAGCTCTTGGAGGATTGACTACATCAGGGGTGTGTGGCTTAATATGTAAAGGAGCTCCTGCTACAAAAAAACCCCCAACAACCCTGCTCTTCAGTTTGCAAAGGGCAAGTCCTGTTCAGAATGATACAACTGGATATGCAAAGAGTCAACCTTATCTGACGCCAGAAAGCAGCACCCTGAAAAGCTACAATGTCCTATGTGTGTTATCGGAACTGTGACAAGCCATTCACATATGCCAGTCATCACTGGATGGATCTACATGTGGGAATCTGCCCAGACATATATCCACCTCTTGCAGGGTTAGCTATCACGTAGAATTTGGTCAAAGTGAATGCACCCACTGTACCCCAGACACAACATCCTTTGGCTAAGAAAAAGAAAAAGTTTCCATCTTTGCTTCTGTGACTAGCAAAAACGACACTTTTGGCTGAACGAGGTCAGAATCCATCAGAGTTCACTCATATGAAAAAAGAAAGTTCACATGACGTCATCCAGGAATTTCGTTGGAAAATAAACTGAACCATCCAGCGTTGGAAACAAAGAGCGGAAGATGTATCTTCACCCAAAGGAAATCTGGAGATGATCTTCTGAGCTTGCCCACTTACAAGCCAACCAAGACCGACCACAATCAAGAGATACGAAAGGGATTTTTTCAGCTATTCCCTATTTTGCTTTTTTAAAAAAATGTATTGGCTTTACCATTCCAAATTCTCCATCTTCATATAGATAACCAGTGCTGGAGCTGCAAGACAAAGAGATCTCCGTGAGAAATGCAATAATGGTGTTCAATACTTGTTGGAGGCTTGTGAAAACTAGCAAAGATTCTAGAGAATTTCAGGAGGGTAGGGATTCCAGACCAAATCCAGTCCGAACCCTTCCAAGAAGCTAAAATGACTAATCCGAGACAATCATACTTTGTTTGCATTATGAGAACATATGAACCTATGAAGCTGCCTTTTACAGAATCAGACCCTCGGTCCATCAAAGTCAGTATTGTCTACTCAGACTGGCAGCGGCTCTCCAGGGTCTCAAGCTGAGGTTTTTCATGCCTATTTTCCTGGACCTTTTTTAGTTGGAGATGCCGGGGATTGAACCTGGGACCTTCTGATTACCAAGCAGATGCTCTACCAGTGAACCACTGTCTCTCCCCTGAGACATATGAACCTATGAAGCTGCCTTATACTGAATCAGACCCTAGGTCCATCCAAGTCAATCTTGTCTACTCAGCCGCCATCCCTCCCCAGAAGATAACAGTCAACAGACAAAGATGCTAGGAAAAGTTGAAGGAAGTAGGAATAGAGGAAGACCCAACATGAGATGGATTGACTCGATCCAGGAAGCCATAGCCCTTTCATACAAGACTGGAGCAAGGCTGTCAATGATAGGGCATTTTGGGGTCATTAATTTATAGGGACTACATAAGTCAGAAGAGATTTGATGGTATTTAAGATGCACGCACACATGAACCATAGAACCACAGAGTTGGAAGGGGTCATACAGGCTATCTAGTCCAACCTCCTGCTCAATGCAGGATCATCCTAGAGCATTCCTGACAAGTGTTTGTCCAGCCGCTGCTTAAAGACTGCCAGTGAGGGGAAGCTTACCACCTCCCTTGGTAGCCAATCCTCCAAGAGCTTACAGGGCTCTTCTTATAGGGCCTACTGTAAGCTCCAGGAGGATTGGCTACATCAGGGGTGCGTGGCCTAATATGCAAAGGAGTGATGTAGCCAATCCTCCAAGAGCTTACAGGGCTCTTAGTACAGGGCCTACTGTAAGCTCCAGGAAGATTGGCTACATCAGGGGCCTAATATGCAAATGAGCTCCTGCTACAAAAAAAGCCCAGTGATTCCCGTTGGCCTCAGACAGGACAAAGGCCACCCCTTGTTTGGACCTCAGTGGCAGGGGGTACGTGAGGCAAGGGCCCCAGTGGTGGGCAGTGGTGGTTCTGGGGCCCCATCCTGGATGTTTGACTGGAGTTCAGAATCACCAGGATCACCTCTGGTGGCACTCAGTTCCAGCCAAACAACTAGGAGGGGTGTCTTTCAAGTGGACACATCTACTGAGCAAATGCTTTGGTGATCATATATACCGGATTTGTTACAAGGTGCTGGCCCTATATGGCCTAGGACCTGCCTACTTTAGGAACCGTCTCTCCCCACATGTCCCCCAGAGAGTACTCAGATTGGGATCATAAAATCTATTAGTAATCCCCGGGGCCGAAGGAGGCTTGATTGAAATCAACTAGAGACAGGGCCTTCTCAATTGTAGCCCCCTGCTGGTGGAACCAACTGACAGATGAAGTGAGGGTCTTGTGGAACCTTGTGCAGTTCCACAGGGCCTGCAAGACTGTCCTCTTCTGGCTGGCATTCAATTGACTCGGCATCGGTATTTAAAAGTGGAAGAAGGCCATCGCCACCAGAATAGCACCAACTCAGTATTTTTTTTTAACTGTTTTAAAATGGAGAGCCAGTTTGGTGTAGTGGTTAAGTGTGCGGGATCTTATCTGGGAGAACCGGGTTTGATTCCCCACTCCTCCACTTGCAGCTGCTGGAATGGCCTTGGGTCAGCCATAGCTCTGGCAGAGGTAGGGTTGCCAAGTCCAATTCAAGAAATAGCTGGGGACTTTGGGGTGGAGCCGGGAGACATTAGGGGTGGAGCCAAGATCAAGGCTGTGACAAGCATAATTGAACTCCAAAGGGAGTTCTGGCCATCACATTTAAAGGGACAGCACACCTTTTCAATTCCTTCCTTCCATAGGAAATAATAAAGCATAGAGGCACCTTCTTTTGGGGCTCATAGAATTGGACCCCCGGGTCCAATCATTTTGAAACTTGGGGGGTATTTTGGGGAGAGGCACTAGATGCTATACTGAAAATTTGGTGCCTATACCCCAAAAAACAGCCCCCCAGAGCCCCAGATACCCGCAGATCAATTCTCCATGATTTTCTATGGGGATAAATCTCCATAGGGAATAATAGAGTTCCCAGAAGACATTTCCCTCCCCTCCTCCCGCTTTCTGACGACCCTGAAGCGGGGGGAGGGGATCCCCTGCCCCCACCTGGGGATTGGCAACCCTAGGCAGAGGTTGTCCTTGAAAGGGCAGCTGCTATGAGCCCCACACACCTCGCAGGGTGTCTGTTGTGGGGGAGGAAGGTAAAGGAGATTGTGAGCCGCTCTGAGACTCTTCGGAGTGGAGGGCGGGATATAAATCCAATATCTTCATCTACCTCACAGGGTGTCTGTTGTGGGGGAGGAAGATAAAGGAGATTGTGAGCCGCTCTGAGACTCTTTGGAGTGGAGGGCAGAATATAAATCCAATATCTTCATCTACCTCACAGGGTGTCTGTTGTGGGGGAGGAAGGGAAAGGAGATTGTGAGCCGCTCTGAGACTCTTCGGAGTGGAGGGCGGGATATAAATCCAATATCTTCTTCTAATCATTGAATATTTATTTTATTACTGAATGTGTAATTTTAATACTCATTCATTTAATTGTTTGTGGGATTTTATGTTGTGAGCCGCCCCGAGCCTGCTTCGGCGGGGAGGGCGGGATATAAATCAAATCAAATAAATAAATACATAAATAAATATATGTTTCCAAAGGAAACTGGATGTTGGAACACCAGATACTAATTCGTTGCTTGCTGGTTTGTGTAATGTGTCCTTCTGACCACTGGGGCTTTCAGGACAGCTCATTATGTGAGCGATGAAACATGAAACAGGCGGGTCGGACAGTGATGCTCCTTGAATGCAGAAACAGGGCAGGTAACCACACACCTTAAACTGTCGCACGTTCCCTTGCGCTACCAGGTGATGTTCATTCTCTGGTGTGATGCAATACGCTAGTCTCTGAGGAAGAAGAGAGGGAGAAGAAGCATAAGCCAGGTTTTGGAGGGTTTTGTACATCAAGGGCGGGGGAGGGGGAGAGAATATACAAAGTGGTTCTGTGTGCTGGGACAGCTGTATTAAAAACTGGAGCGTTCAAAGCTTTTGCATTGTATTGCTTTCCTCACCAGGGGCGGGAAAGCTTGCTGCAGATATTTGCCATTTTTAATTCACCAGTTCCTCAAGACATCTCTTAAGGGGTTAACTCAACATCCACTCTCTTCTCTTGTATCTCAAGCCCAGCAGTCATGTTTATTGCTCTCCCGTGACAGAAGAACACTTTTCAGACAGAAATTCTCCTTTTAAGAACGTAAGAGAAGCCATCTTGGATCAGACCAATGGCTCATCCAATCCAACACTCTGTCACACAGTGGCTAAAAAACCAGGTGCAATCAGGAGGTCCATCAGTGGGGCCAGGACACTAGAAGCCCTCCCACTGTTCCCTCCCTCAAGCACCAAGAATACAGAGCATCACTGCCCCAGACAGAGATTTCCATCTATACCCTGTGGCTAATAGCCACTGATGGACCTCTGCTCCAGATGTTTATCCAATACCCTCTTGAAGCTGTCTATGCTTGTAGCTGTCACCACCTCCTGTGGCAGTGAATTCCATGTGTTAATCACCTCCCCCCCCCATCCCTATTTAGTTGGCTCCGGGGCAAAGTTGAGGTATTGTTTTTGACATACAAACATCTAAACAGTTTGGAATCCGGGTATTTTAAAGATGGCCTTCTCCCTTGTCAACCAACCAATATGTTTAGATCAGAGGTGGCCAAACTTGCTTAATGTAAGAGCTACACAGAATAAATGCCAGATGTTTGAGAGAAGGAAGGAAGGAAGGAAGGAAGGAAGGAAGGAAGGAAGGAAGGAAGGAAGGAAGGAAGGAAGGAAGGAAGGAAGGAAGGAAGGAAGGAAGGAAGGAAGGAAGGAAGATGTGGAGGGGGAAGAGAGAGGTGGGAAGAAAGCAACTTTAACTTTAACTGCATTCTCCAAGCTGCCAGCTGCCTTGGCTTGGAGAAGTGATTTAAAGAGAGAAATGTCTTCTCCACGCTGGCCAATGGGATGGTGGGGGCTTCTAGAACCACACAATATGTATGAAAGAGCCACATGTGGCTTCTGAGCCACAGTTTAGCCACCCCTGGTTTAGATCATCTGCTTTTCAGAGGGAGGCTAATTACACTGGGCAGTATGTTTTTGATGGCTGCACTGAAAACATAAAGAATTCCCATTCCAGAGAATCCAGCCGATTCTAGTCCTTGCGGCTCTTAAGTGTTTGGCCAAGGTGTCCCTTTCCTAGTGGGCATTTGGAACCAGTTTTAAGTTACACAGAAGGCACAAGTTCAAAGTGCAAACATTCTGTGATGTCACAGCACCTCAGCCAATGGCTGAAGTGACACAGATGTGGACAGACGGAGTGCTCTTACCAGCCAGTTTCAAGTGAGCTTTCCAATATAAGAAGTTTGACTGTGAAAGCAGGAAAAGTTGTGGGGGGGGGGGGGGGGGAGAAATATTGTCTTTACTTTCTGAATGGCTGAAACAGACCCCAAGATTTGTTTAACATCTTCACTTTGTGGGTTTCTTCCAGAGCACAGAAAAGGAGCGTTTCCAATGGCAGTGACAGGAAAATTAATATGATCACGAATCTTAAAATTTGCATCATTTAGAAACAATAATTAGGAGGAGAGTGCAGTGAAATTGCCAGAAAGAATAATGGGATGTATTTTTTTTTCACCGTAGAAATCAAGCTCTTTTAAAACTGGAAAACAGCAGGGTTCCTAAAGGTGTGTGCTCACACACACACAAATCATACACAGTACAGTTTTGCCCCCAGTTAGTAACTTGTGGCTTTTTGGAATGGCATACAGGTGTCGGAGGATGAGTTAAGGGTGCGAGCGAGGCAGGACCCAGATCTGCGCATTCACGCCATTTCAGTCCAGGGGGCCTGTGTCAGCCCAAACTGGCCATCTGAATTCAGCCTAAGAGTGGCTCTCCAGAAAAAAACAACAACAGTTCTTTCCCCCAAAATGTGCTATCTGAGTGAGATTGGAGCTCTTTAGCTTGGAGAAACGTCGACTGAGGGGTGACATGATAGAGGTTTACAAGTTTATGCATGGGATAGAGAAGGTAGAGAAAGAAGTACTTTTCTCCCTTTCTCACAATACAAGAACTCATGGGCGCTCAATTAAATTGCTGAGCAGTCGGGTTAGAACAGATAAAAGGTAGTCCTTTTTCACCCAAAGGGTGATTATCACATGGAATTCACTGCCACAGGAGGTGGTGGAGGCTACAAGCATAGACAGCTTCAAGAGGGGATTGGATAAGCATATTGGAGCAGAGGTCCATCAGTGACTATTAGCCACAGCTTATCATTGGAAATCTCTGTCTTGGGCAGTGATGCTCTGTATTCTTGGTGCTTTGGGTGGGGGGGAGGCACAGTGGGAGGGCGTCTAGTGTCCTGGTCCCACTGGTGGACCTGCTGTTGGCACTTGGGTTTTTTGGCCACTGTGTGACACAGAGTGTTGGACTGGGTGGGCCATTGGCCTGATCCAACATGGCTTCTCTTATGTTCTTCTGTGACACAGAGTGTTGGACTGGATGGGCCACTGGCCTGATCCAACATGCCACTGGCCTGATCCAACATGGCTTCTCTTATGTTCTTCTGTGACACAGAGTGTTGGACTGGATGGGCCATTGGCCTGATCCAACATGGCTTCTCTTATGTTCTTCTGTGACACAGAGTGTTGGACTGGATGGGCCATTGGCCTGATCTAACATGGCTTCTCTTATGTTCTTCTGTGACATAGAGTGTTGGACTGGATGGGCCATTGGCCTGATCCAACATGGCTTCTCTTATGTTCTTCTGTGACACAGAGTGTTGGACTGGATGGGCCATTGGCCTGATCCAACATGGCTTCTCTTATGTTCTTCTGTGACACAGAGTGTTGGACTGGGTGGGCCATTGGCCTGATCCAATATGGCTTCTCTTATGTTCTTCTGTGACACAGAGTGTTGGACTGGGTGGGCCATTGGCCTGATCCAATATGGCTTCTCTTATGTTCTTCTGTGACACAGAGTGTTGGACTGGATGGGCCATTGGCCTGATCCAACATGGCTTCTCTTATGTTCTTCTGTGACACAGAGTGTTGGACTGGGTGGGCCATTGGCCTGATCCAATATGGCTTCTCTTATGTTCTTCTGTGACACAGAGTGTTGGACTGGGTGGGCCATTGGCCTGATCCAACATGGCTTCTCTTATGTTCTTCTGTGACACAGAGTGTAGGACTGGATGGGCCATTGGCCTGATCCAACATGGCTTCTCTTATGTTCTTCTGTGACACAGAGTGTTGGACTGGGTGGGCCATTGGCCTGATCCAACATGGCTTCTCTTATGTTCTTCTGTGACACAGAGTGTTGGACTGGGTGGGCCATTGGCCTGATCCAATATGGCTTCTCTTATGTTCTTCTGTGACACAGAGTGTTGGACTGGGTGGGCCATTGGCCTGATCCAACATGGCTTCTCTTATGTTCTTCTGTGACACAGAGTGTAGGACTGGATGGGCCATTGGCCTGATCCAACATGGCTTCTCTTATGTTCTTCTGTGACACAGAGTGTTGGATTGGATGGGCCATTGGCCTGATCCAACAGGGCTTCTCTTACGTTCTTCTGTGACACAGAGTGTTGGACTGGGTGGGCCATTGGCCTGATCCAACATGGCTTCTCTTATGTTCTTCTGTGACACAGAGTGTTGGACTGGGCGGGCCATTGGCCTGATCCAATATGGCTTCTCTTATGTTCTTCTGTGACACAGAGTGTTGGACTGGATGGGCCATTGGCCTGATCCAACATGGCTTCTCTTATGTTCTTCTGTGACACAGAGTGTTGGACTGGGTGGGCCATTGGCCTGATCCAACATGGCTTCTCTTATGTTCTTCTGTGACACAGAGTGTTGGATTGGATGGGCCATTGGCCTGATCCAACAGGGCTTCTCTTACGTTCTTCTGTGACACAGAGTGTTGGACTGGGTGGGCCATTGGCCTGATCCAACATGGCTTCTCTTATGTTCTTCTGTGACACAGAGTGTTGGACTGGGTGGGCCATTGGCCTGATCCAATATGGCTTCTCTTATGTTCTCCATTCATTCATTCATTCATTCATTCATTCATTCATTCATTCATTCATTCATTTTATATTCTCCTTTTTCCCGGGAACGGGCTCAGGGCAGATGACAACAAAGATAAAACAGCAATTAAAACTTACAATTAAAATCAAAACAATATGAAGCAGTACAGTAAAACAGTAGGCAAGTTATAGACCATGGATGGTGGTTACAATTGGGCACATTCTACAATTCATTGTACTGATAGTCTAAAAATGCTGTGAGCGATGGTATAGCAATAAAGATGGTATCTCAGCAAACAGCGATGGGATAGGACACCTGTTGCCTCAACCAAAGGCCCGGCAGAATTGCTCCATTATACAGGCCCTACAAAAAAGGTAACAAATCAGTAAGGGCCTGGATTTCTGTGCGGTAGGTTTGCCAAGTCCAATTCAAGAATATCTGGGGACTTTGGGGGTGGAGCCAGGAGACTTTGGGGGTGGAGCTAGGAGAAATTGGGGCGGAGCCAGGAACAAGGGTGTGACAAGCATAATTGAACTGCAAGGGAGTTCTGGCCTTCACATTTAAAGGGACAGCACACCTTTTTAAATGTCTTCCTTCCATAAGAAATGATGACGGATAGGTGTACCTTCTTTTGGGGCTCATAGAATTGGACCCCCTGGTCCAATCGTTTTGAAACTTTGGGGAGAGGCACTAGATACCATACTGAAAATTTGGTGCCTCTACTCCCCAAAACAGCTCCCCCAGAGCCCCTGAAGCCTCCAGATCAATTCCCCATTATACCCTATGAGAATCGATCTCCACGTAGGGAATAATGAAGTGCTCAGCAGTTTCTCCCCCACCCCCCTTCTCTGGCGACTCTGAAGTGAGGGATTGGCCTCTCTACTCACGAGTTGCAGCCGACTTCTTCCAAGAAACACAGACAGACCATCCCAAGAGGAAGCCTTTCAATCGGAGACTGAAGCCTCCAGAGGGGGAAAGTCACATGATGGCTGGGGGCGGGAAGGAGCCTGGGAATGCGGAAGAACCCCCGCCTGGACCTGGGGATTGGCAAGCCTACTGTGCGGAGCTGAACCTGAGAGCTTTTGCATGCAAACCATGCTGAGCCGTGGCCCCTCACAACTTCCAGTAGCGGAACGTCCACTGCAGGAAGTGGAGAAGAGCGCTAAATCCTTTCCCGAAATGGCAAACCACTTAAAAGTTGTCTCCGAAAGGTCACTCATCTGCAAAGCGTTTGTGGAATTAAAGAAAGCAAACTCGAAGCTTGAGCTCCGGCGATTTTCATTTCAAAGAACATTTCCATGACATTTCCTTATTCGGACACTCACTTGTTTGAAGCTCCCCCGTGTATTCAGTAATTTATAGAGAATATACGCAGGCACCAGGATCATCGAAGACAAGGCGATCCCCCATCCGACGTTTTCGGCCCATAACGGAAAGACGTAGTCGTCGTAGGTCAGGGATTTAAAATTTACAACACTGACTATTACCACAAACTAAAAGGAAAAGAGAGAGAAGGTAAACATCTTTTCTTTTCTTTCTTTTTTCTTTCTAATTTCAACGGCAAGCTTATTCTAAGTCAGGGGGAAAAAAATCAGAAAACAACTCTTCCTCTTATCTGAATGTTGCATACATGAAAGATTTAAAGACATTTATGGGTTCTTTATTTTAGGCATACTTCCAGGGGTGGAATTCTAGCAGGAGCTCCTTTGCATATTAGGCCACACATCCCTGATGTAGCCAGTCCTCTAAGAGCTTACCAAAAAAAAGCCTTGTAAGCAACGTTCCCTCTAAGCGGCAGAGTCTTGTGAGCAAAAATTCTACTTTGTGAGCTATTGGTATTAAAGTTGTGAGCTACTGAATAAATTATTGTCCTCTGGGGCCATTTTTCCTGAGCTAAGACAAAAATGTGTGAGCTGGAGGCTAAAAATCTGTGAGCTAGCTCACGCTAACTCAGTTTAGAGGAACTCTGCTTGTAAGCTCTTAGAGGATTGGCTTCATCAGGGTGTGCGGCCTAATATGCAAAGGAGCTCCTGCTAGAATTCCACCCCTGGAGGAAGGTAAAGGAGATTGTGAGCTGCTCTGAGACTCTGAGATTTGGATTGAAGGGCAGGATATAAATCCAATATCGTCTTCTTTTTCTGATAAGTCACGGGTTCAGTCTGAGGAACCCCAGGGTTTCTACGGAGAGTACTCTGAGCTAAAGAGGAGTAACTCATGGGATAACCCCACATCAAGGATCAAAAAGCAGGGGCAGTTTCAATGTTGGTTTATACATGGCGTTAGTGGTTGCCAACTCTGGGCTTTGAAATTCCTGGAGATTTGGCAGTGGAGCCTGGGCAGTAGGGTTGCCAAGCCCAATTCAAGAAATATCTGGGGACTTTGGGGGTGGAGCCAGGAGACTTTGGGGGTGGAGCCAGGTGACATGGGGGTGGAGCCAGGACCAAGGTTGTGACAAGCATGATTGAACTCCAAAGGGAGTTCTGGCCACCCCATTGAAAGGGACCGCACACCTTTTAAAATGCCTTCCCTCCATTGGCAATAATGAAGGATGAGGCACCTTCTTTGGGGGCTCATATGATTGAACCCCCTAGTCCAATCATTTTGAAACTTGGAGAGTATTTAGGGGAGAGGCACTAGATGCTATGCAGAATATTTGGTGCTTCTATCTCAAAAAACAGTCCCCCCCCAGAGCCCTAGATACCAGCTGATTAATTCTCCATTATACTCGTCTATGAGAATCGGTCTCCATAGGGAATAATGGAGTGCCTAGCAGACATTTCCCTCCCCCCTCACTTTCTGATGACCCTCAAGCGGGGGGAGGGGATCCCCTGCCCCCACCTGGGGATTTGTAAACCGAGAAGGAGGAACACTAGAAAGTTGCAAGCCAAGAGAAAACCGTGTTCCTAAAAAAATACAAACTCACTCCAAAAATCTAATAAGAATTTACAATTGCACTCACTATCTATCAATATTAATTTCCAAAATACATTAACAAAAGTTTAAATGATACAAAATTTGAGAGTCCATCAGTTTAAAGTCCACCAGGGCGTGCTACTCAAGTGTACCTATTTTGACACACAGACCTCTCCGTAGAGAAACGACGTAACTGTTTAAAGAACTTCCAAAAATAACACTTAGTAGCAAATGTAGTGTAGATTCAGTTGATGAAGAGAAGTATGTTTGATAACACGTTTCCTAGATAGAATTACGTGTTTCGACGCCAACTTCCTCTGATCAAAATACTTCAATAATCTGAAAATAGTTCAATAATCTGGAAGTGGGCCATAATGCCAGATAGTCCACCCTCCAAAGCAGCCATTTGCTCCAGGGGAACTGATAATAGAATCATAAAGTTGGAAGGGACCCCCCAGAATCATCTAGTCCAACCCCTGCACAATATAGGAAATTCACAAATACTTCCTCCTAAATTCACAGGTTCAGCATTGCTGTCAGATGGCCATCTAGCCTCTGTTTAAAAACCTCCACGGAAGGAGAGCCCACCACCTCCTGAGGAAGCTTGTTCTACTGAGGAACCGCTCTGACTGTCAGGAAGTTCTTCCTAATATTGATCTGGAAACACGTTTGATTTAATTTCAACCCATTGGTTCTGGTCCGACCTTCTGGGGCCACAGAAAACAATTCCGCACCATCCTTTCTAGATGACAGCCCTTCAAGTGCTTAAAGATGGTGACCCTATCACCTCTCAGCTGCTGCCTCTCCAGGCTGATCTCTGTAGTCTGAAGATAAATGCAATTCAGGGGGATCTCCAGGCCCCACCTGGGGGGTTGGCAACCCTGCCTTCCCATCATTCCAAAACTCCACAGTTTACTCTGCCTGCAATCATCTTTGAGACAATAAACACAGCATTTCTTGCCATTAAACTCAAAGTACAAGCATCAGCGGCAATGTCCAGAGGGGACAACTGCCTAACACGGACAATTGTTTAATATCGAGTGTCAAGTTAAATCTCATCCCAGTGAAAAGGCCCCGAAGGTTTTTGATTTGCCTATAATGTTAGTTATTAGGCTTTGTCACTCAAGCATTGAGTTAAGAGGTATTACATGTCAGAGACAAAAGGCATCAGTACAACGCGACAGAGTCGCTGGCCACATCAGTGCTTTGGGAGAAAGCAACAAACACTGAAGTTAGCAAACAGGTTGCGTGGGAGCAGTTGGCAATGCTCAGGGCCTTTTTTGGTAGCACGAACTCCTTTGCATAATAGGCCACGCCCCCCCCCAATGCAGCCAATCCTCCAAGAGCTTACAGGGCTCTTCGTACATCCGGAGGTTAAGGCCTAATATGCAAAGGAGTTCCCGCTACAAAAAACCAAAAAGCCCTGACTGCTTCTGCAGGACAATCCCTAAAGACCTCGTTCCTATTAAGGCACAATTACATCTTGGAATCAGCTGCGATCAAAAACGGGTTGTCACACTGGTCTCCTGGGCGTAAACTAGGGTTGCCACGCTCCAGGAGGTTATCATGGAAGAAACATCAGGGTGAAACTATAAATGCTATTTTATCAAAACAGTTATTACAAGAAAATAATGGGGTGATAAGAAAAATAATGGGGTGATAAAGGAACTCATTGCATATTAGGCCACACACCCTTGATGTAGCCAATCCTCCTGGAGCTTCCAGTAGGCCCTGTACGAAGAGCCCTGTAAGGAATTCTAGCAGGACCTCCTTTGCATATCAGGCCCCATCCCCCTGATGCAGCCAATCCTCCTGGAGCTTCCAGTAGGCCCTGTATGAAGAGCCCTGTAAGCTCTTGGGGGATTGGCTACATCAGTGGTTTGTGGCCCAGGGCTTTTTTTGTAGCAGGAACTCATTTGCCTATTAGGCCACACCTCCCTGATGTAGCCAGTCCTCCTGGAGCTTACAGTAGGCCTTGTACGAAGAACCCTGTAAGCTCTGAGGATTGGCTACATCTGGGAGGTGTGGCCTAATGTGTAAATCAGTTCTTGCTATAAAAAAAAGTCCTGGTGTGGCCTAATACGCAAAAGAGTTTCTGTTACAAAAAAAATAAAAAAGCCCTGCCTATTCTGTAATCGAGGGTGGTAATCCATAATACTCCTGATCAGGAGAGTTATCTCGACCCACGCCAGGTGCAACTGAAGAGGTAGATGACTGGACAGCTTACCAATAAAAACGCAGGGCTAACAAACTTCCAAACACAACCTCCAGTAGAGCCCTGGCTTGAAACCCATCATCTGCTGGATATCTTCGCTGAATCTGTCCACGCCTGAAGATGGAACACAAACAGAAGCAGACATTGAGCACATTTGCCTCGGGCAAGTTTCTGCGCTTAAGCTCGTTTCCTATCCCCAGAAGGAGCCCCGTGGCACAAAGTGGTAAAGCTGCAGTACTGCAGTCCAAGCTCCGCTCACGACCTGAGTTCAGTCTCGGCGAAAGCTGGGTTCAGGTTGCCGGCTCAAGATGGTGAGATTTTGCCCACGCTTGATCACGAGACCTCTTGAGTGGGATTCAAAAGAAGTTTGAATGAAGAAACTTAAAGCAAACGTTACATGGCAAGCGTTCACTCATCCAGGTCTCGCCAGACTGGAGTACAATCGAAAGTTACCACCTATTACAGAGGAGGGGGTAATGGCTATCCACTTTCCCACACCTGCCAAAAGTCTTTTAAATGTCGGTTGAAATAATATACAGTTCTTTTCCAGTCCACAGTAGCCCAAGGTCAAGTTCTCACTTCGGTTGGTGCCTATCAGTGTTGTCCAGAGACACCAGATTAGAGTTGTCTCCCACAGCCTCTTTCCACTGCAAGCCTGGAGGATCCCATATCCCACAAAATATTGAACATAAGAGAAGCCATGTTGGATCAGGCCAATGGCCCATCCATTCCAACACTCTGTGTTACACAGTGGCCGAAAAAACCAGGTGCCATCAGGAGGTCCACCAGTGGGGCCAGGACACCAGAAACCCTCCCACTGTTGCCCCTCCCAAGCACCAAGAATACAGAGTATCACTGCCCCAGACAGAGAACTCCACGCTGTGGCTAATAGCCACTGATGGACCTCTGCTCCAGATGCTTATCCAATCCCCTCTTGAAGCTGGCTATGCTTGTAGCTGCCACCACCTCCTGTGCAGTGAATTCCATGTAATAATCACCCTTTGGGTGAAGAGGAATACTCAAAAGCAACCTAGTGATTGTTAATAACTGAAAACAAATATACGCAACAGGGTTAGTATTACATGGAATCCAAAATACGCTATACCAGCTATGAACTTATTATGTAGATAGATCCAAGCGGGCAGCCGTGTTGTCTGAAGCAGTTGAACAAAGCAGGAGTCAGTTTCACCTTTAAGACGACCAGTTTTTATTTAGAACGTCAGCTTTCATGTGCTCTTAAGCACACTTCATCAGACGAGGAATTCTTGCTTTATGAACTTATTAATGAGCAAGGATAATAAGACCAGGGCAGTAACATCATCAATCCCCAGCCTCAGTCAAAGAACAGCAATCCAGAAGTCCAGCCTCATCAGGGTCATGTTCCTGACAAGGGTTGACTCAGCCTTCCATCCTTTTGAGGTCAGTAAAACGAGTACCCAGCTGGCTGGGCGTAAAGTGTAGATGACTAGAGCGTTGCTCACCATCTTCAAGGACTTGAAGGGCTGTCATCTAGAGGAAGGTGTGGAATTGTTTTCTGTGGCCCCAGGAGGCAGGACCGGAACCAATGGGTTGAAATTAAATCAAAAGAGTTTCCCGCTCAACATCAGGAAGAACTTCCTGACCGTTAGAGCGGTTCTTCAGTGGAACAGGCTTCCTCAGGAGGTGGTGGGCTCTCCTTCCTTGGAGGTTTTTAAACAGAGGTTAGATGGCCATCTGACTACAATGAAGATCCTGTGAATTTAGGGAGAGGTGTTTGTGAGTTTCCTGCATGGTGCAGGGGGTTGGACTAGATGACCCAGGAGGCACCTTCCAACTCTATGATTCTATGACCCGATTCTATGACTGGGGAGGGAAATGGCAAACCACCCCGTAAAAGTCTGCCAAGAAAACATCCTGATGTGACGTTGCCCCATGGATTGGTAATGACTTGGCGCTTGCACGGGGGGGACTACCTTTACCCTTTTTTTGCTATCCTTGGAGATCACTGATAAGACACATATCTCAAATCTTTAAGGATGGAAGCTGTAAGATGCTGAGCTTTTCTGATCCCAGATTCCACCCTTGTCACTCTGCCATTGATTTATTTAATTTGTTGATACCCTGGCTTTCTCTCCGGTGGGAATTTATCTAGGCTTGTCAGCTAAACCCCCTCTCTCCCTTTCTTCCAAATACCGCAAAGCAGTCAGGGAGGTGTAAGGGCCCCCTGGGAAATGTAGACCCCCCCAAGGAGATTCCTTACATCTGCCAGGAGGATTTGCAGAAATTTGGCAGAAAGGCAGAGAGATAGGCACTGGGATTTAGCTGCCGTTGGCACTGTTTAAGGAAGGGGAAGGAATTTGGCAGGGGGAGATCATTGGGAAAGGCTCTTGGTGGTCTTGGGCTATGGCTCAGAGGTAAAGCATCTGATAAGCACACAGGCTGTGCCAATGTGAGCCCCAGAACAAAGGTATATGAGCCACGATTACTTCTGAACACTCCTGACTTATCTTGAATCAGGGCTAGAAACTTGCATGGATTCGATTTGTTCAAGCATCCTCGAGAGCCAGTTTGGTGCAGTGGTTAAGTGTGCGGACTCTTGTCTGGGAGAACCGGGTTTGATTCCCCACTCCTCCACTTGCACCTGCTGGGATGGCCTTTGGTCAGCCATCGCTCTGGCAGAGGTGGTCCTTGAAAGGGTGGTTGAAAGAGCCAGTTTGGTGTAGTGGTTAAGTGTGGGGTCTCTTATCTGGGAGAACCGGGTTTGATTCCCCACTCCTCCACTTGCGCCTGCTGGAATGGCCTTGGGTCAGCCATAGCTCTGGCAGAGGTTGTCCTTGAAAAGGTGGTTGAAAGAGCCAGTTTGGTGTAGTGGTTAAGTGTGCGGACTCTTATCTGGGAGAACCGGGTTTGATTCCCCACTCCTCCACTTGCGCCTGCTGGGATGGCCTTGGGTCAGCCATAGCTCTGGCAGAGGTTGTCCTTGAAAGGGTGGTTGAAAGAGCCAGTTTGGTGTAGTGGTTAAGTGTGGGGACTCTTATCTGGGAGAACCGGGTTTGATTCCCCACTCCTCCACTTGCACCTGCTGGGATGGCCTTGGGTCAGCCATAGCTCTGGCAGAGGTTGTCCTTGAAAGGGAAGCTGCTGTGAGAGTCCTCTCAGCCCCACCTACCTCACAGGGTGTCTCTTATTGGGGAGGAAGATAAAGGAGTTTATGACCTACTCTGAGGCTCTGAAATTCAAAATGGAGGGTGGGATATAAATCCAATACCATCATCATCATTATCACTTGAACCTTGACAATGATACTGTCTTGAAGAATGAGCCCTGTGGTGCAGAGTAGTAAGCTGCAGTACTGCAGTCCAAGCTCTGCTCACGACCTGAGTTCGATCCCAGCAGATGCTGGGTTCAGAGAGCCGACTCAAGGTTGACTCAACATTCCATCCTTTTGAGGTTGGTAAGATGAGTCCCAGCTTGCTGGGGGTAAAGTGTAGATGACTGGGGGAGGCCAAACCACTCCATAAAAAAAAAAGCAAAAACCTGCCATGAAAATGTTGTGATGCGATGTCACTCCAAAGTCGGAAACAAACTGGTGCTTGCACAGAAGAAGAAGATATTGGATTTATATCCTGCCCTCCACTCTGAAGAGTCTCAGAGCGGCTCACAATCTCCTTTACCTTCCTCCCCCACAACAGACACCCTGTGAGGTGGGTGGGGCTGGAGAGGGCTCTCACAGCAGTTGCCCTTTCAAGGACAACCTCTGCCAGAGCTATGACTGACCCAAGGTCATGCCACCAGGTGCAAGTGGAGGAGTGGGGAATCAAACCCGGTTCTCCCAGATAAGGGACCGCACACTTAACCACTACACCAAACTGGCTCTCCTTAGGAGAGAGCCTAAGGGAACTACCTTTTTACCATTATACCTGGGAAGGATGTATCAGCTGTAGAAATTTCTCTGGAACATCCTCTGCCTTCCCTTTGGACTTGAGGAGGTCTTCTGGACACTATTCTATGAAGGAGCGCAGAGGAGGCTCATGTTGAATTCATGTTTACTATTGAAGAACGTTCCTTGACTTGTGAGATTTAGTTCTTACTACTTGCATCTGAATTGTGACCACCAATTCTGTTTCATTATCTGCATTCACTATGATTATGTCTTCATAGACTGATGCCTACTGGCACGTGAATT
The DNA here is from genome assembly GCF_032191835.1 of Heteronotia binoei. Taxonomy (NCBI): domain Eukaryota; kingdom Metazoa; phylum Chordata; class Lepidosauria; order Squamata; family Gekkonidae; genus Heteronotia; species Heteronotia binoei. The sequence goes on along the minus strand of NC_083236.1, from coordinate 61,305,042 downwards.
TTTGAGGATTTTTTGGATGGTCTGCCCTTGCTCTGCCCACAGACGGAGTTAAATTGCAACCGCGTCGACAATCTCAGCAACAAGTTTTCTTCACGGCTGGTCCAGTAATACAATCTCAATGCAAGTCTCTTCTTTGAATGAACTGCTTCCCTACACATTTGGTTTTTTATGCAGATTGAAGCAATTGCTCCAGCTAGTAAAAAGTAAAAGTTGCAACTTGCAAACCCCCAAGTCCCAGCAGAGGATCACCCAGTTTGGGGGGCTCCTCTCAGCCATGGACCAGCTGACCAGCAGGGGAAATCCTTTCCCTAAACAGAGACCTTGCCATGTGATGTCCCCGATGTGATGATGTCATCTGGAAGTGATGTCATCGCATCGGGGACATTGCACGGGGATGCTCTAGTATTGGGGCAAACTCCATGGTTTTGAGGGCAAAATCCTCATTGGGTTTCACCCAAATACCACGCAATGTCCCCAAAATGTCCCCATGCAATGTCCCCAAAATGATGACAACTTTTCTCAGTGATGTCATCACAATGGGGGCATCAGATGATGTTCCCCCCACCCCTGGCTCCCCAAAAAAATATCCCCTGCCAGGTGGATGAGCAAACCTGGCGAGCCTTTAAGAGTTGAGACCATGGCTTTTTTTGTTTTTGTAGCAGGAACTCCTTTGGATATTAGGCCACACACCCCTGATGTAGCCAGTCCTGGAGCTTTCAGTAGGCCCTGTACTAAGAGCCCTGTAAGCTCTCGAAGGATTGACTACATCAGAGGGGGGTGGCCTAATATGCAAAGGAGTTCCTGCTACAAAAAAAAGCCCTGGTTGAAACCAGTGTTCCATCTAACCTGTGTATGTGAGCAGCAATCTGGAGTCACAAAGGGTCTTGCACTACCTATTCTCTTGGGTGGGGGGAATTAGAGGGAACATTGGTTGAGACTAGGACTGCCAACAGTGGAATAGGAAATACTGGAGATTTGGGGGGGGGGGCTCAACAGGGTATGATGTCATAGAGTCCACCTTCCAAATCAGCCACTTTCTCCAGGGGAACTAAGCATGATCATCTGGAGAAGAAGAAGAAGAAGATATTGGATTTATATCCCGCCCTCCACTCCGAAGAGTCTCAGAGCGGCTCACAATCTCCTTTACCTTCTCCCCCACAACAGACACCCTGTGAGGTGCGTGGGGCTGGAGAGGGCTCTCACAGCAGCTGCCCTTTCAAGGACAACCTCTGCCAGAGCTCTGGCTGACCCAAGGCCATTCTAGCAGGTGCAAGTGGAGGAGTGGGGAATCAAACCCGGTTCTCCCAGATAAGAGGTCTGGGAGATTATGATATTGGATCTATATCCCACCCTATACTCTGAATCTCAGAGTGGTCGCAGTCTCCATTATCTTCCTCCTCCACAAAAGACACCCTGTGAGGTGGGTGGAGCTGAGAGAGCTCTCCCAGAAACTGCCCTTTCAAGGACAACTCCTATGAGAGCTATGTCTGGCCCAAGGCCATCCCAGCAGCTGTAAGTGGAAGAGTAGGGAATCAAACCCAGTTCTCCCAGATAAGAGTCCACGTACTTAACCACTACACCAAACTGGCTCTGATCTTGGTTATCGGAAGATTAACTGTAATAACAGGATATCTTCAAGTGTCACCTGGAGACTGGCAAGCTTAACTGTGAGTCTTCTCAAAAGTGCTATTTTTGGGAGGCCCATGTGGCAACACTGGCGAATATTCGGCACACTCCTGTAATGTTCATTACAATACAAAAGTTACAGCCTGCAACTGGATTTGAATTACTAAAATTACTGCTTGGAATCAGGTTTGTCCATCCCTGTATTTGCCATAATCCTCCCCATCCTTGCTTAAATTCAATTGACAGAAGCAGAGCTTAATTACAGTCAGAATGTTCCAGAGGAAAAAAAAATTGTTTGGGTCGGTGCTAAAATGTCACGCTCGCCTTCCAGCTAAAGAGAGGTTCATTGGCTAAGGCAAACGGGGAAGGGTGAAGAGCGAACGGGGGGGGGGGGGAGGAGAAGCAGGTTAACTCAAAAGACGAGAGGTGGAGAGAGCCGTGCCATATTTAACTATGGACCGATATGAACTTTACCTGCGGCCATAACAAATTGTTCTTTATAGAGCAGTAGGTCGTAATGTGTCAGCAGAAAAAAAAAAGAAATCTAACTGCTTAAGATAGAGGACTCGAATTTCTCTTTCCCTTCCATCTGTAGGAAGAGAAGCATCGATGTGTGGCCGGGGGGAGAAGTGGTGGCGTTTGGAGGGAAAAGGGAAGATCTAAGGAATTAATCAGGTCTGGCGACCCGTGAAGAAAGTCAATTACTCCGACCACTTCTAGAGTGGGAATATTCTAAAGGGCAGCAAACCTTGGTTTAAAAGCAGCAGGTAACCTCTTGGTGCTAAGAAAACACCGATGCTTGTTATATAGACTTTGGCTAGCAAGTCTATATAACTTCCCTCACACGTTGAAACCTTTGTGCTTGGAAAATGATAGAGGGCGACTGAGAAGCAAACAATCTGTTTTGAGACAAGAGAAAGAGAGAACTGGAATTGATTAGTGACAGCTTACATGCTTAGATTCTTTAATGGCTAGCTTCCTCTCCACCCCGAAGGAATCCCGTTTTTGTGCTGATGTTAGTCCAGCTGTTGGAACCAATACTCCCTCTGAACTATGGAGTCTTGTGAGCAAAAATCCTATTCCATGAACTACCGGCATTAAAGCTGTGAGCTGTGGCATAAATTCGTCTGCTCTGGGGCCATTTTTCCTGAGCTAAGACAAAAATATGTCAGCCAGAGGCTAAAAGAACTGTGAGCTAGCTCACACAAACTCAGCTTAGAGGGAACACTGGTTGGAACTAAGCTGCATCAACCTGGTTATAAGAGGGCGATCACATGACCAGGAGGCTGTTTACCACCAAAGCATGGTGGCTACACTTTCCGGAGCTCGTTTGGATGTATCTTTCCCCGCTCCCACCCAACAGCCCGTTGCAACCCTGAGAAAGTGTATTCCTGGAGTCACAAGATCTGCATGGAGTAACAGATTGGTGGGCTGGGAAGCTGCAGCAGGAAGGGCAAGGAAGAGAAATCAACCTCTTCTTCCTTCTCCATCAACGGAGATTCAAAATCCTTGTGGACGTGGATATGGACGTATGGACATATGAAACTGCCTTATACTGAATCAGACCCTTGGTCCATCAAAGTCAGTATTGTCTACTCAGACTGGCAGCGGCTCTCCAGGGTCTCAAGCTGAGGTTTTTCACACTTTTTTGCCTGGGCCCTTTTTTGGAGATGCCAAGAATTGAACCTGGGACTTTCTGCTTACCAAGCAGATGCTCTACCACTGAGCCACCGTCCCTCCCTATTGCTGGGTTACGGATGTTTCTGAATTCCCATAGCACAAAACTTAGTCCTAGTGTGGCAGCGACCACGAGGAGGAATAATCAGCAGGGGTCATTTTGTAGAAAAAGAGGTGCTGGAGCTCATTAGCCCAGTTCATTTGCATAACTCATTTGCATATGGCACACACACACACACCCCACATCACTGGAAGGTGTACTCGATTATATCATCTCAGCACCTACCTTAAAATGCTTCTTGAGTTATCATTGTCATTTGAAGGACTGATTTAAGGAATAGTAGCATAGTGTATATCGATGTGAGTTTTATGTATTTTTAGGCTTTTATGTATTTTATTGTATAATTTTAATTGTATTTAAATCGACCTTTGTTAGCTTTTATTGTTGTAAGCCGCCCTGAGCCCACCTCGGTGGGGTAGGGCTGGATATAAATCGAATAAAGTAAAGTAAAGTAAAGTATCATAAAACCTTACTTCCATCGTACTTTTTAAAATTACTTTCTCCTATTTGGCTAAAGTGGCACGAGGAAGATTTCCATCTGTCTGCTTGATATGTTTTAGTCCTTTCCCCATTTTTTTTTTTGGGGGGGGGGGGGAGAATAGTAGAAAGTTTGTCAAATCTTAGAGTCAGCAAAATTCTCACAGGGTTTGAACAACGGAGCCCCGAAGGAAGTATTTGATGCTGGTGGGGGTAAGAAAGAAAGAGTACAATAAAATTTAGAGCAGTGATGTAGAACTTATTTCTTATGAGGGCTTGGTCTGACATAAATGAGATCTTGTCGGGTCGGGCCACGTCAGGTTGTGCTGTGTGTGTACTATTTAAGATTAGTTAGCAGAGATCATAAACTTTATAAAGGACACATCAACACAATTAAAGGTTTTTTTTCTTTTTTTTAAAAAAAGCTTAAAATAAAACAAGCTTAAAACATTAGCGCTTGCTAGTCTTAAAGATCCTTTCTTTATTTCTCTCCTGTGTGATCCAGGGAACTGGGCAAAGGAAGCTCTGGGTCTTTCCTTCCTTCCCCAGGGGACCAGGAGGGGGAGGAGCCTCAACCAATAGAAGGAAGAGAGGCTCGGCTCAGTAGCTCTGCTGTGAGGTTGAAAGAGACTGGCAAAGCAAGCTCTCCCCCCCCCCCCCAAGAAAGGAGCCTCAGCCAATGCAGAAAATAGAGACTTTGCTCTGTAGCACATGTGGATTGAGCAAGCCTTGCAAAACAAGCTGTGTATAGAAGGAAGCAAGAGAGAGGGAGAAGGAAGCTTGGGGGCCTGTTAGGAGCTCTCCCGGGGCCTGATTCGGCCCCCAGGCCGAATGTTTGACACCCCTTAGAGGTTCCGGAGCTCTGCTCCTGTGAGCTCCTGCCCAAAATGGACTTATAACGATAGTAATGTGATGACCTGAGTGAGTGGAGATCCGGTGGGTGACAACTGTTGGCCTCCACCAGGGGGAAAGCGCTGAACTTTTAATGATGCTGTAGAATGGAGGTGGCTGGAGGAAAGAGAAAAAACAAATCTGGTGGATGAGACTAAGAAGATGAAGGAAGGCCTTCTTTGCAAAAGTTGCTGGCTCATGTTGTTCATGATGGGTGGGAATTATACAATCCAAACAGAATTCTGTTTGAGGACTTGAATTAAGCCAAAAAGCCTTTAATTGTGTTTTATGTAAACTGGTGAACTAAACAGTGTTCAAAGAGCTTAATATTGTTTGTATTTGCGTCTCTTCCTCACTCCTCTAGTGTTGCCAAAGAGCTTACTAAACTGTTGCACAGGGCTGAATGAAGAATTCATCCAAAGAAGTTTGCAGCCCAAGGTTCGCTTATTCCAAAACCGAAGGGGGACTCTATCCCCTCGTCTGGTGTGTGTAGGGAGATGACATTGCCTGTCTGAATGGTTACCCATATTCAGGGGTCGTTGTGTAGAAAAATAGGTAGTGGAGCTCATTAGCATAAATCAGGGTGGCCAACGTAGCTCTCCAGATGTTTTTTTGCCTACAACTCCCATCAGCCCCAGCCAGCATGGCCAATGGCTGGGGCTAATGGGAGTTGTAGGCAAAAACATCTGGAAGCTACCGTTGGCCACCCCCTGGCATAATCATTAGCATATGCCACAGCGCCCCCCCCCAGCCCAAAAGCAACTGATGCAAGAAAGGAGAGCCCCGGGCGAGCAAGGCCTGCTTGGGCTAGTTAGAGATCCATCCAGCCCAAGTAGGCTTCACTTGCCTGGGGCTCTCCTGGGCTGCCCCCCTCCCAATAAAAAGGCCAGCAAGCCACCCGCTGTCCAAAATCACATAGGTGGAGAAAGGGTGGGGGTGGATTCTCCAGCGGTTAATGAGGGCTGCTGGGAGCGTGGGCTTCTCCAGGGGTGGGCTTCTGCAGGGGTTAATGAGGGCTGCCTGCTCTCCTAATCCAGGGATTGTTATGCAGCTGCACCTACTATTCAATGGACACGGTAGATGGGAGGAAGAGGGGGAACCCTTAGAAAGGTTCAGGAGCTGCACTCTTGTGAGCTCCTGCTGAATCTGAGGCCTAGCCATATAAAAACTCCCATCATGCAAAAAGATAAAAAAGCAGTATATCATAGAGAAATGATGGGCAGTAGGACAAATGGACACACTACTTGACACAGAGAGCGATTAAATTGTGCAATTCACTGCCAGAGGATGTCGTGATGGCCACAGGAATAAATATCTCAAAAAAGAGATTAGTTAGTCTCATGAAGGATAAATTTATCAATGGCTACTTGACATGGTAACTGAAAGAAACCTCCACATTCAAAGGCACTAATTCAGAGCCAGGAGGCAACGTCAAGGGAAGACCTTGGCCTCTATGCCTATTTTTGGCCACCAGAGGAACTGGTTGGCCACTGTGTGAGACAGGATGCTGGACTAGATGGAACACTGGTCAGATCCAGCAGGGTTCTTCTTATATTCTTATGAAGGCCTCGGCCTCTGTGCCCTGTTGTTGGCCCTCCAGAGGAACTGGTTGGCCCTGTGTGAAACAGGATGCTGGACTAGATGAACTACTGGCCTGATTCAGCAGGGCTGCTCTGGTGTTTTTATGAAGGCCTCGGCCTCACTGCCCTGTTGTTGGCCACCAGAGGAACTGGATGGCCACTGTGAGAAGCAGGATGCTGGACTCGATGGACCCTCACTGGTCTGATCCAGTAGGGCTCTTCTGAGGTTCTTATTTAAAGGTTCAGACAAGGCAAACCTCTCCCTGGCATGCTGTTTTCTATATAGAAGAAGATTCTATCATATGATTAAGGTTGCTGGCCTCCAAGTGGGGCTTGGAGACCTCCAGAAATTACAACTACTCTGCAGACAACATAGATTTAGCCCTAGGCTTCCCAACCCTCCCGCCCTGGCGGGGGACCCCAGGATTTCCAGCCTCTTCCCCGCTCCCAAAAAAAATGGAAGCGGGGGGGAGGGGGGGAAACGGCGCCAAGGAGCGCGGTGAGCCGCCCCATCTCAGAGCGGGCGACGCCGCTGCGCGGCTGCCGCCTCTTCTCCGCTCACCGTAGCTGCTCCTCCGAGATGGGCTCAGGCTCGGTCTCCTCCGAGATGGGGCGGCTCGCCACGCTCCTTGGCGCCGTTTCCCCCCTAGCTCCACCCCAGTGTCTCCTGGCTCCACCCCCAAAGTCTCCTGGCTCCACCCCCAAAGTCCCCAGATATTTCTGAAATTGGACTTGGCAACCCTATTTAGCCCCCCCTTGTAAAAAAATGGTTGTTCTGGATGGTTGACCGTATGGCACTTTTCTATGCTGCTGTCCCCTCCCTATCCTTCCTAGTCTCCACCCCCAAATCTCCAGGAATTCACCAATTCAGAGTTGGCAACTGTACATGACAAGCTTGAATTGATACAGTACAGGAAAAGAAAACATTCCATTTGATTCTTCTTCCAGGTTATTTGTTCATGGAAAACATCAATTGGCTGCCTTTCTGCCTTGCAGAACTCAAGATAACTTACATAAGAAATAAAACCAGGGCTTTTTTTGTAGCAGGAACTCCTTTGCATATTAGGCCACACACCCTGGATGTAGCCAATCCTCCTGGAGCTTACAGTAGGCCCTGTACGAAGAGCCCTGTAAACTCTTGGAAGATTGGCTACAGCAGGGGTGTGTGGCCTAATATGCAAATAAGTTCCTTCTGGGCTTTTTCTACAAAAAAAAAAGACCAGGTGGGAGGCATTTGTGAATTTCCTGCATTGTGCAGAGGGTTGGACTAGATGACACTGGAGATCCCTTCCAACTCTATGATTCTGTTCTATGACCTATCCCTGCCAAGTCTGATCCACCTTGCAGTCACTTCTGCGTGTGCAGCCACAACAACAACAAGACAAAGAAGAAAACTACAAAGATGGAGGAGGAGGAGAAGAAGAAGAGGAGGAGGAGAGGAAGAAGGAGGAGAAAGAGAAGGAGAAGAAGAAGGAGAAGAAGGAGAAGGAGGAGGAGAAGGAGGGGGAGAAGGAGAAGAAGGAGGAGGAGGAAGAGAAGGAGGAGGGGGAGAAAGAGAAGGAGGAGGAGAAAGAGAAGGAGGAGGAGAAGGAGGAGGAGGAGGAGAAGGAGAAGAAGAAGAGTGCAATTGAGTGAATAATTTGTGCCGCTCTTCTGGTGTTCAGGTGGCCAGAAGCTTCCCCACCTTTGCTACTTGGCAGAAGAATGTGTTTTTAAGCAGCAGCTTCCCTCCCCTGGCCTCTCTGTTGGTCGCCCTGTTGTTTTTTTTCTAAACTATATAAAAGCTTGTTATAATAAATACAGCTTCAGCAAGCTCTTTGCAGCTCAGGTTATCTAAGCGTGTTCCTTTTCATTTGCCGTCACAGGAGAAGGGCATTTGGCCACCTGCCCGGCACTGTTGAGAGAGATTAATTTCATTGTGTCTCCTTTACAACTCAAACCTGCACTTATATCTTGTAACCACCCAACGTGCAGGAAGCACGGGCAGGTTGAAAACTCTCTCTTCCTTCCATCGTTGTCTCACAACCAACCCCTGAAAGCTGAACAGGAACAATTGAAAAACCACGTATCACAGGCGTCTTTTCTTAAGGGAGAGGTGGAGAAGTAACCTATCCCCCAGGGCCTGGAAAAAGAAGTGCCGGAACTCTCAAGAGGGAAATGAAATGAGAAACACATGGGTGCCCCTCATGGACTTATGCTTAAATATACTTTGAGTTAGAAGTACTTCAGTTTTAACCTCTGTGCATTGGTGGCCTGTATGCTTATATTTTCATTAAATGTATATAATACATTGATGTGTTTAATGGGAGGAATATCCCATTCCATAAAGCAGTCGTGTGCAGTGGTTATCTAAGATAGCTGTTTGCAGCGCATCGGCTGTCTCAAAGGAAACAAGCAAGCCATTTTCTTTGAGTTCCCCAAAAAGCTTATTGTTTTGTTGTTATCTGGGAGCGCTTCATGGTCACCGCAGGTGGGAGGGATGGTGGCTCGGTGGTAGAGCTATCTGCTTGGTAAGCAGAAGGTCCCAGGTTCAATCCCTGGCATCTCCAACTGAAAAGGGTCCAGGCAAATAGGTGTGAAAAACCTCAGCTTGAGACCCTGGAGAGCCACTGCCAGTCTGAGTAGACAATACTGACTTTGATGGACCTAGGGTCTGATTCAGTAGAAGGCAGCTTCATATGTCCATATGTCCGTGTGGCTGTTAACAAGCCCAAACTATTCCAAGTGTTAAAAAAACCCCAAACTTTAAAAAAGAAAAGAAAAGTTGGGGCCAGAGATTCTTTTTGTGAAATGAGGACCTTCTGCCAAAGTACACCCAAGTTACTTCTACTTTTTCTACAGAAAAAGCCCAGCAGGAACTCACTTGCACATTAGGCCACACCCCCTGACAGCACCATTGTTTCACACAGGGCTTTTCTGTAGGAAAAGCACAGCAGGAACACACTTGCATGTTAGGTCACTTCCCTTGAGGCCAAGCCAGCCAGAACTGTGTTCCTGATCCCAAAAAAACACACTGCTTCTCCTGCATCACTGTGTCATTAAACTCCAGAAATTAGCTGGGAAGATGGGGTTGCCAAATCCAATTCAAGAAATATCTGGGGACTTTGGGGGTGGAGCCAGGAGACATTGGGGGCGGAGCCAGGAACAAGGGTGTGACAAGCATAATTGAACTCCAAGGGAGTTCTGGCCATCACATTTAAAGGGACATCACATTTAAATGTCTTCCTTCTATAGGAAATAATGAAGGATAGGGGCACCTTCTTTTGGGGCTCATAGAATTGGACCCCCTAGTCCAATCGTTTTGAAACTTGGAGGGTATTTCGGGGAGAGGCGCTAGATACTATACTGAAAATGTGGTACCTCTAACTCAAAAAACAGCTCCCCCAGATCCCCCAAAACCTCCAGATCAATTCCCCATTATACCGTATGAGAATCGATCACCACATAGGGAATATTGAAGTGCTCTCCCCCCGCCCCATTTCTGGCGACTCTGAAGCGAGGGATTGGCCTCTCCACTCACGAGTTGCTGCCGACTTCTTTGAAGTAACACAGACACACCATCCCAAGTAACACAGACACACCATCCCAGACACACCTTTCAATCGGAGACCGAAGACTCCAGAGGGGGAAAGTCACATGATGGCTGTGAGGGCGGGGCTTCCCCCGCCGGCCAGCTGACTGGGGGCGGGAAGGAGCCTGGGAAAGCGGAAGAACACCCGCTGGGACCTGAGGATTGGCAAGCCTATAGGAAGACCACTGTTTAGGAAGAAGTCCGGCAATCGCTGACTCCCTGTCCCCACACTCACCATAAAACCAGGCAACACCAATGGCTTCCATTAAAACAGCAAATAAGATAGAGGTTCCAGCAGCGAACGTATCCAGTAGAGTAAGCACGTAGATTCCACCCTAAGCAAGAAGAAGAAGAAAACTTTGAAAAGTAGGAAAGTTTCCTCGATTGTGGTAGAAAGGCAGGCCTAACATCAAAGAGCACATGTGAGTTCCATAACCTCCATGACTTTACGGCTGCATGGTGGCGTTCATATCAATCCACGGAATGATTCTGACCTCCCTGCAACTTTGTGCCATGTGAACAAGACTTTTTTTTTTGTAACAGAACTCCTTTGCATATTAGGCCACCCCCCCCCTAATGTAACCAATCCTCCAAGAGCTTACAGGCTCTTCTTGCAGGCCTACTGCTACAAAAAAAAGCCTCCGCATGTGAACCTTTATTGGGCCATGCTTTGCCTTACTGGAGGGGAGGAGGGGAAGCAAACTTTTAAAAAATCTAAAAAATCTTTCAAGATGGAAGGAAGTGGAAGCTGCTTTGCCATTTGACAGTTTTCAGCCAATAATCGCTTCCCACTGGTTGATCTTCCTCACTTGGTGTTTGAGAACATGCAGCATTTTGTTGGATTGCATTGCGTTGGAACCAGGAGTGGAATTCTAGCAGGAGCTCCTTTGCATATTAGGCCACACCCTCCTGATGTAGCCAATCCTCCAAGAGCTTACAAAAAAGAGCCTTGTAAGCTCTTGGAGGATTGGCTACATCAGGGGTGTGTGGCCTAATATGCAAAGGAGCTCCTGCTAGAATTCCACCCCTGGGCCACACACCCCTGATGTAACCAATCCACCTGGAGCTACAGTAGGCCCTGAAAGAAAAGCCCTGTAAGCTCTTTGAGGATTGGCTACATCAGGGGGGCATGGCCTAATATGCAAAGGAGCTCCTGCTAGAATCCACCGTTGAAACAAGGGGGAGGTAGATTTCAGTCCAGTAGCTTTTAGATAGCAACAAGAATTTCGGGGTATAGCTTTTGGGAGTCAAAAGTCCCTTTGTCAGGTATCAGGGAGGTTTTGATACTCTAAGCTCATACCCTGAAAATCTTTTGGTCTCTAAGGTGCCACTGGACTCGAATCCAGCTCTATGGCTGCAGATCAGCTCAGCTGCCCTCTGGAACAGAGGGGACACATCTGTTTTACAAACCAGGGCGAATGTCTCTATCACACAGATAAAGGGACCCTCCTATGATCAACCATCAAAATACTTGGAGCAATCTGTAATGTTCATCAATCTGTAAGGCTGCCTTGACAAGAACAAAGAAAATATGCGAATCTGGCGTGAGCGACAGCAGGTTGCTCCAGAAAATTATGCTCTTCTGAATTTGTTTGATATTTTCCCCTTTAACAAAGGAAACCGAGAATGTTTCTGGAGAACACATCGGTATTGTTTGGTTAAAAACAAAACAAAACACAACAAAACTTTGGGAACAACCTATGCCATTTGATTTCTATTTTGTACACATGTGATTTACCCAATTAGATGAGATACTGAGCTTAGCCACGAAGGACTGGACAGAACAAGCTAGCCTGAACAATATCCAGTTCATAGGACTAGAAAGGTGTGAGGGAGGGTAGTTGATAGTCCGGTGAAATTACATGAATTTGCAACTGTCAAAAGAAGGATTTCATCTAAGCATGACCTCGTCTTGTTCCTCTGGAAGTCAAGGCGGAACTTAGGTGTAGACAGCCAGATACTAGGTTAGAGCATCAGGCCAGGATCCTGAAGAACCAGGTTCAAATCTCTGTTGTGATCCAAGGTCACCCAGTAGTCACACCCTCTCAACCAAACACTACCACAGAGAGTTGTTGGGAGATAAAATGAAAGTGAGAGAATCATTTTGGATTCCCACTGGAGAGAAAAGCGGGGTATAAATGATTCAATAAATGTGTGTGTGTGTGTTCTCAGAAGGATTAAACAGATCCAGAGCTGTGCCTCAGAAGGGTTGTATAGATATGTAATTTCTTTCCCTTTCTTTCAATTTTCATACATAATCATTGTAAAAATTTTGTCCCATTTATTTTCTTTGCTGACTTGCCCATTTCATCTATCCATACATCCACCTATCAACCTATCCTTCATCCATCCATCCATCCACCCACTCACCCATCTAACCACTCACCCATCCATCCACCCACACATTCATCCACCCATCCATCCATCCGTCCACCCTCCGTCCGTGCATCCATCCATCATCCATCCATCCATCCATCCATCCATCCATCCATCCATCCACCCACCCACCCAACCAACCAACCAACCACCCACCCACCCACCCACCCACCCATCCACCCACCCATCCAACCATCCATCCATCCATCCACCCACCCACCCATCCATCCATCCATCCATCCATCCATCCATCCATCCATCCATCCATCCATCCATCCATCCATCCACCCACCCACCACCCATCCATCCATCCATCCATCCATCCATCCATCCAGTCTCTGTATTGATGATATTGCGATCCCAAATATGCCCAACTGTGCCATGAAAGAGCCATTGTGGCACCGTTGGGAGGAGCCACCTCCCCAAATGATACTAACATTTGTGATGCAGAAAAGAGCCCCCAGGAAGGTGATGAATGCAACCCCAAAGTGAAGAGCTTCCTGTGCTTTTTCAGGATATGGAAATCATCTGCTAAGCCAGTGATGATGGCTTCCATGCCCCCCATCTTAGGAGGAAACAAAAGAGAGTTGTACATTAATAAGAATTATTCCAGGATGATTTGAGAGTTTGTTTGAAGAGATTAAGTCTGTGGTTCAGCATTCTGTCTCCAACATTACTATGATAGGTGAGGAAGACCAATGTTCTCACCATGTTGATTAGGAAGTTCAATGGCAAAAAGACAGTTCCCCATCATCTGGTAAACCACAGTTATCCTGGTGGGTATCAGACTATGCAATTCTGGAAATTTAAGGGTGCAAGCTTTCTTAAGGAAGGGGTGATTCTAACTTCATTATATTTTTCATAGAGCTCGTTCCCTTTTTCTGTGTGAGGGAGGTCAGCAGATAATGTAAAAAAATGTTGAGACAGTGTGTGACTGCAATAAAAAAAAAAGGTCAATGCTATGCTGGGAATTATTAGGAAGGGAATTGAGAACAAATCAGCCAGCATCATAATGCCCCTGTATAAATCGATGGTGCGGCCTCATTGGAGTACTGTTACAATTCTGGTCGCCGCACCTCAAAAAAGATATTATAGCACTGGAAAAAGTCCAGAAAATGGCAACTAGAATGATTAAAGGGTTGGAACACTTTCCCTATGAAGAAAGGTTAGAACGCTTGGGGCTCTTTAGCTTGGAGAAACATCGACTGAGGGGTGACATGATAGGGTTTTTACAAGATAATGCACGGGACAGAGAAGTAGAGAAAGAAGTCCTTTTCTCCCTTTCTCACAATACAAGAACTCGTGGGCGCTCAATGAAATTGCTGAGCAGTCAGGTTAGAATGGATAAAAGGAAGTATTTCTTCACCAAAGGGTGATTAACATGTGGAGTTCACTGCCACAGGAGGTGGTGGTGGCTACAAGCATAGACAGCTTCAAGAGGGGATTGGATAAATATATGGAGCAGAGGTCCATCAGTGGCTATTAGACACAGCTTATTGTTGGAACTCTCTGTCTGGAGCAAGTGATGTTCTGTATTCTTGGTGCTTGGGGGAGGGGCACAGTGGGAGGTCTTCTAGCCCCACTGATGGACCTCCTGATGGTGCCTTCGGGTGATGTCGGGGCGTATGGCATATGCAAAGGAGTTATGCAAATGAGTTAGGCTTGCCAATCCCCAGGTCCAGCGGGGGTTCCTCCGCTTTCCAGGCTCCTTCCTGCCCCCAGTCAGCTGGCCAGCGAGTGAATCCCCGCCCCCAGAAGACCATGTGCCTTTCCACCTCCGGAGGCTTCAGTCTCCGATTAAAAGGATTCCTCTTGGGATGTTGTGTCTGTGTTACTTTGAAGAAGTTGTCAGCAAGTTCTGAGTAGAGAGGCCAATCCCTCGCTTCAGAGATGCCAGAAACGGGGGGGGGGGAGGGAAACGTCTGCTGAGCACTTCATTATTCCCTATGTGGAGATCGATTCTCATGGGGAATTGATTTGGAGGTTTCGGGGGCTCTGGGGGAGCTGTTTTTTTGAGGTAGAGGCACCACATTTTCAGTATAGTATCTAGTGTCTCTTCCCAAAGTACCTCCCAAGTTTCAAAACAATTGGACCAGGGGGTCCAAGGAAGACATTAAAAAGGTGTGCTGTCCCTTTAAATGTGATGGCCAGAACTCCCTTGGAGTTCAATTATGCTTCTCACACCCTTGCTCCTGGTTCTGCCCCACAACGTCTCCTGCTCCACCCCCAAAGTTCCCAGATATTTCTTGAATTGGACTTGGCAACCTAAACGAGTTGTGTCGATGAGCTCTGGCACCTCTTTTTCTACAAACAGACCCCTGCAATTCTGAACAAAACTGTGTTGGTCTTAAAGGTGCTACCGGACTCCAATTTTGTTCTACTTGACAGAAGTCCTTGAAGAGCTTTTCCTTCTCGACAACTCTTTATTTGGGGAAAGAAAAAGCTCTTGTGAGAGCAGGCTCAGTTGCATCATGTAGCCTGGAGGCTCCGTTTACTTTTCTCAGAAGGGAGCAGGTCTTTAACTCTAAATATAGTCTGGATGGCAATCTTCATCCTATCCTGGCACTGAGAACAAGAGGGCCCAAGTGCTGTTCGGAATAGGCTTCCCAAATCCCCCGCCTGGCTGGGGACCCCCGATTTGGAGCCTCCTCCCTGCACTGGCCAAAAATTCAGAAAGCGCGGGGGGGGGGGAATGGCAGCCCTTCCCACCCAGCCCCGATCCCAGGAGCTTCTTCTCTCCGTTCCCACTGATCCCCGATGCTTCTCCTCCTCCTTTCCCTTCCCTTCTCACCTCGATTGCAGCAGCTTCTCTTTGCCCCTCCCCTTCCCACCCAGCTCTATCGCAACAGCCGTAGCTTTCCCAGCTGCTTCCTGCCCCACCCCAAAGGACCATGTGCCTTTGCACCTCCGGAGGTGGTGAAAGGCTTCAATTTTCTGTGTCTGTGTCTGTTGCTGAAATAAGCTGGCTGGTGAGTAGAGAGGGCAATCCCCTACATCAGATTTGCGAGAAGGGGTCTGTGTGTGTGTGTGTGTGTGTGTGGAGAGGGAAACGTCTTCATTATTCCCTATGGAAATCGTTTCTCATAGGGTATAATGGGAAATGATCTGGAGGTTTCGGGGGCTCTGGGGGAGCTATTTTTTGAAGTAGAGGCACCACATTTTCAGTATAGTATCTAGTGCCTCTCCCCAAAGTACCCCCCAAGTTTCAAAACGATTGGACCAGGGGGTCCAATTCTATGAGCCCCAAAAGAAGGTGCCCCTATCCTTCATTATTTCCTATGGAAGGAAGACATTTAAAAGGTGTGCTGTCCCTTTAAATGTGATGGCCAGAAATTCCCTTGGAGTTCAGTTATGCTTGTCACACCCCTTGTTCCTGGCTCCGCCCCAATGTCTCCTGGCTCCACCCCCAAAGTCTCCTAGCTCCACCCCAAAGTCCCCAGAGATATTTCTTGAATTGGACTTGCAACCCTATTCGGAATACTCAGCAAGTTTCCTGTCGGCCTGCAGTGTCCGTGAGCCTCTTTGTTCTCAAGGAAAGAAAATAAACGCCCACGCTAGAGAAAGCATGCCCCGTGCATTCCTACCATCTCCACTGCTGTCAAGAGTCCTGATTGGGAAACAATCTTGAAGCCACTGTTGAGGCGGTTGAAAACCATGACACCCAATATTGTTCTACAATTAGGTTTGCCAAGTCCCCTGCGGCTGCCAGTGGGGGATTTTTTTCTCATGCACACCCAGCGCAGGGCACAATAACATCACCTGGAAGTGATGCATCGCACCAAGCACGTTACACAGGGACGCTCTAGGAATTCACAGGAAACTCTACGGTTTTGCGTGGGGACGCTCTAGCGATTCTTGGGAGGAACTCGATGCAGCGCCGACCCTAGGGCACATGGCGCCCAAGGCAGGCTCCCCGTCGTGGTGCCCCCGCCACCCCCCTGCCGCTAGCCCCAGCCCTTCCATTGCACTCCATCATGCTCCCCCTCACCGTGATGAGGCTGCCTAGTTTGCCTCTCTCTCCTCCATCTGCCACCGCCAGCCCCCTTCCTTCCCATACGCCACGCATCCCTTCCTGTCCTCCACGTCTGCCACACCTCTCTTCCAGTCTACCGTGCTCCACCTGCCCCCCCCCCACTCACCACAATGAGGCTGGCCTAGGGTTGCCAAGTCCAATTCAAGAAATATCTGGGGACTTTGGGGCTGGAGCCAGGAGGAAGAGTGTGACAAGCAGAATTGAACTCCAAGGAAGTTCTGGCCATCACATTTAAAGGGACAGCACACCTTTTTAAATGCCTTCCTTCCATAGGAACTAATGAAGGATAAGGGCACCTTCTTTTGGGGCTCATAGAATTGGACCCCCTGGTCCAATCATTTTGAAACTTGGGAGGTATTTTGGGGAGAGGCACTAGATGCTATAAAGAAAATTTGGTGCCTCTATCTCAAAAAACAGCCCCCGATACCTGCAGATCAATCCCCCATTATACCCTATGAGAATCGATCTCCACATAGGGAATAATGAAGTGCTCAGCAGACGTTTCCCTCACCTCAAACCCTGTTTCTGGCGACTCTGAAGTGAGGGATTGGCCTCTCTACCCACGAGTTGCTGACAACTTCTTCAAAGTAACACAGGCTCACCATCCCAAGAGGAAGCCTTTCAATCGGAGACTGAAGCCTCCGGAGGGGGAAAGGCACATGATGGTTTGGGGTGGGGCTTCCCCCTGCCGGCCTGCTGACTGGGGGCGTGAAGGTGCCTGGGAAAGCGGAAGAACCCCCACTGGGACCTGGGGATTAGCAAGCCTAGGCTGGCCCTACCAGCTTCATTGAAGCCGGCAGGGCCACGTTTTGAGAAAAGAAAGCTGGAGGAGTCTTCTCTCTCCCCCCTCCTTTCTGGAACCGGAAGTGAGGGGGGAGCAAAGCCTTGTCCAGCTTTCCCTTCTCAAAATGCGCCCCTGCCTCAAAGCTGGTAGGGCCAGTCTCATCACGACCGGGGGGGGGGGGGGGAGCCGAAGGAGCATAGAGCTTTCCGGGAAATGCCTAGACGGGCCGCCGCACGACGTCGCCAGCACGATGACGTCACTTGCGTGAAGAAAGTCCCCTGCCGGAGACTGCGAGGGACTTGGCAACCCTACCACAAGGGGGTGTCATTTTTTTAAAATTTTGCCCCCCCCCCCTTTAAAAAACATGTCGATCTGGTCCTATGCATAACTCTACTCAGGGCTTTTTTTGTAGCAGCAACTCCTTTGCATATTAGGCCACACACCCCTGATGTAGCCAATCCTCCAAGAGCTTACAGGGCTCTTAGTACAGGGCCTACATCAGGGGGGTGCGGCTTAATATGCAAAGATATTCCTGCAACAAAAAAAGCCCAGGCCCTAACTTTTTGCTCATTTTAGTCTCACCAGAGCCCTGTATGAAAGGCTAATTGGCATATACAGCTATGCTAGCCAGGTCTGCTCTGAATTCTAATCAGGTCTAGTCACTGGGGCTTACTCACAGGAAAGGGATTTTAGGATTGCATTGACAGTGAGATCTGCCTCTCACTTGCCTTGAAAGCCCCTTGCTGGAGTCATCAGTTTACACACACCATAATCCAAGGCTTTTTTTTTGCAGCCGGAACTCCTTTGCATATTAGGCCACACCCCTCTTATGTAGCCAAGCCTCCAAGAGCTTACAGGGCTCTTCGTACAGGGCTAGGAGAACTGGCGACATCAGGGGCGTGTGGCCTAATATGCAAAGGAGTTCCTGCTGAAAGAAAAAAAAAAAGCCCCGACTCTCTTAGGTCTCAGAAGCTGATTTCAGGAAGGCGTTCGAGTTAAATTAAATGCCTTTCTAAATGAACCGATTGTCTTGAAATATTTTCTTGCCTGCCCAGCTTACCTTCGGTGTCACAGCGAAGACCCTTGCCCTGTGGTGGCAGCTGCTGCTGCAACAACTTAAAAAAAAAAATCTGCAAAGCCGATCAAATCTCCTGTGGCCAATCAGAAGTTGCCTGCTAGGCAAAAGGCCCAGCCGACTCCACCTACTTTCAAAAAAAGATTGGCAGGTGCTAAAAAGGGGGTTTGCGGTGCCCAAAGGCACCATGTTGGGAGGGGGGTCCTGGGCCATGCTATAGGGCAGAGGTGGCCAAACTATGGCTCGGGAGCCACATGTGGCTCTTTCACACAGATTTTGTGGCTCTCGAAGCCCCGACTTGTCCCATCAGCTGGTTTGGAGAAGGCGTTTCTCTCTTTAAATCACTTCGCCAAGCCTGTTAGCGGCCTGAGGAATGCATGTAAAGTTAAAGTTTCTTTCTTTCCACCTCTCCCTCCCTCTCTCCTTCCCTATTTTTTCCCCCTTCCTTCCTTTTCTCAAACATCTGACAGTTTGCGGCTTGAAATGGATATATTGTCAAATTTGGTGAAAGGGATACCGAAATCTGAAGCTAGCAAAAAATGGGGAAAAATTGTATAAATGGTTAAAAAAAGAATAATTTATAGATAAGCTTAAAGTATTGCTGACTGTATGGAATTAATGTATGGATATATTTTATTATAAGAATTTGATTTAATTTTGTTCTAAACCACATTCGATCTCCTCAAGGATGTCTATTTAGAGTTTGACTGGTTTATTAATTCACTTTTTTTTCCTTCCTCTTTTTTTCTTTGTTTACTAAACTGGTGGTATGTATAATGTTGGAATTTGGTTGGAAAAAGGTGAATTAAAAGAAAATATAATAAAAAAACAACAACACCTGACAGTTTGTATGCGGCTCTTACAGTAAGCAAGTCTCTCCCCCACCCTGCTGCCATAGGGCTTTGGAGCCACTTGCTTCTCTCACTTGTTTACCTACTTTCAGGAAGGAGTAGCAGCAAGAGCATTAATTAGCGGAGCAGTTAGAAAGGGAGATCTACCTCCAAAGGCACACCTGTCCATCTGTCTGCACTCTGAGGTCTGGGATGAACTGTTTTCATTGCACAGCTCCAAACAGAGCCCATCTCATGCTAGAGTCTGAGATCCCCACGTCCCACCGCTGACGCTTCTGGTTAACGAGACCATCTGTATCGCTTTGTGCTCCCCCCACCTTCAGCCGCAACCTGTGATTAAGCTGTCTTGCTCAAGTCATTCCGAAACAATTTTCTCTGCAGGGTGCTTTTCTACGGACCGCCTCTTTTCTCCCTGTCGTATGCCGGGGTCTAGATAGCATCATTTGATCTGTGAGGGGCTGGAGGCGGGGGACGAAGACAGTCCTTTTTGGTAGAAAGCACACGCTCAGACTAAACTGTGGTTCCGCTCAGTGGCAGGTGGCAAGGGCATTCCAGAGACTATCTTTTAAAAGTGTGGTTAAAATGGATGTGTATCTCTCTTTCTCCCTCATGGATGGGACCGTCTGTGGAAAAGACTGGATTCATAGGAAAGGGCATTTTATTTATTTGTTTGTTTGTTTATTTGTTCGATTTATATCCCACCCTCCCCACCGAAGCAGGCTCAGGGCGGCTTTATGTACCTACATGAAATATAAAAATACATTAAAACACAGGGCTTTTTCTGAGCAGGAATGCACAGGAACGCAGTTCCGGCTGGCTTGGCATCAGAGGTGTGGCCTAATATGCAAATGCATTTCTGCTGGGCTTTTTCATTTAAAAAGCCCTATGCTAAACAATGGCGATGTCAGGGGGTGTGGCCTAATATGAAAATGAGTTCCTGCTGGGCTTTTTCTACAAAAAAAGCCCCGTTAAAACATAAAATCATTAAAAAAAATCAAAACATTTCAAGCGCTATATTGATCTTTAAATAGTAATCTGTTCGATTAGATGGACAGCCGCCTATTCTGTTTAATATCAAGTTTCCTATTCTGCCATTCCAGTTGCATGTTCTATATAAAAACAGATCTTAGGTTCACACTAGAGGTCTCCAGGTGTTTCGGAGTCTATTCTAACCTGTGATCTTCATTAACAAATGCCTGGTGGAAGAGCGCTGTCTTGCAGCCCGTACCGAACAGTGTGAGCTCTTGCAGGGTCCTAACCTCCTTGGGGAGCTCTTTCCATAGGGTTGCCAAGTCCAATTCAAGAAATATTTGGGGACTTTGGGGGTGGAGCCAGGAGACATTGGGGGCGGAGCCAGGAGCAAGGGTGTGACAAGCATAACTGAACTCCAAGGGAGTTCTGGCCATCACATTTAAAGGGACAGCACACCTTTTAAAATGTCTTCCTTCCATAGGAAATAATGAAGGATAGGGGCACCTTCTTTTGGGGCTCATAGAATTGCTCAGCAGACGTTTCCCTCCCTCTCCCCCCCCCGCCCCGTTTCTGGAGACTGAAGTGAAGGATTGGCCTCTCTACTCATGACTTGCTGCCAACTTCTTCAAAGTAACACAGACACACCATCCCAAGAGGAAGCCTTTCAATTGGAGACTGATGCCTCCGGAGGGAGAAAGGCACGTGGTCCTCTGGGGGCGGGACTTCCCCCCGCTGGCCAGCTGACTGGAGGCAGGAAGTAGTCTGGGAAAGCGGAAGAACCCCCACTGGGACCTGGGGATTGGTAAGTCTATCTTTCCACCAGCACAGGGCTACAACAGAAAAGGCCCTGGCTCTGGTTGTCATGAGCCTGGCCTCTTTGTGCTCTCAGGGGAACACGTGGGGAAAGGCGGTCCCAAAGCTACGTAGGTCCCTAATCAATATATTTTTATCAATATATTTCAGTTTCTGCTGAGGCACCTAAGAGAATATGTTGCCAAAGGCTTTCATGGCCAGAGTCCATTGGTTGTTGCAGGTTTTCCGGGCTGTGTGGCCGTGGTCTTGGCATTGTGAGACCTGAAGCCGCACCTGTCCATATGGCTGCACTCTGTGGTCTGTTGGTCTCTCAGTGCCAAGACCACAAACACACCGCCCAGAAAATCTACAACAACCAAAGCACCAAAGAGAGTTTCCCTCTATTCTCTACCTTGGGGTGCAGGTCCGCTTAAATTGGAGAGGAAAAGGGAGAAGAGGATACGAATCAAGAAAGTGGTTAAAGTTTGGAGAAACTTTGGAAAAAAGGGAGTCGGGACCAGTGTTCCCTCTAAGCTGAGTAAGTGTGAGCTAGCTCACAGATTTTTAGCCTCCAGCTCACACTTTTCTATCTTAGCTCCAGAAGGAAGACCCCAGAGCACCCTAATTGATGCAGTAGCTCACAACTTTAAGGCCAGTAGCTTACAAAGGAGAATTTTTGTTCACAAGACTCTGCAGCTTAAGGAGGGCACATTGGTTGGGACGGACTAACAGGGAAACAATAGAGAAGAGACTAATACAACTCCGGGTGAAAGAAGAGATAACGAATCATTGCATTAGAGAAATCCACAGAGAATTGCAACCTGTGGGATGCTGGACCCGACAGGTTCGATCCTACAGAACATTTCTGGTGATGGAAGAGATTTTTTGTAAGCAGAACAGAAATCCCTTACCTCCCTTCTCCTTCTGCGGCCTAAAAAAAATTATCTGTGAAATACTGCTCCTGGGGCTTATGAGTCCTCAACAACCTGCACAAAGGGGAAAATTAGCCCCCCCCCCCAAATCCTCCTCTTCTAGACACAAAAATTTCCTGTAGGCTTCGCAGCAACGTAAGAGGAATGTGCATAAAGAACTCTAACGAAACGCAGAAAGTGATGTGAAAGGCCATGGTCTCTCTCTCTCTCGGCTTGGCTTCGCGAACGAAGATTTAAGAAGGGTGCAATAGTCCACGTTTGCTGCAGGCTCGCTGGTGGCTGACAAGACCAATGTGGGACAGGCAGGTCCGGCCACAGCGGCTGCAGGGAAAAGTCTGATTTAGGGTTGGTCCTGTAGATGGGTTGGTCCTGTAGAAGGCCATGGTAGATGGGAGAATACTCACTGCGCTGTCAATGCCCAATGTAAGCAGCATGATGAAGAATACCACAGCCCAAAAGGTGGATCCTTTCAGGGTTGAAATCGCTTCTGGATAAATGATGAAAACCAATCCAGGTCCTAAAGGAGGAGAAGATGTGTTTCTTAATTCTCAAAACTTAGCGCCTTTCGTAGAATGTATGTATGTTACATTGCAATGTTTGTGATTCAACAGGAGGTATGGCCATAGAGCTCTCTGAGCAGCTAACAGAACTATTGTCTTGCCTAGTGATAAAACAGGGCTTTAAAAGGAAGAAGAGATTCCTTGAAAATAACCGGCACTTCACTGGAATTCTATGTTATACAGTTCCAAAGGAATAGACCAGGGGTGTCAAACTCATTTATTATGAGGGCCAGATATGACGTAAATAAGACCTTGTCAGGCCAGGCTACGTATGTCATAAAACGTAATGCCAGATAGCAGAGACATAAACTTTATAAGGACACAGACAAAGCAATTAAGATTTTTTTAAAAAAACAACAACCCAGAAATGTCTAAATAAAACATGCTTAAAAGATTAGCACTCTTACAATATTTTATTTAACTGATAACTGAAGGAAGCAAGAGAGAGGGAGAATGAAGCAGATCCGCTTGCGGGCCTGATAGGAGCCCTCTGGGGGCCAGGTTCGGCCCCCTGGCTGCACGTTTGACACCTCTAAAATAGACTGTACCTGTTCTACAGTGAGCAACCAAGGGAGGAAAGTTGAGCTAAACTGTAGGAGGAAAACCATTCTCTAAAAGCACTGTAAGAGGATTACGCCCATTTATGATGGACATAGGCCCACATTATAGATGAGGAGAACAAACTCCAAAAGGTCTTTAAGAACATAACAGAAGCCATGTTGGGTCAGGCCAATGGCCCATCCCAACACTCTTGTTCCTGGCTCCGCCCCCAATGGGCCATCCCAATGGCCCATCCCAACACCAATGGCCCATCCCAACAATCCAACACTCTGTGTCATACAGTGACCAAAAAGCAGGCACCATCAGGAGGCTCATCAGAAGGGCCAGGACATGTACAGGTACAGTCTATTCCAGGAATGTCAAACGTCTTTGATTTGAAAGAAAGAAAGAAAGAAAGAAAGAAAGAAAGAAAGAAAGAAAGAAAGAAAGAAAGAAAGAAAGAAAGAAAGAAAGAAAGAAAGAAAGAAAGAAAGAAAGAAAGAAAGAGGCAGGGATGTGAGGGTTGAAGAGGGGAGACTTCAGTTTTGGGCAAGTGGGGGGGGGAAGCCTTCTTACCTTCAGTGGCCACATCCTGAATTCTGACTTTGGACTTGTGAGCCATGTAGCCTAAGATAGAAAAAATGGCAAACCCCGAGATGAAGCTGGTGCAACAGTTGACAGTACTGGTCAGCAATGCGTCTCTAAGAGGGAGGGGAAAAAAGCACAAGAGATGGCATAAGGAGAACAGAGGAAATCCCATCCTCAGCTTTACTGGCAAACTACACCAGGGCTTCTTCTTCTTCTTCTTCTTGTAGCAGGAACTCCTTTGCATGTTGGGCCACATCCCCTGATGTAGCCAATCCTCCAAGAGCTTGCAGGGCTCTTCTTACAGGGCCTACTGTAAGCTCCAGGAGGATTGGCTACATCAGGGGTGCGTGGCCTAATATGCAAAGGAGCCCCTGCTACCAAAAAAGCCCTGAACTACACAGGCTGGTAAACTACACACTGCCTTATATCGAGTCAGGCCATTGGTCCATCAAGGTGAGCACTGTCTTCTAAAGCTGGCAGCAGCTCTCCACATCCCAACCTTTCTTTCCTTTGAACAACAGATTTAGAAGTGGATTTCTCATGTGATCACCCTCTTCCTGTTGGTATTAGGGAAGCGGAGACAGGTGTCAGAGGAAGTGCATGACCTTGCAGTCCCCCACCCCCACAATCTCACCTCTGAGGTACCAGGAGGTATTTTGTAGCAGGAACTCCTTTGCATATTAGGCCACACACCCCTGATGTAGCCATCCTCTTGGAGCTTACAGTAGGCCCTATACTAACAGCCTTGTAAGCTCTTAGAGGATTGGCTACATCAAGGGGGAGCAGCCTAATATGCAAAGGAGTTCCTGCTAAAAAAAAAAAGCCCTGGGAAGGTGAAGTTTTTACTTTGGCATGCAGTTTCCCCTATAGCAGGAAAAGAAGGGGGTATCCTTTGTGAATGAGATGGGGAAATTGGGAGTTGTTTCCCCCCCCTCCCCCCCGAATTCTTTCTGCTACAGACAGCTTTGAAAGCAACACCCAACTGGAGCAGCACCACCTCTTTCGTAAAACGCACATCATTTCAAAGCTAGTTGGGTTTCACTTCCGTAATGGTTTTCTTCCAGAGTAATAAAGCTGATGCCGACTCTCTTTTCCTCCGAAACGGGAGTCATTTAAATTCCAATTGTCTTGGTACCAAATCTTGTTTTAGAAGATTAAAGATAAAACAATATTTCAGAAACGGACAAATTGCTCTTTTCAGCTGAGAATAAACGACGCAGGCAAACAGCATCAGACAAGTTTAATCATCTCCAACACTTAACGCAATTGAGAGTGTTGCCTCCAGCATTGTTTCTCTCTCTCCTCCTTCCTCCTGTAGACCTAGGTCTTCTTTCTTTCTATCAATCATTCTTCATCTTCTTTCTTTTCTTTCTTTCTTTCTTTCTTTCTTTCAACTTTCTTAAATCTTTCATTCTTTCTTCTCAACTCTCTTTCTCTCTAACTTCTCTCTTCTTTCCTTCCTCCTCCAACTCCTCTCTCTCTCTCCCTCCCCTCCTCCCTCCCACCCTCCTCCCTCCTCCTCCTTCCCTCCCTCCCTCCCTCCCTTCCTCCTCCCTTCCAACCAACCTCAACCAACCTTCCTTCCTTCCTTCCTTCCTTCCTTCCTTCCTTCCTTCCTTCCTTCCTTCCTTCCTTCCTTCCTTCCTGCCTTTAGTACCATGAACTTCAATGCCAATAATGTCACCAACACCCCTATATCACTACACCTATTCTATCCTGGAGCTGACAGTAGGCCCTGTAGAAGAGCCCTGCTTGGATCCTGAAAGCCGTTTCCAGAGTAGAGAGCTAGTCTGAGTTAGATGGACCGATACATGATTCAACATGAGACAATCATCTGTCTCTTTTTGATCAAAAGCAGCATTGCTCTATTTCAGGAGCAGATGGTGAAAATCCCAGTTATAATACTCGGCATTTACAGAACATCTAAAAGCTACTATAGAGCATCACATATACGATGGTGTTATGCTCCTCACAACAGTCTTGCAAGGACGGTCAGCACTGAGAAGCATAATTCTGGGTATGAGCTTTCATGTGCATGCACTCTTTTCAGATATTAGAAGAAGCGTGTATGCGTAGAAAAGTTTATATTCAGAATTAAATGCGGTTGGTCTTAAAGGTGCCCCAGGACTCAAATGCTCTTCTCTTGCTTCAGACCAACATGGTAGGGTTGCCAATCCCCAGGTGGGGGCAGGGGATCCCCCGGTATGGATGCCCTCCCCCCGCTTCAGGGTTATCAGAAAGCGGGGGGAGGGGAGGGCAATGTCTGCTGAGAATTTCATTATTCCCTATGGAGACTTATTCCCATAGAGAATAATGGAGAATTGATCCCCAGGTATCTGGGGCTCTTGGGGGGGGGTGTTTTTTGAGGTAGAGGCACCTATTTCTCAGTATAGCATATGGTGCCTGTCCCCAAAATACTCCCCAAGTTCAAAAGGATTGGACCAAGGGGTTCAATATTATGAGCTCCAGAAGAAAGTTCCTATCCTTGATTATTTCCCATGGAAGGAAGGCCTTTAAAAGGTCTGCGGTCCCTTTCAATGTGATGGCCAGAACTCCCTTTGGAGTTCAATCATGCTTGTCACACTTTTGCTCCTGGCTCCACCCCCAATGTCTCCTGGCTCACCCCCAAAGTCCCCAGATATTCTTGAATTGGACTTGGCAACCTTACAACACGGTTACCCACTGGAATCTACTGTGAAAGCAGAGTTCATTGGCAGAGTTGTTGTTGTTGTTGTTATTATTATTATTATTATTATTAATAGTTTATTTATATTCCGTCCATTCCCTCGTAGAGGCTCAGGGCAGAGCATAGCAAAAATAAAAATCACATTAAAATCATATATTAATAAAAGCAATTACAATTATTCCATAAACAAAAGAGCTCGGCAGAACAATTTTGATGAGCTGGTGCAGCTGGACAGTGCAGCGAAGCAGCTCAGTAGGATATACGGTAGGGGAGGCCGACCGACCTAATGAGCAAATGCCCGCCCCCTCACCCAAAGACCTGGTGGAACAGCTCCGTTTTATAGGCCTACGAAAGGCTAGCAAGCCAGGTAGGGCCCGGATCCTATAGGAAGCTGATTCCAGCAGGTTGGGGCCAAGATCGAGAAGGACCTGGCCCTGACAGAGGCAAGACGGGCATATTTTGAACCGGGGACAGTTGTGCGTTCTTTTTTCTTAGCTGTGTATCACTGTGAGCAATGCTGTTCCTCCTCTACAGAAAGCCGATTCATTTTTATCCAGTTTTATAAATAAATTAATTCATATGCACAAGAAATGGTTCCACCTAGGCATGGCTTACCTGTAACAATTGTTGTCAAACTGATTGTAGCTAGCAAATGCAATTAAGACACCGAAGCCGGCTCCTAAGAGTAGAATATCTGTGTGGCTGCATCAATCCATACCTACAGAAAGGTGGGGGGGGAGAGAGAGGAAACCCCATCATTTAGTTACAGAATATATGACACTATAAAGATTGAAGTATAAAGGCTGCCTATAACCCTCTCCAGGGCTTTTATTTTGTAGCAGAAACTCCTTTGCCTATTAGGCCACACACCCCTGATGTGGCCAATCCTCCTGGAGCTTACAGTAGGCGCTGTGCGGAGAGCCCTGTCAGCTCTTGGAGGATTGGCTACATCAGGAGGTGTGGCCTAATATGCAAAGGAGCTCCTGCTGCAAAAAAAAAAAAAAGCCCTGCCTTCGCCCAAACTATTTGTAGCTCACTAAAAAGTGTTTTCCAGTGGTGCCAGCCAGTCCCCAATCCTTAGCTTTGGCGTCATGGCATTGTAAAGATTATCAAGGCATGCAGAGTCATCTAAACGTCTTCCTCGCCAATAACAACCTGCAGATTTACGGCAGGCGGAAGAGAAACAGGGAATCCACAGAGCTTTAAGACTTCCCCAGAAGCTCCGTGCCCCGAGCAATGCCCCAGGTTCGTGATCTCTCTGAGCAGTTACTGCGGCTCCTTTTGTGACAGAGACATGAGACCTCCAACCCGGAGACGTCTGTCTGTGCGCAACCGTGCCTCCATTGTTGTGGAGTCCGAGATGTTACATGGCTTCCTGCCCGCAGGATTATTGGAGGCGAGGATTCGTCACTCATTGTTCTTTTGCAGATAATTTCGGAAGCGCCGGAGCCAGCTGGGCATTGCTAGGATTGGAAAACCCAGAAGACGCCCGTGTGCCCCACGGTTATGTTACACAGAGGGACCTGGGAATGTTTAGCCTGGAGAAGAGGAGGCTGATGCGGGGGGGGGGGATTGCTCTCTTGAAGTCTTTGAAGGGCTGTCGCTTAGAGGAGGGCAGGGAGTTGTTCTTGTTGGCAGCAGAGGAGAGGACTCGCAAGCATAAGTCTAAATTAAGGGCAGAAAGGTACTGGCTGGATATCAGGAAGGACTTTTTAATGAAGAGTCCTTCAAAAGCGGAATCGGCTACCCAGGGAGGTGGCGGTAAGCTCGCCCCCACTGGGCAGTCTTTTATGCAGCGGCTGGAGAAACACTGGTCAGGGATGCTCTACCAGGGGTAGGGAACAGCGGCTCTCCAGATGTTTTTTTTGCCTACAACTCCCATCAGCCCCAGCCAGAATGGCCAATGGCTGGGGCTGATGGGAGTTGTAGGCAAAAAAAAAAATCTGGAGAGCCACTGTTCCCTACCCCTGCTAGGCTGACCCTGCATTGAGCAGGGTGTTGGACTAGATGCCCTTGAAGAGCCCAATGGCGCAGAGTGGTCAGCTGCAGTACTGCAGTCCAAGCTCTGCTCATGACCTGCGTTTGACCCCAGCAGAAGCTGGGTTCAAGTAGCCGGCTCAAGATTGACTCAGCCTTCCAAGGTTGGTAAAATGAGTACTCAGCTCGCTGGTGGGGTTAAAGTGTAGATGACTGGGGAAGGCAATGGCAAACCACCCCGTAAAAAGTCATGATGCGACATCACCCTAGAGTCGGAAATGACTGGTGCTTGCACAGGGGACTATCTTTACTTTTATGGTCCCTTCCTGAGCCGCAGTTTGGCCACTGAATTAAACTGTGCATTGCTGTTGTTAGACAATATTCTTATCTCACAAAAACCAATAAAGTTTTTTTTTCAAACTGCATATAGTCTAAAATAGTCCACTGTCATAGAACAGTCCATATAGAAAATGTTCCTTATGTTCCAGAATCCCAACTTGAAAGAAACATTCACTTATCCAACTCCGGGAGACAGACTATCAAAAGTTAAAGCCTCGGTTCACCAAGCCACCTGAGAAAATCCATGAGTCTCCCATTGTGTGAAACAGGATGCTGGACTAGATGGCTCTTCTGGTTTTCTTAAGAAGGCCTAGGCTTCTCTGCCCTGTTGTTGGCCCTCCAGAGGAACTGGTTGGCCACTGTGTGAGACAGGATCCTGATCCAGCAGGGCTCTTCTGATGTTCTTATAAGGGAATGGCCTCAGCCTTGTTGTTGGCCTTCTAGAGGAACTGGTTGGCCACTGTGTGAGACAGGAGGCTGAACTAGATGGACCCTCACTGGTCTGATCTAGCAGGGCTCTTCTGATGTTCTTATGAAGGCCCTGGCCTCTATCCCCTGTTATTGGCCCTCCAGAGGGACTGGTTGGCCACTGTGTGAGGCAGGATGCTGGACTAGATGGACCACTGGTCTGATTCAGCAGGGCTCTTCTGATGTTCTTATGAAGGTCTCGGCCTCTGTGCCCTGCTGTTGGCCCTCCAGAGGGACTGGTTGGCCACTGTGTGAGACAGGAGGCTGGACTAGATGTACTCTCACTGGTCTGACCCAGCAGGGCTCCTCTTATGTTCTTCTGAAGGCCCTGGCCTCTATCCCCTGTTGTTGGCCCTCCAGAGGGACTGGTTGGCCACTGTGTGAGACAGGAGGCTGGACTAGATGTACTCTCACTGGTCTGACCCAGCAGGGCTCCTCTTATGTTCTTCTGAAGGCCCTGGCCTCTATCCCCTGTTGTTGGCCCTCCAGAGGGACTGGTTGGCCACTGTGTGAGGCAGGATGCTGGACTAGATGGACCACTAGTCTGATTCAGCAGGGCTCATCTGATGTTCTTATGAAGGCCTCAGCCTCTATGCCCTGCTGTTGGAACTCCAGAGGGACTGGTTGGCCACTGTGTGAGGCAGGATGCTGGACTAGATGGACCACTGGTCTGATCCAGCAGGGCTCTTCTGGTGTTCTTATGAAGGCCTTGGTCTCTATTCCTTGTTGGCCCTCCAGAGGAACTGCTTGGCCACTGTGTGAGGCAGGATGCTGGACTAGATGGACCACTGGTCTGATCTAGTAGGCCTCTTCTTATGTTCTTATTAACCACAGTAGGTAATGGAGACAAGACCCAAAAGAAAAGGGAATCTTTCCAGGGACTGAATGGCTGTGGACAAGGGTGAGGATTTTTCTTTCCCCAGAAGCATAGTAGTAGTAGTAGTAGTAGTAGTAGTAGTAGTGATAGCAGCAGCAGCAGGCCCAGCACTAGGGGTTCTCCTGCTCCCAGCAGACCCCTGCGCTGTGCCTCCTCCCCCCGCTCTGGTCATAATCACGTTTGCTCCATGATGACATTACAAAGTGACATCATCAGGCAGGCGACCTGGCAAGGCATTTTAGCGGCGCCCCACCGCTTTCGGGATGAAAGTGGATGAGTGGCACCTTTCCACGAGGGTGCCGCTTGGCCTCTTTCAACCCGAAAGTGGCTGGGTGCCACTAAAATGCCGCACTCTTTCAGGTTTAAAGTGGCTGGGTGCCACTAAAAGGGTGCCACTAAAACGGTGCACTCCGAGGAAGCCTCCGGAGAGTGTAGGGGAGTAGGGGGTGCCTTAGGCTTCCCAATCCCCAGGTCCCAGCGGGGGATCCCCTGGTTTTACAGGCTTCCCCCCTCCCCCATTCAGCTGGCCGGCGGGGGAAGCCCCACCCCCACAGCTATTATGCACCTCCATGAACAATTCCCATAGGGAATGATGGGGAATTGATCTGCGGGTGTCAGGGGCTGTGGGGGAGCTGTTTTTGGAGATAGAGGCACCAAATTTTCAGTATAGCATCTAGTGCCTCTCCCCAAAATACCCCCCAAGTTTCAAAAGGATTGGACCAGGGGGTCCAATTCTACGAGCCCCAAAAGAAGGTGCCCCTATCTTTCATTATTTTCTATGGAAGGAAGGCATTTCAAAAGGTGTGCTGTCTCTTTAAATGTGATGGCCAGAACTCCGTTGGAGTTCAATTTTGCTTATCACACCCTTGCTCCTGGCTCTGCCACCAATGTCTCCTGGCTCCACCCCCAAAGTCCCCAGATACTTCTTGAATTGGACTTGGCAACCCTAGGGTGCCTGTTGGCGCCCTCAGGCAGGGTAGCGCCCTAGGCAACTGCCTACCTCACCTACTCCCACACGCCAGCCCTGAGTAGTAGTAGTAGTAAGTGTGAATGAACAACAACAACAACAGTATTACTATTATTGTTCCGCTCTAAGGCGAATTGGCGAGCTGCCTTGCTCACCGCACATTAGAAAACGAATGCTTACTGTAGCTTCTTTCAATCGTCTGAAATCTATGTTGAGGTACGCTTTTATTCCATCAAAGGCCCCAGGCAAAGTGAGTCCACGGATGAGCAGTACAGACAGCACGAGGTAAGGCAAAGTGGCCGTGATCCACACCACCTGCAGGGGAACAATCGCAACAGGAAGGCTGTTAATCCGTACGTCGAGCGGAGGAACACTGATGAGGGCTATGATCTCCTTGGCTGTGTATTTTTTTTTTAAATGCAACCAGTTGCAACAGTTGAATTTAATTGAATGCTATTTTTAGACTTACATCCAGCCTTCCCCTGCAAGCGGGCTCAGGGTGGCTCACAACAATAAAACAACAGAGTTAAAACCGTACCATTAAAAAATAGACATTCCAAAACAGGAGCTGCACGGTAAAAAGCCTTACAGACATAGGCGGTAAACAGCATGCGGCTGATGGCTATTAGCATAACATGACACCGTAATGGTGAAATGCTGGGGGAAGGGATGACTTTCAGAGGATGCCTGCTGGATTAATTAAAAGCCTGGCGGAAGAGCTCCTGTGAAACCTTGATGTTCAGCAGGGCCCGGATTTCCAGCGGGAGCTCATTCCACCAGGAAGGGGCCCGGACTGAAAAGGCCCTGGTCCTTGTTGAAGCCAGCCGGGTGTCCTTAGGACCAGGGACTAGGAGACGATGTTGAGCAGCAGACCTCAAAGCCCTAGGGGTGTGTGTGTGTGTGTGAGTTCATATGGGGAGAGGTGGTCCTGAAGATAAACGAACAAACTAGCAAATTGAGCAGTCCTTTCCATATTTTTATGAGAAAATCTGAAAGACAACTATACGTCAAAACGGAAGCACATCTAGAAATCACACAACAACTCTGTGTGGATCACACAGCTGCACACAAGGAAAAGCCATGCATCCATCTCTTGCATACTCCCCGAGTCACACAAATAATGCTTGCCACTATTGGTTTATTCCATTCATTTTTATTCCCACCTTTCCTCCAAGGAGCTCATTGTAGGGCACACATTCTTTCCCCTTCTTTATTTGGCTCGTTAGGCTGAACAAGAGTGAATGGCCCCAGGTCACCCAATGAGTTGCAGACAATCTCTCTCTCATAAGAACATAAGAGAAGCCACGTTAGATCAGGCCAATGGCCCATCCAGTCCAACACTTTGTGTCACACAGTGGCAATTTTTTTATATATACACACACACACACACACATATATATACACACACACACGCATATATATATATATATATATATATATATATATATATATATATATATATATATATATATATATATATATATATATATATATATATATATACACACATACACATACACGCACACACAGAGAGACACTGTGGCTAATAGCTACTGATGGACCTCTGCTCCATATTTTTATCTAAACCCCTCTTGAAGGTGGCTATGCTTGTGGCCGCCACCACCTCCTGTGGCAGTGAATTCCACATGTTAATCACCCTTTGAGTGAAGAAGTACTTCCTTTTATCCGTTTTAACCTGTCTGCTCAGCAATTTCATCGAATGCCCATGAGTTCTTGTATTGTGAACTTGAGTATTGTGAGTTCTTGTATTGTGAACTTGTATTTCATTGAATGCCCACGAGTTCTTGTATCTCTCTCTCTCTCTCTCATAGTAGTAGGCCAGTACTTCTCTGCTAAACCCTGTCCCAACAACTCCACACAAACCCGTCAGTCTTCAGACTTTCCTTTTAACTTCTGCCTACTTGGAATGGGGTGGGAAGGTGGGGTGGTATAGCCTGATCTCATCAGAACTTGGAAGACAAGCAGGGCTGGTACTTGGAAGGAAGACCACCAAGGAAGACTCTGCAGGGGAAGGCAATGGTAAACCACTTTTGCGTTCCACTTGCCTTGAAAGCCCCTTGCTGGGGTCCGTTTTTGGACGGGAGACCACCAAGGAAAACTCTGCAAAGGAAAGCAATGGCCAACTACCTCTCTTTCTCATTTGTCTTGAAAATCCCTTGCTGGGGTCAGTACTTGGAAGGGAGACCACCAAGGAAGACTCTGCAGAGGAAGAAAATGGCCGACCTCCTCTGTTTTTCACTTGCCTTGAAAGCCTCTTGTTGGGGTCAGTTCTTGGATGGGAGACTACCTAGGAAAACTCTGCAGAGGAAGGCAATGGCCAACCACCTCTGCTTCTCCCTTGCCTTGAAAGACCCTCATTGGGTTTGGACCTTGGAAGGGAGATCATTAAGTTTGGCTCTGCAGAGGAAGGCCATGGCAAACCACCTCTGCTCCTTACCTGCTTTGAAAGTAAGGTTGCCAACCCCCAAATTTTGGCAAAGGTTTCCTCACTTTTGGAGGCTTCGGTTTGCTGCTGGCCCACCCCCAAACAATGACATCATTGCACTATGTCCCCAACATGATGACATCATTTCCAAGCAAACTTGAAGCCAAAAAAAGCGTAGAGTTTTGCCTAAAATCCAGAGCATTGAATACTCGGAATGCTGGGGAAGGTGGGCTCTATAGTATGATTCAGCAACATTCAGCAACTCCTGTAAGTAAATTGCCCCAGTGAGATCACAAAAGCATGTGCTGGCAAACTGTTTATTTTGGTTGTTTGGTGAGTGTGTGTGTGTGGGGGGGTGTTCACTTTCATTTAATGGAAGTGCAGCCAGCTGCGGAGAGATGAGGAAATGAAGATTGTATTCTGGAGACTGATGTATTTTTATTTGTTTTAGGGAATGAGAAAGTCTCCTGGCTCCACCCCCAAAGTCTCCTGGTTCCACCCCAAAGACTCCAGGTAATTTCTGAGTTGGACCTTACGTTCCAAAATTCCAACTTGAAAGAAATATTCACTTCTCCAGCTCCAGGAGACAGACTATCGAAAGTTAAAGCCTTGGTTCACCAAACCACCTGAGAAAATCCATGAATCTCCCACTGTGTGAGACAGGATGCTGAACTAGATGGCTCTCCGGATTTTCTTATGAAGGGCTGGGCCTCTCTGCCCTGTTGTTGGCCCTCCAAAGGAACTGGTTGGCCACTTTGTGAGACAGAACGCTGGACTAGAGGAATCACTGGTCTGATCCAGCAGGACTCTTCTTATGTTCTTAAGTTACCCTAAAGGACTAGGTCCATATTTATTTGTTTGTTTGTTTAACTCAATTTATATCCCACCTTCTCCCAGATGCAGGCTCAGGGCGGATTACATCATACATAGTAAAAAATCATCACCATAAAAACCATTAAATAAGACAAAAGTTACAAACAAAAAAGCAGGCAATAGGCCTTAGACCTCCTTAGACCTCCACATCCTCATACCTTTCCTGATGTCTTCACTCCTTTCCACAAGCTGAAGAAAATAATGATCATCACCAACAAAAGACAGAGCAAAAGCTCCCATCTGGGGAAGCCAAGGTCGCCAATCCCGTGGCTTTCGTGAAGATGCAAAATTCGCCGTCTAACCAAAAGACAAAGAAAAACACACACACAGAGTATCGTTAGACTGACTTATTTATTTATTTATTTCCGTAGATTTATAGGCCGCCCTTTGCCATAGTGGGCTCAGGGCGACTTCCAGCACAATAAAACAATCAAACCAATTTAAAACATTTAAAACTGTTTAAACAGTTTAAAGTTAAGACAATTAAGGCACAGCTCACATTAGGTTTCAGTTTCAGTTTATTTCAATTTATATCCTGCCCTTCCCGCCAAGGCAGCTCAGGGCGGCTTACAACATATAAAATCTAACATAAAGTTTGGCTTTAAAAATACGTCAATTTACAACAATTTAAAACAGTAAAATAATAAAACATATAGAACAGCGATCTGCCGAGATTCTACACTACAACCTTCCATGAAGTTACAATGTCAGTTAGTTATAAGCCAGCTGGAAAGGGCTGCCTTACAGGCCCTGCGGAACTGCCCAAGGTCCCGCAGGGCCCGCACCTCTTCCGGCAGCTGGTTCCACCAGCAAGGTGCCATTACCGAAAAGGCCCTGTCCCTGGTGGATTTCAGATGGGCCTCCTTTGGCCCGGGGATTACATGCAGGTTTTGAGAACCCGATCTCAGTACTCTCTGGGGAACGTGTGGGGAGAGACGGTCCCTAAGGTAGGCAGGTCCTAGGCCATATAGGGCTTTAAAGGTAATAACCAGCACCTTGTACCGGACTCGGTATATTATTGGCAGCCAGTGCAGGTCACCAAGCCCCAGCTGAATGTGCTCCCGTCTTGGGAGCCCTAATAACAGCCGGGCAGCAGCATTCTGCTCTAACTGCAACTTCCGGGTTCAGCACAGGGGCAGCCTCATGTAGAGGGCATTACAGCAGTCCAACCTCGAGGTGACCGTGGCATAAATCACCATTGCTAGATCATTGTGCTCCAGGAAAGGGGCCAACTGCCTCGCCCACCTAAGGTGAAAAAATGCGGACTTGGCAGTGGCTGCTATTTGAGCCTCCATTGTTAGGGAAGGCTCCAATAGTACCCCCAAACTCTTGACCTTGTGCGCCGCTGTCAATGGCGCCCTGTCAAAAACTGGCAGAGGGATTTCCCCTCCCAGGCCATGACGACCCAAGCAAAGGAGCACTGTCTTCACCAGATTCAGCTTCAATCCACTCAGCCTGAGCCACCTAGCCACCGCCTGTAACGCCCGGTCCAAGTTTTCTGGGGCACAGGCAGGCTGGCCGTCCATAAGTAGATAGAGCTGGGTGTCATCAGCGTACTGATGACAACCCAACCCATACCTTCAGGCAATCTGGGCAAGGGGAAGCATATAGATGTTAAACAACATTGAGGAAAGGACCGCACCTTGAGGCACTCCACAATCAAGCGTGTGTCTCCGGGACAGTTCACCCCAATCACCACCCTTTGTCCCCGACCATCAAGGAAAGAGGAAAGCCATTGTAAGGCCAGCCTTTGAATCCCCGCATCGGTGAGGCGGCAAGCCAGCAACTGATGGTCAACCATATCGAACGCTGCCGATAGGTCTAACAACATCAGTACCGCCGAGCCGCCTCGATCCAGATGCCGTTGAAGGTCATCCACCAGGGCAACCAGCACTGTCTCTGTCCCATGGCCCAGGCAAAAACCAGACTGATGGGGATCAAGAACGGAAGCATCCTCCAGGAAACTCTGTAGCTGCAATGCCACTGCCCTCTCGATAAGTTTGCCCAAAAAGGGCAAATTCGAGACTGGCCGGTAATGCGCCAATTCGGCTGGGTCTAACATTGTTTTTTTCAAGAGGGGATGGACTACCACCTCTTTAAGCGATGATGGAAAATGCCCTTCCATTAGGGATCTATTTATGATATCCCGCACAGGATATCTAAGCTCCCTCTGGCAGGTTTTAATAATCCAGGAGGGGCATGGGTCCAGATTGCAAGTTGTTGGGCGTGCAGATAAGAGGATCCTGTCAACTTCCTCCAGGCTGAGAGCACCGAAGCCATCCAGAACATGATCCGAAGACAGGCACGGAGCCTCGGGTTCGCTAACTGTCTCTAATATGGCAGGGAAGTCGCGGCGGAGCGACGCGATTTTATCCACAAAAAAGTTCACAAAAGCCTCACAGCCAATCTCCAATTCATTAGAATTTGGTCTGCCTTGTGGCAGCATCGTAAGGGTCCGAATTGTGTTGAACAATTGTGCCGGGCGCGAAATTGCAGATGCAATCTTAGCCGCAAAGTATGTTTTCTTGACTGCCATCTCATAGGACTTCATAAACTCTCTATAAGATGTTCTAGTTGCTTCGTCTCGAGTACGCCGCCATTGCCTCTCTAGTCTTTTGAGTCCCTGTTTTAATTGCCGCAACTCCTGGTTATACCAAGGTGTCGGCTTTAAACGAGAGCGCAGAGGACGCCTAGGTGTGATCTAATTGATGGCTCTGGAAAGCCTATCATTCCAGGACTCCACCAGGTCATCTAAGGAATCACCAGGAGGCCAGGGATCCCGCAGTGCCGTAAAAAACCGTTCCGGGTCCATCAGGCTCCGCGGGCGAGCTAAAATACGCTCGCCGCCTAAACAGGCTTGAGGTGGGACATCCACACGAGCCTTGAGGGCATAATGATCCAACCATGGCACTGCTATAGCAGTAAAATCATTCACTGAAACTCCCGCCGTGAAGACCAAGTCTAGCATGTGCCCCGCCTGGTAAGTGGGCATTGTAACAATTTGGAAGAGTCCTAGTGTCGCCATGGAAGACACCAGGTTCATCGCCTGATTGGAGGTCGCGTCATCGGCATGAACATTGAAATCACCCAGGATCAAAAGCCTTGGGTGCTCCAATGCCCAGCCTGTTGCGGCCTCCATCAGGGATAGTAAGGTGCTAGCCGGTGCGTTAGGCGGTTGGTACACCAGCCAGATCGCCAACCCCTCCCCAACATTCCACGCCAGACCGGCACATTCAATACCCTTGATCTCCGGGGCCAGGAGAGCCCGGAAGGAGTAAGCCTCTCGTATGAATAGTGCCACCCCTCCCCCCGCCCGCTAGTCCGTGACTGGTGAAAGACTGAGTATCCTGGGGGGGGGGCGGCATCTGGGAGAGAGCTACGGTCTCCCCATCGCACACCCAGGTCTCGGTCACGCATGCCAGGTCCATGTCCTGCTCAAGCAGGAATTCCCGAAGGGTGGAGGTCTTATTATTAATGGACCGGGCATTACATAACACCAGTGACGGAGGCGAGTAATTTCGCCTGGCCCCACTACCTGTCTCTGTCAGGATGGGACACAGGCTAGAAGGTGGTCGAGCACTATCATGTCTCAGCCTCCTTCCCTTACAATTCTGCCTGTTCCCACCGTCATACCTTCCCCTCCCCAGGAGTACTGGAATCCCCAGGCGAGTCATCTCCTACTGGTGTCCACCAGCCCTTGAAACCGACAGAATGGCTAAGCCTTGCCCTTCCCTTCCCACCCAGCCCCGATCGCAGCAGCCATTCTTCCGTTTTCCCAGACTGCTTCCCGCCCCCAGTCAGCTGGCTGGTGGGGGGAGAGAAGCCCCGCCCTGCCCGCAAAGGACTATGTGCCTTTGCACCTCCGGAGGCTTGATTGAAAGGCTTCAATTTGGGATGGTGTGTCTGTGTTGCTGTGAAGAAGCTGGCAGCAACTCATGAGTAGAGAGGCCAATCCCCTGCATCAGATTTGCCAGAAACATGGGGGGGGGGAGAGAGGGGGGAGGAGAGGGAAACGTCTTCATTATTCTCTTACTAGAATTCCATCCCTGGATCCTGCCACTTCAATGGCGGCTGTCTGATAGTCTGGAAATGGACCAAACTCAAGCGTCTTTTTAGAGCTGAGATAATATTGCACCAATTTCCCAGTGTGATAGCACCCCAAGTGTCTAGGCCAATAGGCTAACCTGTACTGGCTCTCATCATTTAGCATGTCGACCAGGAAGATGACATAGGAATTCCTCCTCTAGTTAACTGAGAAGAAAGAGGGAATAGGATATATCCCTAAATGGAATAGGATTCATTATTACAAACCCAAACACAACATCAGGAAGAACGGACAATTTAATCTCCCTTCTTTGGGAGCCAGTATGATGTGAGAGCCAGTTTGGTGTAGTGGTTAAGCGTGTGGAGAACCGGGTTTGATTCCTCACTCCTCCGCTTGCAGCTACTGGAATGGTCTTGGTCAGCCATAGCTCTCGTAGGAGTTGTCCTTGAAAGGGCAGTTTCTGGGAAAGCTCTCTCAGCTCTACCTACCTCACAGGGTGTCTGTTGTGGGGTGGGAGGTGGGGGAAGGTAAAGGAGACTGTGACTGCTCTGAGACTCTGAGATTCAGAGTTTAGGGTGGAATATAAATCCAATATCTTCTTCTATTCTCTTTTGAACAGTGGGTTTTTTTTTTAAATCATGTTCTTCTTAGAGCAGTTAAACTCTATGAAACCTAAACAGGAAACAGAGTTTTAAAGACTATGGCGTACCTTGATGGGCATATTGTTTTTTCCATCTTGGTCTTTAAGAGCGAGCCAGACAAAACAAACAGATTCTGATTCTGAACATGTTGGGTGGAAGTCAAAGACCCATTGATTCTAGCTACATGAAGTTTATTGTTGGGGATTAGGGTTGCCAGGTCTGTGTTGGGAAATATCTGGAGACTTTGAGGGTGGATCTGGGAGAGGGTGGGGTTTGGGGGAGGGGAGGAGCCTTAGCCTGGTCCAATGCAATAGACCCCACCCTTCAAAGCAGCCATTTTCTCCAGGGGAGCTGATTTCTGCCTGCTGGAGACAGGGCTGCCAAATCCGACTCAGGAAATATCTGGAGACTTTGGGGATGCAGCCAGGATACTCTAGGGGTGGAGCCAAGCAAAACTGAACTTCAAAGGGAGTTCTGGTCGTCACCTTTAAAGGGACCATACTCCTTTTTAATGCCTCCCCTTTATTGGAAATAATGAAGGAAAGGGGTACCTTCTTTGGAGACTCATAGAAATGGACACCATGGTTCGATCTTTTTGAAACTTGGGAGGGAGGCTTAGGAGAGGCATCAGATGCTATGCTGAAAATTTGGGGCCTCTACTTCAAAACACCCCCTCTCCCCAAGCCTTAGTTGCCCCAGATCAATTCTCCATTATACCCTATGGGGACCAGATTCCATAGGGTATGATGGAGTGCCCAGCAGATATTCAAACCCCCACCACCCACTTTCTAATAGCCCTGAAGTCGGAGGGGGAGATCCTCCAAAACCAGGGGATCCCCCGCCCCCAACTAATGACCGGTAACCCTAGCTGGAGATCATCCCCTAATGTCACCATTGTTTGACAAAGGGCTTTTTTTGGGGGGGAGGGGAGTAGAATAAGCCTAGCAGGAACTCATTTGCTTATAAGGCCACACCCCTAATACCAAGCCAGTCAGAACTGCATTCCCAGGTCTTTTTTGTAGCAGGAACTCATTTGTGTATTAGGCCACACCCCTCTTCTGTCACCAATCCTCCAAGAGTTTACACGGCTCTTCTTGCAGGGCCTACCACAAGCTCTTAGAGGACTGGCTACATCAGGAGGGTGGGGCCTAATATGCAAAGGAGTTCCTGCTAGAATGCCACCATTGAAACAAGGGTGAGGTAGATTTGAGTCTCATAGCTTTTTAGAAAGCAACAAGAATTTCAGGGTATAGCTTTTGGGAGTCAAAAGTCCCTTTGTCAGATATCAGGGAGTTTTGATACTCTAAAGCTCATACCCTGAAAATCTTTTTGGTCTCTAAGGTGCCACTGGATTCGAATCCTGCTCTATGGCTGCAGATCAGCTCAGCTGCCCTCTGGAACAGAGGGGACACATCTGTTTTACAAACCAGGGCAAATGTCTCTTATCTGTGCAGCGTTCCTGTTTAAAAAAAAAAGCCTTGAGTGTAATCCCCTCTCTTTGTTTTGATTACTAGGGTATTAATCTTAATGCGTTTCACAACGGCAACCAAACCGCTGAAAAAGAGTGACTTCGACATAAAGGAATAAAATGAAACCGATCACTAAACAAACATACTTTGCCAGAAGGAGAAACGAGTCCCTGGTTTTGTTAGGCTGCCAACTTGAAGAGAGACAGCTCATTTCCGAACATCCTTCTGGTATTATTTTTTGTCCAATGAAAGGGGAAACAATAGGAAATGCTTTGTTGTCATTTATGACTGTCTAGAGAAAATAACAGAGACCTTCGTGGGCATGCTTTTGTGGTCGTTGTCACAAACAGCCTCCTAGTTGTTTGCCTTTTCTCTTGGCTAGGCATCAAAGCCAAGTTTTTGAAATAAATACTTATTTAAATAATATTATTTCTTAATTATGTAGTTCTGAAATGTTTATTTCCTTTAAACGGGCGTTAGAGGAAGGGAATAACAATGTGAGCTAACAAGATGGTGCAGGAGGGAACTTTAGGAATACAGTTTTAACTGTCAGTGAAAAAAATTAGGTAGTTCCCCCCCCTTTACTCCCCCCCCTCCCCGAGTTGCCAGGTCGAGTTGCCAGGGGGGTAAGGGAAAGGGTGGGGAAGCATTGTTTGGCATTGTGATATCACCAGGGGTCGTTTTATAGAAAAATAGGTGGTGGAGCTCATTCAGGATTGTTATGCAGCTGCACCTACTATTCAATGGACAAGGCAGGAAGGAGGAGGTGGAACTCTCAGAAAGGTTCAGGAGCTGTGCTCCTGTGCGCTCCCGCTGAATCTGAGGCCTGGATATCACTTCTGGGTTTCACTTGGAAACAAGACTCCAGGAGTTCCCCAAAACTCTATGATAAGGCCACAGAGTTTCAGGGACTTCCTAGTAGGGTTGCCATCCCCCTGGTTGGGGTGAGGGTTCCCCCACTTTTGTGGGCTCTGCCCCACCACCAGCCAGGACGGTGGGGGTGGACCTCACCCATAAATGCCCCCAAACATGACATGATGACATCACCTGGGAGCAATGTCTTCATACCACCAACATCACATGGAGACACTCTAGTTTTTGAGCAAAACTCTATGGTGAGTTTGGGCTCAAACCGTAGAGTTTTATCGAAAAACTAGAGTATTGTTGCACAACATCAACAAGCGTGATATCACTTCCAGGTGATGTTCCTCCCCCAATACTGCATCATTCACTGGCTGTATTATTATAACTTTATTTCATTGGTCTCTTATTGTGCAATCCAGTTGTACCATATTCAGGTACCATATTTGGTAGCAGGAACTCTTTTGCGTAATAAGCCACATGCCCCTGATGTAGCCAATTCTCCAGGAGCTTACAGGGCTCTTAGTACAGGGCCTACTGTAAGTTCCAGGAGGACTGGCTACATCAGGGATGTGTGGCCTTTAATGCAAAGGAGTTCCTGCTACAAAAGAGAGTCCTGACCATATTGTATCTTATTGTTTATGCAGGCACGGTACTGGTCCTTTTGTAATACACCTTGAGTCTCAATGAGAAAGATAAGTGAAGTAACAAAAACAGTTAGTCCTCCTCCCTATCTGTGCTTTTTGGGTCATCCTCATTCCCTCTCATCTGACAGCCAAACGACATATTAGAACTTGTATCAAGTTGTATCTGGGTTCCCTGGAGTTCACACCCACCAACTGCTTATGATACTCTGCTATAGCCCAGAAAAGGAATCCCATCTCCCTACTGGACAGCTCTGTTTCCATCCAGAGAGAGATAATGAAGTCCTGAAATGACAGTGATTTTATTAATGATGACATCAAGAGCCTTACAACAATGGATTGTGCTCTCATCAGCCCCAAAGTTGAAACAAGAATTTGAGATTTGTTAGTCCTGCTAGGTGCTACCTTGGTAAAGCCTGAGAATGCACAGTCATTTCTGGTGTTAACCACCTTGGAGAAAAGGACAATGATTACTCTTGTGAATGATCAGTCCTTGCAGGAGTAGAAATCTAGCAGGAGCTGCTTTGCATATTAGGCCCTGATGTAGCCAATCCTCCTGGAGCTTACAAGGCTCTTTATGGTAAGCTCTTGGAGGATTGGCTACATCAGGGGTGTGTGGCCTAATATGCAAAGGAGCTCCTGCTGAATTCCGTACCTGGATGCTTGACTACATTGAGCGAAATGGTCTGTTCTTGACTATGCTGAGCGGTACATAATTAAATCTCACTCAGTAGTTCCTGCTAGGGTTGCCAAGTCCAATTCAAGAAATATCTGGGGACTTTGGGGGTGGAGTCAGGATACTTTGGGGGTGGAGCCAGGAGACATTGGGCGGTGGAGCCAAGATCAAGACTGTGACAGGCATAATTGAACTCCAAAGGGAGTTCTGGCCATCACATTGAAAGGGACGGCACACCTTTTCAATGCCTTCCTTCCATAGGAAATAATGAAGGATAGGGGCACCTTCTTTTGGGGCTCATAGAATTGGACCCCCTGGTCCAATCTTTTTGAAATTTGGGGGGTATTTTGGGGAGAGGCACAAGATGCTATACTGAAATTTGGTGCCTCTACCCCAAAAAGCAGCCCCCCCAGAGCCCCAGATACCTGCTGATCAATTCTCCATGATTTTCTATGGGAATAAATCTCCATAGGGAATAATAGAGTTCCCAGCAGACATTCCCCTCCCCTCCCCTCCCCTCCCCTCCCCCTGCTTTCTGACGACCCTGAAACGGGGGGAGGGCCATCAAACCGGGGATCCCCTGCCCCCACCTGGGGATTGGCAACCCTGCATTCAACAGTTCTTTGACCCTGCTGATATCCCCCCCACCCCTCATAACACATAAAGTCTGCCTAGTGAGGGCTTACCATATCAGGGTTGACAGGCCTGGCGAGAACAGGAAGTGGAGACATGGGAGGGATGGCCATCAATGATCACATGATGCTGGTCAGTTAGCCGGTGAGGCATTTACGGGTGGGAAAAAAGAAGGCCTAGGCTACATTGCTGGCATTGCACAGGAAGTGATGTCATCACACCATCAACTCTGTGACAGAAGCCGGTTTTACGACAGAATTTTTCCCCAAGTACCGGAGTGATGCCCAGAAGTCAATGGCATGATGATGTCATTTCCTGTGCAACAATGGCCCAGGTCTTCTTTCTACAGGTAAAGCCCTCCCCCATTGGTTGCCAGGAAGGACCTGGCCACCCTATGGCACAGTCTCTTCCAGAAAGGTCAAGGTGAAACTGTACTATCAAAACATTTATTACAGGAAAGAAGTATGTGATAGGAAAAACCTTGTGGCCTTTACTTCTGAGTAGACTCTATTGCTAAATAATCAAAGATGAAAAATATAAATGTGCACACAGGGACTTTAATATCATACTTCCAGTGAAACCCCAGACATGAAGTGACAAATCTCTAAAGATTACTGGAAACTCTATGGTAAAACCATTGCAAAACGACATGGTAAAATCATAGAGTTTCCAGCAATTCCTAGAGGGGAATGATTTCACTTCTGGGGTTTTCTGGGAAGTAACATCATGCCATAGGCCTGACGGCCATTTTTATTTCTGTTTTCTCCACTCCAAGCAGTGACAGGAAATGGGAACCAGGGCGAGGCCCACAAGGCGACTGACAATCCTGAACCACGCACATCACACGATTCACATGAAACTGCCTTATAGTGAATCACCGGTCTATCAAGGTTGGTATTATCCACTCATACTAGCAGTGGCTCTCCAACATCTCAGGCAGAGGTCTTTCCCATCACCTACTGCCCGGTCCATTTAACCGGAGATGCTGGGGATTGAACCTGAGGCCTTCCGCATGCCAAGCGGAAGCTCTACCACTGAGCCGCAGGTCCTAATCCACAACAGCTGGTTCTGCCATTCAGTCTTATTACTTTTTAAAGATGGCATGGGACTCCTGTTTCTATTATGTTCCTGCAAGAGACTTAGCTATTCCTCTGGAACCGGAGTACAAGACTTACTCATAAAATTCAGCAGCAGGTGTGTTCTTGTATTTGGAG
The DNA here is from genome assembly GCF_032191835.1 of Heteronotia binoei. Lineage (NCBI taxonomy): Eukaryota > Metazoa > Chordata > Lepidosauria > Squamata > Gekkonidae > Heteronotia > Heteronotia binoei. The sequence goes on along the minus strand of NC_083236.1, from coordinate 61,260,840 downwards.
TAAGCGGTGCCGTTGACCAACAGCGACACATTGATGAGTCTGGGGTCTTTGCAATTGGCACTGTTCCAGGGATGGTCACACCTCGTCCAGGGAAGCTCCCCCAGCGTGAAGGATGAAAACAGATAATACAGAGACCAAGCGATGATAACGTTGTAGTAGAAACCCACGTATAGGGCTATGAGTATGACGGCGTAGCCTGTACCTGGAGACAGACAAAAAACAGATGAAGAAAGTCACATGTCACATATCACGCCCCTCCCCCCAAACATCGGCAATGCGGTTACATTACTTCTGGGTGACATCATCATGCGTGGGACAGAATATTCCAGAAAGGACGCAGGATCCCCCTGCCGGCAGCCAGGTACAACCTGGGAACCCCACCAAAAAGTCATCCTGCCAATTGGACCTGAAGTAAGGCTAGGTTTTACCATAGAGTTTTTGCCCAAATACCAGAGTGTATTTCTCACAATACAAGAACTTGGGGCCACTCAATGAACTTGCTGAGCAGTCAGGTTAGAACTGATAAAAGGAAGTCCTTCTTCACTCAAAGGGTGATCAACATATGGAATTCACTGCCACAGGAGGTGACGGCAGCTACAAGCATAGACAGCTTCAAGAGGGGATTGGATAAACCTATGAAGCAGAGGTCCATCTGTGGCTATTAGCCACAGCATATTGTGGGAACTCTCTGTCTGGGGCAAATGACGCTCTGTATTCTTGGTGGTTGGAGGGGCAACAGTGGGAGGGTTTCTAGTGTCCTGGACCCCACTGATGGACCTTCTGATGACACCTGGGGCTTGGCCACTGTGTGACACAAAGTGTTGGACTGGATGGGCCACTGGCCTGATCCAACATGACTTCTCTTATGTTCTTAGGGCTGCCAAGGCCCCAGTCAGGTTGGGTGTTCTCCTGCCTGGGAGGTTCCCAATCCGCCGGCCTCCCCCGATATCGCTGGTCACTCTAGGTGTTTCCGGGAAAACTCTATGGTTTCCTGGACGCTCTAGCACAGGGGTAGCCAACGGTAGCTCTCCAGATGTTTTTGCCTACAACTTCCATCAGCCCCAGCTGATGGCAAAAAACATCTGGAGAGCTACCGTTGGCCACCCCTGCTCTAGCAATTTGGGAGTGAAAACTCTATGGTACAGCCGGAGACTTGGGCGGGGGACTTGGCAACCCAACGTTCTAGGTCCCATTGAAAGGTGCCATGCACAGACCTCAAAGCTCAGAAGGGACAGAAACAGGTGGAGGAGATTCACAACCACTTCAAATCCTTTTTCTTTTAAAAGCAAAGGGCAAGAATGCCGCAATGATCAATGACATGATAATCCTTAGTGTTCAAACAACCCAGTGATCTCTTCACCAGAGAGGTCTTCCAAACGTGGTCCATTAAACTTGGACACAGCCTGCTATTAACTAGGGCTGCTTGCCACCCGAGCGGCTCAAATCACTCCTTCATCCAGTCATTTGAGTGATTGCTTCCCCGCTGATTGCAGGGTCCGTTCTTAGCACCAAACATTAAGAGAGGATGTCATTAGGATGCTGGGTTTCCATGTGCTGCCATTCACAGCTAAAATTAGACAATTGTCTTGTTATATATATATATATATATATATATATATATATATATATATATATATATATATATATATATATATATTTGGTCTTCTCTTTTGCAGAGATTATCATTTTTATTATTTTATGGTGCTCGTATGAGTTAAATCTCTTATGCACTGAATCTAAGCACTGATATCTTATTGAGCAGACTCAGGAAGATACCGCCATCTTATTGGGTTTTTTTAAAATAATTTGCATTGTTTAACTGATAAATGTTATGATTTTAATCAGGGGTTTTTTTGGTAACAGGAACTCGTTTGCGTATTAGGGTTAGACACACACCTGATGTAGCCAAACCTTCTGGAGCTTACAGTAGGCCCTGTAAGAAGAGCCCTGTGAGCTCTTGGAGGACTGGCTACGTTAAGGGTGTGGCCTAACATGCAAAGCAGCTCCCACTACAACTCCCCCCCCTTTTAATTGTGTATTATTGTATTATGTATTTATGCTGTATCCTGCCCTGATCCTGCCTTGGTGGGATGGATGGGATAGAAATCCCAGCAATGGATGGATGGATGGATGGATGGATGGATGGATGGATGGATGGATGGATGGATGGATGGATGGGTGGGTGGATGGATGGATGGATGCATGGATGGGTGGGTGGGTGGGTGGGTGGGTGGATGTAATAACCATCCATCTTAGAGACTCAAAGTCAGCAAGAACTACGGGAATCTGGAATGTCAATGGATCTCCCAACGTTGTGCACTCAGCCAAGTAAACCCAATTTTCAACACTGTCAGAATGTCAGCAAAAGGCACCTTTCGAACACAAGTTCCAAAAGTACCCAAGCTGAAGTGGCAGAATTCACACACGGGGTCAGGTTCTCATTATCCAATGTGAGATACAAGCTGGGAAAGAAAGCATCAACCACTTTCACCATCTATAATTTCTATCAATTAGACCAAAAGCCAGTCTAGTCTATGACCGATTCCCCACTAGTCTTATCCCGGTCTCATGCTCCTCTTCTCCATGGGGCTTCTGTCTGATTTTGCACAAGCTGCTGCGGGACTGCGACTTGCTTCACCCCTTTCCCACAGCAAGCAAGATCCCTCTGATAACAAGTTTCTGCTTGCTGCAGGAAAGAGGCAGAGCGAGTCACAGCCCCATGACAGCTTGTGAGAAATTGGACAGAAGCCCCGCGGAGAAGAAGAGCACGAGACCGGGACAAGGCTAGTGGGGAATTGGCCATAAACTAGACTGGCTTTTGGTCTAATTTGTAGGAATTATAGATGGTGAAATGGGGAATTGGTCTATTTCTTTCACACCTGATGGATAGCAGCTATTCTGAGTCTCGCCCTGTTCTCTAAGACTTGTTTAAGAGGAGATATGAGGGACTGAACCCAGAATCTTCTATACATGAAGACTCTGAGCTATGGTTTAAATTTATTGGACATAGCATCAGATGCAGCAAACTGCATTGCTATTTGGGGAGAAGGTCTGGGAGAGAAAATCATCCCTGATGTGTAGACATCACCTCCAGAAAACCCAGAAGTTATGTCACAACACTCTAGGAAATCCCCCTCAACTCTATGGTAAATACCATTGAGATAAGTCCATTCCTAGAGTGCCTGGGGGGGAGGGGTCAGAGTTACCAACTTTGAGTTGGGAGTTTCCTGGAGGTTTATTCATTTAGAATAGTTCTGTGCTGCTCAAAGTGGCTTACAATTAAATTTGGGGGAGGGGTGGGAAATTTGAAGATGAAGCCTGGAGAGGCGGAGTTTGGGAAGGGAACACAGCTGTGATGTGACACCACCACCTCCTCTTCCAAAGGTGCCATTTTTCTCCAGGAGAACTGATCTCTGTATGGAAATCTGTTCTGATTTCAAGAACCCCCACTTGTAACATAGTGGCCCTCCAGAGATGAGCTGTTCCCTGCCCATTTCACCCTGCAGCTTGCAGGGCAGGTAATGAAAGGCAGAGACAGGAGTTCCCTGCCTCTAGCTGGTACTTGGCTACTCTAGGAAGGTAACAACAAGAAACCCATACAAGAAGATAGACATTCGGCCTTGTAGCACCCTCCAATTAGGGTTGCTAATCCCCAGGTGGGGGCAGGGGATCCCCTGATTTGGAGGACCTCTCCCTGCTTCAGGGTCATCAGAAAGTGTGGGGGGAGACAAATGTCCACTGGGCACTCCATTATTCCCTATGGAGACCGATTCCCATAGGGCAGAATGGAGAATTGATCTGTGGGTATCTGGGGCTCGCCGGGGGACTTTTTTTGAGGTAGAGATACCAAATTTTCAGCAATAGCATCCAGTGCCTCTCCCCAAAATACCCTCCAAGTTTCAAAAGGATTGGATCTAGGGGTCCATTTCTATGAGCCCCCCCAAAGAAGGTGCCCCTCTCCTTCATTATTTCCAATGGAGGGAAGGCATTTAACAGGTGTGCAGTCTCTTGAAATGTGATGGCCAGAACTCCCTTTGGAGTTCCATGATGCTTGTCACACCCTTGCTTCTGGCTCCGCCCCCAATGTCTCCTGGTTCCATCCCCAAAGTCCCCAGCTATTTCTGGAATTGGCAACCCTACCGCCAATGCAAACGTATCTCTTCAGTATCTGATGTCTTCCAAACCTCAGAGCAGGAAAGCTGGAATATACCTTTAAAAAGTGGGCAGATTTTCCATACAGTGGCGGCGCCTTCTCTGTTATACTGGCCCAGAGCTAGTTCCATATAGAACAAAGGCATCCCAGCGATGATGAGGAAGAGGGTGTAAGGGATGAGAAAGGCACCTGGAAAGACAGAACCACAACACAGATCTCTCAGCTGCTGGCCCGTTTCACAGTGGGGGAAGGCGGTGGCAGGGCGCAGCCCAGTCTTATCAGATCTCAGAAGTTAAGCGGAGCTGGTGCATGGTTGGGAGACCTCCAAGGAAGGCTCTGCAGAGGAAGGCCATGGCAAACCCCCTCAGCTTTTCACTTGCCTTGAAAGCCCCTTGCTAATATGGGAGACCGCCAAAGAAGACTCTGTAGAGGAAGGCAACGACAAACCACCCCTGCTTCTCACTGGTCTTGAAAGCCCCATGCCAGGATGGAAGACCACCAAGGAAGACTTTGCAGAGGAAGGCAATGACAAACCACCCCTGCTTCTCACTGGTCTTGAAAGCCCTATGCCAGGATGGAAGACCACCAAGGAAGACTTTGCAGAGGAAGGCAATGACAAACCACCCCTGCTTCTCACTGGTCTTGAAAGCCCCATGCCAGGATGGAAGACCACCAAGGAAGACTTTGCAGAGGAAGGCAATGACAAACCACCGCTGCTTCTCACTGATCTGGAAAGCCCCTTGCCAGGATGGGATGCCACCAAGGAAGACTCTGCAGAGGAAGGCAATGATAAACCACCCCTGCTTTGCACTTACCTTGATAGCCCCTTGCTAGGATGAGAGACCACCAAAGAAGACTTTGCAGAGGAAGGCAATGACAAACCACCCCTGCTTCTCACTGGTCTTGAAAATCCCTTGATGGGGTCAGTTCTTGGATGGGAGACCACCAAGGAAGGCTCTGCAGAGGAAAGCAATGAGCAACCCCCTCTACTTCTCATTTTTGCCTTCATTTCCCTCTTGAGAGTTCTGGCACCTCTTTTTTCCGGGGGGGGGGAACCCCTCCCCGCACCAGTTTGCCTATTTGGAGAGTTCTAGATAGGATTGCCAGGTCTGTGTTAGAAAATACCTGGAGACTTTGGGGGTGGATCCAAGAGAGGGTGGGGTTTGGGGAGAGGCCTCAGCGGGGTACAGTGTCCTAGAGTCCACCCTTCCAAGCGGCCATAGTCTCCAGGGGAGCTGATCTCTGCCAGCTGGAGATCTGTTGTAAAAACAGGAGGTCTCCAGGTCCCATCTGGAGGCTGGCAATCCTAGAGATGGCTGGTGAATGCTATGTTTGTGCAAATATGTGTGCACATGTTGGTGGGGTAGATTTGTACAGCTAGATTGCAGTGACTGTCAACATCAATGCTTGACAGAGTAAATTCATTTCTGTGTCGCCCATCTCCCCGGGAAAACAAATGCATTCTCCCATCAGGACAGAGCTAATTTAAATATCAAAGTGGAACTAGACTTAACGGGGAACGCTCAGGATCAAATAAAAGAGACGTGGGCAGATTGCATGTATCTGTTTGGGGACTTCATAGAAGCTGCAACACACCACACGCACACACAGCATAGGGTTGCCAGACTGCAGGTGAGGCCTGGAGATCTCCCAGTATTACAACTGATCTTCATACTACAGAGATCAGCTCCTCTGGAGAAAATGGCTGCGTTGGAGGGCGGACTCTATGCTGCTGTACCCGGCTGAGGCCCCTCCCCAAACTCCGCCTCCAAAATCTCCAGGTATTTCCCAACTCAAAGCTGGCAAACCTAATCCAAGATGAACTAACTGTAAGATTTAGAGTGACCTGAGTGTTTAATAATAATAATAATAATAATAATAATAATAAGTATTATAGCTGTACATGCCATAAAAATAGGGTTGCCAATCCACAGTTGGGGGGCAGGGGATCCCCCGGTTTGGAGGCACTCCCCCCCGCTTCAGGGTCATCAGAAAGCAGGGGAGGGGGGGAATGTCTGCTGGGCACTCCATTATTCCCTATGGAGACTGATTCCCATAGAGTATAATGGAGAATTGATCCCTGGGTATCTGGGGCTTGGGGGGGGCTGTTTTTTTGAGGTAGAGACAACAAATCTGCAGCATAGCATCCGGTGTCTCTCCTCAAAACACTCCCCCAAGTTTCAAAAAAGTTGGACCAGGGGGTCCAATTCTATGAGCCCCAAAAGAAGGTGCCTCTATCCTTCAGCACTTCCAATGGAGGTAAGGCACTTATAAGGCATCTTGTCCCTTCCTTTTGGACTTCAGTTGTGCTTGTCACACTCTTGCTCCTGGCTCCACCCCCAAAGTCTCCTGGCTCCACCCCAAAGACCACAGATATTTCTTGAATGTGTGTTTGTGTTTATATGTGTGTGTATATGTGTGTGTGTAGGGGGGTGTGTGTGTATATATGTGTGTGTGTGTGTGTGTATATAAAATCAGGATCTGAAGATCTCAGTCTAGGGGTTCCAGATCCCCACCGAGGGCAGGGAATCCCTCACTCTCAGTCCCTTTGGCAACCATACCCCCCATCCCCTAATAGAGAGAGGTGGGTGTGTGAGGCAACCCTAATCCTGTTTACTGTCTGACATCTGAGAAACCCGGACTATTACATTGCTACTGTTTTAAATTACTGGTCTTATTGATTTTATGTGTATGTTTTGTTGTACATTGCCTAGAGCCCGGCATTGGCTGGGATGAGGCAATTCAATAATAATAATAATAATAATAATAATAATAATAATAATAATAATAATAATAATAATAATAATAAACAATATCCAGGTCAGGATGAGAGCAAGAACCATGTTTGTTCCAAGCATTTGGCAGAAAAATGTGAATGCCTCTTTAGAGCCCCATGGCGTAGAGTGGTAAAGTTGCAGTACTGGAGTCCTCTGCTCACGACCTGAGTTCGATCCCAGCAGAAGCTGGTTCAGGTCGCCAGCTCCAGGTTGACTCAGCCTTCCGTCCTTCTGAGGTCGGTCAAAGTAGTCCCCAGCTTGCTGGGGGGAAAGCGTAGATAACTGGGGAAGGCCATGACAAACCACCCCGTAAAAAGTCTGCCGCGAAAACGTTGTGAAAGCCACGTCACCCCAGAGTCGGAAACGACTGGTGCTTCCACAGGGGGACTACCTTTACCTTTAAATCATCAGTCCATTTCGTTTTCAGAGCAATAAAAATGCCAAACGAATGGATGAATGAACGTCATCCCCCTATCCTCTCAAAACAGAAAACTAGTGGGTGGGTGGGAGAGGAATAGCTCTTTTAAAAAGGGGTGGGGGGAGAGACCAACTGAGAGTCCCCCTGCTCAGGTGAAACGCAAGGCTTAAAACCTTTTGAAGCAGCTCTAGGCGAGAGGCAGCCGCCCTTCGAGGGGATTAATGTACAAGCCGATAGGAGGTCAGTGAATTAAAATTCTGCCGAGAGCCGAATCAAAGACAAACGCAAACAGCTCCAGATAACACTTGAGGTTCGTCTTGCTGTGAGGCCGACATCAGTCTTGTTTTAACTCATCAGCGCGGCATCTGGAACTAAGCAGGAGCGAAACTAAGCAGGAGCGAAAACCGCTTCTCCGGGAACTGGTTTTCATACACCCTTCCGTGGCTGCTTTGTCAAACTCCCATTGGCAGCTCCAGTGCAGAGGTATCTGCAAGTGTCGGTGCAGCATCAGAGCAATTTGAGGAGAGCCAGTTTGGTGTGGTGGTTAATTGTGCGGACTCTTATCTGGGAGAACCGGGTTTGATTCCCCTCTCCTTCCACTTGCACCTGCTGGAATGGCCTTGGGTCAGCCATAGCTCTGGCAGGGATTGTCCTTGAAAGGGCAGCTGCTGTGAGAGCCCTCTCCAGCCCCACCCACCTCACAGGGTGACTGTTGTGGGGGAGGAAGGGAAAGGAGATTGTGAGCTGCTCTGAGACTCTTCAGAGTGGAGGGCGGGATATAAATCCAATATCTTCATCTACCTCACAGGGTGTCTGTTGTGGGGGAGGAAGGGAAAGGAGATTGTGAGCCGCTCTGAGACTCTTCGGAGTGGAGGGCGGGATATAAATCCAATATCTTCATCTACCTCGCAGGGTGTCTGTTGTGGGGGAGGAAGGGAAAGGAGATTGTGAGCTGCTCTGAGACTCTGTCCTTGAAAGGGCAACTGCTGTGAGAGTCCTCTCAGCCCCACCCACCTCACAGGGTGTCTGTTGTGGGGGAGGAAGGGAAAGGAGATTGTGAGCCGCTCTGAGACTCTGTCCTTGAAAGGGCAGCTGCTGTGAGAGTCCTCTCAGCCCCACCCACCTCACAGGGTGTCTGTTGTGGGGGAGGAAGGGAAAGGAGATTGTGAGCTGCTCTGAGACTCTTCGGAGTGGAGGGTGGGATATAAATCCAATATCTTCTTCATCTTCTTCTTCTTCTTCAGTTTCCACTGCATTTTCTTTGCCTCTGTTCCTATGGCTGCCGCCTCACCACACGCACAACAGTTTTTATTTTATTTTATCTTTTTAAAATCAGTTCAGGCAAGGCTTTTGTTCAGGGGTTTGGCTTTATAATTATCTGTTGCAACTAGTTCGAAGCTTCTGTTGATATCTATGCACATTAGGGACAGGCACAGACTAAGACGCCCATGGTCCCGGCCCGGGTGGGGGTTCTCCCGCTTGGGACATCCCCAAATTGCCGGCCTGCACTGGGCCGGTGGCGGGGGGGATCCCCTCCCGACATCACTGGCCCAATGACATTACTCACAAGTCACATTATTGCGGCAGTGACATTGCGTGCTGGCCACTCTAGGAGCTTCCGGGAAGATTCTATGGTTTTGGGCAATCTCAAGGAGCTTCCGGGATACCATAGAGTTTCCCTCTGGAATTACTAGAGCGGGGGTATCAGACTCATTTGTTACGAGGATCAAATCTGACATCAATGAGACCTTGTCGGGCTGAGCCGCATCAGCTTGGGCTGGGCCACATGTTAGGGTTGCCAATCCCCAGGTGGGGGCAGGGGATCCCCCGATTTAGAGGCTCCCCCCCGCTTCAGGGTCGTCAGAAAGCGGGGGGAGGGGAGGGAAATGCCTTCTGGGAACTCTATTATTCCCTATGGAGATTTATTCCCATAGAAAATAATGGAGAATTGATCTGCGGGTATCTGGGGCTCTGGGGGGGGCTGTTTTTTGAAGTAGAGGCACCAAATTTTCAGTATAGCATCTAGTGCCTCTCCCCCAAATAACCCCCAAGTTTCGAAACGATTGGACCAGGGGTCCAATTCTATGAGCCCCAAAAGAAGGTGCCCCTATCCTTCATTATTTCCTATGGAAGGAAGGCATTGAAAAGGTCCCTTGAAATGTGATGGCCAGAACTCCCTTTGGAGTTCAATTATGCTTGTCACAGCCTTGATCTTGGCTCTACCCCTAATGTCTCCTGGCTCCACCCCCAAAGTCTCCCGGCTCCACCCCCAAAGTCCCCAGATATTTCTTAAATTGGACTTTGCAACCCTACCACGTGTGTGTACCTGTTTATGATTAGGAAGCAGAGAAGTAAGCAGAGATGTAAACTTTATAAAGGACACAGACAAACACATCCTTAAAATATTAGCACTCAGTCTTAAAGGCGCTTTCTTTGTATTTCTCCCATGGGCCCAAAAAACGGGGCAAAGGAAGCTCTAGTTCTTTCCTTCCTCCCCCAGGAGACCAGGAGAGGGAGGAGCCTCGCCCAACAGAAGGAAGAGAGGCTTGGCTGAGCAGCTCTGCTGTGCCTGGCAAAGCAAGCTCTCCCTCCCCCGCTTCCTCCCCAAGGGAGGAGCCTCAGCCAATGGAGAAAATATAGGCTTTGCTCTGCAGTTCCTGTGCTATTTAGCAAGCCTGGCTGGTGAAGCAAACTGCGTTGCAGAAGGAAGCAGATGGCAGCCAATTGCTTGGGGGGTCTGATAGGAGCCCTCTGAGGCCCTGATTCGACTGCCTGTGCTAGAGTGTCTGGGGAAACCACAGAGTTTTCCCGGAAGCTCCTAGAGTGGCTGGTGTGCAACGTCGGCAGCATGATGATGTCACTTGAGAGTGACATCATCTCACCGGTGACATCAGCAGGGGACTTGGCAGTCCTAGCATTGACCCAGACCCGAGCCAAAGTCCAGGATGGAGTTTGCCTGGTTTGGATTGTATGAGCTGAGATCTGAGTAGGCTTCCCAACCCTGACGCCCTGGCGGGGGACCCCAAAATTTCCAGCCTCTTCCCCCGCTCCCCAAAAAAACGGAAGTGGGGGGAGGGGGGAACGGCACCAAGGAGCATGGCGAGCCACCCCATCCCGGAGCGGGCGACGCCGCCGCGCCGCTGCCGCCCCCTCCCCACCCACCGCAGCTGCTCCTCCGAGATGGGCCCAGGCTGAGCCCATCTCAGAGGAGCAGCCACGGCGAGCGGAGAAGAGGCGGCAGCTGCGCAGCGGCATCGCCCGCCCTGCCTCCAAGGCAAAACCAGAGAAGGGGAGGGTGGAGGCAGGCCAGGATTCGTGGCTCGCCACGCCCTCGGCCCGCCTCCACACCCCCCCTCCGATTTCACCGCAGCTGCTCCTCCAAGATGGGCCCAGCCTGAGCCCATCTCGGAGGAGCAGCCACGGCGAGCGGAGAAGAGGCGGCAGCTGCACAGCGGCGTCGCCCGCTCCAAGACGGGGCGGCTCACCACGCTCCCCGGCGCCGTTTCCCCCCCTCCCCCTAGCTCCACCCCAGTGTCTCCTGGCTCCACCCCAGTGTCTCCTGGCTCCACCCCCAAAGTCCCCAGATATTTCTTGAATTGGACTTGGCAACCCTACTTCCAGTTCATCATCATCATCATCATCATCATCATCATCATCATTTTATTTATATCCCGCTCTCCCCGCCGAAGCAGATGACGCCAGCCTGACACCACCTAAACCAGTTCCGTTTGGGAGTGATTTTTGTTTCGGGGTTTGGTTCAAGATTCAGTCTGGGGCCGCCCAGTTCACAAGCCCCAGACCGGACCAGGCTTTCCTGGTCTGTGCTTATCCCTAATATATGTCACGTACTCCTTGAGAAGCAGCAACCTGCACCTTTTCCTTTAGAGCTTAACAACATAAAAGGGTAGATCCAAGTGGGCAGCCGTGTTGGTCTGAAGCAGTAGGACAAAGTAGGACTCAAGTCGTACCTTTAAGACCAACAAAGTTTTATTCAGAATGTAAACTTTCGTGTGCTCTAAGCACACTTCATCAGACGAGGAATCAGGTACAGTGAGCAGAGCTACATAGAGCTGGCAGGCAGTGGCTTAGAATGCAAAATGGTACAGGTTTTAAATCCAATGACAGAATAGTAAAATAAGGGATATTGGCTGTTTATCTCATTACATATACTAAACCCATCTTCCACTATATTTCAATGCATTTTTCTTCTAATGGCAAACTATATGTATGTTGCATGTTAAAAGGTAAATTAGTTAGATGGGAAAAACTTCTGAGAAAGAAATGCCCTCATTTTGGCCCAGGCTTATAAACAACAGCACGATTAGCAGACATTCTCACATTTTGACAGGTTACTCTTTTATTGGTTTCTCACGCTCATGCTACCCGGATCAAAGGTTTGCTCCATTTGTTAATTTTACTATTCTGTCATTGGATCTTAAATTTACACCATTTTGCATTCTGAACCACTGCCTGCCAGCTATTTGTAGCCCTGCTCACTGTACCCGATTCCTCATCTGATGAAGTGTGCTTGGAGCACACGAAAGCTTACATTCTGAATACAACTTTGTTGGTCTTAAAGGTGCAACATAAAAAGGAAAAGACTTAGTCTTTTTTTTTAAAGTGAAACCTGGAAACCAGCACAACAGACTGCTATAATGGTATTGCGCTATAATGATCAGTTAGTTACCAGTGAGGGGGCGGGGGGGGGGATTATGGAAGCCACGTGGATAGATCCAAGTGGGCAAAACTAGGAAATACATGTCCTTTTGCTTTACGTAGACTTTCAGCAACAGCAATTAGCAGGCAACTTTTATTACCTTTGATTGCTATCCAGACCAAATGCTCTTCCAATTTATTACACTAGTTTGCCATTTGATCCTTCGTATCTTAACCCACCAACAACATATATTTCAGCCCACTGTATCCTATCCTCTCATCTGAAGAAGTATGCATGCATACGAAAGCTTACATTCTGAATTTTTAACAGAATCATAGAGTTGGAAGGGACCTTCAGGGTCATCTATTCCAACTTCCTGCACAGTGCAGGAAACCCACAAATACCTTCTCCAAATTCACAGGATCGTCATCGCTGTCATATGGCCATTTAGCCTCTGTTTAAAAACCTCCAAGGAAGAAGAAGAAGAAGAAGAAGAAGAAGAAGAAGAAGAAGAAGAAGAAGAAGAAGAAGAAGAAGAAGAAGAAGAAGAAGAAGAATTGCAGATTTATACCCCGCCCTTCTCCCTGAATCAGAGACTCAGAGCGGCTTACAATCTCCTGTGTCTTCTCCCCCCACAACAGACACCCTGTGAGGTGGGTGGGGCTAAGAGAGCTCTCACAGCAGCTGCCCTTTCAAGGACAACTCCTGCGATAGCTATGGCTGACCCAAGGCCATTCCAGCAGGTGCAAGTGGAGGAGTGGGGAATCAAACCCGGTTCTCCCAGATAAGAGTCCGCACACTTAACCACTACACCAAACTGGCAATGGAAGGAGAGCCCACCACCTCCCGAGGAAGCCTGTTCTACTGAGGAATTGCTCTAACAGTCAGGAAGTTCTTCCTAATGTTGAGCTGGAAACTCTTTTGGTTTAATTTCAACTCGTTGGTTCTGGTCCTACCTTCTGGGGCCACAGAAAACAATTCCACACCGTCCTCTACATGACAGCCCTTCAAGTACTTGAAGATGGTGATCATATCACCTCTCATATTACTGTTTCATTGCTTTCTCATACTCATGCTACCCAGATCAAAGGTTTGCTCAATTTGTTAATTTTACTATGCTGTTAATTTTACTATTCTGTCATTAGCTCGTAAATTTGTACGATTTTGCATTCTAAACCACTGCCTGCCAGCTACATGTAGCTCCGCCCACTGTACCCGGTTCCTCGTCTGATGAAGTGTGCTCGGAGCACGCGAAAGCTTAGACTCTGAATAAAACTTTGTTGGTCTTAAAGGTACACTTGACTCCTACTTTGTTCATTCCGAATAAAACTTTGTTGGTCTTAAAGGTGCCCCTTGACTCCTACTTTGTTCAGAAACTATGTGGGTTGAAGTAAAACGAAAGGTCTCCTCTGACCATCTGCAAAGAGCCTCAGCCTCGTACATTGACAAAGACCGGGGCTCCCAAATGCAAATTGTATCCAGCTGGCTGCCTTTGATCCTTCAACCTCTTTCCCCAGCGCTTTGTCTCGCCACTTCCTGTTCTTGTTATGCCGACATATGTAATCATTCTTTTACATCAAAGTGTTCATTTACAAGTCTTCTCCCGAAAGGCTAAAATGTAGAAGAGGAGAGACCCTGTGAAGACGTTTTCAGATTTGGAAAGCTCACCAACAGCTTCAGTAAAGGAGAGTACAAAAATAGCTAAAACTCCTAAATTTTAAGAAATGGTCCCTGCCGTCTGTTAGTTCATTTCCTCCAGAAACCAGATCCATCCATTACTATAGCTCTGTTCGTTGCGTCAAATAATAAAGAGAACTAACATTCACTAAGCCAAATTCTTTTTTTTTTTGTCATACAAAGAAGACTCCCAAGTTCCTGACTGCACAGAATTCTTCATCAAGAAAATGCATAGTCAATGCTACTCGATGAATACGCCTGTATAATTCAAAAGTTTGCTCAAGTTTCTTGCAATGATAGCCTTGCCCCGTAAAAGACAGCAAATTAACTTGGCTACTTTCAGTACGTTCTACGAAATGAACAGAGCAACCAAAGCCTAGAACTCCATTTTCAAGTGTGTTGCATGGGATTATTACACTTGGCATTTACATAGCATTTTCAGAGTTCAAAATGATTTTTTTTTATTTTTTTTTGCTGTTGAGTCGCAACCAATTTACATCAGTCCTAGAGGGTTTTCAAGGTAAGAGACATTTAGAGGTGTCTTGTCCTCACCTGCCTCTGGGTAAGAACCCTGAAAATCCTTTGTGGTCCTCCATCCAAGTTCACAAAATTACTTGGGTAAATGATAAGGAGCTGTTGTATGGACTCCTGTGTATATCGAAGAAGAAGAAGAAGAAGAAGAAGAAGAAGAAGAAGAAGAAGAAGAAGAAGAAGAAGAAGAATTGCAAATTTATACCCTGCCCTTCTCTCTGAATCAGAGACTCAGAGCGTCTTACAATCTCCTATGTCTTCTCCCCCCACAACAGACACCCTGTAAGGTGGGTGGGGCTGAGAGGACTCTCCCAGAAGCTGCCCTTTCAAGGACAACTCCAACAAGAGCTATGGCTGACCCAAGGCCATTCCAGCAGGTGCAAGCGGAGGAGTGGGGAATCAAAGCCGGTTCTCCCAGACATGAGTCCGCACACTTAACCACTACACCAAACTGGCTCTCCCAAACTGGCTCTCTCAAACTGATACTGTAAGTAGTATCCTTTCGTGTGCTAGAAGCACGCTTCATCAGACAATAGTATGGAATGGCAAGCAGTCCTACACACAGAGTGGCCAGTAAATTAGCATTCAAAATAGTAGACATGTTTTTAGCAAATTAAGAGAATCACAAGTTGGAGTCTGGTGGTTGCTAGTTGTTTATATGTGTGTTACATATTTAAATTAGGTGGACAGGAAAAAAACCTCTGAGAAAGAAATGTCCTCGTTTTAACTCAGACTTACTAATATTACAACAGACTCTTATTTATTGCACTTCACACTAAGGATACCTGATGACCAGGATCGGATCGACATGTTTTTTGAGGGGGGGGGGCAAAATTAAAAAATGGCGCCCCATTATGGGCCATTCTATCTTACGGTCCCATAGAATATAATGGACTCCATACTCAATTTGGTGCCCCCCCTCCTTCGGCGCCCAGGGCAAGCACCCCCTTCTGCCCCCCTAGATCCGGCCTGCTGATGACATAGACATCAATCCGCTATTCTGACATTTATTGCCTTTGCTGTTGTTTCTGCCCAGTCAACACAAACTAACAGTCGCCAGACCCCAACTTGTGATCCTCTTAATCTGTTAAAAAACATTTCTACCATTTTGCATACCAATTCACTGCCCGCTCCCTCTCTATGCAGGACTGCTTTCCATTCCATCCTATTGTCTGATTAAGTGTGTTTCTAGCGCACGAAAGCTACATTCCGAATAAAACTTGGTTGGTCTTAAAGGTGTTACTGGACTCCTGCTTTGTTCTACTGCTTCAGACCAAACCGGCTGCCCACCTGGATCTAGTATCCTACTAGGTAATTTTTGCACCGTTGCTTCAGTTCTGCCTTTCACATTCCTAGTTGGTTCCAGCTATGACTTTATTTTTTTTGTGTAGCAGGAACTCCTTTGCCTATTAGGCCACACACCCCTGATGCAGCCAATCCTCCTGGAGCTTCCAGTAGGCCCTGTACGAAGAGCCCTGTAAGGAATTCTAGCAGGACCTCCTTTGCATATTAGGCCCCACCCCCCTGATGGAGCCAATCCTCCTGGAGCTCTCAGTAGGCCCTGTACGAAGAGCCCTGTAAGGAATTCTAGCAGGACCTCCTTTGCATATTAGGCCCCACCCCCCTGATGTAGCCAATCCTCCTGGAGCTTCCAGTAGGCTCTGTACGAAGAGCCCTGTAAGGAATTCTAGCAAGATCTCCTTTGCATATTAGGCCCCACCCCCTGATGCAGCCAATCCTCCTGAAGCTTCCAGTAGGCCCTGTACGAAGAGCCCTGTAAGGAATTCTAGCAGGACCTCCTTTGCATATTAGGCCCCACCCCCTGATGCAGCCAATCCTCCTGGAGCTTCCAGTAGGCCCTGTACGAAGAGCCCTGTAAGGAATTCTAGCAGGACCTCCTTTGCATATTAGGCCCCACCCCCCTGATGTAGCCAATCCTCCAAGAGCTTACAGGGCTCTTCGTACAGGGCCTACTGTAAGCTCCAGGGGGATTGGCTACGTCAGGGAGGTGGACAAGAGATTTGAATGTACTAGATCGGAATGCCCTGTCTTCATACTAGGGTTGCCAATCCCCAGGTGGGAGCAGGGATCCCCTGGTTTGGAGGCCCTCCCCTGCTTCAGGGGGGAATGTCTGCTGGGCACTCTGTTATTCCCTACGGAGATCGATTCCCAGGGTATAATGGAAAATTGATCTGTAGGTAGCTGGGGCTCCAGAGGGGCTGTTAGTTGAGGCAGATGCACCAAATTTGCAGCATAGCATGTGGTATCTCTCAAAACACCCTCCAAGCTTCCAAAAGATTGGACCAGGGGGTCCAATTCTATGACCCCTATGCTTCATTATTTCCAATGAAGGGAAGGCATTTCAAAGGTGTGTGGTTCCTTTAAATGTGATGGCCAGAGCTCCCTTTGGAGTTCAGCTCCGCTTGTCACAACCTTGTCTATGACCCCTATGCTTCATTATTTCCAATGAAGGGAAGGCATTTCAAAGGTGTGCGGTTCCTTTAAATGTGATGGCCAGAGCTCCCTTTGGAGTTCAGCTCCGCTTGTCACAACCTTGTCTATGACCCCTATGCTTCATTATTTCCAATGAAGGGAAGGCATTTCAAAGGTGTGCGGTTCCTTTAAATGTGATGGCCAGAGCTCCCTTTGGAGTTCAGCTCCGCTTGTCACAACCTTGCTCCTGGCTCCACCCCCAAAGTCCCCAGATAGTTCATGAATTGGACCTGACGACCCTACTTCATACTGCGAAATAACATCTTGAATTGCTCAGGAAGTCAAAAGAACATTTGGACAGGGCTTTTTTTTGAGCAGGAAAGCACAGGAGTGCAGTTCCAGCTGGCTTGGTATCAGGGGGTGTGGCTTAATATGCAAATGAATTCCTGCTGGGCTTTCACTACATAAAAGCCTTGTGTGAAACAATGGTGACATTAGGGTGTGTGGCCAATATGCAAATGAGTTCCTGCTGGGCTTCTCCTGCCAAAAAAGCCCTGCTTTTGGATGATGGTGTGTGTGGGGGGGGGGGTGGAGCATCAGCATTTGACTGAAAGCTGCGTGAATCCGCTTTACGTTAATGATTGTAAAGTTTCACGGCTCCACCTTGTGGCCTGCGAAAAGCAAAAAAGAAAGAAAAAGAAAAAGAAAACATGAAAAGCTTCCCGAAGATCCTGGAAGGCACATGGAATCCCCAGGAGAATCTTTCGAACGCCCCATCTCCTAGCTCTGCAGTCCCCAACCTTTTTGGCACTACAGACCGGTTTTGTGGAAGTCAATTTTTCCACGGACCAGTGTGTGTTATGTGTGCGATGGTTTTGGGATGCTACAATTGTGCACTTTACTTCTATTAGTTTGGGGTGGTGGTTAAGTGTGCAGACCCTTATCTGGGAGAGTCGGGTTTGATTTCCCACTCCCCCGCTTGTAGCTGCTGGAATGGCCTTGGGTCAGCCATCGCTTTCGCGGGAGTTGTCCTTGAAAGGGAAGCTTCTGGGAGAGTTCTCTCAGCCCCACCCCCACCTCACAGGGTGTCTGTTGTCCGGGAAGAAGGGAAAGGAGATTGTGAGCCGCTCTGAGACTCTGAAATCCAAAGTGGAGGGCAGGATATAAATCCAATGTCGTCTTATCATTATCATTACATTGTAACATATAATGAAATAATTATACAACTTGCAGCCCGGTTGCTAGCAGGCCATGGACCGGTACCAGTCCATGACCCGGGGGTTGGGGACTCATGTCCTAGCTAACCTTTTTTCTTGCTAAGCAATGTGCACTTCCTTCTCCAGTTAGTCAGCAAGGAAACCTTTGATTATTATTTTGCTAGGTCTTTTTTTCTTTCTTTCTTTCTAGCACCAGATACTAGAAAAGGGACTGAAAGCAAGGCCGATGTTATGGGAGAAACACAGCCAGCTCAAGCCCAATAGCTGATCCAAGGAGAAATTCCCCTTCTGTGCCCCAGTCTGTGTTTTCTTAGATTTACACAGTGTGCTTTTCTCAGAAAGAAGTGGATTTTGGAGGGCTGTGTCCCCACCCCCGATGGTTTTCCTATTGCAAACCCTTTCTGGCTTTTAAACATCAGTGAGCCAATCAAGAGAAACACTCTGTGCGGTAGGATAACTTACAGTGCCCCAGGTTTTATTGCCCTAAATTTACAGCACAGGGTAAAGACAGGGCCGGATTAACAATTAGGCCAAGTAGCCACCGGCCTACGGGCCCCCATGCCTTTAGGGGGATATGAGCTCTCGAGAGTCCAAATGCCCTTCATAAGATACCATGATATCTGTCTCTTGAAAGCTTACACCTCCAAAAATCTTATCCACTTCTAAGGCGTTACTGGACTAGAATCTTACGGGATGGCTGTAGAAAGCCAAGACATTACCGCTGAATGTTATTCCTTTAAAATGCACCGAGAAAACTTTTATAAGCAGTGTTCCAAGTCAGATTTCAACAGCAGAACTGGAGGAACAAGAAAACTTTTTGCATGGGTTGGGGGAAAACGCTTTTTTCTTTTCAACAGCACATACACAGATACTCCTGCAGCCACGTTCCAAACACATTTTCTCCAAAGCGGATTCAACTGAACCACATCCTGAAGAACTGAACCTAGAACTGTAACCCAGATGCCTTTCTTTCCAGAACCAACCTCTAGCAGTTCGATTATCGGGACATGTGTGCTCTAAGGGAAGTGGTTTCAAACACAGTAGGCTCAAAGAGAAAGCTCTTGTTTTCGTAGGCTAAGAATAGCACTCCGGTAGCAAAAAAACCCACCCTCCCTGTATCCCACACATGAGAACCCAGCAGAGTACAACAATAGCATTATCCTGGAAACAGTAGGAAACCTCTTAGCACATGTCAAGGGAACGGAGCTTTGTGAGTTGCTGGAGGACTCTCCTCGCTCACTCATGACAGTTTCCGAAGCGGGAGATGTGACTATGAGGCCCAGGGCTTTTTTTGTAGCAGGAGCTCTTTTGCATATTAAGCCACACCCACTCGATGTAGCCAATCCTACAAGAGCTTGCAGGGCTCTTCGTACAGGGCCTACTGTAAGTTCTTGGAGGATTGGCTACATCAGGGAGGTGTGGCCTAATATGCAAAGGCAGGGCTTTTTTTTTGAGCCCCGGAACGCATTTCCGGCTGGCTTGGTGTCAGGGGGTGTGGCCTAACATGCAAATGTCACTGCTGGACCTTTTTCTACAAAAAGCCTTGTGTGTAACGACGGTGATGTCATGGGGTGTGGCCTAATATGCAAATGAGTTCCTGCTGGGCTTCTTCTACCAACAAAGCCCTGTGCAATGGAGTTCCTGCTACAAAAAAAAAAAGCCCTGATGAGGCCCAACATGGGATGCAAGGGGGGCTGGTTCTGTGTCCAAGCCGCCCAAGCACTCGCTTCAGGCAGATCACTGAAGGGCCACCGATGTGCCACAGGGGCTCAGCTCGCTCCCAGTGACGTGGCAGAAGGCAACGCACGAAGAAGATATTGGATTTGTATGATTCTATGATTCTAGGTAGGTGGGGCTGAGAGAGCTCTCACAGAAGCTGCCCTTTCGAGGACAACTCTGTGAGAGCGATGGCTGACCCAAGGCCATTCCGGCAGCTGCAAGTGGAGGAGTGGGGAATCAAACCTTCAAGGAACCTGATCTGGCCCTCAGGCTACGCGTTTAACACCCTTGTCCTAGATGGTCTGACTCCATTCAAAGCAGCTTCATGCATTCATATCCTTCAGCC
Source organism: Heteronotia binoei (assembly GCF_032191835.1). Classification (NCBI taxonomy): domain Eukaryota; kingdom Metazoa; phylum Chordata; class Lepidosauria; order Squamata; family Gekkonidae; genus Heteronotia; species Heteronotia binoei. Next base: position 61,240,912 of record NC_083236.1, on the reverse strand, counting down.
TTTCTGAGCAAAGGCCAGTTCTTGAAGATAGTGGTCGAGACTTTGTGTCCCTTTGAAATGTATATGAAGATTCCTTGCAAATAATCTTGACATTTTTGTAATACCAAGGAGATGCTGGAACTTTAGTTCAGTGAAGCATTTCTGCATAGGAATATACTAGTGGAGTATCCCTTGCTTGAAGGTAAGTTGAAGCAGGAGCATCAAGTCGAGAGCCAGTTTGGTGTAGTGGTTAAGTGCACGGACGCTTATCTGGTTTGATTCCCCACTCCTCCACTTGTACCTGCTGAGATGGCCTTGGGTCAGCCATAGCTCTGGCAGAGGTTGTCCTTGAAAGGGTGGCTGAAAGAGCCAGTTTGGTGTAGTGGTTAAGTGTGCGGACTCTTATCTGGGAGAACCGGGTTTGATTCCCCACTTCTCCACTTGCACATGCTGGAATGGCCTTTGGTCAGCCATAGCTCTCGTAGGAGTCGTCCTTGAAAGGGTAGCTGCTATAAGAGCTCTCTCAACCCCACCTACCTCACAGGGTGTCTGTTGTGGCGGGGGTGGGGGGTGGGAAGAGGTAAGGAAGATTGTGAACGCTCTTCTTCTTCTTCCTCCTCCTCCTCCTCCTTCTCCTCCTCCTGTACATTGGGGCTCTACGCCTGTACTTCATGAATTCCTATTTCCACTTTTGTTGTTCTCTTGGGGAGATATTGCCAAAACTTATAGAGAGGAACAGTTCCAGCTAAGGACGTGGTGTTCTCTCCTCTGTGGCCTTCGCTGTGTGAACAGTAAATAAATAAACAAGTTGAGAAGAAAGCCCTGAATGCTGGGGTTTTGTTTGTGAGCAATCCGTATGACTTAGGAAATAACACCAAATCATTCAAAACCTGAAACTGAACTGAAGTCAAAACTGAAGCCACAGTATATATATATATATATGTGTGTGTGTGTGTGTATGTGTGTATATATGTATGTATGTGTGTGTGTGTATACACACACACACATATTGGCCAATGTGTGACACCGAGTGTTGGACTGGATGGGCCATAGGCCTGATCCAACATGGCTTCTCTTATGTTCTTATGTGACACAGAGTGTTGGACTGGATGGGCCACTGGCCTGATTCAACATGGCTTCTCTTAGGTTCTTATGTGACACAGAGTGTTGGACTGGATGGGCCATTGGCCTGATCCAACATGGCTTCTCTTATGTTCTTCTGTGACACAGAGTGTTGGATTGCATGGGCCATTGGCCTGATACAACATGGCTTCTCTTATGTTCTTCTGTGACACAGAGTGTTGGACTGGATGGGCCATTGGCCTGATACAACATGGCTTCTGTTATGTTCTTATGTAAAACATCTGCAATTTGTGCATGCAAAGGTGTGTTGTGGAGGGGCGAACCAAACTCTTAGATTTGCAGGCAAAGCTTTTTACGAGGCGGTTTGCCATCACCTTCCCCAATCATCTATACTTTACCCCCAGGAAGCTGGATACTCATTTTACCGACCTCAGAAGAATGCAAGGCTGAGTCAACCTGGAGCCAGCTACCTGAACCCAGCTTCTTCTGGGATCAAACTCAGGTCATGAACAGAGCTAAAGACTGCAGCTTACCACTCTGCACCACGGGGTTACTTTGCAGTCATCTATACGGGGCATTAAAACATGAATTGCCTGAGGTTCAGTTGGGGTTAGGCTTCTTGAAGTGTCTGAATACTTTTGAGCAGGAATGCACAGTAATGCAATTCCACCTGGCTTGGCACGAGAGGGTGTGGCCTAATATGCAAATGAGTTCCTGCTGAGCTTTTTCTGCAAAGAAGCACTGTGTGAAACAATGGTGCTCTCAGGGGGTGTGGCCTAATGTGAAAATGAGTTCCTGATGGACTTTTTCAACAGAAAAAGCCTTGTGTGAAACAATGGTGATGTCAAGGGGTGTGGCCTAATATGCAAATGTACTGCTGGGCTTTTAATACCAAAAAAGCCTTGCTTAGGAGAAATACTGAAAGGGATGTCAACAGGCAAAGCCCTGTCACTTCTGCTCCTTGCCCTGCTCTAAAACTCCTGGGGGTGCTAAGTAACACCTTGGATACTCCATCTCAATTATTACTCCCCCCGACCTCATTTTGGGCAGCAGCTCACAGGAGTGGAGCTGTAGAACCTCTCAATTTTATCGTGCTCTTTCTTTCTTATCCCTCCTCCTTAATATTTGCTTCTGGGCTCTGTATTTCAACCCCCCTCTGAGAATTTTGCTGAACTCTAAGATCTGACAAATGTTCAAATATTTTCCCTCATCAAAATGGGAAAACAATGAAGACATATCAAGCAGACAGATGGAAATCTTCACGCCACTGGGGCCACATAGGAGAAAGTCATTTAAAAAGTACGATGGGAGTCAGGTTTTATGATGCCAATTCTAATTCCGGAAGCATTTGAGGGCGTATGTTGAGCCGAGATAATTGAGTACGCCTTCTGGTGATGTCAGGGGGGTGTGGCATATGCAAATGTGTCGTGCTAATGAGCTCCGGCACCTCTTTTTCTACAAAATGACCCCTGCTCTCCCCCCCATCTATCACCACTCCATTACGTAACCCCCGAGATGGCTCATTCTCAAATGCATGCCCATTGCTGGTTGCCTGGAATCACAAGCAGCGGCTTCTACATGTAAATGTGCCATCACAGACACAGCACCAGAGAACAGGAATATCACCTTGATTCACTTTGTGCGAATATTGAGGGGTGTACACAAGCATGTCGAAGAAGAGAAGAAGGGTTGTTGTTTTTTTTTCTATTCCACTTTTCACTACCTGAAGGAGTCTCAGAGCAGCTTACGAGAACCTTCCCTGCCTCTCCCCAAAACAGTCACCTCGTGAGATGGGTGGGGCTGAGAGAGCTCTGAGAGAACTGTGACTGGCCCAAGGTCACCCAGCTGGCTGCATGTGGAGAAGGAATGGGGAATCAAACTCAGTTCCCCAGATTAGAGTCCACCACTCTTAACCACTACCAGGTTTGTTTGTTTGTTTTTAGCAGGAATGCACAGGAACGCAGTTCTGGCTGGCTTGGCATCAAGGGATGTGGCCTAATATGCAAATGAGTTCCTGCTGGGCTTTTTCTACAAAAAAGTCCTGTGTAGAACAATGGTGACGTCAGGGGTGTGGCCTAATATGCAAATGAGTTCCTGTCGGGATTTTTCTGCAAAAAGCCCTTTGTGGAACAACGGTGACGTCAGGGGTGTGGCCTAATATGCAAATGAGTTCCTTCTGAGCTTTCTCTACCCCAAAAAACCCCTGTGTGAAACAATGACGGCATCAGGGGCTGTTCCCTAATATGCAAATGAGTTCCCGCTGGGCTTTTTCCATCCAAAAAAGTCCTGACCACTACACTACATGTACAGATCTAAAGAGGGGCAGAGCTGCCAAACATCTTCCCACTTTGTAAGGGGATAAGTTCCATTTCATTTTCCTACATTCCAAAACTGAACATGCCAGGGTTTTTTTTTCTTTTTTCTTTTTTTGTAGCAGGAGCTCCTTTGCATATTAGGCCAAACCCCCCTGATGAAGCCAATCCTCCTGGAGCTTACAGTAGGCCCTGTACTAACAGCCCTGTAAGCTCTTGGAGTATTGGCTACATCAGGAGGGTGTGGCCTAATAAGCAAAGGAGTTCCTGCTACAAAAAAGCCCTGGAACTTGGATTCCAAGCCTCATCAACCAAGTTCTTGCATCTAAAAACACCCAATGCACACATTTCACGACAATCCGCAGAACAGCAACCCGCAACGGCAAATGCGAATCACGTGACATTTTCCGTTTCAAATCTTTCCTTTTCCCCTGTCATCACCAGGCAACTGAGTCGGTCTTCCTTAGCCTCCCCATCTTCCTCTGTCCTTCCACGCTCATGCCAAGAGTTCTCCATCTGTCTACCATGCTCTGCGCCACCAATATGGGATTGGCCAGGGGCCCAAAGTGGCTCGCAGATGGTTTTCCCTCTAGCAAACAAGCACTAGATATTGTGTTGTCAGCAGCAAGTCCAACTCCGCACTTGAACACACGCTGCCTTTGACTATCCCCGTCCAAGCAGTGACCTACTGTGCCTTTCTGGGGGGAGTCAGAAATCACACGGGCTCCACCCCCACCTCGGCCACCAAGTTTTCCACATGATGCAAACATGCAAGGGGAGTGCCCACTAGGGTTGCTAAGTCCCCTACGTTCTCCAGCGGGGGACTTCTGGGCATGCGCAAAGTGCGCATGTGACACAATGACATCACCCGGAAGCGACGGCATCGCAATGGTGACGTTGGTCACAGCCGCTCTAAGTGTTTCCAGGAAAACTCTATGGTTTTCCCAGATGCTCTAGCCATTTGGGAGGGAAAAATTCTACCATAGAATTTCCCCCTCCCAAATGACTAGAGCGTCCGGGAATACCCATAGAGTTTCCCCGGAAACGCCTAGAGTGGCCACCACGCGATGTCGCTGGTGTGATGGCATCACTTCCGGGTGACATCATCATGTTAGCGATGTAGGGGGAGGTTCCCCCCAGCAGCCCAATGTGGGCCGGAAAGTTGGGAATCTCCCAGACGGGGGAACCCCCACCGGGACTGGGGTCTTGGCAGTCCTAATGCCTACATATATTTCCCCCCATCAGGATTCAAACCCAGATCTCCCTCCTTCATCTTAGTCCAGGACTCTTAACTACTACATCCTTGAGGCTCCCTGAACATATGGTGCTATTCAGCTGCGCAGAGCTTCAGGCCCCCATGCAGCCAGTCACACACACAAAAAGTTTAGTACAAAAGTTCAACTTAAGTGACAGTGCCTAAAATATTATCAAGGCAGTTGTCAGGCTAGATCAGGGGTGGCCAAACTGTGGCTCTTTCACACATATCATGTGACTCTCAAAGCCCACCCCCCCGGTCATATCACTTCTCCAAGCCAAGGCAGCTAGTGGTTTGGAGAATACATTTAAAGTTAACGTTGCTTTCTTTCCACCTCTCCCCATCTACGTATCTGCCTTCTTTCCTTCCCTTGGCTCTCAAACATCTGACATTTCTTCTATGTGGCTCTTACATTAAGCAAGTTTGGCCACCCCTGGGCTAGATCAAACAATGAGATATTCAGTGCATGTAGGTACTTTGATCCAGCTAGAGTACAAAAGAAATCTGGAGAGCCCCAAAAGGGTTACTCATCCACAGGGCTTTTTTTGTAGCAGGAAGTCCTTTGCATATTAGGCCACACAGCCCTGATGTAGCCAATCCTCCTGGAGCTTATAGTAGGCCTGGTACTAACAGCCCTGTAAGCTCTTGGAGGATTGGCTACATCAGGGCTGTGTGGCCTAATATGCAAAGGACTTCCTGCTACAAAAAAAAGCCCTGCTCATCCACTTTGACATAAAACAGGATGGGAGCATTTGAGGAGAGACTTAAAGAAGAACCTTTGGTCCAGCCCACCTTAGGGCTGCCAAGTACAATTCAAGAAATATCTGGGGACTTTGGGGGTGGAGCCAGGAGACTTTGGGGGTGGAGCCAGGAACAAGGGTGTGACAAGCATAATTGAACTCCAAGGGAGTTCTGGCCGTCACATTTAAAGGGACAGCACACCTTTTTAAATGTCTTCCTTCCATAGGAAATAATGAAGGATAAGGGCACCTTCTTTTGGGGCTCATAGAATTGGACCCCATGGTCCAATCGTTTTGAAACTTGGGGGATACTTTGGAGAGAGGCACTAGATACTATACTGAAACCTTGGTGCCTCTACTTCAAAAAACAGCTCCCCCAGAGCCCCCGAAACCTCCAGATCAATTCCCCATTATACCCTATGAGAATCGATCTCCACATAGGAAATAATGAAGTGCTCAGCAGATGTTCCTCCCCTCTCCCCCCCCTTCCTGTTTTCTGGTGACTCTGAAGTGAGGGATTGGCCTCTCTACTCACGAGTTGCTGCCAACTTCTTCCAAGTAACACAGACACCCCATCCCAAGAGGAAGCCTTTCCAATTGGAGACTGGAGCCTCCGGAGGGGAAAACAACACATGGTGGCTTTGTGGGCGGGGCTTCCCCCCACCGGCCAGCTGACTGGGGTGGGAAGGAGACTGGGAAAGCGGAAGAACCCCCACTGGGACCTGGGGATTGGCAAGCCTAGCCCACCTTGACATAGGCAGTTTGGGCCCATCTACATATTGTGTCTGTAAGCATGCATCTGAACATGAAAACTGTGGATACAAAACAAGCCAAAAATGCCCACACAGATGTGCAGGGATTCAGGACTGACTTCTGCTTCTGTCTTGTCACAAAGCCGGACATGCCACTGCGTGTTACGTTTGAAACTGCCCTGCGTTGCAGCATTGATTGCCAAAATAGTTACACAATATATCGACAACCAGTACACTACAGAGCAGCCGGCTAATACAGAAGGAGGTGAAATATCAATATAATAATTGATAAGCCTGCTTTGGCAGGTAGGGCGGGATATAAATCAAATCAAATCAAAATAAAATAAACATTTGCCTGAAAAGTGACAACTGGGGGAAGATGCTAGCTCCTAGGCATAGCTTTCTTTCCGAGTGAAGTCAGAGATAACTGGTTTTGACATTGCTCCCTATATCCCAATAAAGTTGCTATCTGGTATTGTCAGAGATGAGTTCAAGAGCACTTTAGAGGTTTACAAAATCTCCAGGGAATAAACTTTGGAGAGTCAAAGCTCCCTTTGCTGGATAGTCTGGTTGGTTTCGAAGGTACTACTGGATTCATAAGAAAGAGAAGTCTTGTTGGATCAGGCCAATGGCCCATCCAGTCCAACACTCTGTCACAAAAGAACATAAGAGAAGCCATGTTGGATCAGGCCAATGGCCCATCCAGTCCAACACTCTGTGTCACAGAAGAACATAAGAGAAGCCCTGTTGGATCAGGCCAGTGGCCCATCCAGTCCAACGCTCTGTCACAAAAGAACATAAGAGAAGCCATGTTGGATCAGGCCAATGGCCCATCCAGTCCAACACTCTGTGTCACAGAAGAACATAAGAGAAGCCATGTTGGATCAGGCCAATGGCCCCTCCAGTCCAACACTCTGTGTCACAGAAGAACATAAGAGAAGCCATGTTGGATCAGGCCAGTGGCCCATCCAGTCCAACACTCTGTGTCACAGAAGAACATAAGAGAAGCCCTGTTGGATCAGGCCAGTGGCCCATCCAGTCCAACGCTCTGTGTCACAGAAGAACATAAGAGAAGCCATGTTGGATCAGGCCAATGGCCCATCCAGTCCAACGCTCTGTGTCACAGAAGAACATAAGAGAAGCCATGTTGGATCAGGCAAGTTGGCCCATCCAGTCCAACACTCTGTGTCACACAGTGGCCAAGAAAACCAGGTACCATCAGGAGGTCCATCAGTAGGGCCAGGAAACTAGAATCCCTCCCACGGTTGCCCCTCCAAGTACCAAGAATACAGAACACCACTTGCCTCAGACAGAGAGTTCCATCCATACCCTGTGGCTAATAGCCATTGATGGACCTCTGCTCCATATGCTTATCCATTCTCTTCTTGAAGCTAGCTATGCTTGTAGTCGCTGCCATCTCCTGTGGCAGTGAATTCCATGTGTTAATCACTCTTTTGTTACAATGGGAGATGCTGGAGCCTGAAACTGGGATCTTCTGCATGCCAAGTGAGTGCTCTACCACTGAAGTGGCAGACAGGATTCTCAGTGGATCATCACAACGACACTGTAAGGTAAGTGAGACTGAGAAGGAATGAATGGTTCAGGATTGTCCAGTGAACTTTATGAACTTTTTGGGAAGTGCTGTGGTTCCACACTACAGTGCCTGCTCAGCACACAAAAGGTCCTGGGTTCAATTTCTGGCATCTCCAGCTGAAAGGACTAAGCAATAGATGATGGGAAAGATCTCTGCCCGAAACCTTGGAGAGCTGCTGCGGATCTGAGTAGACAAAACTGACTGTGATGGACTAGCGGTAGTCTAAGGCAGCTCCATGACAGTGCGGGGACTTGAACCCAGGTCTCCCAGCTCCGAGTTTGTCCGCTAGAAAACTATGGCTTTTTGGCCAAGATGTGACTAGACAACTTCAGACCATAGCTGTCCAACTATCACTTAAAAAAAAAAAAACACCTTCGCTCAAAATTCTTTTAAAAATTATTCTGTCTTTTCCTCAACAAAACATGCAGAACAGCATGAATAGCTTACAGACACTTCAGACACACACACACACACACACACACACACCAGATATTAACCATCTAATCGAGAAGCCAGCTAAAATAGTTGCCAAGCATTTATCCTCAAGTGCCTCCAAAAACTATCATTCGAAGTTTTACTTGGCAAAGCTTTCTAAATCCAGGGTTGTGGCTCAAGGGTAGAAGCTCTCCTTGACTTGCAGAAGGTCCTAGTTTAAATTTCCAGCATTCTCCAGTTCAAAGGACCAAGAAGTTGATGAGGTGAAAGCCCTCTGCCTGAGACCCTGGAGAGCAACTGCCAGTTTGAGTAGACAATACTGACCTCGATGAACCTAAGGTTTGCTTCAGTATAAGCAGGGCTTTCCTGTAGAAAAAGCCCAGCAGGAACTCATTTGCATATTAAGCCACACCCCGACATCACCATGGTTTCACACATGGCTTTGTTGGAGAAAAAGCCCAGCAGGAACTCATTTTGCATATTAAGCCACACCCCTGACATCACCATGGTTTCACACAAGGCTTTCTTGTAGAAAAAGCCCAGCAGGAAATCATTTGCATATTAGGCCACACCCCTGACATCACCATGGTTTCACACAGGGCATCATTGTAGAAAACGCCCAACAGGAACTCATTTGCATATTAGGCCACACCCCCTGGTGCCAAGCCAGCCAGAATTGCGTTCCTGTGCTTTCCTGCTCAAAAAAACCCCTGAATACAGCAGTTTCGTGTCTGTTTAGGTTTGGTGCTTCTCTGATACAACCTGGCAGGCCATTTTACGATGATGGCAGCAGGCACCACAAAGCTCTGGGGCCAGGAGCAGAAGGCAGGACCACCCAAAGGGAGGGGACAACCCGAGGTTCCCGCTGTACTGAACAAAAGGGCTGCCAGGGTACATGTGGCCAGAGGTCATCCTTGAAGGACGCAAGCCTCAGGACAAGTTTCTTCCCTCCTCCGGTTTATCCTCACAACAAAGCTATGTGATCAGCAAGACGAAAGGCGAACAGCTGGTCTTGAACATGCAGTCAGCTGCTTTATACTGAAGCAGACCCTTGGTCCATTCAAGTCAGTCTCAACTAGTCTCAGGCTGGCTTGCCTCTCCAGGGTCACAAGCAAAGGACTTCCACATCACCTATTCCCTAACTGGAAATGCTGGAGACTGAATCTGGGACCTTCACCATGCAAAGGCTCCAGGCCTTGAATTCAGCAGGAGCTCACAGAAGTGCAGCTCCTGAACCTTTCTGAGGGTTCCCCCTTCTCCTCCCCCTCTACTTTATCCACTGAATAGTAGTAGGTGCAACTGCACAACAAACCCTGGATTTAGGAGAGCGGGCAGGCAGCCAGCCACCAGGAGCTTTGCCACACCCCCAGCAGCCCTCGTTAACCCCTGGAGAAGCCCATGCCACCCTTTCTCCGCTTCTTATGTGATTTTGGGCAGTGGGTGGCTTGCTGGCCTTTTGACTGTGGGGAGTGGGCAGCCCAGAAGAGCCCCAGGTGAGCGAGGTCTGTTTGGGCTGGCTGGATCTCTAGCCAGCCCAAGCAGGCCTTGCTCGCCCAGGACTCTCCTTTCTTGCACTGGGTTGCTGTTGGCTGGTGGAGAGAGGGGGGCGACATATGCCAATGAGTTGTGCTAATGAGCTCCACCACCTATTTTTCTACAAAATGACCCCTGAAAGGCTCTAACCACTGAGCCATGGTCCTTCCAAAAATTGCCTTCTAGTGATTCAGATCAGTATTGTCTACTCAGACTGGCAGCAGGTCTCTTGGGGCCTGAGGCTGAAGTCTTCCACATCACCTATTACCAGAACTGGAGATGGCAGGGATTGAACCTGTGACCTCCTGCATGCAAAGCAGACGCTCTTTCTCTGAGTCACAGGGTGCTTTCACACAGTAACTGCTTGCAAGCGGCTTTTGCAATTCTTAGGGTAGGATCTGACAGCAATGAAGATCCTGTGACTTTAGGGGGAGATATTTGTGAGTTTCCTGCATTGTGCAGGGGGTTGGACTAGATGACCCTAGAGATCCCTTCCAACTCTATGATTCTATGATCAGATGGGGCTTTTGGCCTGCCATAGTCACCCCTCATCCCTGGATTAAAGAGGTGTGTTCACACACACACATATGTTCCCCCGCTGCACAACTGCACCCACCTCGTGCTAGGACACCTCAGCACCACAGACGACAGGTACTTCCTGGTGGCAAACTCCTTGCCATGCCTCCATGGCACGTTTCTGGCCATCTGAACGGCCAAGGCATGCCTGTGTTGGGTGCAGTAGGATTGCCATCACAAGCCTCAAACTGCACTGGCTTTTTAAGAAGAAGAAGAAATGCAGATTTCTACCCCGCCCTTCTCCCTGAATCAGAGCCTAAGAGTGGTTTACAATCCCCCATGTCTTCTCCCCCCACAACAGACACCCTGTAAGGTGGGTGGGGCTGAGAGGGCTCTCACAGCAGCTGCCCTTTCAAGGACAACCTCTGACAGAGCTATGGCTGACCCAAGGCCATTCCAGCAGCTGCAAGTGGAGGAGTGGGGTATCAAACCCGATTCTCTCAGATAAGAGTCCGCGCACTTAACCACTACACCAAACTGGCTCTAAGGTGCAACATGTCTTGAATCTAACAGTTCTAATGCAGATGAACACAGCTACCCTTTCTATTCCAACCCGATCTTGTCAGATCACAGAGCACTTGGGGCTCTTTAGATTGGAGAAAGGACGACTGAGGGGTGACCTGATAGAGGTTCACAAGATTATGCATTGGGACAGAGAAGGCAGAGAAAGAATTACTTTTCTCTCTTTCTCACAATACATGAAATTGCTGAGGAATCGGGTTAGAGGAAGTCCTTCACCCAAAGAGTGATTAACACGTGGAATTCACTGCCACAGGAGGTGATGGCAGCTGCAAGTATAGACAGCTTCAAGAGGGGATTGGATAAACATCTGGAGCAGAGGTCCATCAGTAGCTATTAGCCACAGGGTATAGATGGAACTCTGTCTGGGGCAGTGATGCTCTGTATTCTTGGTGCTTGGAGGGGTAACAGTGGGAGGGCTTCTATTGTCCTGGCCCCACTGATAGACCTCCTGATGGCACCTGTTCGTTTGTCTGGGGCTTTCTGGCCACTTTGTGACAGCATGTTAGACTGGATGGGCCATTCGCCTGACCTAACATGGCTTCTCTTATGTTCTTCTGTGACACAGAGTGTTGGACTGGAGGAGCCATTGACCTGATCCAACATGGCTTCTCTTATGTTCTTCTGTGACACAGAGTGTTGGACTGGATGGGCCACTGGCCTGACCTAACATGGCTTCTCTTATGTTCTTCTGTGACACAGAGTGTTGGACTGGAGGGGCCATTGACCTGATCCAACATGGCTTCTCTTATGTTCTTCTGTGACACAGAGTGTTGGACTGGATGGGCCACTGGCCTGACCTAACATGGCTTCTCTTATGTTCTTCTGTGACACAGAGTGTTGGACTGGAGGGGCCATTGACCTGATCCAACATGGCTTCTCTTATGTTCTTCTGTGACACAGAGTGTTGGACTGGATGGGCCACTGGCCTGACCTAACATGGCTTCTCTTATGTTCTTCTGTGACACAGAGTGTTGGACTGGAGGGGCCATTGACCTGATCCAACATGGCTTCTCTTATGTTCTTCTGTGACACAGAGTGTTGGACTGGATGGGCCACTGGCCTGACCTAACATGGCTTCTCTTATGTTCTTAAACTAAGCAGAGTCGACTCTGGCAAGTACTTGGGTGGGAGGCCTCCTTGAAATACCAACAGTTCGGAGGGCAGAGGCAGGCTTTATTCAGCCACCTCTCTGAATATCCTTCAGGTCACCGCTAAGGGTCAGTCACCAGAGGTTGCCAGGACTTCCAGGTGCACACACACACACACGCACATGCACATAAAAAGAAAAATACTAAAAAGGAATAAAAAGAAAAATACTCAGAATAAGTAAGGGAGCTCAGAGAATGTGCGGGACTTCATGCTGGAAGGGGTGCAGGACTTTGCGGGTCAGTGTGGTTGGCTCAACAGATTTCATTCTTGCTCATGAATTTATGGCAAGGAAACAGAAATACGATCACCCCCTTTGCACTGTTCTCTGGGTACATCTGGCACATGTGCCCTTATTCCAAAAACGAACACGATAACCCCGTAACAGTTCACAAGCATGCTCTGCTCTCTGAAACTCATGAGACTTTTCAGCGGTATGGTTATCCGCTGAGTGACAAAACGCTGGGTGATGGCGGACGTGAATGAATCAGCCCAAAGATGCTGGGAAGTGTTAAATCTCTGACTCTGGACAGAGGAGTCAGTCATAACCGGCTTAATAAATAAAGCCTTCATATGTGAGACAAACTGCAAGGGCAATGGAAGATCCTCCGTCCCTTCGAATCAGAGCCTCCTCTTCGAGAAGACCCAGAGCGGACTTTTCATCTGCCAAACCTAGGAGCTGCTGCAACCCCCCATGTACTTCTTGGGGAAGAAGTGCCACTGAACTCAATGGGACTGGCTTTCAAGGAAAGATGCAACACGGACTGTCAAGATTTGGTGGAAAACAACACACAACTAATGCTAGATAGATAGATGGATGGATGGATGGATGGATGATGGATGATAGATGGATAGATGATAGATAGATGATAGGTGAGCCCCAGGTGAGTGAGGCCTGCTTGGGTTGGCTAGAGATCCAGCCAGCCAAGCAGCATTGCTCACTTGGGGCTCTCCTTGGCTTCCCCCCCTCACACCTCCAGCTAAACTACAGAACACCCGCTCACGGGCCTTCTCGGCTGCGGCCCCATATCTCTGGAACCAACTCCCAGAGGAGGTGCGGGCCCTGCGGAACCTTGATCAGTTCCGCAGGGCCTGCAAGACCACTCTTTTTAAATTAGCTTTTATGAATAGCTGAAGTACAATTTTACAACGAAGAAAATCCGCCATTAGCACTAACTAGAATAGCGTCAATGATAATGTTATAGTTTTTTTTATTAATGTTCTACTGGTTTTTAAGGTCAAATTAATGCTTAATTTAATGTTCTTAATGTAATTGTTTTATTAATGCACCATTGGTTACTATGTTGTTTATTAATGTTTTATTTATTAATATACCATTGGTCATTGTGTTGTTAGCCGCCCTGAGCCTGCTTCGGCGGGGGAGGGCGGGGTACAAATAAAATTTATTATTATTATTATTATTATTACACACAAACACACACACACACAATCAAAATGTCAGCAAGTCACCCACTGCCGCCCAAAATCACATAAGAAGTGGAGAAAGGGTTGTGTGGGCTTCTCCAGGGGTTAATGAGGGCTGCTGGAGGTGTGGCAAAGCCCTTGGTGACTGGCTGGCTGCCCGCTCTCCTAATCCAGGGATTGTTATGCAGCCGCACCTACTATTCAATGGACAAAGTAGGTGGGGAAGAGGAAGGGGGCCATTAGAAAGGTTCAGGAGCTGTGCTCCTGTGAGCTCCTGCTGAACTCAAGGGACAGACAGACAGACAGACGGACAGACAGACAGACAGATAGATAGATTAGCTAGACGGACAGACAGACGGACGGACAGACAACTTGGTGTCAGAGTTGGTCCAGAGAGAGAACAGGTTCAAATTCCTATTCAATCACAAAGTTTAGTCAGCAGGCCTTATTTTGTGCAGGAGCTCACAAGAGTGGAGCTCCAGAACCTCTAAATTTTATTGTGTTCTTTCTTACTCCCCCCCTCTCCCCTAAAAAAAAAACCCTTGCTTCTGGGCTCCATTGTTGAAACTCCCTTGGAAATTTTGCTGAACTCTAAGATTTGACGAACTTTCTAATATTTCCACCCCCACCAAAAATGGGAAAATAGCCAAAACATAAAAGCAGACCAATGGAAATCTTCCTTGTGCCACTGTGGCCACATAGGAGAAAGTAATTTTAAAAGTATGATGGGAGTAAGGTCTTATTGTGACAATTCTAATTCAAGAAGCGTTTTAAGGCAGATGCTGAGCTGATAGAATTGAGTACCCCTTCCGGTGATGTCATATGCAAATGAGATGCAAATGAATTCTGGCATCTCTTTTTCTACAAACTGACCCTTGTGAATGAGCAATTTTGATCAGTCACTCTTTTCAGCATATACTAAAGGTTGCATTTATGCCTCCCCGTACTTCTTGAAGGTAGGGTGGAACCGCAATAGAAACCCCACTGAACTCCTCAACAAGTCTGACTTCTGAAGAAGTATGTTCTGGATTGGAATACTGTCTTCATTACTTATTGCATTCAGCCTCACAAGAACCCTAGGATGCAGGTTGCTGCTTTTGGTGCTTTATTGATGGAAGCCAAGGGAAAAAAAAATCGCCACATGTCAAAGGGGTTGCAGATATGGCAGGATTAGAACCCTGCCCTCCCCAACAGAGCCAGCATGGAAAACACCTCCAGACTAGAATCTTCAGAGACCCGAGTTCAAATCTGCCACAAAGCAATGCTGAGTCTCTCAGGGCCAGTCACCCGGTCCACACATCGCAGTGAAGACATATAACCTGTGTGTACGTCGGCAGGGCACCGCGGTTTTCAAGAAACAGCCAATGTGGGTTCCCTTTACGAAGGAAACCAGGGACCAGCCCCTCGAGACATGTGGCGTTTGTACCATGCATTCAGCCATATGTGCGCTGAATATAACATTGAGAATTACTAAATCAAGAATAATAACTTAATAAACGTAATAGCAATAAGAAAGGAAAATCAAGCGTACATTGCACCAGGACTGTGTCTTTGTAAATTGCAAACTGGGTCTCTCTCTCTCTCTCATTCCCCCCACCCCCATCTAACCCACCTCACAGGATTGGTGCCAGGTGAAACAGGGAAAGAGAGAATTTCAGCTATTTGGAAAAAGTGGGGGAAGAGATGGATTGATAGATAGGTAGGTAGACAGACAGACAGACAGAGGGGACAACATAGTGTCAGAGTTGGTCCAGAAAGAGAACAGGTTCAAATTCCTAAGTAGATAGATAGATAGATAGATAGATAGATAGATAGATAGATAGATAGATAGATAGATAGATAGATAGATAGATAGATAGATTGATAGATGATAGATGATAGATAGATAGATAGATAGATAGATAGATAGATAGATAGATAGATAGATAGATAGATAGATAGATGATAGATGATAGATAGATAGATAGATAGATAGATAGATAGATAGATAGATAGATAGATAGATGATAGATAGATAGATAGATAGATAGATAGATAGATAGATAGATGATAGATAGATAGATAGATAGATAGATAGATAGATAGATAGACAGACAGACAGACAGACAGACTTCAAAATTTATTTAATCCATTTATCACCACAGCTTTCTCCCCAGTGGGACCTAAACGAACTTACATCATTTCCCTGTCCTTGTTTTTTATCCTTACAACAACCCAGCGAGGTAGGCTAGGCTGCGATTGGCCCCAGGTCGCAGCCAGCTGTGCTTCCCCGGCACCGGTGAGGATTCGAACCGCAGTCTCCCACATCCCAGCGACAGCCCGACCCACCCACCCCCTCTCCGAAGCACCGCACCACACACAGCCTCCAAACCCAAGCAGAGACCCTTGGCGAAGGCTGGTCTAACCTCAAGGCGCTAGCCGTCCCCACCCGCCTTTTCACGACCCCCCCCCCCGCCCCTAAAGGCGGCGGGACCCCGGCTCACCTCCTCCGTTCTTGTAGCAGAGGTAAGGGAACCTCCAGACGTTGGCGAGGTCGACGGAGAAGCCGATGACGGAGAGGAGGAAGTCGATCTTCTTGCCCCAAGTCTCCCGCTGGGAGTCGGCGGCGCTGGGGCTGTAGCGCGGGCTGCCGATGCCGCCGCCGCCGCCGGGCTCCAGGAGGTTGGTGCTGGTGTACTGGACGCCGTTCTGCTCCTTCACCAGGTGGAGCTCCACGTCTTTCTTGGGTGGCTGCCGGGCGTCGGAGCCGTCCCGGGACGGCTGGCCCCCGGTCGAGGAGCGCCTCCGCTCGGGCGGGTTCTGGGGCTTGTTCATCTTTCACCTGGAGCGCGGGGGAGGAAAGGGGAAGGGGGGGAAGAAAAAGAACGAGGAGGCGAAGGGAAGCCAGCAGCGGCTCGGGCGTGGGAGAGCCCGAGAGGGCGACGCGCGAGTGGGAGGCGAGGCTGGCGAGGCCGGGAGGAGGGGGGGGAGTGGAGCAAACCGCAGCGCCCCCCTTCGGCTGCCCGGGAGCGCGCGAAGCGCTGGAAAGCCGCGCCGACCGCCGGCGCCCTTTGGAGAGGGTGCCCAAGAGCGCAGCGCAAAGACGCACCGCCGAGGAGAGCGGCGAGCCAACGGAGCCCCGGGAGAGAGGGCTGTCTGGGGCCGGCTCTTGACTTCGAGCGCCTCGCCGGCCACCTTTCCCAAAACACAGCAGCTCGCCGCCCGCCCTCAGCCCTCCGGTGCGCGCTCGCAGACTCCCCACCGCGACTCTATTCGGAAGCAGTCCTCGCGCGCGCAGATAAATGGGCAGGCGGCCGACGCGCCAGCAACCAGTTTACTTTGGATACGCGCTCCGGCTTCTGGATTCGGAGTAAGTAGTCCGACCTGGCCAGCCTGTCGCTGCCCGGGGACCTTCAGAACCCCTTCACCTCATGCGCGCCCCTAGAGGAAGTTTTCCCCCAAAGAGAGGGTACAGGGGCAGTTTAACTAACTACCGCTGGGTACTATAAGGACTGGCTAATTCGGACTGACTCTCTGGGCTGCTTTCTGCCTAATAAGGCACTTTCAGTCCAAGTTCCAGGCACTTCAGCCATCGTTTGCAATTGGATTTTGCCCTCTCACGCAAGAAAACCCTGTTGCAAAGTGCATTGGAAATGGATTGAAAGTGCATTGGAAATGGATTGAAAGTGAATTGGAAATGGATTGAGAGTGCATTGTTCAGCAGGCGGGAAAGTCACCTGCTGCCCACTGACAGCTTAGTCATCTCTTCTCCAGGTAAGATTCCCTTTAGGAGCCCTTCCTGACACCATCCCCACCGGACCAAACCATCCTGGGACAAGGAATCTGGCTCTCTCCGTGACCTGAGCACTCCTGGCATTTTATTTTATTAATTTCTAATTTCATTACTTTTGAGCAGGGGTCGTTTGGAGAAGAACAGGTGGTGGAGCTCATTGGCATAACTCATTAACTTATGCCACCGCCTCCCAGCCAAAAGCAAGAAAGGAGAGCCCCAGGCGAGCAAGGCCTGCTTGGGCTGGCTAGAGCTCCAGCCAGCCCAAGCAGGCCACGCTCACTTGGGGCTCTCCTGGGCCTCCCTCTCCCGCAGGTCAAAAGGCTAGTAAGCCACCCAAAATCACATAAGAACAGGACCGGATCTTTTTTGAGGGGGGGGGGCAAAATTAAAAAAAAAATGATGTCCCCTTATGGGACCATTCTGTTTTATGGGCCTATAGAATACAATGGACTCTATACCCAATTTGGCACCTCCCCCCTCTGCGTCAGCGCCCAGGGCAACCACCCCCTCTGCCCACCCCTAGATCTGGCCCTACATAAGAAGTGGAGAAAGGGTGACATGGTCTTCTCCAGGGGTTTATGAGGGCTGCTGGGGGTGTGGCAAAGCCCCTGGTGGCTGGCTGGCTGCCCGCTCACCTAATCCAGGGATTGTTTTGCAGCAGCACCTACTATTCAATGGACAAGGTAGGTGGGGAGGAGGAGGAGGGGGAACCCTCAGAAAGCTTGAGGATCTGCGATCCTGTGAGATCCTGCTGAATTCAAGGCCCGCTTTTGAGATTTATATCCCACCCCTCCCAGGCTGAACGGGGCTTGGGGTGGCTCACAGCATCTTTAAAAATATAACAACTCTTCCTTCCCACCCTGACCATCAACAACTCGGAGCATCGGAAGAGGTTACTTCATTATTGCCTGATCTTGGGTTTGAATCACTCTTGGATTCTGAGTTGACTCGTTCAGAATCAAAAGATCTGAGTCCAGCAGAGACTTGTAGACCAGCAAGATTTCTGGGGTATAAGCTCTCAAAAGTCAAAGCTCCCCCCATTATTTGTTTGCAATGGGATTTCCTAAACAAACTAGAACAAAGATTGCTGAATTACAAGTTATTACAACACTCAGGGCAATGGAACACCCGGGGCTTAACAGAGATATTGGGTTATATCACTACATATGCAAAATCACTCCGTTCTTGTATCTGTTTGTTAACTCTTTTATTATATGTATACTAATTTGCTGTTATTTACAGGTTTTACCAATTGCTTCAATCCAATCTTAGCTATACTTATTGCTCAGTTACTTATGTATCTTGACTCCAATTATCCCTTCCTGGCAACTAGACCCCTGCCCCCTCCTCCACACACATCTATATGTAATGGTTGGCAAAGTCCATTTCAATGTTTCTGAAGAAGTGCCCATGCACACAAAAGCTTATACCCAGCATCCAACTTGGTTGGTCTTAAAGGCGCTACTGGACTGACACTTTGTTCTGCTGCTAGACCAACACGCCGACCCACTTGAATCTACCTTGGGATCTGAAGAAGTGAGAGGTGACTCATGAAAGTTCCTACTCTGCCACAAATTTTGTTACTGGACTCTTTGTTAGTGGACAAAGGTGCTACTGGTTCTTCTGGGAACCTTGCGTGCAGATGTGGAATTCTAGCAGGAGCTCCTCTGCATATTAGGCCACGCACCCCTGATGTAGCCAATCCTCCAAGAGCTTACAAAAAAAGAGCCTTGTAAGCTCTTGGAGGATTGGCTACATCAGGGGGTGTGTGGCCTAAAATGCAAAGGAGCTCCAGCTAGAATTCCACCCCTGGGCCAAACACGCCTGATGTAGCCAATCCTCCTGGAGCTTACAGTAGGTGCTGAACTAAGAGCCCTGTAAGCTGTTGGTGGATTCGCTACATCGGGGGGGGGGGGTGGCCTAAAATGCAAAGGAGCTCCTGCTAGAATTCCACCCCTGGGCCAAACACGCCTGATGTAGCCGATCCTCCTGGAGCTTACAGTAGGCACTGAACTAAGAGCCCTGTAAGCTGTTGGTAGATTGGCTACAACAGGGGCGTGTGGCCTAATATGCAAAGAAGCTCCTGCTAGAATTCCACCCCTGCTAGTGTGTGTTAAACGAATACCTTCCCCTATGTCCCGGCAGGGCCAGCCCTAGGCTGTCTGGCACCCCAGGCAAGGCTAACTTCTGGCCCCCTGCAGTGATAGCATCACCGAGTCACACAAGGGGTGCTCAATTCTGTCACCCCAGAAGGCCAGCACCCTAGGCAATCACCTAGTTTACCTAGCGGCAGGGCCAGCCCTGTGTCCTGGAAAGCTTGCACCTGGGAATCTTACTGCAAACCTCAGTGGAGCACGTACAGCCTAGGCTGCGGGAACTGCACTGGCTGCCAATTGTGTACCGAGTTCGTTACAAGGTGCTGGTCATTACCTTTAAAGCCCTATATGGCCGAGGACCTGCCTACCTTAGGGACCGCCTCTCTCCATATGTTCCCCGGAGAGCACTGAGATCTAGTTCTCAAAATCTTCTGAAAATCCCTGGACCAAGGGAGGCCAAGCTCAAAACAACAAGGGAGCAGACCTTCTCGATAATTTATTTATTTATTTATTTATTTGGGATTTATATCCCGCCCTTCCCACGAATGGCTCAGGGCAGCTTCCAACAATTAATCAAACTTAAAAGTAAACAATTTCAAATGTAAAACAATTAAATAATTTAAGCAGTTAAAACATTAAAACAGAGTAATTCAGTTTCCTGTGAACAGATGGCTGGCCAGTTTCCTCAGGTTGTTATCCTAGCTAAATGTAGGCTAGGTATAGGCTAGCCGGAAGAGGGTCGTCTTACAGGCCCTGCGGAACTGCGCTAAGTCCCGCAGGGCCCTCACCTCTTCCGGCAGCTGATTCCACCATATGGGGGCCATGACGGAGAAAGCCCTTTCCCTGGTGGCTTTCAGGCGGGCTTCCCCATGGTGGCTCCCCAATGGTGGGATCAGCTGCCAGGGGAGGTGCGAGCCCTGCGGGACCTCAATCAGTTCCGCAGGGCTTGTAAAACCGTCCTCTTCCAACTTGCCTTTTAAGGTGGAATCTTGGTAATGGCATCTAGCCGTCTTGATATATGTGTATGTATTGAACTGTAGCACCTTCAATTCGTACTGGTTTTAATTTATTTACTTAACTTAATTTATGAATTTGTAATTTAATTGCATTTTAACTGTATTTTATTGCAATCATGGTATGTACCATGTCTTGTGAGCCGCCCTGAGCCTGCTTCGGCGGGGAGGGCGGGATATAAATAAAAAAAGTATTATTATTATAGGGCTACCCTCCGGAAACTAATTCAGAATGGTCACTTCAAGCTTGGATCAGCCTTTCCTTTTCCCACAGTTGCAGTTTAAACCCCTGCAATGCAACGGAGTGGGTTTTTTTTTAATAAAAACCACACTCTTTCATTCCAGATCGATTTCATTGTGGAATAGTTATTCCATGCTGACGCCAGCGTCTCTTCGCTCCCCAGTTTCCAATAGCCTCGTCCAACCCTGCCTTTCTCCACTCTCTGTCATGGTTCACACAAGCACCAGAGCCGGATTAAACCCTGTGGGGGCACCTAGGCAGTCAAAATCTTGGGGGGGGGGGCTTGCAAATTATCTCAGAGTGTCCACCGCACTGCCCACAGCCCCTGTTGCAGCCTGCAGGCACCTTCTCAAAAGCCCCTTTGTCAAAGCTGCGGGGGGGGAGGCAGAGAGAGGCAAACTTGGCGACGTCGCTAGCAGCAGCCTCACCAGGCAATTTGGGCAAAGAGCCGCTCAGTTGCTGGCTGCCTGTGCAAGGTCTGAGGGCTGCAAGCAGGGGAGAACCTGGAGGGGAAAGCCAGCCCAGGGACCCTAAACATGTGGAGGCCCATAGGCCAGCGTCTACTTGGCCTAATTGTTAATCCGGCCCTGACGAGCAAGCACCCAGCTAGAAGACCAGAGTTTAGCCAGCGAATGGAACAAGAGTTGAAACCGGGGATACAAAAGTGTCAGTGACACTTTTGACCATCTTTTCAGGGAAGGGGGAAAGAGCCTAGGCGAACGGCCAAAAAATAAGGCAAACCCAGCTGTGAATTCTGGGCAGACAAAACCGTATGATGTCAAAGTGGCACTTAAAAAAAAATAGAAACATTGGTTCTTTGATCTGTATGCCATCAAAGGAACGGGAAGGGTGAAAGTTTTACAAGGCGAAGCCAAATCCACAAAGACATTACGCCCTGTGACTAGGCATGTCTCACCAAAATTAAGTGTTTATTTTTTTAAAAAAAATCCTTTGAGATTTAAGTTCCCTTCTGCCAAAGGGATATAAAAGTGCCAAACGTCAGTTTCGTCCAGTTCTTTTTCCTGGCCATAGTTGGTGCCTTCTGATTCAGAGACGACAAAATGGCTTGGGAAAAGAATGCTCCGCTCTGACCATCCCTTGATGGCTTTCCAAACTATGCAGGATTGCCCAGGTTTTTTTAAGGTAAAGACAGTTGTTGTTGATTTTTTTTTTAAAAAAACCAACAACTGTCTTTACCTTAAAAAAAAGGTAGTTCCCTGTGCAAGCACCAGTCATTTCTGACTCTGGGGTGACCTTGCTTTCACAACGTTTTCACAGCAGACTTTTTACGGGGTGGTTTGCCATTGCCTTCCCCAATCATCTACGCTTTCCCCCCAGCAAGCTGTGTACTCATTTGACCGACCTTGGAAGGATGGAAGGCTGAATCAACCTGGAGCCGGCTAACTGAACCAGCTTCCGCGGAGATTGAACTCAGGTCGTGAGCAGAGCTTAGAACTGGAGTACTGCAGCTTTAACACTCTGTACCACGGGGCAACAATCTTTACCTTGCGGGTTCCCAAATGAGGACTTTGCAGTGCTCAGTCTGTAGAGAAAGTCAAACGAAAACGAACAGTGGTGCCTAATGGACTTTATGAATATGGGATCTGTCACCATCAACACGGTGACCCATTTCCCACTCGCCTTATGCCGCTTTCACGCTCCTCTTCTCAGCGGGGCTTCCGTCCGATTTCACACTATCCAGCCCAGGGCTGCAACCAGTTTCAGCTTTTTCATGTTGCAAACAGAAACTGGTTTTTAGAGGCTTGTGTTTGCCCGTCAAAAAAGCCGAAGCTACTTGCAGCCCCAGAGCAGATAGTGTGAAATCAGACAGAAGCCCCACTGAGAAGAGGAGCATGAAAGCGGCGTAAGGCGAGTGGGAAATCGGTCACAGTATTGAGGGTGACAGATCCCACATTCATGAAGTCCATTAGGCACCACTGTTCGTTTTCGTTTGACTTTCTCTACAGACTGAGCACTGCAAAGTCCTCATTTGGGGACCTGCAAGGTAAAGATTGTTGCCCCGTGGCACAGAGTGTTAAAGCTGCAGTACTCCAGTCCTAAGCTCTGCTCACAGCCTGAGTTCGATCCCCATGGAAGCTGGTTCAGTTAGCCGGCTCGAGGTTGACTCAGCCTTCCATCCTTCCAAGGAAGGAAGCCCTGCTGAGAAGAGGAGCTTGAGAATGATGTAAAGTGAGTGGGAAGTCTCTAAGTTGTGGAGTTTTGTGAGCAAAAATTCTACTTTGTGAGCTGCTGGCATTAATACTGTGAGCTACTGCATAAATTAGCTTGCTCCAGGGCCATTTTCCCTGGGCTGAGTCAAAAATATGTGAGTCAGAGGCTAACGAACTGTGAGCTAGCCCACACTAACTCAGCTTAGAGGGAACACGAGTCACTGTGCTCTTCAAATCACACCAAGGCAAAGACAAAATCTAACCAAGGCTAAGCCCATTCAGGAAGTGTTTGTTTGTGCATTTTTCTTGCTCATAAAAAAGGGAGGGGGAAGGGAGTATATTCAAAACTTGCAGCCATGGTTTCCAAATCCTAGATCTGCCTTTCATCCCAAATTGTTTAAAATCTTTTTTTTAATTAAAAATCGATCTTCTTTTCCCTCTCCCTCCTTCTCCTTTCCTCAGTGGTAAAGCAGCCATACTGCAGTACTGTGGTCTGAACTCTCTGCTCATGACCTGAGTTCGATTCCAGCGGAAGCTGGATTCAGGTAGCTGGCCAAAGTTGACTCAGCCTTCCATCCTTCCGAGGTTGGTAAAATGAGTCCCCAGCTTGCTGGGGGGTGGGGAGTGTAAAAGACTGGGGAAGGCAATGGCAAACCACCCTGTAAAAAAGTCTGCTGTGAAAACGTTGTGAAAGCAATGTCACCCCAGAGTCGGAAACGACTGGTGCTTGCACAGGGGACCTTTCCTTTCCTATCTCTCTGTAGTGGGAGGAAGACAGTGGTCTTTAAGAAAAGTGGGACGCGGTGCAAAGGAAGTTCCTTTTTCCTTCTTTTCTTTTATCCCACTTCTAGTCCAACGGGTTTTGCAAACTCTTTTCGGGATTCAGGTAGCCGGCCCAAGGTTGACTCAGCCTTCCATCCTTCCAAGGTCAGTAAAATGAGTCCCCAGCTTGCTGGGGGGGGGGGGGAAAGTGTAAAAGACTGGGGAAGGCAATGGCAAACCACCCCGTAAAAAAGTCTGCCGTGAAAACGTTGTGAAAGCAACGTCACCCCAGAGTCGGAAATGACTGGTGCTTGCACAGGGGACCTTTCCTTTCCTATCTTTCTGTAGTGGGAGAAAGACAGTGGCCTTTAAGAAAAGTGGGACACGGTGCAAAGGAAGTTCCTTTTTTCTTCTTTTCTTTTGTACCACTTCTAGTCCAACGGGTTTTGCAAACTCTTTTCTGAGACAGTGTGAAAATCTCGAAACAAGTTCTCTTTTCAGATTTCACAATGTGACCACCATCCTGTCTTTTTGTCTCCGAGGAAATAGCTGCCGTTCTGGCTGGTAAGAGATACCTTGGATACCTTCGTGGACCCGTCAGCCGAAGATCAGGGCTCTGTTTAAAACCAGCCCCCTGCCCCATGTATGAGAGCCAGTTTGGTGTAGTGGTTACGTGCGTGGACTCTTATCTGGAGAACCGGGTTTGATTCCCCACTCCTCCACTTGCAGCTGCTGGAATGGCCTTGGGTCAGCCATAGCTCTGGCAGAGACTGTCCTTGAAAAGGCAGCTGCTGTGAGAGCCCTCTCAGCCCCACCCACCTCACAGGGTGTCTGTCTCCTGGGAGCCAGTTTGGTGTAGTGGTGAAGTGTGCGGACTCTTATCTGGGAGAACCGGGTTTGATTCCCCACTCCTCCACTTGCACCTGCTGGCATGGCCTTGGGTCAGCCATAGCCCTGGCAGAGGTTGTCCTTGAAAGGGCAGCTGCTGTGAGAGCCCTCTCCAGCCCCACCCACCTCACAGGGGGTCTGTTGTGGGGGAGGAAGGGAAAGGAGATTGTGAGCCGCTCTGAGACTCTTTGGAGTGGAGGGTGGGATATAAATCCAATATCTTCATTCACCTCACAGGGTGTCTGTTGTGGGGGAGGAAGGTAAAGGAGATGGTGAGCCGCTCTGAGACTCTTCGGAGTGGAGGGCGGGATATAAATCCAATATCTTCATCTACCTCACAGGGTGTCTGTTGTGGGGGAGGAAGGTAAAGGAGATTGTGAGCCGCTCTGAGACTCTTCAGAGTGGAGGGCGGGATATAAATCCAATATCTTCATCTACCTCACAGGGTGTCTGTTGTGGGGGAGGAAGGGACAGGAGATTGTGAGCCGCTCTGAGACTCTTCGGAGTGGAGGGCGGGATATAAATCCAATATCTTCATTTACCTCACAGGGTGTCTGTTGTGGGGGAGGAAGGGACAGGAGATTGTGAGCCGCTCTGAGACTCTTCGGAGTGGAGGGCGGGATATAAATCCAATATCTTCATCTACCTCACAGGGTGTCTGTTGTGGGGGAGGAAGGGAAAGGAGATTGTGAGCCGCTCTGAGACTCTTTGGAGTGGAGGGTGGGATATAAATCCAATATCTTCTTCTTCATCTTCTTCTTCTTCTGTAGCTTACTCCCACAAAGTTACCGTATGTTAAGATTCAAGCTTCTCAGCATGCACAGTTCCAGAAAAGTAGCTTAATCTGTTGCAGCAAAAAACTGACTGTATTGCACTAGCACCTGTGGATGTTTTAAGAACTGCTCTTATGTTTTTTATGCTGTTACTGCTGCTTTAGCTTGTTTGGTCACGCAAATCTGATTGCGTGACCCTTAATCTGTGAGCTGCCCTGAGCCTGCCTTCGGCAGGGAGGGCAGGATATAAATTAAATAAATAAAGAAAAGATAAATATGGAGTCTCAAGGATTCATAAATACAAACAAATTATTATTCAACAGTGAGCTACTGTGGCCTAAAGCTAGCTGTGTTGGATGCAGACGGTGGATCCTGACGGAGCAGACAGAAAGGAAGGCAGCATCAGATCTTGGACACTGAGCAGGGTCAGCAATTGAAAGGGAGACCACCAAGGAAGGCTTTGCAGAGGAAGGCAATGGCCAACCCCCTCTGCTTCTCCCTTGCCTTGAAAGCCCCTTGCTGGGGTCAGTTCTTGGATGAGAGACCACCAAGGAAGGCTCTGCAGAGGAAGGCAATGGCCAACCACCTCTGCTTCTCCCTTGCCTTGAAAGCCCCTTGCTGGGGTCAGTTCTTGGATGAGAGACCACCAAGGAAGGCTCTGCAGAGGAAGGCAATGGCCGACCCCCTCTGCTTCTCCCTTGCCTTGAAAGCCCCTTGCTGGGGTCAGTTCTTGGGAGACCACCAAGGAAGGCTCTGCAGAGGAAGGCAATGGCCAACCACCTCTGCTTCTCACTTGCCTTGAAAGCCCCTTGCTGGGGTCAGTTCTTGAATGGGAGACCACCAAGGAAGGCTCTGCAGAGGAAGGCAATGGCCAACCACCTCTGCTTCTCACTTGCCTTGAAAGCCCCTTGCTGGGGTCAGTTCTTGAATGGGAGACCACCAAGGAAGACTCTGCAGAGGAAGGCCGTGGCAAACCACCTCTGCTTCTCACTTGCCTTGAAAGCCTGTCACTGGAGTCAGTTCTTGGATGGGAGACCACCCAGGAAGACTCTGCAGAGGAGGGCAATATCAGGCCACCACTGTTTCTCTCTTGCCTTGAAACCCTTGCTGGAGTCAGTTCTTGGATGAGAGACCACCAAAAAAGACTCTGCAGAAGAAGTCTTCCAGCCACCTCTGTCTCTCACTTGCCTTGCTGGGGTCGGTACTTGGACGGGAGACCACCAAGGAAGACTCTGCAGAAGAAGTCGTCCAACCACCTCTGTTTCTCACTTGCCTCGAAAGCCCCTTGTTGGGGTCACCATAAGATAGTGCAATTTGACAGCACATACACATCTAACTAAGCAGCCACATAAGCATCCATGTATGAAAGACGGAGAGACAGAGAGAGGCTGTGTAGAAAAGAAAAGATGACATTCTAAGTCCGCAATGATGTCTCCCTTTCTGCTTCCTGTATTTCATGGCCCTCTGACCTTTTCTTGGCTGCATAATATTTTATATAAATGTCTGCCTGGTGAGGATCCAGCACCTGGATTTGACAAAGTGGCTGAATGCCACGAATCATTATGCTGGGATAGAAAATGGATTACTCTTTAGTGCCCCAAGACTCCAGTTTATTTCAGCTTGAACAGGCAAAGAAGAAGAAGATTGCAAATTTATACCCTGCCCTTCTCTCTGAATCAGAGACTCAGAGTGACTTACAATCTCCTATATTTTCTCCCCCCACAACAGACACCCTATGAGGTGGGTGGGGCTGAGAGAGCTTTCCTAGAAGCTGCGCTTTCAAGGACAGCTTTGCGAGAGCTATGGCTGACCCAAAGCCATTCAGCAGCTGCAAGTGGAGGAGTAGGGAATCAAACCGGGTTCTCCCAGATAAGAGTCCTTGGACTTAACCACTACACCAAACTGGCTCAAGATGTTCAAGAGTGAGCCACAGCCACCAGCAACTCTGCACTGCATTATATAGTTCCATTCCACAAAGTCCACTCAATATAAATCTCACCAAATTCACTGTTAGCACTTCAATTAGTTCCCCGTATCACACTCACATACACACGTGCCATGTCTTGCATGCAGTGACAGGCTGCCGTGCATCCTTATACCCACTGTGCAGATGTTCAAGATGCACATCTGCACACACACACACAGATCTCCCCTCCCCCCGACCCAGCATAGCCGGGTCCAGCAACTGTAAGATGAAGAAGAAGAATTGAAGAATTGCAGATTTATACCCCGGCCTTCTCTCTGAATCAGAGTCCCAGAGCGGCTTACAATCTCCTTTACCTTCTTCCCCCACAACAGACACCCTCTGAGGTGGGTGGGGCTGAAAGAGCTCTCCCAGAAGCTGCCCTTTCAAGGACAATTCTGCAAGAGCTACGACTGACCCAAGGCCATTGCAGCAGCTGCAAATGGAGGAGTGGGGAATCAAACCCGGTTTTCCCAGATAAGAGTCTGCGCACTTAACTACTGCACCAAACTGGCTCTCCATCCCACACATAATGGTCCATTTGTAGAGGCCTAAAGAAAACTCACCAGCAGACAGGTAAAGCCCTTTCAGCAGAAGATGTCTCCGAAAGAAGATAGATGTCCCATCACTCAGACGTTCGTGGGTGGGGCAAATGCAGAAGCCCCCCCACCCCACCCCAGAGCCTCTCTGTCTCTCTGCTTTCTCACTTAGGTCTTCTCTCCTTAGGGACAAGAAGAAAAGCTGCAGGCGAAGGACCGCAGAGCTGTTTTAAACCTGTCTCTCTTTTCCCCCCACGTTGATTGAATTACTGTATTAATCAAACCTCACAGATGTTGTGCCCTGAAGCATTCGGCTCACTTCTCTTCTGGAGAAACTCAGTGTAGCCTACAGCAACGGGGTAGAGAACCTTTTTCCTAATCCTCCCCTTGAGCCCATGAGGATTTGGGAAGGGGAGGGGATAAGAGGGCTCGAGGGGAATCTAGGAACACCCCTCTTCCTTCTTCATCTCTTCCCACTTTCGTCCCCATGAGAACCGGACCAGTGCTTCTCTCTTTCCGTAGCGGCTGAGCTGCCGATTGGGAAAGCATTTGCCCGTCCGGCTAATGTAATATCAGTTGCCCCCTCAAGGTAAGAAAAGTCCTCAATTGGATTTCACACACAAAAAGGCTTAATCTTGAATCAGTCTGGACCACGTTCCCCTTAATGGGGTCTGACAGCAGCGTACGGGCGAGTGAAAGGAGGAGAAGCAACATTTGTGTCGAATCTGCTTTCTGGGCAGGTCAACCCGTGGAGGTTTCGAATGGCGGCAGGGGTAGATTAAGGCTCACTGGTGCCCTAAGCACTGACCATTCTTGGTGCTCCCCTCCTTTCCGCACTGACCCAGTCCATTTTAGTTGTTGACCTGTCTGACTAGATATACAATGCAGGTTGCAGCAATACAAAAATTTATTCATATGATAACACAATATACTGCACAAACTAAGCCAAGCTTGGGCTACATAAAATTCTACAAAAATGCAATACAACATCTATTTTAATATTTCACAAGTTAAATGTATCAAAGTTCCAATATCCGTGACCTGAAAGGCATTTTTCTACATTTCATTTTCGCAAAATCACTAACATCCTCATTAATACTTTTATTTATTTTATTTATTTATTTAGAATTTATATCCCGCCCTTCCCACGAATGGCTCAGGGCGGCTTCCAACAATAGATCCCACATAACAATAAATATTTAAACATGTGAGGAAATAGACAATTAAAACAGATAAAACTCTAAAAATTAATAAATATTCAATTATATATAAAGGAAATTTGGCAAGTTGCAGGTTCTCAAGCTAGGTATGGGCTAGCCAGAAGAGGGTCGTCTTACAGGCCCTGCGGAACTGAACAAGGTCCCGCAGGGCCCTCACCTCCTCCGGCAGCTGATTCCACCATGTAGGGGCCATAACAGAGAAAGCCCTTTCTCTGGTGGATTTCAAGCGGGCTTCTTTCGGCCCAGGGACAGTAAGGAGATTTTGTGTTCCCGACCTCAGTACTCTCTGGGGAACATGCGGGGAAAGACGGTCCTTCAGGTAGACAGGTCCCAAGCCATATAGGGCTTTAAAGGTGATAACCAGCACCTTGTACCGGACTCGGTATATCACTGGAAGCCAGTGCAGGGTCCGAAGACCCGGCTGAATGTGTCCCCACTTTGGGAGACCCAATAACAGCCGGGCCACGGCGTTCTGCACCAGCTGCAATTTCTGAGTTCGGGACAGGGGCAGACCCATGTAGAGGGCATTGCAGTAGTCTAACCTCGAGGTGACCGTAGCATGGATCACTGTTGCTAGGTCGTCGCGCTCCAGGAAGGGGGCCAACTGCCTTGCCCGCCTAAGATGAAAAAACGCGGACTTGGCAGCGGCTGCTATCTGAGCCTCCATCTTTAAGGAAGGCTCCAACAGCACCCCCAAGCTCCTGACCCTGTCCGCCGCTATCAGCGGCGCACCGTCAAAGGCTGGCAGGGGGATTCCCCCTCCCAGGTCGCGGCAACCCAAGCAAAGGACCTCTGTCTTCGCAGGATTAAGCTTCAGCCCGCTCAGTCTGAGCCACTCAGCCACGGCATGTAATGCCCGATCTAGATTTTCCGGGGCGCAGGTCAGCTGGCCGTCCATCAGTAGATAGAGCTGGGTGTCATCAGCGTACTGGTGACACCCTAGCCCGTGCCTTCGGGCAATCTGGGCAAGAGGCCGCATATAGATGTTAAATAACATCGGGGAGAGAACCGCCCCTTGTGGTACACCACAGTCAAGTGTGCACCTCCGGGACAGCTCCCCCCCAACTGCGACCCTTTGTCCCCGACCTTCCAGGAAAGAGGAAAGCCACTGTAGGGCCAACCCCTGAATCCCTGCGTCGGCGAGGCGACCCTTCAGAATGTCTGTTTCAATTGTTAATATACACAGTGAGTTGAGTCTTTCTTGAAGCATAACTGATCTATTTCGGTTTTTTACACGTTTCAGTTGTGAGAAAGACCTCTCTGTTATGCAGTTGGTGACCATTAAGGTTAAAAATATTCTTAAGGCAATTTCGCCCTTTGGAAAGGCACTCTCTAGTTTGTCTTCTGTAATTATGTTGTAAAGTTCCATGTGAATGAAATATGTTTTCTTGGTTGTTTTAAACTTATGAAGAACATATGAATGGAACTGCTGAAGCTCTGTAGACAAAGTGTTCATGTCATCTGGATAAGCATCAATGAGTGTCTGACAAGTCTTTGAATACCTTTCACTTTCTGATAATTGGGAATTAGCACCTTGTTGGGTGGCATTAGGAGCATCTGTCAGACAAGAGAATCTGTCTGCTATTTCAGTGTACACCTTTCGTCTCCTCCTCATTTCTGTTTCTAACTTTTCAATAATTACGTAAAAAGTGGAGATACGGAATTTGTCTCTGGCACTGAGAATGACCTCTGGTGCATTTCCATCATTGGGCATTATCTTTCTTATGCACTTACATGTTTGAGTTGCTTTGTATTCTACATCAGGGAGCATGTCCTTTGCAAGTGATTCAGATCTCTAAAACTCAATGCCAATGATGAATACAATGATGAATACCAATGATGAATACAAATCTGCACATGTTTGCAAGATCACATTTTCACTTTGAAGAAGCTGACGTTCTATGAAACTTTTCTAAAACTTTTCTAAACTTTCATTCCAAAAATTCAGCATGAACACAAATTGCAGTTCTTGCATCTTGTTTGCAATATTCGTTGCCTCCCTTCTAGTGTCACCTTTTTGCAACTGGTCATCTGATAAATCTTCCAAAGCTTCCAGAATCTTGAAGAAAGAGTTGATAGTTGCTGCAGTTGCCACAGCATGTGCTTCCCATCTGGTGTCTGAAAATGATTTCAACACTTTTTCATTTCCCATGCAATCTTTGAGAATTCTCCACCGAGCAGTTGAGGCTGTAAAGAATGTGTAGAGCAGTTGTACAGTGGAAAAGAAATCTACTGCAACTTGTCAGCAATCCACAGCACTTCGTCCAACTAAATTTAGTGAATGAGCTGCAAAAGGTACATAAATGGCAAGCTGATTTGCATCCAGAAGTTTTTGCTGCATGCCATTGTAACGTCCAGGCATGTTGGCAGCATTGTCGTATGACTGCCCTCTGCATTTAGCAAAATCCAATTTACTTCAACACCTGCTGTGCCATAGCTTCACCAGTGTGGTTTTGTAATTCCAAAAATGTGATAAATCGTTCAACTCGCTGTCCATCTTGCAAGTATTTGAGCACAATGCTCAGTTGGTCAACATGTGAAAGATCAGGCGTTGAGTCCACAGACAGACTGAAGTACCCAGAAACATTAATTTCGTCAATGATGACAGAGTGCACTTTCTTTGCGATTAACTCAATAAGTTCCTCACATATCGTTCTGGACAGGTATGAAGGGATGCCTTTTCCAGTATTGCCATACCATGATATGTGAACAGCCAAGAATGGGTCAAACCAACATCAATTTGAGTAGCCCCAAATAATTCCCATTATTGAGAGTCAAATTTTTCCAGTTTTCCTCGGAATGCCAATCCTCATTCAGCCAGTGTGAAAATGACTGCTACAACACATTCTCCCAGTAATTGTACTCCTCTTCAATTTTTTTTTCCAGTGGCTGTGTCAAACCTAAGCCTTGTTTCCAAGTTAAATATGTCAACATGGCATCTCGGTGAGTTTACTTTTTCCATGGTTGTCAATTACAGCAGTGTTTCACCAGTCACTGAATCTCTCATTTCTAGCAAAATGTGTTGACCCTTTGGGCGCAAATAGTTTACAAACAAAACAGTAAACTGATCCTTTTGAAGGAGAGTACAACAGCCATTCTCTCTTGTAGTGTTCACCATTGACTTTTATTCCAAAAAAATATCTTCTGTGAACAGTATCTCTTTGGCTTCCCACTAATGAAATTGGAACACGATTTGTCAAATGGCCCATTGTGGTGCTGACATTCACTGGGTCCACAAGAAACCCAATAAGTCACATCATCACCATAAAATTCATCCCACAACCCTGGGTCCTTAGCTTTGTTCATTTCATCCTTGGTCAGTTCTCTAAACTCCTTGGACAGTTTCAAAAAGCATTTACACATCTTGTCGTGGAAGTAGGTCCAGGTTGTGGCACTTCATCGTGTGCAATGTCATCATGAAAATCCGGCCTTGCACCAACACTGCCTGTTTCTGATGAAGGAGATAGAGTTGATTCACTTCCTGTCTCTGAAGACTGACACTGGGTTTGATCCGGATCGTCTTTCTCTGCAGTTTGTAAGAAGAAATCTGTCAGCTTTCCTGTCTTGGCTGCAACAGACAGATTCTTTTGCTCATTCTCTTTTGTACGTTTTCTCTTTTGCGCACCACTCAACTGAACACGCTTCATTTTTTGATGTTTACATGGGCTGAAATTAAAAAGGGGCAGAGAGGGTCATTAAAATGTCTGTCATGACAACTGAATTTGGCTCCCCGGAAATGCCTAGAGTGGCTGGTGCGCAATGTCGTCAGTGCGATGACGTCACTCACGAGTGACATCATCATGCCGGTGATGTCAGGGGAGGTTCCCCCCACTGGCCCAATGTGGGCCAGAAGGTTGGGAACTTCCCGGGAGGGAGAACCCCCACCCGGCTGGGGGCTTGGCAGACTTAGTTGCAGCTGACTATTGGCAACCCCTGGGGGTCGTTTTGTAGAAAAATAGGTGGTGGAGCTCATTAGCATAACTTATTGGCATATGCCACCACCACTCCATCCAAAAGTGACCCAATGCAAGAAAGGAGACCCCAGGTGAGTGAGGCCTGCTTGGGCTGGCTAGAGATCCATCCAGCTTGAGCAGGCCTCGCTCTCCTAGGGCTCCCCTAGGCCCTCAGTCAAAGGGCCAGCAAGTCACTCATCACCCAAAATCACATAAGAAGTGGAGAAAGGGTGACACGAGCTTCTCCGGGAGTTAATGAGGGCTGCTGGGGGTGTAGCAAAGCCCCTGAGGGTTGGCTGGCTTCCCGCTCTCCTAATCCAGGGATTGTTATGCAGCTGCGCCTCCTATTCAATGGACAAGGTAGGTGGGGAGGAAGAGTGGGAGCCCTCAGAAAGGTTCAGGAGTTGCACTCTTGTGAGCTCCTGCAGAATCTGAGGCCTGATGACCCCTCTCATGGGGTTTTCAAGGCAAAAGATGTTTGGAGGTGGTCTGTTGTTTCCTACCCCGTAGCAACCCTGGTGTTCTTTTGTGGTCTCCCATCCAGGCCTCATTTGGGGCAGGAGCTCAAAGGAGCAGAGCTCTGGAACCTCTAAATTTCACTGTGCTCTTTCTTTCTTGCCCCCCCCCAATTTTTTTTTTCTGGGCTCCATTCTTCAAACCCCAATGTGAGAATTTTGCAGAACTAAGATTTGACAAACTTTCTAATACTTTCCCACACACAAAAAAAATGGAAAATAACCAAAACATATAAAGCGGACAGATGGAAAATATCTACCATACCACTGTGGCCACACGGGAGAAAGTAATTTAAAAATTACGATGGGAGCCATGTTCCCTCTAAGCTGCAGAGTCTTGTGAGCAAAAATTCTACCTTGCGAGCTACCGATATTAAAGTTGTGAGCTGCTTGCATTAAAGTGGTGAGAAACTGCGCAAATTGTTCTGCTCTGGGGTCATCCTTCCTGAGTTAAGACAAAAATGTGTGAGCTGGAAGCTAAAAATCTGTGAGCTAGCTCACGCTAACTCAGCTTAGAGGGAACACTGGATGGGAGTAAGGTTTTATTAGGGCAATTATAATCCAAGAAGCATTTGAAGGTAGCTACTGAGCTGATACAAGTGAGTACGTCTTCCGGCGATGTCAGGGGCGTGTGGCCTATGCAAATGAGTTATACAAATGAGTTGTGCTAACGAGCTCCAGCATCTCTTTTTCTATGAAATGACCCCTGCTCCCATCTCAATACTAACCTGGGACAATCCCACTTAACTTCCGAGATCTGATGAGACCAAGGTAGCCCGGCTACTTCGATCTTTCACAGCAGTTTCTCTTTTTTACGAGCACTTTTAAAGTGCTCGTTAATCCCCTGCTAAAAACACACACACACACAGAAACATCTACAAAGTTCCCTAGAAGGAGCAAGGCAAGTGTGAAAAAGAAAGAAAAAGAATGCAGTACAGGTACACAACCAATGAAATAACTCATGTGAAAAACCAGGGCTCTTTTTTTTTTTGTAGCAGGAACTCCTTTGCCTATTTGGCCACACACCCCTGATGTAGCCAATCCTCCTGGAGCTTGCAGTAGGCCCTGTAAGAAGAGCCTTGTAAGCTCTTAGAGGATTGGCTATATCAGGGCTGTGTGGCCTAATGGGCAAAGGAGTTCCTGCTACAAAAAAGAAGCCCTGGGAAAAACTCTGAGAGTCTGTATGTGTGGATGAAATAGAACATAGCCACAATTAGAAGAGAATGATATCTATGATGAGGGGGAGTGGCAGGATAAGGTTGGACCCATAAAAACGTGGGACCATCGAAGTCTGTATTGTCAAAACGATGGTATTCCCAGTAGTAATGTATGGCTGTGAGAGCTGGACCATAAGGAAGACCGAGCGCAGAAGGATAGATGCTTTTGAGATGTGGTGCTGGAGAAGAATCTTGCGAGTCCCTTGGACTGCAAGAAGATCAAATCAGTCAGTTTTAAGGGAAAGCAACCCTCACTGTTCCCTGGAAGGTCAGATGCTGAAGCTGCAGCTCAAATGCTTTGGCCAGCAAATGAGAAGGGAGCACTCCCTGGAGACGATCCTGATGCTGGGAAAGACAGAAAGCAAAAGAAGAAGGGGACGGCAAAAGATGAGATGGCTGGACAGCGTTACTGATATGACTAACATGAATTTGAAGAAGAAGAAGAATTGTAGATTTATACCCCACCCTTCTCTCTGAATCAGAGACTCAGAGCGGCTCACAATCTCCAATATCTTCTCCCCCCATAACAGACACCCTGTGAGGTGGGTGGGGCTGAGAGGGCTCTCACAGCAGCTGCCCTTTCAAGGACAGCCTCTGCCAGAGCTATGGCTAACCCAAGGCCATTGAGCAGACTTTGGAGGATGGTGGAAGACAGGAGGGCCTGGCATGACTTTGTCCATGGGGTTGCAAAGAGTCAGACTCGACTGTGCAACTGAACAACAACAAAAATACTGAGGTTCAGTCCAGTTTCCACGTTCAGTTTAAGCCTTGGTAGAGTCTTCAGTTAATAACTCTTCGGAGTGAACAGGGATAGAATTCTAGCAGGAGCTCCTTTGCATATTAGGCCACACATTCCTGATGTAGCCGATCCTCCAAGAGCTAACAAGGCTCTCTTTTGTAAACTCACGGAGGATTGGCTACATTAGGGGAGTGTGGCCTAATATGCAAAGGAGCTCCAGCAAGAATTCCACCCCTGGGAGTGAACAACAATGTTCATGTTGGAACAAGAAAAGGAAGAAAGAGTTGCTTGCTACCAGCTGCTGTTGATCTCTGCTGATATACTATATGTTGGGATTCTTCTAAGCAGGTAGAGAGAGATCTCTGGCTTCTTTCTTAGTGGCATGCTTTTTCTGGGAGTCCAATCAGTTTGCTGTTTGAGAAAGTTAGCTATAGAGGATGGTGCCACCTTATGGCAATAACATGAAAGGCAGACCACTGTTTCTTAAGTATTTCCCCTAAAATGAAGGAAGATACTTGCTGGATTGGACCAATCAACCCTTTAGTCCAGCATTTCTGGAGGTCCAATAACTGAGCCCAGAAGCCAAGACTTTCCCCATGTTGCTTCCTAGCACTCCTATAGTGTCTGGCTAATTTCAGGCACCCCCACCCTTGCACTGATAACATCACTGAGTCACATGAGGAGCACCCAGTGTGGCGCGCCAAAAGGCCAGCGCCCTAGGCAATCACCTAGTTTGCCTAGTAGCAGGGTCAGCCCTGAGCTCTTGTGTGCAGAGTTCTACTGCTTATGATCATGGAGGTTTCCTTTAGTCACCATGGCTAGCCACCATCTATGCCCACAGCCATCTGCCACCAAAGCCCATGTTATAATCACTCCATGAGTAAAGGGAAGGTAAGAATTTGGCCTTTGATGATGATGAAGAAGACCGCCGTAGATTTATACCCCAGCCTTCTCTCTGAATCAGAGTCCCAGAGCAGCTCACAATCTCCTTTATCTTCTTCCCCCACAACTGACACCCTCTGAGGTGGCTGAGGCTGAGAGGGCTCTTCCAGAAGCTACCCTTTTAAGGACAGCTCTGTGAGAGCTATGGCTGACCCAAAGCTGCAAGTGGAGGAGTGGGGAATCAAACCTGCTTTTTTCGTATTCAGATAAGTGTCCGTGCACTTAACCACTACACTAAACTGATCCATCCTGTCACTGCTAATGACTTCAGCTTTCCAAATATATTTTGGGGGGGGGGAGACAAAATACTGCAGGTTTAGAGGGGAGATGTGATCAGGGGTGGAATTCTAGCTGGAGCTCCTTTGCCTATTAGGCCACACACACCCCCATGATGTAGCCAATCCTCCAAGAGCTTACAAAAAAGAGTCGTGTAAGCTCTTGGAGGATTGGCTACATCAGGGGGTGTAACCTAAAATGCAAAGGAGATCCTACGAGAATTCCACCCCTGGATGTGATGAAAGCTTCCAGATGGTGAGGGGAGAGGATTCCTCCCCCCAGACTACATGTCAGAGCCGAGTATTAATTTTATAATGCCATTTTCTAGGTAGTAAATAGCTAGTCAGCTAAGGCCAGCCCTAGACTATCTGGCACCCTAGGCCATGCTAAACTCTGGCGCCCCCCACCTGATAATGCAGGGCTTTTTTGTAGCAGGAACTCCTTTGCATAATAGGCCACACACCCCTGATGTAGCCAATCCTCCAAGAGCTTACAGTAGGCCCTGTAAGAGCCAGTTTGGTGTAGTGGGTCTCTTATCTGGGAGAACCGGGTCCGGGTTTGATTCCCTACTCCTCCACTTGCACCTGCTGAAATGGCCTTGGTTTAGCCATAGCTCTCGTAGGAGTTGTCCTTGAAAGGGCAGCTGCTGTAAGAGCTCTCTCAGCCCCACCCACCTCACAGGTGGGGGAAGGAGATAAAGGCGATTGTAAGCCGCTCTGAGACACTGGTTCTGGTTGTGACCTTTAAAGCCCAATATGGCTTGGGAGCTGTCTACCTCCGGGACCGCCTTTCCCCGCACGAGCCCAAGAGAGCACTACGATCAAGCTTGTTAAATCTATTGGAGATCCCCGGGCTAAAAGAGGCCCGTTTGACCACTACGAGGGCAAGAGCCTTTTCTTTGGCTGTGCTTGCCCTCTGGAATGCCCCCCTGGAGGAGACTAGGGCCCTGCGGGATTTGTCACAATTCCGCAGGGCCTGTAAGACATATCTGTTCAGGCAGGCTTTTCATAACTCAATGGAGGTACTTTTAACTAGGGTTGCCAATCCCCAGGTGGGGGCAGGGGATCCCCCGGTTTGGAGGCCCTCCCCCCAGTTCAGGGTCGTCAGAAAGCGGGGGGAGGGGAGGGAAATGTCTGCTGGGAACTCTGTTATTCCCTATGGAGATTTATTCCCATAGAAAATCATGGAGAATTGATCCATGGGTATCTGGGGCTCTGGGAAGGGGGCTGTTTTTGGGGGTAGAGGCACCAAATTTTCAGTACAGCATCTAGTGCCTCTCCCCAAAATATCCCCCAAGTTTCAAAACGATTGGACCAGGGGGTCCAATTCTATGAGCCCCAAAAGAAGGGGCCCCTATCCTTCATTATTCCTATGGAAGGAAGGCATTTAAAAGGTGTTCAGTCCCTTTAAATGTGATGGCCAGGACTCCCTTTGGAGTTCAATTATGCTTGTCACAGCCTTGATCTTGGCTCCACCCCTAATGTCTCCTGGCTCCACCCCCAAAGTCCACAGATATTTCTTAAATTGGACTTGGCAACCCTACTTTTAACATCTATGAGGGGGTGTACTATCTACCCCACAATATCATCGCAAATTGATTCAAAACAAACAGAACGCCATCTGAACTGTATCTCAACTGTTTTAATATTTTAATGTTTGAATAATGTTGTATTGTTATAATGTGAATCTGTCATTGAATTGTGGCCATCGTTAGCCGCCCAGAGCCCATTTGGGGAGGGCGGGATACAAGTGCAATGCATGCATGAATGAATGAATAAGAGGGAACGCTTATTAAATTTGCAGATGATACTAAATTGGGAGGGGTTGCAAACACAAAAGAAGACAGAAACAGGATACAGGATGACCCTGACAGGCTGGAAAACTGGGCTAAAATCAATAAAATGAATTTTAACGGGGATAAATGTAAAGTCCTGCATTTAGGTAGGAAAAATCCCATGCATGGTTATAGGATGGGGGAGACTTGTCTTAGCAGTAGTATGTGCGAAAAGGATCTAGGGGTCTTAGTGGATCATACGCTGAACATGAGTCAACAGTGTGATGCGGTGGCTAAAAAGGCAAATGCAATTTTGGGCTGCATCAACAGAAGTATAGTGTCCAGATCACGTGATGTGATGGTATCACTTTGCTCTGCTCTGGTAAGACCTCACCTGGAGTATTGTGTTCAGTTTTAGGCACCACATTTTAAGAAGGATATAGACAAGCTGGAATGGGGCGACGAAGTTAGTGAGGGGTCTGGAGACCAAGTCCTATGAGGAAAAGTTGAAGGAGCTGGGGATGTTTAGCCTGGAGAGGAGGCAGATGAGAGGTGATAGGATCACCATCTTCTAGTACTTGAAGGGCTGTCATGTAGAGGATGGTGTGGAATTGTTTTCTGTGGCCCCAGAAGGTAGGACCAGAACCGATGGGTTGAAATTAAATCAAAAGAGTTTCCGGCTCAACATTAGGAAGAACTTCCTGACTGTTAGAGCGGTTCCTCAGTGGAACAGGCTTCCTCCTTGGGAGGTGGTGGGCTCTCCTTCCTTGGAGGTTTTGAAACAGAGGCTAGATGGCCATCTGACAGCAATGAAGATCCTGTGAATTTAGGGGGAGGTGTTTGTGAGTTTCCTGCATTGTGCAGGGGGTTGGACTAGATGACCTTAGAGGTCCCTTCCAACTCTGTGATAAATTCAGAGAGAAGGGTGGGGTATAAATCTATGGTTGTCTTCGTCTTCTTCTCTTGGAGTATTGGCTACATCAAGGGATGTGTGGCCTGATATGCAAAGGAGTTCCTGCTACAAAAAAAAAAAAGTCCTGTGATAACACCACTGAGTCACATGGGGGGCACCCAATTTGGTGCCCCCAGCAGGCTGGCACCCTAGGCAATCACCTAGTTTGCCTACTGGCAGAGCTGGTCCTGCCATCGGCTCAGCTCTATGGTTGCTCACACTAGAGTCAGGCTGGAATCCTAAAGGCAGACTGAAAACACTGCTTGACTGGCTGATCCGGCGATGATGTCGCCAGCCTAGTTCTCTCGTGACCTCTAGGAAAGGCGCTGCTATCCTGACAGGATTTGCAAAATTGTTTCAGGGGCGGGGAGGGGGGGGGAAGCTGGGCAGAAACCACAGTCTTAAGTGTTACTTAATTGGTTCCAGGAATACACAGTCACCACCGGATGGTGGTTTGGGGAAATCATTGCCAGCAGGATTTTTAAAACTGCTGAGTCAACTTAATAATAAGAAGAATAAAAAAGGCTTTGACATCAAGCGCATTCATGCACACACGTCGTGAAAGAGGCTCGAAGATATTGAGAATGTTTGCTGGGAGAATGTTGAGTCCGGCGGTGCTTTTTAGACCAACTAACTTTTATTCAAAGTCAGGGCTTTGTGCTTTTTTTTGGGGGGGGGGGGGGTAGCAGGAACTCCTTTGCTTATTAGGCCATGCTCCCCCGATGTAGCCAATCTCCCCGGAGCTTACAGGACGCCCTGTACTAACAGCCCTGTAAGCTCTTGGAGGATTGGCTGCATTGATGGAGGCACGGCCTAATATGCAAAGGAGTTCCTGCTACAAAAAAGAACCCCCTGATTCAAGGTGTGAGCTTCTGTGTGCACGCACACTTCCTCAGGTGTCTGAGGAGCTTTCGTGTGTGTGCACACAAAACTCATGCCTTGAATAAAACATTGTTGGTCTCGAGCAGGGGTGTCAAACATGCAGTTTGGGGGCCAAATCAGGCCCCCAGAGGGCTCCTATCAGGCCCCTGAGCAATTGGCTGTCATCTCCTTCCTTCTTCCTATATCTTGCTTCCTTCTGTACAACATCGTGTTTAGCAAGGCTTGCTCAATTGCACAGGAGCTATGGAGCAAAACCTCTATTTTCTCCATTGGCTGAGGCTCCTCCCTTGGGGAGGAAGGGCGGAGGGATAGCTTGCTTTGCCAGGCTGTTTCAGTTGCACAGTAGAGCTACTGAGCCAAGCCTCTCTTCCTTCAATTGCCTGAGGCTCCCCCCCAGTCCCCTGGGAAAGGAAGGAAAAAGCCAGAGCTTCCTTTGCCCGGTTCCCTGGTTCCCCATGGGAGAAATACAAAGAAAGCACCTTTAAGACCAACGAGTGCTAAGCATATTATAAGTTTTTAGAAGATGGATGATAGAGAGACAGACAGACAGATATATTTGTGTTTGTGTCGTTTATAAAGTTTATTTCTTTGCTACCTGATCTTAAATAGTGACACACGTGGTCCGACCCAACAAGGTCTCATTTATGTCAAATCTGGCCCTCATAACAAATGAGTTTGACACCCCTGATCTTGAGGGTGCCACTCCTCTCAAATTTTGCTCTGCAGCTTCAGACCGACAGGGCTCCTCCCTGGATCTTTGTTGTGAAAATGTCACAAGAGAGGAGTAGTTAACAGGTGTGCAAATTTCCCCACCAAACTCCCCAAGCTCTTAGGATGCCCTTGGATTCCCCAGATCCCAGGCGACGTTACATAGAAAAAAAGAGGTGCTGGAGCTCATTAGCACAACTCATTTGCAGAACTCATTTGCATATGCCACACACCCCTGACATCACCGGAAGGGGTACAGAACTAGATGAGCTCAGCATCTAACTTCAAATGCTTCTTGAATTATCACGGTCATCGTAAAACCTTACTCCCATCGTACTTTTTAAATGACTTTCCCCTGTGTGGCCTCAGCAGCATGAAGAAATTTTCCATCTGTCTGCTTTATATGTTTGGGTTATTTCCTCATGTTTGGGTGGGGAAAAAAATATGATAAAGTTTGTCACATCTTAGAGTTCAGCAAAATTCTCACAGGGGGGTTGAGCCCAGAAGCAAGTGTGTGTGTGTGGGGTGTGTGTGTGTGTGCGGTTTTAAGAAAGAAAGAGCACAATAAAATTTAGAGGTCCCAGAGCTCTGCTCCTGTGAGCTCTTGCGCAGAAGGAGGCCTGCTGGATCCCAACCCAGCATTCTGATTGCACCACTAAACTCTGAAACTCATTTATAGCCGAACCCTTAGGATCAGGGCTTTTTCTGAGCATGAAAGCATAGCAATGCAGTTCCTGCTGGCTTGGAGTCATGGGGTGTGGGCTAATACACAAAGGAGTTCCTGCTTAAAAAAAAAAAAAAAGCCCTGGGAATCTCAAACAACAGTCTTATTGTGCTACAACATCTGGGATACTTTGGAGCAAGGCCATTCAAGAGGCATGCATCTGATAACATGTGTAATGCAAACTTGACCCAGAAATTAACTGGACATCTTGCTTTCTTGCAGGAACGTCACTGACGTCTAGGTCAACTCAGTGAGTACAGCTATACATCCACAGTATTCAATGCATTTCTCTTTTATAATAGTGTATCAGAATAATGTTTTATATTGACATACTCAAATAAGGGATATTGGCTATTTATGTCATTACTTATACTTAACCCATTTTCATTTTATGTATTTTTGTATGTTTTCTAATGACAGATATTTTTGTTGCTGTCGTCGCAGGCGAGTCCGACTCTTTTTTTGTAATAAACAATTTTTATTAGTAACATATGGTAGCAAAACTATATCTACATCTTATAAAGACTTTAAAAAAAGAGAAATCATTCTACCCCATATCTTACTTTCCCCCCACCCCTCCCCCGTTACTTGACCCCCGCCGGTGTTATTTACTTAAAAAAATATATTAAAGGTACCTTTAACTATTAAAAAACAAAAAAAATAGACTTTTGTTTTTTTAAAAAATAAAAAGAACTTAATCATTATCAAAAATTGTCCAATGTCCTTTTATTTGCCACTCTTTTTCTATGTATCTTCTGAACTTCTTCCACTCCAACTTAAAAAGCTCCAAATCATAGTCTCTTAATTTT
This sequence comes from Heteronotia binoei, assembly GCF_032191835.1. Lineage (NCBI taxonomy): Eukaryota > Metazoa > Chordata > Lepidosauria > Squamata > Gekkonidae > Heteronotia > Heteronotia binoei. The sequence continues at coordinate 61,198,631 of NC_083236.1, read as the reverse complement.
CTTGTTAATTTATCCATTTCACTCCATGACATAACTTTTATAATTCAGTCCCATTTCTCTGGTATTTTTTTTTTTTTGCTTCCACAGCTGCGCATACAATGTCCATGGGGTCGCAAAGAGTCGGACTCAGCTCGCAGTCGAGTCCGACTCTTTGCGACCCCATGGACAAAGTCACGCCAGGTCCTCCTGTCTTCCACCATCCTCCGAAGTCTGCTCAAATTTGTGTTTGTTACATCAGATGTCCAGCCATCTCATCTTTTGCCGTCCCCTTCTTCTTTTGCCTTTTGTCTTTCCAAGCCTCAGGATCTTCTCCAGGGAGCGCTCCCTTCTCATTTGGTGGCCAAAGTTTTTAGAATGATGTTAATAATGTATAGATTGATGTTGATGTTGATAAGTAAATTAGGTGGACTACAGCTAGGAAATACACGTCCTTTTATGATTCACCTAGATTTACGGAAACACCAATTGGCAGAGGACTTGATTACCTTTTATGGCTATTCAGACCAAATGGCCAAGCTAAACTGGTTTACCATGTGATCAGTCTACAAACTGCTTGTATTTCAGCCTACAATACCTGATCCCCTCGTCTGAATAAAACTTGGTTGGTCTTAAAGGTGTCCCTTGATTCCTCCTTTGTTCAACTACTTCAGACCAATATGGCTGCCCGCTTGGATCTAGGACAACTCAGGTTTGATACTGAAGTTAAAATATATGTTACGATTCTGAACAACTGGGAAGAAAATGTAGTTGTCTTTTACCCATGACCTGACTGATGAAATTTGATAGCAATAACGCTGTTAAAATTGATGCATATATGTGATACTATAAGGGCTTTTTTAGTAACAGGATTCCCTTTGCATATTAGGTCACAAACCCCTGATGTAGCCAATCCTCCTGGAGCTACCAGTAGGCCCTGTACGAAGAGCCCTGTAAGGAATTCTAGCAGGACCTCCTTTGCATATTAGGCCCCACCCCCCTGATGTAGCCAATCCTCCTGGAGCTACCAGTAGGCCCTGTACAAAGAGCCCTATAAGGAATTCTAGCAAGACCTCCTTTGCATATTAGGCCCCACCCCCCTGATGTAGCCCAGCCTTCTGGAGCTTCCAGTAGGCCCTATACGAAGAGCCCTTAAGGAATTCTAGCAGGACCTCCTTTGCATATTAGGCCCCACCCCCCTGATGTAGCCAATCCTCCTGGAGCTACCAGTAGGCCCTGTACAAAGAGCCCTGTAAGGAATTCTAGCAAGACCTCCTTTGCATATTAGGCCCCACCCCCCTGATGTATCCAATCCTCCTGGAGCTTCCAGTAGGCTCTGTACGAAGAGCCCTGTAAGGAATTCTAGCAAGACCTCCTTTGCATATTAGGCCCCACCCCCCTGATGTAGCCAATCCTCCTGGAGCTTCCAGTAGGCTCTGTATGAAGAGCCCTGTAAGCTCCAGGAGAATTGGCTACACCAGGGATGTGTGGCCTAATATACAAAGGAGTTCCTGATAACAATAACAACAAAAAAAGCCCTGGGTATATTAATATATACATGGTGTAAACATTGTATACATGTAGCATATAATGCAACATTGGGGGAAAGAGATGCAGTTATGCCATAAAAACAGCCCTGTGGCACAGAGTGGTAAAGCTGCAGTACTGCAGTCTGAACTCTCTGCTCTTGTCACGACCTGAGTTCGATCCCAGCGGAAGCTGGTTCAGGTGGCCGTCTCAGGTTGACTCAGCCTTCCATCCTTCCGAGGTCGGTCAAATGAGTCCCCAGCTTGCTGGGGGGAAAGCGTAGATGACTGGGGAAGGCAATGGCAAACCACCCCGTCAAAAGTCTGCCATGAAAACATTGTGAAATCAACGTCTCCCCAGTTGGAAACGTCTGGTGCTTACACAGGGGACTACCTTTGCCTTTTTTTATGCCATAAAAGAAGGAAATGAAAATGGGAAGAAAGTCAGTAGGATGAAAACCATCTCTCCAACCGTGCATGATAATGAAAAAAAACAGGGTGGGGGGGAGTGCATTTTCAGTATATCCCTGCTTTCCTTGGATTGCACTCTCTGCCTTTTAAGGATAAGTGGTATACTTTCTCTCCCCATCTTGGAAGGCACCCAGATGATTCCGAAGACTTCTGCAGCGTTTCTGCTGGTATCTCATTATCTCGAGATCGCAACAGATCGTAAGGTACAGTCCCTGCTGCAATCCGGCAAGATTTGCAAACACAAAATGACACGGGTGATAAATTTCAACTACCTTTGAGCTGGAAGGGCAGCAGCTGTTTAAACAGAGGCTGGAAAGGAGTCTTTAAAAATCACACAAGCCATTGTGCAGGAGGCATAAAAAGAAGGGGGGAACTTCTGATTACATCCGGATCTTTTTCTCTTTGCAATTGCCACAGCTGAGACAGAAAATATTTTATTGGGACTTTTCTTCTATTTCTCTAGGACCAAAAAGGCAAAAGGTAAAGGTAGTTTCCTGTGCAAGCACCAGTCATACGGCAGACTTTTTTACAAGGTGATTTGCCATTGCTTTCCCCAGTCATCTACCCTCTCCCCACAGCAAGCTGAGTACTCATTTTACCAACCTCGGAAGGATGGAAGGCTGAGTCAACCTTGAGCCGGCTACCTGAGCCCACTTTCCACTGGGATAGAACTCAGGTCATGAGCAGAGCTTGGACTACTACAAATCCAGCTATGGGAGATATGAATAATAGAATCATAGAGTTGGAAGCGACCTCCAGGGTCATCTAGTCCAACCCCCTGCACAATGCAGGAAACTTTCAAATACCTCCCCCTAATTTCACAGGATCTTCATTGCTGTCAGATGGCCATCTAGCCTCTGTTTAAAAACCTCCAAGGAGAAGAGCCCACCTCCTCCCAAGGAGGAAGCCTGTTCCACTGAGGAACCGCTCTAACGGTCAGGAAGTTCTTCCTAACGTTGAGCTGGAAATTCTTTTGATTTAATTTCAACCCATTGGTTCTGGTCCTACCTTCTGGGGCCACAGAAAACTGTTCCACCCCATCCTCTATATGACAGCCTTTCAAGTACCTGAAGACGGTGATCATATCACCTCTCAGTTGCCTCCTCTCCAGGCTAAACATGCCCAACTCCTTCAACCTTTCCTCATAGGACTTGGTCTCCAGACCCCTCACCATCTTCATCACCCTCCTCTGGACCCCTGTCTATACCCTTCTTAAAATGTGGTGCCCAAACTGAACACAATACTTCAGGTGAGGTCTTACCAGAGCAGAGTAAAGCGAAACCATCACTTCACGTGATCTGGACACTATACTTCTGTTGATACAAAGGTGCGTTATATTGAATTAGACTCTTGGTCCATCGTGGTAGTACTGTCTGCTCAGAATGGCAACGGCTCTGCAGGGTCTCAGGCAGCTGTCTTTCACATCAACTACTTTGTTTTTGGCCTTCGAGTCACGGCTGACTTAAGGGGACCCCTGATGGTGTTTTCAAGGCAAGAGGCATTCAGAGGTGGTTTGTCATTGGCTGCCTCCATGTCACAACTACTCTAGTATTTTTTAAGGTTCTCCCATTTAAATATTGATCAGGGCTGACCCTCCAGGAGCCAGTTTGGTGTAGTGGTTAAGTGTGTGGACTCTTATCTGAGAGAACTGGGTTTGATTTCCCACTCCTCCACTTGCAGCTGCTGGAATGGCCTTGGGTCAGCCAGAGCTCTCTTATCTGGGAGCACCGAGTTTGATTCCTCCACTCCTCCACTTGCACCTGCTGGAATGGCCTTGGGTCAGCCATAGCTCTGGCAGAGGTTGTCCTTGAAAGGGCAGCTGCTGTGAGAGCCCTCTCAGCCCCACCCACCTCACAGGGTGTCTGTTCATCAGTGGCTAAGAGCACAAACTCTAATCTGGGAGAGGCAGGTTGGATTCCTCACTCCTTCACATGCAGCTGCTGGGAGACTAGGGCCGCCAAATCCCCCGTGGCCTCCAGAGGGGGACTTTTTTCATCACACGCACATACTATAGAGTTTTCCTCCCAAATTGCTAGAGTGTCCAGGGAAACCAGAGTGTTTTCCCGGAAGCTCCTAGAGTGGCCGGCACACCATGTTGCTGGCGGACGATGTCACTTACTAGTGATGTCTTTGCACCGGCGATGTCGGGAGGGGATTCCCCTGCCAGCCCACTGCTGGCTGGCGAGTTGGAGGCCCCCAAAGAGGGAGAACCCCCAATCCACCCCGGAGTTTGGCAGTCCTGTAGGTGATCTTGGGTCAGTCACAAATCCTCTCTGAGCTGTTCTCTCAAGAGCAGTTCTCCAAAGATCTCTCTCAGATCTTCCCCAGATCAACTGACGCTTCGTACAAGACCTACTGTAAGCTGTAGGAGGATTGGCTACATCAAGGGGTGTGGCCTAATATGCAAATAAGTTCCTGCTACAAAAAAAGCCCTGCCGTTCACTCTGAACAAACGGAGCTGATTATTGTAAAAATAGAACTTCATCAAGACTGCAAACACATTGTCAGAAGTTACGACAAGCCGGCCGCTCCTGCGACATCCCGTCTTTCCAAACGAGCTATTAGATTATTTCTAAAGAGTCTCCTTGGCCATTAAAAAAGAAAAAGAAGAATTTTGCGCATGGGTCAGGCTGCGGCAGAAACACAATGCAATCAAATTAAAGTCTTGCGATCGTTCAGTAGGACAAGTTTGTCTCCAGGGCTGATGAGCAAGAGAGATATTAAGCTTTGGAAATGACTGAGGGGAGGGAAAGAAAAAAAGACGCCTAATTGATCTAAAGAGGCCTTGGTACTTTCTATTAGATAATGTGGGGCTGATAAGAAGAACAGTTAGAAGGAAAGAGTGGAATTGAAGCATCGGTTGATCCGGGGAAGGAAAAGTTTGGGTTCGAGGAATGATGGGGAGCTTGGGAAACAGGAGTGTGGGACAGCCTTTGGAGACTGGATTGCTCCAAACAGAAGAAGGAGAAGGAGAAGAAAGTGGAGGAGGAGGAGGAGGGGGGGGAAGGAGGAGGAGGGGGAAGGAGGAGAAGGAGAAGGAGGAGGAGGGGAGAAGGAGGAGGAGGAGAAGAAGGAGAAGGAGGAGGAGGAGGAGATGGAGAAGAAGAAGGAGAAGGAGAAGAAGGAGGAGGAGAAGGAGAAGAAGGAGGAGGAGAAGGAGGAGGAGAAGGAGGAGAAGAAGAAGAAGAAGGAGGAGGAGGAGGAGAAGAAGAAGGAGGAGAAGAAGGAGGAGGAGAAGGAGAAGAAGGAGTAATTGGATCTCTGAATCTCAGAGTCTCAGACCAGTTTACAAACAATGCTCCCTCTAATCTGTGGAGACTTGTAAGCAAATATTCTACTATGGGAGCTACTGGCATTAAAGCTGTGAGCGAGTGATTTGGCTACTGTATAAATTAGTTTGCTGTGGGGCCATCTTACCTGAGCCAAGACAAAAATGTGTGAGTCGGGGGCAAAAAAAGGTGAGCTAGCTCACACTAAATCAGATTACAATCTCCTTTGCCCACCTCCCCCACAGCAGACTTTCCGAAGTCTCAGGTAGAGGTCTTTCACATTACCTACTGCTTTTTTAACTGGTCATGGTGGGGATCGATTCTAGGATGCATGGCATGTAAAAGCAAATGCTTTACCACTGTGTCACACTCTTTATCCATTGATTTTATTAGCTACCATTGAGTATCACAGGAGAGGAGGAAAATGTTTCATTTTTCTCAATGCCAGGCACACTTTTATAAATATTTACCGTGTTCCCCGAGTCATATTCTTTCTGAACGAAAAATCTCTGAACACTTTAGACTTTCCTCAGAAAAAAAAAAAAGAAAAAAGTCCAGCGGTGCCTTTAAAATCGACACAGTTTAATTCCGGGTGTGAGCTCAATTCTACTTAAATGTGATTTGGCTTTGTCATTTTTGTACGATATCTGTTGTTGTTTTTCAAACAGCGTTCTTTCCCCTGTCCCATTAAATTCAACAATAAACAATCCTGATTCTAGGGAAAGCTGTTGCATTCGGCCTTCATCCGCCAAGCCTGCTCTGTCGGGCCGCTACAATCCCACGGTTTAGAAAAAAGAGACAGAAAGAAAAAGGTCATTACCAGTTGTCAGAAAACAGTCCACAGTTCCTCCCGCCCTGAATACGGAAGAGGTCTCTGTTGATCCAAGTTAATGCTCCTTAGTTCCAAGTGACTCCACACACATCTGCCTCTCAGAAGTCGGATCACTCCGTGGATCAAAGTGTAATGTCTCTGCAACTCTTCTGTTCTTATCTAGCCTGACTCCGTTTCAGTTTATAACTTCAAATTGCATTTTGTTGAAACCCTACAGAAACCCAGCCAGTTCAAACCACAAAGAAGAGAACGGGAAATGTTCCAAGAATAAGATATCGTTTAAAGTGTTTTAGGGGGATACTTTTGAAGGATGGTTTCCCCAGGAGGGATACCACTGCAGTCTAAAGGCATGTTTGTGAAAAGGAAGGGCAGGATCCCATGCAAATTCACTTTGAAAGGAAAGCAACACCTCCGAAAAGATACTATGGCACTGGAAAAAGTGCAAAAAAGGGCAACTAAGAATGATTAAAGGGTTGGAACACTTTCCCTATGAAGAAAGGTTGGAAAACTTGGGGCTCTTTAGCTTGGAGAAATGTCGACTGATGGGTGACATGATAGAAGTTAACAAGATGATGCATGGGATGGAGAAGGTAGAGAAAGAAGGACTTTTCTCCCTTTCTCACAATACCAGAACTTGTGGGCATCCAATAAAATTGCTGAGCAGACGGGTTAGAACGGATAAAAGTAAGTACTTCTTCACCCAAAGGGTGATTAAAGCATGGAATCCACTGCCACAGGAGGGGGTGACAGCTATAAGCATAGACAGCTTCAAGAGGGGATTGGATCAACATATGGAGCAGAGGCCCATCAGTGGCTATTAGCCACAGCTTATTGCTGGAACTCTCTGTCTGGGGCAGTGATGCTCTGTATTCTTGGTGCTTGGGCGGGGGGGCACAGTGGGAGGGCTTCTAGTATCCTGGCCCCACTGGTGGACTTCCTGATGGCACTTGGGTTTTTTTGGCCACTGTGTGACAGTGTTGAACTGGATGGGCCATTGGCCTGATCCAACATGGCTTATGTGCTTATTGGCCAGCCCTACTTCTGGGATTTCTCTTAGCCACTCAACATTAGAATTCTGAGGATTTAAATTCCCTCAGCCACTCCCACTTTCAGCTGTTGATGGAGCAAATAGACCCTTCATACCAGTTACCAGACCCACTCTGGTAAATGTCAGAAGACTTTTGGGGTAGCGTCTGGGAAGGGTGGAGTTTGAGGGCATGATGTCACTTCCTCTGTGTCCTCTAGGAATTCTCCCAGGATCTATGGTCTTTACCATAAAGATTGGGGTGATTCCTAGACTGTCTTTAAAAGGAGATAAGGCAGATTCATGTAGGATAAAGTCAGTACTGAGAAGGAACGTTAGGGGAAGTCTCAGTCTCTATGTCCTGTTGACATAGAGGAACTGGTTGGCTAATGTGTGAGACAGGAGGCTGGACCACTGGTTTTCTTAGTGTCACCTGGAAGTCATGCCAGTTCTTATTGGGTGGGTGACAGGCTCTGATATCACTTCCGGGAGAAGAAGAAAGAAGGGGGGAAGGGGAAAATTGGTTTTCTGCCCCACCCTTCACTACCCAAAGGAATCTCAGAGTGGCATACCGTCACCTTCCCTTCCTCTCCTCACAACAGACAGCCTGTGAGGTATTTATTTATTATTTTTATTTTATTGGATTTACATCCCGCCCTTCCCGCTAAATCAGGCTCAGGGTGGCTCACAACACATAGCTTACAATTAAAAAAACATTTTCATTAAAAGCATTAAACAGTTTAAAAATAATTTGGTGCTAGTTTTGATACAGATTTAAGATGGCGTTCAATGGTCTTAAGCACCCATTGGATCTACCGTCTCAGTGGTGGCGGTCAGCATTTCAGTTAAATGCTAACTGAAACAGTGTCGTCTTAGGTAGGTGGGGCTGAGAGAGCCCTGAGAGAACTGTGACTGATCCAAGGTCACCCAGCTGGCAGCATGTGGAGGAGAGGGTAATGAAATCAAATGCTCCAGATGAAAGTCTGCCACTCTTACACCATGCTGGCTCTGATTCTTTGGGAATCCCCAATCCTTATGGTAAACACCTCATGTCATAAAGACCGTTTTCGCACACAGCTTACCTCGCAGTCAAAATCCTGTTCCCTCCTCAGCGTCTGATCGGATTTCCCACCATCTGCGCCGGAGTTACAGGAAGTGCCGCGGCTTTTGCATAGCAAACAAACTGGGTTTTAGTGGTTTACGTTTGCTACGCAAAAGCTGCGGCACTTCCTGTAACTCCTGCGCAGATGGTGGGAAATCCGACCAGACGCTGCGGAGGGAACAGGATTGTGACTGCGAGGTAAGCTGTGTGCGAAAACGGTAAAAGTCTACTTTTCCAAAGCAGCCATTTTCTCTGGAGGAGTTGATCTCTGTTGTCTAGAGATCATTTGTAATTCTGGGAGATCTCCAGACCCCATCTGGAGATTGGCAACTCTACCTTCAGACCTGGGCATGCACTGGGTCCAGTGACAGCAAAGAAGATGAAGACGATAATGATGGGGGATTCATATCCTGCCCTTCACTTGGAATCTCAGAGCGGCTTACAATCTCCTTTACCTTCCTCCCCCATGACAAACACCTTGTGAGGTAGGTGAGGCTGAGAGAGCTCTCCCAAAAGTTGCATTTTAAGGACAACTCCTGTGAAAACTAGGGCTGACCCAAGGCCATTCCAGCAGCTGCAAGTGGAGGAGGAAAGAGGGCAACCTCTGAATTCTTATGGGGAGTCTTATTGTTGGGGCAAGGCCTACTGACTGCAACCAAAGCAATTTCCGGCACCACCAAATTCATAGAATCACAAAAGGCTATCGGAAAGCAAAGTACAGTCACTGCATTCAATTATTGCAGCTCTGTTTTCTCGCAGGAGGGGGGGGGGATTCCAGGAAAACTCGTACAAGCAATGACCGCTGGCTTCTCAGCATGGACGTTACTCCACCTTGTGACCCATTATCAGGTCAATAATCACTCATTGCAAGGGGGCATTTGGAGGTTGCAGCAGGTAATCGAGTTATGGAAGAGAGGTGGAGAAGAGCCTGACTCGTGGCTCCTGAATTTTAGAGCGCACAATGAAGGGAAGATTTGGTTTAAGAGATAAAGACGTGAGCCGGTGTGATTCAGTGGGTAGACGGGGATCCGAATAGGGTACCCAGGTTTGTGTCGGAAAATACCTGGAAACTTTGGAGGGTGGAGATGGGAGAAGGCGGGGTTTGGGGAGGGGAGGGGCCTCAGCATGGTGCAATGCCCTAGAGTCCACCCTTCACAGCAGCCATTTTCTCCAGGGGAGCTGATCTCTGCCAGCTGGAGATCGGTCGTAAACGTGGGATATCCCCAGGCCCCACCTGGAGGCTGGCAACCCTAGATCTGAGAGACTTAGGTTTGAATCCCTGGCAGCCACTGCAAGCTCAAGTAAATCATGTCCCATGGCAAAACTTCCCCTGTGCTGTCCCCAAAGCATGCAGCCAGAAACGCTTCTCAGTTTCCCCAGGATTATGTGAAAAGAAAGACAAAGAAATATCAAATGCTGCCCGTTAGTGGCATTTCCCAAAAATATTTGTTTTCCTTAGTAAACTGTATTGTGTTGTAGACAAGAAACAATATAAAGGCCCTCCCCTGACCGGCCCGTGAAAGTTGTGGTCCTTCGTGCACCGAGGAACAAGCCTTACTCAGTGGGCCTTACTTCCGAGTAGGCATGCAGGATCGGGTCGTGATCTTGCAGTCTTTAAAAATCAGCTCAGATGCCCCTGTTTGCATTTGGGATTCCCGAAACGTCAGCCGCTCGCTTGCCTTAGGGAAAGGTCCGTTTTCGTTTAACCGGATTGCGAATACCTTCCCCGATGCCGAAAGAGATCTGATCTCCACATTTCTATGCACAGTAGCCATACAGCTACACCTGCTACAAGTGAAGCATCGCCCCATGCAGCCAGAGAAAGGCTATATCTTGGAAAGGGTAAGTTTTTACTCCCAGGGTCTAGAAGTAATGAATGAAGAAAAGGTCATTAAAATAAACGCAGCCTCTCCGTTTAAAGGGGTGGGGGGTGTTAATGCAGCAAATCCCAGATGGTTTCTGAAAAGAGATAACAACATAGCTTAGAATTTTTAGTGTATTTCAGAGCCTCTTCTCTTTGCCTATTTAATTCCTTTAAAAGAAATCTGCAGCCTCCAAAATAATAAAGTTGAAACACTTTCCCTATGAAGAAAGGTTAAAACACTTGGGGCTCTTTAGCTTGGAGAAACGTCTACTGAGGGGTGACACGATAGAGGTTTACAAGATTATGTATGGGATGGAGAAAGTAGAGAAAGAAGTCCTTTTCTCCCTTTCTCACAATATGAGAACTTGTGGGCACTCAATGAAATCGCTGAGCAGTGGGGTTAGAACGAATAAAAGGAAGTAGTTCTTCACCCAAAGAGTGATTAACACGTGGAATTCACTGCCACGGGAGGTGGTGGCAGCTACAAGCATAGACAATTTCAAGAGGAGACTGGATAAACATATGGAGCAGAGGTCCATCAGTGGCTATTAGCCACAGGGTATATATGGAACTCTCTGTCTGGGGCAGTGATGCTTTGTATTCTTGGTGCTTGTGGGGGGGCACAGTGGGAGGGCTTCTAGTCCCACTGGTGGACCTTCTGATGGCACTTGGGTTTTTTCTGGAGGTTTTTTTGGCCATGGTGTGACACAGAGTGTTGGACTGATGGGCCATTGGCCTGATCCAATGTGGTTTCTCTCATGTTCTTGTGTTAATAGTGTCACTCTTGTGAATTTTTCCTCAGCAGTTGCTAACAGCATCTACCAATCAAGGTGAACTCTATTTCTCATACCTGAAGCACGCCACACAGTCCTCCTATGATAACGGAACCTTCCATTAACCATTCTCCTGGACGGGTGATATATAAAAGCTCTAAACAAAAACGACAACGAAGGGCTGGTGTGAGTAAACAGCAATGTTGGTGTCGGAAAACGGCCCCTAGCTGACACCTCCAACCAGGGCTTTTTTCGTAGCAGGGACTCCTCTGCATATTAGGCTGCACCCCCGATGTAGCCAATTCTGTGCCCTGTGCTAATAACCCTGTAAGCTCTTGGAGGATTGGCTACATCAGGAGGTGTGACCTAATATGCAAAGGAGTTCTTGGCTACAAAAAAAGCCCTGCCTCCAACTACCAAAAAAAAAAGGTCCCTGCAAGTACCTTGTCACCTCAGCACATGACACCAACCCCAAGAATTATTTTGAAGACCAGATATAACGGATCTCCTTGTGCATGTGTATATGATTCTGAACTCAAACATTCACCTCTGATATAGCAAGAAAGCCGTTTCTGCAGGCTTTCCTACACTCTCATTTTTCCTCGATTGTGTGTTCCTGTTGCCTTTCCCCCCCCCTTCTGCATGTGCTTTGGTCCCTCTAGTGGTCAATTACATATTACCACACTTTACATCCTATACATCGACTGCAGATTTTTCATGCCAGTCATAAAGCGATGTAATCTTGAAGCCAGACACTAGAGGGAGCAAAACAGGTGCGGAAAGGCAAACCAAAATGAAGAAACGGTGGTGTACAATTGATGCAGGCCACTCGACTTTCTTTTTACAAAATGTTTTATTTGAGACACAGGAATCTTAAAAGCCATAAGGTATGAAGGAAGGTGAAAATGAAACACAGAACCACACATGAAAAATTGCTCTTCAGCTCAAAAAGGCAAACCCCCAATCATGGCTTATAGACCAGACTGAAACCCTAATGTTCTTAACCTGAGATTGGAAGGCCAAAGACCCCATAAATGCATTGCTGTATTTTTGACTCTCCATTTCACATGAATCTAACAAGCATTTGTACCTGTAACCAGGGGTGGAATTCTAGCAGGAGCTCCTTTGCATATTAGGCCACACACCCGATGCAGCCAATCCTCCAAGAGCTTACAAGGCTCTTTTTTGCCTACATCAGGGGTGTGTGGCCTAATATGCAAAGGAGCTCCTGCTAGAATTCCATCCTTGCCTGTAACAGTGGAATCAGCTACTGGGAGGGGGGGGGAGCCCCCCTCACTGGCAGTCTTTAAGCAGTGTGTGGACAAACACTTCTCAGGTATGCTCTAGGCTGATTCTGCATTGAGCAGGGGGTTGGACTAGATAGCCTCTACGGACCCTTTCCAACTCTATGATTCTAGGATTCTACCTCCTTCTTCCAGTGAAAGTTCATTTTTGCAACTTTTTTGACTCATGTGACTCTCCTTTATTTCCTTGCACAACATCAGGAACCACAATACAACACAATATAAATATGCTTCAAAACACACACATAGCTCAAGTGTATTTTACAGCATTGAAAACATGCTTATCACTGGGTTGATTAATGCCTGGGGATTATAGCAGACAGTGCCTTTTAAGAACAACTCTTAACTTTTTCCATCCACAAACCCAGGAGGCAGGACAGTTTCCCCCAAAACCATTTGTGTTATTTGGTTCACTTCTATCGCTCTCTTTGTCTCCAGAGAATCATACAAGAGGAGATTTCCATAAGAACATCAGAGGAGCCCTGCTGGATCAGACCAGTGAGGGTCCATCTAGTCCAGCATCCTGTCTCACACAGTGGCCAACCAGTTCCTCTGGAGGGCCAACAACAGGGCAGAGAAGCTGAGACCTTCATAAAAACATCAGAAGAGCCCTGCTGGATCAGACCAGTGAGGGTCCATCTAGTTCAACATCCTGTCTCACACAATGGCCAACCAGTTTCTCTGGAGGGCCAACAACAGGGCAGAGAAGCTGAGGCCTTCATAAGAACATCAGAAGAGCCCTGCTGGATCTGACCAGTGGTCCATCTAGTCCAGCATCTTGTCTTAAGCAGTGGCCAACCAGATCCTCTGGAGGTCCAACAACAGGCCATAGAGGCCGAGGCCTTCATAAGAACATCAGAAGAGCCCTGCTGTATCAGACCAGTGAGGGTCCATCTAGTCCAACATCCTGTCTCACACAATGGCTAACCAGATCCTCTGGAGGGTCAACAACAGGGCAGAGAGGCTGAGGCCTTCCCCTTAGAAGAACATCAGAAGAGCCCTGCTGGATCAGACCAGTGAGGGTCCATCTAGTCCAGCATCCTGTCTCACGCAGTGGCCAATCAGTTCCTCTGGAGGGTCAACAACAGGGCAGAGAGGCCAAGGCCTTCATAAGAACATCAGAAGAGCCCTGCTGGGTCAGACAAGTGAGGGTCCATCTAGTCCAACATCCTGTCTCACACAATGGCCAACCAGTTTCTCTGAAGGCCAAGCAACAGGGTATATAGATGGAGACTTTCCCCTACTGTTGCCTCCTGGTTCTGGGATTCAGAGACTTAGTGCCTCTGAATGCAGAGGCTTCCCCTCAACCACCACGCTAGTAGACATTGATAGACTTCTCCCCTGTAAATCTATCTAATCCCCCTTTATAGCTGTTTATTCCTGCGTTCATCCCTGCATCCTCTGGCAGCAAATGCCACATTTTTGTATTGTAAATTAGTATATAAGAACATAAGACGAAGGCCTCATTTTGGGCAGGAGTTCACAGGAGCGGAGCTCTGGAACTTCTAGATTTCGTTGTGCTTTTTCTTTCGTACCCTATCCCCCCCCAATACTTGTGTCTGGGCTCCATTGCTCAAACCCGCTGTGATAATTTTGCTGGAGATTTGACAAACTTTTTCATATTTTTCTCCACACAAAAAAGGGGGAAAATAACCCATACACATCAAGCAGACAGATGGCACTCTTCTTCATGCCACTGTGGCCACATAGGAGAGAGTAATTTAAAGAGTATGATGGGAGTGAGGTTTTATGATGACAACGATAATTCAAGAAGCATTTTAAGGTAGATGCTGAGCTGGTATAATCGAGGACACCTTCTGGTGATGTCAGGGGGTGTGTGGCTTATGCAAATGAGTCGGTGCTAATAAGCTCCGGCACCTCTTTTTCTATGAAATGACCCCTGATTTCTACTAAGCTTTTGAGAGTCTAGCAATGGGAACTTTGACTCTTGAAAACTTACACCCTGGAACTCTTGTCAGTCTATGGAAATCTTGTTAAGATGCCATGGGACTTGAAATCCTGCTCTCCTAATGTGGGCCAACACACCCACCTGAGAACAGATTTTTTTTTTAAAATCCACATTATTTGTTCCTATTTCTAACAGCACACCTGCATAAACTTCCCAAGGAAAATGCACTTTATACTGGGTAAAGGAGCAGACGGGTGTTACTGCAGTAATTCAGAACTTTGTAGAAACTGGCAGAGTTCGAGACTACTCTATTATTGCTTTGCGGGACTTGAAATCAGGCTCTTCTAATGCAGGCCGACACAACTACCCACCTGAGACAACAGGTTCAAAGAAAAAAACAAACATTATTTGTTCCTACTTCTAACAGCACACCTGCATACACTTCCCAAGGAAAATGCACTTTATATTGGGTAAAGGAGCAGACGGGTGTTACTGCAGTAATTCCGAACGTTGTAGAAACTGGCAGAGTTCAAGACTACTCTACGATGGCTTTGCGGGACTTGAAATCAGGCTCTTCTAATGCAAGCTGACACAATTACCCACCTGAGACAACAGGTTTAAAGAAAAAAAAAAACATTATTTGTTCCTACTTCTCACAGCACACCTGCATAAACTTCCCAAGGAAAATGCACTTTACATTGAGTAAAGGAGCAGACGGGTGTTACTGCAGTAAGTCAGAACGTTGTAGAAACTGGCAGAGTTCAAGACTACTCTACTATGGCTTCACAAGACTTAAATCCCCTGAGTGAGCACCAGTCTCTCCCTAACCTCCCTCAACGTGAGGACAATACACACTACTATAGGCTTGATGATGTCCTTCTCCAACTGGCGAAGGAGGCATGGATACTCCTGTTCTACCAAGAAGTATGACACTTCATGTGGCAGTTAAATCGGTTTTGACAGGAAGGAATCAACTCACACCACAACATCTTGCAACCGTTCTCATGCAGATGAGACATCCAAATGGGGTGGCTGAACTTCCACATGGATACAGTCACCCAATGGTAAGTTCTTAGGAGCCCTGATACCACAACTGGGCATTTGCAACTTATATGAACACACAAAGTGGCTTATAAAGAGTCAGACCATTGGTCTATTGCGGTCAGTGTTGCTTACTCTCATTGGTAGTCCTTCTCTAGGGTCTCAGGTGAAGGTCTCCCATCTGCCCATTTTAAGGACGACAGGCCGGAAACTGAATCGGGGACTTGATGCATGCAAAACAGATTCTCTACCACTGAGCCATGGACCCTCTACATTCACTAAAACTCCTCTGTAGAAGACTCAAAACTAGTTAGAAGGGGGGAAAAGTGATTGGATTTATACCCCCATCCTTCAATACCCAAAGGAGTTTCAGAGTGGCTTACAATCTCCTTTCCCTTCCCCTCCCCGCAACAGACACACTATGAGGTGGATAGAGCTGAGAGAGCTCTGACAGGAACTGCTCTTGAGATGAACAGCTCTGCGAGGACTTGCGACTGACACAAGGTCGCATCAGCAGGTGCATGTAGAGGAGTGGGGAATCAAACCTGGCTCTCCCAAATAAGAATCCGCACACTTAACCACTACACCAAAGCTCTGGAAAGTCACAGCACGTTTCTGTACTTCTGCATTCATTTCCCTCCAACTAGGCTAGCCCATATCAAATCTTGGAAGTTAAGCAGGCTCAGACCTAGTGAGAACTTGGAAGGGAGACCACCAAGGAAGTCCAAGGTAGATATGCAAAGGCAGGCAATGGTAAACCACCTCTGAACTCTATTGCCTTGAAAAACCCTACAGGGTCACCATTAAGTCATTTGCGACTCGAACTTTCCATCACCGAAATCATAAAACTTTCAGAAAGGATGGGTTCTTCCAAAAGGCATACCAAGAGCTTGAAAACAAGAGTCCAGGAATGTTGCTTCGTAAGTTGAGTGATGCAGAAGATCAAATAGTGGTCATTTTCAGGGTTGGTCCAAACATTGGACGGTGTATTGAGTGTTCTGTTTAGTTGATTACATACACAAATGACTGGTTGCCAAGACTACTGCCTATTTTGGGATGGGAAAGACACAGTTCCCTAGCAGGCACGCTTTCCTACTCACTTCCAGTCAGAGCTAGAAAGGATGGGATGTCCCGGTTAGCTTCTCCTAGACAACTGCAGTGTCCTTCCTTCACTCTTCTCCAAGAAGCCATACAATGGCCAGTCAAGTAGCAAACAAGATGGCTGCTCAGCCAACTACTTCCCAATGAACGAAACGGAACTAAAGAAAGGCACAGGCCCAGAGTGGGAAACAGGAAGTGTTTGTGGGGGGGAGATGGGGTGAAAAATGAGTAACAAGGTGAGAAATGGACGCCTCTGATTTTGTCTCCCCACACTGACGTTCCAAAAAAGGTAACGTCCAGATTTTTCCGAACCCGAAGATGTTTGAGCTCGGTTCTTCAAACAGGTTTTGACCCCAGTTGTGAAAATTCTGTTTGCTCGTCCAGAAATGTGAAACTGTGCATAAACTTCTGCCTTGAAGCAAGTTTTTTTTTTTTTAAAGTGCTTATGGAAGAAAGCAGACGACGTGCCACATTTCACTTTGACGCAGGCATTCTGGTCCCGAGAGGAGCACAATTCTTACCGCACACGGCCTCTGTGGCGAAAAGTAATAATTTATTAATTTTAAAAAAGCAATTTTTAAAAAGCAACATAAAATTATTTAAAAAGCAGTTAATTCCCCCTCCTTTGCTTTCTGAGACCGACTGGTGGAGCATTTGGTTGTTTTAAAGAACAAAATCCTTGAGAAGATTACATTTTTTTTGGCGGGGAAAGTCGCTGCGGTTCAGTCATCTTTTTTGTCTGAGGCACCCGAATTGTCATCTTCACTGCTCTGAGGATAGATTTTATTCTTTGGGCCGGAGTTCTTTTTGGAGACTGGAGTTTTTGGAGGGGGGCTGTAATCATCAACTTCTGACTGCAGATGTACTTGGCATCGTTGTAGCTCAAGGTAGGTGGTAAACAGCTTGGCGTATTCGGGGTGCTTTAGGGCAAATTCTTTGAACTCTTCTGAAAATTAAAAAAAATAACAATAACCAAAGTTATTTTTTGTTTAAACGTTTGTGCAAAGTGCATGCCACAAACCAACAGAACAAATTACAAGTTAGGTCAGCTTTGGTTTCAGGGAACTGAGTTGGAAGGGGCCACAGAGGCCATCTAGTCCAGCCTCCTGCTCAATGCAGGATCAGACTAGACCCTAGAGCAGGGGTCCTCAAACTACGGCCCGCGGGCCAGATGCGGCCCGCTGAGGACGTTTATGCGGCCCGCCTGGTTATGGCAAAATCAGACCGGAAGTGACGTTCGACCTAAACTCGCGTTAGCAACGCACACTTCCGGCACTGGGCTGAGGTGGCGGAGACAGAGTGTGAGGTGATACCGAGGTGAGGTGAGTTCCCAGGCCGGGGTGTGTGGTGTGGGGAAGGGAGAGAGATGCAGAAGACGGAGAACTGATGGCCCGCGGCCTTGTACAGTAACGGCAGTCCGGCCCTCCAACAGTCTGAGGGACAGTGAACTGGCCCCCTATTTAAAAAGTTTGAGGACCCCTGCCCTAGAGCATCCCTAACAAGTGTTTGTCCAGCTGCTGCTTAAAGTCTGCCAGGGAAGGAGAGCTCCCCACTTCCCTAGGTAGCTGATTCCACTGTTGAACATCTCTTACTGTCAAAAGGATTTTCCTGATATCCAGCTGGTACCTTCCTGCCCTTAATTTAAACCCATTATTGTGAGTCCTTTCTTCTGCTACCAACAGGAACAGCTCCCTGCTCTCCTTTAAGTGACAGCCCTGCCAGATACTTAAAGAGAGCAATCACGGGCACCCCCCGGGCTTTTTTGGTCGAAAAAGCCCAGCAGGAACTCATTCGCATCATAGGTCACACCCCCTGATGTCACCATTGTTTCACATAGGACATTTTGCATAAAAAGCCCAGCGGGAACTCATTTGCATATTAGGCCACACCCCCTGACACCAAGCCAGCTGGATCTGCATTCCTGCTCAAAAAAAAAAAGCCCTGCGTACCCCAAAGAACTCTGGGGGAACCAACCTTACTCATATTTAACCTTCCCCTTTCCCAAGATGCTCAGGGGAAGCATACATATTCTTCCCTCCTCTGTTTTTATCTTCACAATAACTTTGTAAAGCAAGTTAAACCGAAAGCAACTAGCTCAAAGCTCACGGCTGATGAGCTGCATTTAAACCAATCCTGGTCTACAATCCAGCACTTTGAAATGCCACCGTCGGGGCTTTTTTTTGGCAGCAGGAACTCCTTTGCGTATTAGGCCACGCCCCCTGATGCAGCCAATCCTCCAAGAGCTTACAGTAGGCCCTGGAAGCTCTTGGAGGATTGGCTACATCGGGGAGCGTGGCCTAATACGCAAATGAGTTCCTGCTCCAAAAAAGAAAAAGCCTGGGCCGCCGCTGTCCTCACGCTCTTCTGCAGGGAGCCATGACAGCTGGACAAAGCTGCACTTGCCGTAAGAGAGCTTGTTGGTCTTGTCAGCATCTATTTCCTCAAAGAGTTTAGAGACATCAAGGTCGGGAAGTCCGAGGGATGACCGGACGACAGCGGCAAATTCGTTTTCTGTTATGACACCGTCATCGTCAAGATCAAAGAGCTGGAAGAAAGAATGAGATTGAATAAATCGGTGGTGCAGGTAGGGTCGCCAGGTTCCCCTTGGCCATGGGTGGGGGATGGGGAGGTGTAGGGGGGCCAGCTCCACGCGGGGAAACTCCTGGAGCTTTGGGGATGGAGCCTGGGGAGGACAGGGACCTCAATGGGGTACTTTCTGCTTTCTCCAGGGGAGCTGATCTCTGTAGTCCGGAGATGAGCTGGAATTCTGGGTGATTCCCAGATCCCACCCGGTGGTTGACATCTTTAGATGTAGGCCAGGCGAGAGAGTAAATGGACCAAGGCAGGCAAATCCCAGTTTGAATACTCTCAATAACTACCCCATACCGGCTCATATGCGACCCTGGCATATTTACAACCCTGACAAAAGTGTGGGTTTTTTCTCCAATCAGTCTTGGACCGATTCCCCACTAGCCTTCTGCCACTCTCACTCTCCTCTCCTCCGTGGGGCTTTGGTAGGATTCCAAGCTATCTGCCCCAGGGCTGCAACTAGAAGGAGAAGAAGAATTGCAGATTTATACCCTGACCCAGATGACTTAGGTTAGCCTTGGGTCAGACATAGCTCTGGCAGAGGTTGTCCTTGAAAGGGCAGCTGCTGTGAGAGCCCTCTGCAGCCCCACCCACCTCACAGGGTGTCTGTTGTGGGGGAGGAAGGGAATGGAGATTGTGAGCCGCTCTGAGACTCTTCGGAGTGGAGGGCGGGATATAAATCCAATATCTTCATCTACCTCACAGGGTGTCTGTTGTGGGGGAGGAAGGGAAAGGAGATTGTGAGCCGCTCTGAGACTCTTCGGAGTGGAGGGCGGGATATAAATCCAATATCTTCATCTACCTCACAGGGTGTCTGTTGTGGGGGAGGAAGGGAAAGGAGATTGTGAGCCGCTCTGAGACTCTTCGGAGTGGAGGGCGGGATATAAATCCAATATCTTCATCTACCTCACAGGGTGTCTGTTGTGGGGGAGGAAGGGAAAGGAGATTGTGAGCCGCTCTGAGACTCTTCGGAGTGGAGGGCGGGATATAAATCCAATATCTTCATCTACCTCACAGGGTGTCTGTTGTGGGGGAGGAAGGGAAAGGAGATTGTGAGCCACTCTGAGACTCTTCGGGGTGGAGGGCGGGATATAAATCCAATATCTTCATCTACCTCACAGGGTGTCTGTTGTGGGGGAGGAAGGGAAAGGAGATTGCGAGCCGCTCTGAGACTCTTCGGAGTGGAGGGCGGGATATAAATCCAATATCTTCATCTACCTCACAGGGTGTCTGTTGTGGGGGAGGAAGGGAAAGGAGATTGCGAGCCACTCTGAGACTCTTCGGAGTGGAGGGCGGGATATAAATCCAATATCTTCATCTACCTCACAGGGTGTCTGTTGTGGGGGAGGAAGGGAAAGGAGATTGTGAGCCGCTCTGAGACTCTTCGGAGTGGAGGGCGGGCTATAAATCCAATATCTTCATCTACCTCACAGGGTGTCTGTTGTGGGGGAGGAAGGGAAAGGAGATTGTGAGCCACTCTGAGACTCTTTGGAGTGGAGGGCGGGATATAAATCCAATATCTTCTTCTACCTCACAGGGTGTCTGTTGTGGGGGAGGAAGGGAAAGGAGATTGTGAGCCACTCTGAGACTCTTCGGGGTGGAGGGCGGGATATAAATCCAATATCTTCATCTACCTCACAGGGTGTCTGTTGTGGGGGAGGAAGGGAAAGGAGATTGCGAGCCGCTCTGAGACTCTTCGGAGTGGAGGGCGGGATATAAATCCAATATCTTCATCTACCTCACAGGGTGTCTGTTGTGGGGGAGGAAGGGAAAGGAGATTGCGAGCCACTCTGAGACTCTTCGGAGTGGAGGGCGGGATATAAATCCAATATCTTCATCTACCTCACAGGGTGTCTGTTGTGGGGGAGGAAGGGAAAGGAGATTGTGAGCCGCTCTGAGACTCTTCGGAGTGGAGGGCGGGCTATAAATCCAATATCTTCATCTACCTCACAGGGTGTCTGTTGTGGGGGAGGAAGGGAAAGGAGATTGTGAGCCACTCTGAGACTCTTTGGAGTGGAGGGCGGGATATAAATCCAATATCTTCTTCTTCATCATCTTCTTCTAGCCCATCTTGTCAGATCTCAGAAGCTAAGCGGGGTGAGCCCTGGTTAGTACTTAGATGGGAGACCACCAAGTCAGTCCAGTTGTGCTGTTACCCACAAACAATACCTCCCTCTAAGCTGTGGAGTCTTGTGAGCAAAAATTCTACTTCAGGAAGAAGAACTGGAAAAGAATTGCAGATTTATACCCCGCCCTTCTCTCTGAATCAGAGTCTCAGAGTGGCTCACAATCTCCTTTATCTTCCTCCCCCACAACAGACACCCTGTGAGGTAGATGAAGATACTGGATTTATATCCCGCCCTCCACTCCGAAGAGTCTCAGAGCGGCTCACAATCTCCTTTACCATCCTCCCCCACAACAGACACCCTGTGAGGTAGATGAAGATACTGGATTTATATCCCGCCCTCCACTCCGAAGAGTCTCAGAGCGGCTCACAAACTCCTTTACCTCTCCCCCCCACAACAGATACCCTGTGAGGTAGGTGGGGCTGAGAGGGCTCTCCCAGCAGCTGCCCTTTCAAGGACAACCTCTGCGATAGCTATGGCTGACCCAAGGCCATTCCAGCAGCTGCGAGTGGAGGAGTGGGGGATCCAACCCGGTTCTCCCAGATAAGAGTTCGCACACTTCACCACTACACCAAACCGGCTCCAGCTCTTTCGCATGGCAAACAAGATCCTCTAAAAACCAGTTTCTGTTTGCTGCATGAAAAAGGTGAAGCGAGTTGCAGCCTGGGGGCAGATAGTGTGAAATCGGACGGAAGCTCCGCAGAGAATAGGAGTGTGAGCGCGGCATAAGGCTAGTGGGGAATCGGCCTTGGAATGCACAAACCTATTTGACATTCCAAAAAATCTCACTGCTTTTCATTAAATCCATCTGTGCAACTTAACATTTTTTTGAACAATTATCTTTATAATTTATATGCATTGCAAAAAAACAAAGTTCTAAAATTAAATCCTGCCCCCCGCCAAAAAAACAAGAAGACTGACACCCAGCGAAGTCAGAGAATCATATTATGTTGGATGTTACTGAAGAAACAGGGAGAGGATATGGCAGTGTGGGCTGCTACGTGTGACCCTGTCTTGCCCCAAGTCAATTCCTTGGTGCATCTAGCTCAGTACTGTCTGCTTTGACTGGCAGACAGCCAGTTTGGTGTAGTGGTTAAAGTGTGAGAACTTTTATCTGGGAGAGCCCAGTTTGATTCCCCACTCCTCCACTTGCACCTGCTGTGGCGACCCTTAAGTCAGTCACAAGTTCTCACAGAGCAGTTCCTCTCAAGAGCAGTTTCTGTCAGAGCTCTCTCAGCCCCACCTACATCACAGGGTGTCTGTTGCGAGGAGGGGAGGGAAAGGAGATTGTAAGCTGGCAGAGAGTCAGTTTGGTGTAGTGGTTAAGTGTTCAGACTTTTATCTGGTAGAACCAAGTTTGATTCCCCACTCCTCCACCTGTACCTGCTGGAATGGCCTTGGGTCAGCCGTAGCTATCGCAGGAAGTTGTCCTTGAAAGGGCAGCTGCTATGAAAGCCCTCTCAGCCCCACCCACCTCACAGGGTGTCTGTTGTGGGGGGAGAAGATATAGGAGATTGTAAGCTGCTCTGAGTCTCTGATTCAGAGAGAAGGGTGGGGTATAAATCTGCATTCTTCTTCTTCTCCTCCTCCTCCTCCTTCTCTTCTTCTTCTTCTCCTTCTCCTCCTCCTCCTTCTTCTTCATTAGAGAAGATAATGACTTTAGCCCTGCTATGGACAGGCAATATACTTACCTTAAACGCCATCTGAATGGTTTCTTCTGTGTTGGCAGGATTGCATAAAACGGACAAACCGATCACATATTCCCTGAAGTCTATGGTACCATCTCCATTCTGAAAGGAAGAAAAAGGCAGTCGTGGTTAACTCAGGAGAAAGATAGTGGTCTTCTAGGCAGGGGTGGAATTCTAGCAGGAGCTCTTTTTACATATTAGGCCACGACCCCTGGTGTAGCCAATCCTTCAAGAGCTTACAAGACTCTTTTTTGTAAGCTCCTGGAGGATTGGCTACATCAGGGGTGTGTGGCCTAATATGCAAAGGAGCTCCTGCTAGAATTACACCCCTACTTCTAGGCAATAGTTCACTTTTCTAAATGCAAGAGGAAGCCCCCCTCTTAAGGGGAGCATTCAATAAGGGCTCTCCTACCCCTATCCCAAATGGCACAGTCCAGGGAAAAAAATGCACCATGTCATTTCTTATTCTGTTCTTGTTTCTTTGCCCCACTCATTTATTTATAAGAGGGGGAAAGCCAGGTGGTGACATTTGAGCATTTTTCCCCACATCCTAGAGAAGGCCTCAGAAGTATTTAGCTTCTCTGATGACTGAGGGGTGACATGACTGAGGTTTACAAAATTACGCATGGGACAGAGAAGGTGGAAAAAGAAGTACTCTTCTTCCTTTCTCACAATCAGTGTTCCCTCTAAGCTGAGTTAGTGCGAGCTGGCTCACAGTTTTTTAGCCTCCATCTCACACATCTTTGTCTTCGCTCAAGAAAAACGGCCCCTGAGCAAACTAATTTATGCAGAGGCTCACAAGTTTTTAATGCCAGCAGCTCACAAAGTTGCATTTTTGCTCACAAGACGCCACAGCTTAGAGGGAGTATTGCTCCCAATACAAGAACTCGTGGGCACTCAATGAAATTAATCAGCAGTAGGTTTAAAACTGACACAAGGAGGTGCTTCTTCAACCAAAGAGTCATTAACACACGGGAACACTGACACAGTTACAAGTATAGACAGCTTTATGAGGGGATCGGATAGATGTACAAAGCAGTGGTCCATCAGGGCCATTAGCTGCAAGGTGTAGAGCGCCAAGGCACAGAGTGGTAAGCTACAGTACTGCAGTCTAGATGATACTGTTTCAGTTAGCAGAAAGGCTGACCACCACCACCGAGACACTAGATCCAATGGATTTTTAAGATCATTAAATGCCATCTTAAATCTGTATCAATACTAGCACCAAATTATTTTTAAACTGTTTAATACTTTTAATGTAAATGTTTTTATTGTAAGCTATGTATTGTGATCCACCCTGAGCCTGCTTCGTGGACCTGGAGGGTGGGATATAAATCCAATAAAACAAACAAACAAACTCAGTGCTTGCACAAGGGACTACTTTTACCTTTATAGATGGAACATTATGTCTGCAGCAATAATGCTCTGTATTCTTGGTACTTGAGAGGCACAGTGGGTGGGATTCTGGAGTTCTGGCCCTGCTGGTGGACCTCCTGATGGCACCTGAGCTGGTGGACCTCCTGATGGCACCTGAGCGTTGGACTGGATGGGTCATTGGCCTGATCCAACATGGCTTCTCTTATGTTCTTATGTCTGGGGCAGTGATGCTCTGTATTCTTGGTGTTTGATGGGCACAGTGGGTGGGCTTCTGGAGTTCTGGCCCTGCTGGTGGACCTCCTGATGGCACCTTTTTTTTTTTTGGCCACTGTGTGACACAGAGTGTTGGACTGGATGGGCCACTGACTTGATCCAACATGGCTTCTCTTATGTTCTCTGGAGGCTAGATCTAAAGATCTGGGCCACAGTATCTGATGAAAGGAAGCTCTGACTCTTGAAAGTGTATGCTTCAAGAATCGTGTTGGTCCTCTAAGGTAGCACTGGACTTAAATCCAACAGTCCTCCAAAGAGTGACATCATTTTAATAAAGGTGTTTCCAAATGCTCAACGTTCCTCCTTCACGGGAACACAACAAAGTGAAGATTCCACCATTGTGGCTTTGTCAGTTCTGAGTCCTGCACCATTTATGGAGAAGGGAAACGAGAATGTTCAGGGATGCTGGAATGCCTGTGGTCTGGCCGATATCCTATTCGACGCACGTGGAGAGGGAGCCCAATTTTTGACAGTCTGTTTGTCAACTCGCTTATCACGTCCCCTTCTTAACTGTGCTGTTCATGCACGCACAGTCTCATACAGCCCGGATTCTATTCCACCCATTCCTGCTGCACTGCTGCTCCACTTGGCAAAGTGTTGTTCCAACAGACAGTGTCATGATCCTGGGCCTAGTGAGGCCTATAGGCTCCAGAGAAGCCTGCCTAGGAGTTACTAGGGAAAGCCTACATCTCCCAGGCTCCCCTCTGTCCCTCTGATTGGATGGCAAGCTTTTGGAGGCAAACTGGCCCAGACAGCATAAAAGGGTCAAACACAGACAGGGTGTGTTCTCTCTGGGAAAGGCTGCAGGAAAGAAGGCTGCAGGAGAGATCCCTTACCCAAGGTGGTGAGTTTGGCATTAGAGCAGGGAATGTCTAGTTAGTTGTGTCAGGGCTTCTGTTTATTTGCACCCATCTTTACTATATATATATTTCACTGTTTTCACCCACTTATTATTTGAGCACTGTAAATTTTGGTTATAGTACTTGGGTCCTCACATCTCCTTGGTCACAGTTAAGAGGTATTTACTAATAAGGAAGATGCAGGGGTGGTCGGGTGCTCTGGGCCCTCCCATGTAGACCCTGACCAGAGTGGTGGCAGCCAGCAGAAGGCCCTCCTAGGCCCCTGCTGTGTGACAGACAGTTAAATCAGTCGCAACTCACATAAATCAGTCATAGATGTTGCAAAACAAAACAAACCTTCTGCTATTTCTACTACCAGTCCGTGTTCGGCTGCCATTAGTACCACTACTTTAAACTACTACTTTACACAGAGTGATTGAAATTTGCTGCCGGAGGATGTAGTGATGGCCTCAGGAATAATAAAGAAGAGGACTAGCTAGATTCATGGAGGAGAAGTCTACCAGTGGCTACTAGCCATGGGGACTGTAGGGAACCTCCTCTTCAGAGGCACTGATCCTCTGAATCCCAGAGCCAGGAGGCAACATCAGGGGAAGACTTTGTGAGATAGGATGCTGGACTAGACGAACTATTGGTCTGATCTGGTAGGGCTCGTCTTATGTTTCAATCTCTGTCTGTGTAAAGCAGCATTTCCTTTTGTTCATCCTGAACCTACTGCCCATCAGCTTCATTGGATGCCTTCGAGCTCTAGATTTTTGGGAAAGGGAGATAAACTCTGTCTAAATCAGGGGTGTCAAACATACAGTCCGGAAGCCAAATCAGGCCCCTGGAGGGCTCCTAGCAGCCCCCCAAGCAACTGGCTATCATCTGCTATCTTCTCCCTCTCTCTTGCTTTCCTTCTGCATAACAGCTTGCTTTGCAAGGCTTGCTGAATTGCACAGGAGCTACAGAGCGAAACCTCTATTTTCTCCCTTGGCTGAGGCTCCTTCCTTGGGGACGAAAGGGGGCAGCAGAGCTTGTTTTTCCAGGCTCTCTCAATCACACAGCAGAAATACTGAGCCAAACCTCTCTTCCTTCTATTGGCTGAGGCTCCCTCCCAAGTCCCCTGGGGAAGGAAGGAAAGAGCTACAATTTCCTTTGCCCAGTTCCCTGGATCCCATGGGAGAAATACAAAGAAAGCATTTTTAAGACTGAGTGCTGACATAAAAATTGTGTTTGTCTGTATGCTTTGTCTTCCAACCAAGACGGAGGTTCTCTATCTAAGTCGCAGTGGCCTGGGAAGGGTGATTCCTCTACCAGCCTTCGATGGAGCGCCATTGACGCCAGCGTCGAGGGTTAAGAGCTTGGGAGCGCTCCTGGAGTCCTCCTTAACCATGGAGGCCCAAGTAGCAGCTGCTGCCAGAGCTGCTTTTTTTTTTCTTTGGCGAACACAGCAGTTGGTCCCCTACCTTGAGCGCAGCGACTTAGCAATGGTGATCCACGCCTCGGTCACCTCAAGAATTGATTACTGTAACAGTCTCTACATGAGGCTGCCTTGACTCAGATTCGGAAGCTGCAGCTGGTACAGAATGCTGCAGCCAGGCTACTAAGGGGGCTTCCCCATCAGGAGCACATTCAGCCTGTGCTGAGAGCGCTGCGCTGGCTGCCTGTCGCGTACCGAATCCGTTTCAAGGGCCTGGTATTAACCTTCAAAGCCCTATATGGCCTACGACATACCTATCTGCGGGACCGCCTTGCCCCACATGTTCCCCAGAGAGCACTGAGATCAAGTTCTCAAAATCTTTTGGCTGTCCCTAGGCTAAAGGAGGCTAGGCTCAACTCCACCAGAGCAAGAGCCTTCTCGGTGGCGGCCCCCATTCTTTGGAACACCCTCCCAGCCCTGCAGGATTTGTCGCAGTTCCGCAGGGCCTGCAAGACTGAACTGTTTCAGATGGCATAGAACATCTAATGGGAGAGGGTTGCCACCACATCTGGATCTATAGCACTTTGATTACTAACTGCCCGGGATCTGTGCGCATGAGAAAGAAAATATACGATCTGCCTGAAGTAGCACCATTGTTATTTATCTGGTTGTTTCACTGTTTTATTGTTTTAATATTGTTTTGTTTACTGTCTATTTTATGCTGTTAGCTGCCTTGAGTCTGTATAGAATGGGCAGGATATATATATATATATATATATATATATATATATATATATAAATGAATAAGTGTATATATATATATATATATATATATATATATATATATATATATATATATATATATATATATATAAATGAATAAGTGAATGAATAAATGAATGAATGAATGAATAAAGTTTATATCTCTGCTACCTAATCTTAAATGGGTACACACAAGGCTTGGCCCAGCCCGGTCCGACATGGCTCGGCCCAACCCTACATGGCCTGGCCCAACAAGGTCTCATTTATGTCAGATCTGGCCCTCCTAATAAATGAGTTTGACACCCCTTGTCTCAGTTCTCTCCACCGGCCCCATGCATAATTTTATACACCTCTATCGTGTCTCCCCTTAGTCGCTTCCTTTCTGAACTGGAAAGTCCCAGACTCTTCAGCCTCTTCAGCCAGTTTGGTGTAGTGGTGAAGTGTGCAGACTCTTATCTGGGAGAACCGGGTTTGATTCCCCACTCCTCCACTTGCAGCTGCTGGAATAGCCATGGGTCAGCCATAGCCCTGGCAGAGGTTGTCCTTGAAAGGGCAGCTGCTGTGAGAGCCCTCTCCAGCCCCACCCACCTCACAGGGTGTCTGTTTTGGGGGAGGAAGGTAAAGGAGATTGTGAGCCACTCTGAGACTCTTCTGAGTGGAGGGCGGGCTATAAATCCAATATCTTCTTCTTCCTTCTAGGGAAGGTACTTCAAACCCCCACGTTTCACCAGGGAACAAGGATTTTTACGCTATTACAAACTGGCTGTAGTTATTCAAGCAGAGCCATTTTAATACCTACGAGAATAATAAAGCAGACAAAGGCGTTGCTCTGCTGGGTGGGGAGATGAGCCATGAAAATAGGTGCATTCCAACAAAACGAGGAATGGATTTGCTGCATGTGCTTTGCCAACACCACATGAATCATCCTTTGCACATTCCTTTCTATTCATGGACAAACAATGTCGTATAGGTCTAAAGAAGCAAATAGGAGAACCATCCGCAAAGCTACAGCCAGGAAAAATTCAGGCCTCATTTTGGGTGGAGCTCCAGCACCTCTAAATTTTATTGTACTCTTTCTCCCCCGCCCCCCAAAAAAGCTTGCTTCTGGGCTCCAGTTTGGTGTAGTGGCTAAGTGTGCTGACTCTTATCTGGGAGAACCGGGTATGATTCCGCACTCCTCCACTTGCAGCTGCTGGAATGGCCTTGGGTCAGCCAGAGCTCTCATAGTAGTTGTCCTTGAAAGGGTTGCTGCTGTAAAACGCTCTCTCAGCCCCACCCATCTCACAGAATGTCTGTTGTGGGGGAGGGGAAGGTAGAAGAGATTGCGACCGCTCCGAGATTCAGAGTATAGGGTGGGATATAAATCCAACATCTTCCTCTTCTTCCATTGTTCAAACCCTGTGAGAATTTGCTGAACTCTGAGATTTGACAAACTTTCTAATATTTTCCCCCACAAAAAAAATGGGAAAACGATCCAAATGTATAAAGTAGACAAATGGAAATCTTCATCATGTCACTGTGGCCACACAGGATTTAAAAAGTATGAGGGGAGTAAGGTTCTATTATGACCATTCTAATTCAAGAAGCCTTTAAAGATAGATGCTGAGCTGATATAATTTAGTAGAAGAAGAAGAAGATATTGGATTTATATCCCGCCCTCCACTCCGAAGAGTCTCAGAGTGGCTCACAATCTCCTTTACCTTCCTCCCCCACAACAGACACCCTGTGAGGTAGATGAAGATACTGGATTTATATCCCGCCCTCCACTCCGAAGAGTCTCAGAGCGGCTCACAATCTCCTTCACCTTCCTCCCCCACAACAGACACCCTGTGAGGTGGGTGGGGCTGGAGAGGGCTCTTACAGCAGCTGCCCTTTCAAGGACAACCTCTGCCAGAGCTACGGCTGACCCAAGGCCATTCCAGCAGATGCAAGTGGAGTAGTGGGGAGTCAAACCCGGTTCTCCCAGATAAGAGTCTGCACACTTAACCACTACACCAAACTGGCTCTCCTTTTGGCTCTCCTTTAGTACACCTTCTGGTGATGTCAGAGGTGTGTGGCATATGAGCTCTGGCACCTTTTTTTTCTACGAAATAACCTTTGAAAAAATGTAATCAATTTGTGAGTCACCGTTGGAGAGAAAAGTGGGATATAAGTGAAGATAAAACTAACAGGCTGAACCTGAAAAGGCTCTTTAGAAACTGAGCAGATCTGGGGGCGAGGGGAGGTTAAAAACAAATAACTAAAACATCAGAATGAGAAGACAGGACACCATATCAAGAAGAGAAGTTGCCTGCATACCGTGAGATTGCAGATTCTGTTCAACCCCACCCCCACAGTAGGGTGGAGTTGAACAATCTGGTCCATTGCCTCCAGTGTCTTAACCCTATCCAGCAAGGATTGTGATTTCCAGTCCCTGCTACGAAAGAACTCCACAAACCACCACAAATCTTGCAGTGATAATGATTCGTATTTATTCTCTTTTCACCGAGCCGCTTCTTGCTCAGCCAAACACATCTATTTATACTAGCGCCTGCGTAAGAGTCAAACTTATCCTTGAGCAAAATAATGCAAAATAACACAAACCGTTCTGAGGCTGAAAAAGATCTCCATACCCAGAGAGTATTGACGCAAAAATATACAACATTCGAAAGGCAAGACCTCCCCACCCAGTAAGCTGTCCAAGTAACTTTTTTATCAAGCTTTTTGGCAATTCGGACACACGCTTGCTCCAACACGTAGCACCAAGCACAGAAATATGTACCAGCGTATCGAACGATAAAGTTAGATCCAGGTGGGCCGCTGTGTTGGTCTGAAGCAAAGGCGGCCAAACTTGCTTAAGAGTCACACAGATATCAGATGTTTGAGAGCCACAAGACACAATCATCAGATGTTTGAGAGTCACGAGGGAGGGAGGGAGGAAAATAGATGGGGAGGGAGGAGGGAGGGAGAGGTGGAAAGAAAGCAATTTCAAATGCATTCTTCAAGCTGGCCAACAGGACTGTAAAGACTTCAGGAGCCACACAATATATGTGAAAGATCCACATGTGGCTCCTGAGCCACAGTTTGGCCACCCCCGGTCTGATGCAATATAACAAAGCAGGAGTCTAGTAGCATCTTTAAGACCCACTAAATTTTATTCAGAATGTAAGCTTTCGTGTGCACGCACACTTCATCAGACTCTTTCGTCTGATGAAGTCTGCGCGCACACGAAAGCTTCCGTTCTGAATAAAACTTCGTTGGTCTTAAAGGTGTCCCTGGACTCCTACTTTGTTCAAATGATAAAAGTTTTTTCCCTCCAAACTACACACCGGCGAGCTCTACCATCGCAAAGTCATCTTCTAACAAAATGATCTGAGATGCGTAACCGTTGCGGCCTGCAGGTTCGAGTCCGGGAGCGCCTCATTAGTTGGACTCAAATCTTGCACTTCCCACAAAAGATTTAGCCCAAAGGAGCTGCCTGCAGTCCAAAGCTGCCCGAACATCGCGAATTCCGCATCGCCGGCCGTGCAGCTTCAAGAATACATGGTCAGCTGCAGCCAGTCCTCCATGTTCATCCGGACCTTCCCATCTCCGCGACGGTCCAGGGCTTTGAAGGCCCGGAACATGCCGTCAAGGCGCACTAGGCAGCCGATGAAGCTGTTGAAATCCATGCTGCCGTCTTCTTCGTCGGCGTACCGGCGCATGATCAAGGCGTTCAGCTGCTCGTGCAAGCGGAACCCAGCGGCCTTGAAAGCGGCCACCAGCCGAGGCCTCTCGATAGCCCCCGTCGCGTCCGAGCGGAACTGCTTGTAGACGCCCTGCCATTTCTTGATGTTGTTCCACAGGTACTTGAACTGCTCGAAGCCCAGCTTGCCCGTCGTGTCGTTGTCCATGACGGCCACCATGCTCCGGCAGGTATCCAGGCTGAACCCCTCGCTCTTCAGGTCTTTGTGCCTGGCCACCACCTTGTTCAAGATGTTCTGCAGCTCCGTGGGGCAGACCTCCATGTCGTCGCCGGCCAGCTGAGCGAAGAGGCGGCGGAACTGGCGGACCTCCTCGCTCTCGCTGGCCTCCACGTTGGCAAAATGGCTCCGGGCCTCCGGAGGCGGCTCGGGGGTATACTGGGCCGCCGCCTCGCTGATGATGTTCACGAGGCCTCCGACGAACCCGGCGAGGTTCCCTCCTTTGTTGCCACCGGAGCCACCTGCCAAGAGGCCGCCCAGGCCTCTGACCAGGGCCCCTCCGGTACCGCCACCACCGCCACTGCTGCCGCCACCACGGCTACTGCTGCCGCCACCGCCACCACCTCCTCCTCCTCCGGTGGCAGCATTGAGCAAAGCCTCAGCGAGGAACATTTTGAAGGTGCCAAGAGACCGATGCAGCGAGCGGAAAGCTCTGCACCTTCCAAAGCCTCCGAGGGTGTCTGAGCTGAGCAGAGCAAAGCAGGGTGTGGGTTACCACCGCCAGGTGTCTGGCAGTGCAATTAAAATTCACCTGCCCGTACATGTCTTGCACACCCAGACTCCACGGCAGGGGAAAGGCCAGCGGTGAGAGAGAGAAATTCCTTCTTATCGTTGCGTATCTGCAGTTGGAACGTTTCTTCGGCTGCCTCGTTCGGTTGACTTTTGCTAGAAGCAGAAAGTGCCGTCACGTTGCCACCAAACTGCGGCAACCTCTTGGGGGTTTCCCAAGGCGAGAGATGTTTAGTTTGCCATCGCCTGCTTCTGAGTAGCAACCCTGAGCTTCCTTGGTGGTCTCTCGTCCAAAGGCTAAGCGAAGGTGATCCTGTTTGGTGTCTGAGATCTGACGAGACGGGGTGAGCCTGGGCAATCCAAGTCAGGAGACAGACACACAGAGGTGTCTTGTGGGCAGTGTTCCCTCTAGGCTGAATTAGTGTGAGCTAGCTCACAGTTCTTTAGCCTCCGGCTCACATCTTTTTGTCTTTGCTCAGGAAAAATGGCTCCAGAGCAAACTAGTTGGTGCAGTCACTCACAATTTTAATGCCAGTAGCTTACAACTTTAAAGCCAGTAGGTCCTGAGAACCAGTCTGGTGTAGCGGTTAAGTGTCCGGACTCTTATCTGGGAGAACCGGGTTTAATTCCCCATTCCTCCGCTTGCAGCTTCTGGAATGGCCTTGGGTCAACCCTAGCTCTGGCAGAGGTTGTCCTTGAAAGGGCAGCTGCCGTTAGAGCCCTCTCAGCCCCACCTACCACACAGGGTGTCTGTTGTGGGGGGGTGAAGATATAGGAGATTGTAAGCCGCTCTGAGACTCTGATTCAGAGGGAAGGGCGGGGTATAAATCTGCAATTCTTTTTCAGTTCTTCTTCCTGAAGTAGAATTTTTGCTCACAAGACTCCACAGCTTAGAGGGAAGAATTGCCTGTGGGTAACAGCAACCCTTGACTTCCTTGGTGGTCTCCCATCTAAGTACTAACCAGGGCTCACGCCGCTTAGCTTCTGAGATCTGACAAGATGGGGCTAGCCTAAGTCATCTTGGTCAGGGTATGTTGCACTACAGCCTTTTATTTGGGGCTCTTCAGCGTTTGAAGCGTTCTATTCATAAAGCGGAAAGGAAATGATACAAGGGCATTCTCAAGTTACTGGTGGGTACATCCAAGTTGGAAAAGACCATTTCAGCTGTTCAGTTCTCTCTTGGGGTTCCTTCTCTGTTTTTAAACTGTGTTCACCTTAATCTCCATTAGTTTTATCTGTCATTTCTTAGGAAACGAATTAAGTGCATCACAGGTTCTTTGTAATCCATTCATTCACCACATCACCCTTTTGTTGTTGTTCAGTCGCACAGTCGAGCCCGACTCTTTGCGACCCCCATGGACAAAGTCCTGCCAGGCCCTCCTGTCTTCCATCATCCTCCGAAGTCAACTCAAATTCATGTTAGTTACATCAGGAACGCTGTCCAGCCATCTCATCTTTTGCCGTCCCCTTCTTCTTTTGCCTTCTGTCTTTCCCAGCATCAGGGTCTTCTCCAGGGAGTGCTCCCTTCTCATTTGGTGGCCAAAGTCTTTGAGCTCCAGCTTCAGCATCTGACCTTCCAGGGAACAGTCTGGGTTGATTTCCCTTAGGACCGACTGACTGGATCTTCCTGCATTCCAAGGGACTCCACATAATCCTACAAATATGTAAATAGTGGTGGAAAGTGGCATCCAGTCTCATCCAGTTTATATTGAACTTATAGGGATTTCAAGGGAAGAGGCCAACAGGGGTGGTTTGCCACAGCCTGCCTCTGAACTGCAACCCTGGACTTCCATCCAAAGATTAACCAAGGCCAACCCAGCTTAGAGAGCCAGTCTGGTGTAATGGTTAAGCGGGCAGACTCTTATCTGGGAGAACCGGGATTGATTCCCCCCTCCTCCACGTGCAGCTGCTGGAATGGCCTTGGGTCAGCCTTTAAAGCCCTATATGGCCGAGGACCTGCCTACCTGAAGGACCGTCTCTCCCCATACGAGCCCCAAAGAGCACTGAGCTCAGCAGGGAAGAGCAAGCTGACTGTCCCTGGGCCAAGGGAGGCAAAATCACAGAGCACACGAGCACGGGCCTTTTCCGTGGCAGCCCCGTGCCTGTGGAATCAACTCCCAGAGGAGGTGCGGGCCCTGCGAAGCTTAGACCAATTCCGCAGGGCCTGCAAGACCATCCTCTTTAGGCAGGCCTTCCCAGACTGCTGACAGAGGATGGCTGAATGGAAGATTTAACAAAACGACCCTCTAACGATCTTTACCATTATTTAAATAGGCAATGGATAAATAGCGCCGGAACAGCTTTGCGGCTGTTAAGCCACAGATTACAGATTATGTATGCTGCATCAGTTTAAGATATGTATTAATTATGTATATTTAATGTTGTTTTATAATTTTATTGCTGTTTTAATCATTGTATTTGTATAATGTTTTATCGAATGTTGTTAGCCGCCCTGAGCCTGCCTAGGCGGGGAGGGCGGGATACAAATAAAATTTAATAATAATAATAATAAAAGAGCTCTCTTATCTGGGAGAACCGGGTTTGATTCCCCCCTCCTCCACTTGCAGCTGCTGGAATGGCCTTGGGTCAGCCAGAGCTCTCTTATCTGGGAGAACCGGGTTTGATTCCCCACTCCTCCACTTGCACCTGCTGGAATGGCCTTGGGTCAGCCAGAGCTCTCTTTTCTGGGGGAGCTGGGTTTGATTCCCCACTCCTCCACTTGCAGCTGCCGGAATGGCCTTGGGTCAGCCATAGCTCTCATAGGAGTCGTCCTTGAAAGGGCAGCTTTTGGGAGAGCTCTCTCAACCCCACCTACCTCACAGGGTGTCTGTTGTGGGGAAGGTAAAGGTAAAGGAGTTTGTGACCGCTCTGAAATTCTGAGGTTCAAAATACAGGGTGGGATATAAATCCAACATCTCCTTCTTCTTCTTAGCTTCTAAGATCTCACAAGATCAGACTAGCTGGGGTCACCCAGGTTAGGGCACTGCTTTTTGACCCATCCCTTATCCACTTACTAAGGTATGACCTTTCCCGTCACCTAGGCACCTGATTTTGGGACTGGGATTTTATTAAGCTTGAGCTTCACAGAACTGTAGTTTCATTTTCACCCGGAGGAGGGGAGTGGAGAAGAAATCTTACCCTGTCAAAGAGTGCAAAGAGTTCTTCGAGGACATCGGAGACCGGCAGTTTCAAGTGTCGGGCAAACTCGTCGATTCGGATCCTGCCCCCTTTCGAGGCGCTCGCGATCTCCGCAAACTGATCCAGCTGATCTCGGATACTGCCCCACTTGAGGCTAATGGGAAGGAGAAGCCCAAGGTTAGGTTTCTGCTGATGATAAAGCCAGACTGAGTTTTCCTCATGTGGACTAGAAACGCGCTCTGCGTTATCCAGATGCAGTCTCTCAAATATCAAAGTTTCTCATAGCTACCATGAGATCAACATTTTCACTCCAGTCGTATATGCCGTGAACTTGACCTTAAGTCATCTCTGTGGGAACCAGAAAAAGGTTTCCTCCCTAAAAAGTGTACGCTCAAGCTGAGATCAGTTTGGTGTAGTGGTTAAGTGTGCAGACTCTTATCTGGGAGAACCGGGTTTCATTCCCCACTCCTCCACTTGCACCTGCTGGAATGGCCTTGGGTCAGCCATAGCTCTGGCAGAGGTTGTCCTTGAAAGGGCAGCTGCTGCAAGAGTCCTCTCAGCCCCACCCACCTCACAGGGTGTCTGTCGTGGGGGAGGAAGGTAAAGGAGATTGTGAGCCGCTCTGAGACTCTGAGATTCAGAGTGGAGGGCAGGATATAAATCTAATATCATCATCACCACCACCACCTACACACTAAATAATGCACTTTCAATGCACTTTCCAACTGGATTTCACTGGATGAACTGGCAAAAATCCAGCGGGAAAGTCCACTGAAAGTGCACTATTTAATGTGTGCGATCACAGCCACAGACTCATTCTGATAAGGGTGAAAAACCTCTATCTTGCCTGTTCATTTGCAGACTACGAAGAAGAGTTCACAACCTTGCATTCAGAAGGCTAGCACATTGGGAGAACATTCTCCTTGGCACGCTAGTTTTCCAAAGGCAGGGATTGAAAATGCAATTTACAGTCAAAGCAATCTACACCATAACTTTATTTCAGAAGAGGGGTTTACTAACTCAGAGAGCATCCAGTTCAGCACTGAATATTATTGTATTACCAAATAATCCACCAGATTATTCAAAGCCTTGCGCAGCCTGGGACCGGGATACCTGCGGGACCGTCTCTCCTCATATGAGCCCCGGAGGTCGCTACGATTGGCCGGCCAACACCTTCTGACCATCCCCGGCCCAAAGGACATCCGGCTTGCCTCGACCCGGGCCAGGGCTTTTCGGCACTGGCCCCGGCCTGGTGGAATCAGCTCCCAGTGGAGGTTCGGGCCCTCCAGGATTTGTTACCATTCCGGAGGGCCTGTAAGACGGAGCTGTTCCATCGGGCCTACGGCTGAGGCAGATGGGCGTCCTATCATTTAAATGGGGCCCCCTGCACCGACTGTGTTGTACTGATTTTTTGAAACCGAGATAGCCGGGATTTGAACATCTAGGTTGGGACCAGCAAGCCGAATCGATCTGTTAATACCATCTTTGCCGCCCTACCGAATTGTGAGTTGCGACGTAACTGTTTTTAATTTTAAACTGTTGTAACTGTTTTAATTGTTCGTTGTTTTAAATTGATTCGTTTTTAACGTGCTGGAAGCCATCCTGAGCCCACTGTGGGAAAGGGCGGCCTATAAATCTACAAAAATAAATACATAAATAAGATTAGACTGTCTGTCTGAACAGTACTAAGTGACGTGAAAATCCCCGTGTCTTTATTCATGTATGTTCCCAACCATTCGTTTCTCAAGCAGGGGTGTGTCTTTTTAATAAACCTTGAGTGCATGGGTAAAGGGAGTTTAACCCCACCTCTGTTTCTATGGTGCGTTACCACAAAGGATTTCTCTCCCAACCTGACTCTGATATTGAGAGTGAGCCAAGCTAATAGGAAAGAAATTAGAACACTGAAATGCAGCCAGATGAGGAAGGAAAGAAGATTTAGTTCCCCTCACCCACATACTCACTGTTTTAATTGTTCATTGTTTTAAATTGATTTGATTGTTTTAACGTGTTGGAAGCCGCCCTGAGTTCACTATGGGAAAAAGCGGCCTATAAATTTACATACATACATACATAAATAAATAATAAGAAAGAAAGAGAGAAAGAAAGAGAGAAAGAAAGAGAGAAAGAAAGAGAGAAAGAAAGAGAGAAAGAAAGAGAGAAAGAAAGAGAGAAAGAAAGAAAGAAAGAAAGAAAGAAAGAAAGAAAGAAAGAAAGAAAGAAAGAAAGAAAGAAAGAAAGAAAGAAAGAAAGAAAGATTACATGGTCTGTCTGAACAGTACTGAGCGACGTAAAAATCCCTGCGTCTTTTTTCTTGTATGTTCCCAACCATTCGTTTCTCAAGCAGGGGTGTGTCTTTTTAATAAACCTTGAGTGCATGGGTAAAGGGAGTTTAACCCCGCCTCTGTTTCCATGGTGCGTTACCACAAAGGATTTCTCTCCCAACCTGACTCTGATATTGGGAACGAGCCAAGCTAATAGGAAAGAAATTAGAATACTGAAATGCAGCCAGATGAGGAAGGAAAGAAGATTTAGTTCCCCTCACCCACATACTCACTTTTCATCTGATAAAAATACATCAGTTTGGTGTAGTGGTTAAGTGTGCGGACTCTTATCTGGGAGAACCGGGTTTGATTTCCCACTCCTCCACTTGCACCTGCTAGCATGGCCTTGGGTCAGCCATAGCTCTGGCAGAGGTTGTCCTTGAAAGGGCAGCTGCTGTGAGAGCCCTCTCAGCCCCACCCACCTCACAGGGTGTCTGTTGTGGGGGAGGAAGGGAAAGGAGATTGTGAGCTGTTCTGAGACTCTTCGGAGTGGAGGGCAGGATATAAATCCAATATCTTATGTTATCGATAGTCTGCCTTTTCTCTTTGAGACTCACGGTGGATCACACACCGTAAATCATGGCAATCAATACAATAAAACACCTGCGAAGTAATCAGGTTAGGATTACAGAAATTTAAAACAAACCATAACAATGACAAAAAGGTGGCATTACAAAGGGAGCTCACAACGTAGTGAGATGGATCCAGGTGGGTAGCCATGTTGGTCTGAAGCGGCAGAAAGAAGTTGGGAGCCCAGAGGTACCTTTAAGGCCAACACAGTTTAATTCTGGGTATGTGCAGGCCTTTTTTGTAGCAGGGACTCCTTTGCATATTAGGCCACACACCCCGGATGTAGCCAATCCTCCAAGAGCTTACAGGGCTCTTCCTACAGGGCTTCCTGTAAGCTCCAGGAGGATTGGCTACATCGGGGCAGGAGGGTGTGGCCTAATATGCAAAGCAGTTCCTGCTACAAAGAAAGCCCTCTGCTTTCGCAAGAAGAAGAAGATGATATTGGATCTATATCCCACCCTCCACTCCGAAGAGTCTCAGAGCGGCTCACAATCTCCTTTATCTTCCTCCCCCACAACAGACGCCCTGTGAGGTGGGTGGGGCTGGAGAGGGCTCTCCCAGCAGCTGCCCTTTCAAAGACAACCTCTGCCAGAGCTATTTCTGACCCAAGGCCATCCCAGCAGGTGCAAGTGGGGGAGCGGGGAATTAAACCCGGTTCTCCCAGATAAGAGTCCGTACACTTCACCACTACCCAAACTGGCTCTCCCAGTTTGCACATTTCTTCATGCACATTTCTTCAAGCACATGTAAGTTTATACCCAGAGTAAAACTTTGCTGGTCTTAAAGGTGTCACTGGACTCAAACAACATAGTGAGAGTGAGATAATGCACGTGGCAAGTATATATAGAGATACATAGCAGTCTAGCCCACAGTCCCATTCTCTTTATGAGAGCTACATTTTCAACTGCTGCACTAAAATATAGCCCTGCATCCTTTATACCTGGAGATCTCCCGCTATTATAACTGATTTCCAAGATCAGCTTCCCCAGAGCAAAATGGCTGCTTTGGAGGGCGGGGTCTATGGTATTCTACCCTGCTGAGGTCTCTCCCCCGATCCCACCCACCCTAGGTTCCACCCCCAAATTCTCAGGTATTTTCCAATCCAGAACCGGCAACCCTATTTTTAAGAGCGCCTTCCTCAACTATTCTATTTTTCATAAGTTTGCGGAATGGCAGACCGTGGCTCTGAGTGCGAATCCTGCACACAGATCCCTCCTGTCTTTCCGAGTTTGGCCTTCTGATAAGTCCTATGCAGGGATGGAATTCTAGCCGGTGCTCCTTTGAATATTAGGCCACACATCCTTGATGTAGCCAATCCTCCAAGAACTTGCAAAAAAAAGAGCCCTGTAAGCTCTTGGAGGATTGGCTTCATCAGGGGTGTGTGGCCTAATATTCAAAGGAGCTCCGGCTAGAATTCCACCCTTGGTCCTATGTACCTCCCCCCACCCCCTTTTTTTTTTGTCACACTCACATTCAATGACATTCCTGCAGGCTTTGCAAAAGCGTGAGCCGCACATCGGGCCGTTTGCATGGACGGGGCCTCTGCCGAGACCAAACCACTTACTTCAGTTTCTTGCTGATCTTGGTGAACTCCACCAAACCGGCTTCCATCGGCAAGGTCAGCTGCCCTGCTGAGATCATCAGACGACAATCTTCGTACGTGTGGTCTGTAACGGGCACATCCAAAGCGCTGCAATTTTAAAAGGGGGAGGGGGGGAAGACAAGTGCGATTTTGGGCTGTATCAACAGAAGCAGGGCTTTTTTGCAGCAGGAACTCCTTTGCATATTAGGCCACGCCCCCTGATGTAGCCTATTGTCCTGGAGTTTGCAGTAGGCCCTGTACAAAGAGCCCTGTAAGCTCATGGAGGATTGGCTACATCAGGGATGTGTGGCCTAATATGCAAAGGAGTTTCTGCTACAAAAAAAAAGCCCTGGACAGAAGCAGGGGTTGTTTTGTAAAAAAATAGGTGGCAGAGCTCATTAGCATAACTTATTAGCATATGCCACCGCCACACACCAGCCAAAAGCAACCTGACGCAAGGAAGCAGAGCCCTGGGTGAGTGAGGCCTGCTTGGGCTGGCTAGAGATCCAGTCAGTCCAAGCAGGCCTCACTCGCCTGGGGCTCTCCTGGGCCACCCCCTCCCCAGTCAAAATGCCAGCAAGCCACCCGCTGCACAAAAACACATAAGGAATGGAGAAAGGGTGGTGTGGTCTTCTCCAGGGGTCAATGAGGGCTGCTGGGAGTGTGGCAAAGTCCCTGGTGGCTGACTGGCTGCCCGCTCTCCTAATCCAGGGACCGTTAAGCAAGTGCACCTACTATTCAATGGACAAGGTAGGTGGGGAGGAGGAGAGGGAACCTTAAGAAAGGTTCAGGAGCTGTGCTCCTGTGAGCTCCTACGGAATCTGAGGCCTAGACAGAAGTCTAGTGTCCAAATAACGGGAAGTGATGGTATCACTCCAGTTAGGCCTCACCTAGACTACTGTGTTCAGTTTGGGGCACCACAGTTTCAGAAGGATGCAGACAAGTTGGAACATGTCCCAAAGAGGGCAACGAAGACAGTGAGAAATCTGGAGACCAAGTCATCTTGGAGAGCCAGTTTGGTGTAGTGGTTAAGAGTTTGGACTCTTATCTGGGAGAACCGGGTTTGATTCCCCACTCCTCCAGTTGCACCTGCTGGAATGGCCTTGGGTCAGCCATAGCTCTGGCAGAGGTTGTCCTTGAAAGGGCAGCTGCTGTGAGAACCCTCTCCAGCCCCACCCACCTCACAGGGTGTCTGTTGTGGGGGAGGAAGGTAAAGGAGATTGTGAGCCGCTCTGAGACTCTTCGGAGTGGAGGGCGGGATACAAATCCAATATCATCATCATCATCATCATCTTCTTCTTCAAGAGGAAAGGTTGAAGGAGCTGGGTGTGTTTAGCCAAAGTGTAACTGATGCGTTAGAATAAATCCAGGTGGGCAGCCATGTCCGTCTGAAGCAACAGGACAAAATTAGAGTCCCATGGTACCTTTAAGACCAATAAATTTGTGTTCTCTTCTGAGCTTCCCAGGCCCAGATATATATTTTTAAAGAAATTTTTCCCCTTTAAAAAATGACGAAATTTTTAACTTCACCAATTTGAAATTTGACAGTCAGGTTCAATAGAGCAGAGCTTGCCCTTTCCAGCAAGCCTAATTTCGCTGGTTTCTGAGCCTCCAAAGCCAAGATATTTATCAAAAAAGTCTTCAAAAATTCCAAAATGGCGGCCGCGATTTTTTCCCCTTTAAAAATTTGTTTTCCCCTTTTAAAGTCACCCCAGGAGCCCACCAGTAATGTAGTCAATAGTTCTTGTCCTCTTACCCTTTTTCCCGTCGATTCTGTCAATTTTTAAAGTCCCAAATCTTTTTAAAACAATGTTTTAAATTGGACCTCCCAGCAATGGCTGCCGATGTTTCTCTATGATGTAGAGTAGGCTTTTTCCTTTACTGCTTCCTGTCTCTGTCAGCTTCAACTTTCATGGAAATCCCACGATACTTGATGCACTTCCTGTCTTGCTCAGAAGAGTTGCAGAACTGTTCCAGTATATTCCAATGCAATGTGGGCTGTTTACTTTTCACAAACCGCAAACCGCAATTAGACAAAACTATGTTTTCTTTTCAAATTTTAGCAGTTTTTAACACTGTCTTTTGTATTAAAACAGTCCAAACTTCTCAATTTCTTTCTTCTAATTGCAAACTTTATATTTTCCCCTTCTTCCCGCCTTTAATATGTCCCTTTAATCTGTAAATAGCTCCGGAGTGAAAAAAGAGCTTCTGTACCTT
This sequence comes from Heteronotia binoei, assembly GCF_032191835.1. Taxonomy (NCBI): domain Eukaryota; kingdom Metazoa; phylum Chordata; class Lepidosauria; order Squamata; family Gekkonidae; genus Heteronotia; species Heteronotia binoei. The sequence continues at coordinate 61,157,086 of NC_083236.1, read as the reverse complement.
TTTTTCTTCACTTATCCAAGTTCCACTGGTCTTCCAAAACTTTAGTTGTTTAAAATTGTCCCAGAAGGTTAGGATCCTGACGAGCTTATGCCAAATCAATGACTCTGAAAGATCATACAGACGATAACTATGCAAACGTCTGAGACCCCTCAAAGCCTCAAAGGAACCCCCTACAGGGCTCCTTTTCAGCCAAGGTAAATCTCTTCCAAAGTTTTAAGTGCAAGTCTTGGACCTTTCTCTCACTGAGAAAGGTAGGCAGTGGGCTTTGATTTGCCCTCCACTACCCCGAACAAGACCTTCAGCTTGCTCCCGATGTGAGAGACAACTCAGCTCGCCATTTTCCTCCCCGGAAGTCCTTTCCCCGGAAGTCCTTTCCCCAATATCATCTTCTTCATCATCATCATCATCATCATCTTCTTCTTCTTCAAGAGGAAAGGTTGAAGGAGCTGGGTGTGTTTAGCCAAAGTGTAACTGATGCGTTAGAATAAATCCAGGTGGGCAGCCATGTCCGTCTGAAGCAACAGGACAAAATTAGAGTCCCATGGTACCTTTAAGACCAATAAATTTGTATTCAGGGTATGAGCTTCTGTGTGCACAAATGGTTCATTGGACAGTCTGACAAACTGTGCATGCACACAAAAGCTCACACCCTGAATAAAATTTTGTTGGTCTTAATGGTGCCATTGGACTCTGTTCTAATGCATTAGAACTCTGTTCTAATGCATTAGAATCTATCCACCTTTTGTTTGGTGTAGTGGTTAAGTGTGCAGACTCTTATCTGGAAGAACCGGGTTGGATTCCCCACCCCTCTACTTCCAGCTGCTGGAATGGCCTTGGTCAGCCATAGCTTTCACAGGAGTTGTCCTTGAAACGGCAGCTGCTGTAAAAAGCTCTCTCAGCCCCACCTACCTCACAGGGTGTCTGTTGTGGGGGTGGGGGGAGGTAGAGAAGATTGTGACCGCTTTGAGACTCTGAGATTCAGAGTATAGGGTGGGATATAAATCCAATATCATCATCATCTTCTTTGTCTTCTCTACTGCACTTGTACAATGTACGAACCAATGCATTGGGGCTGATCTAACATTATTGGTCATGTATCAAAGCCAGTCACAACAATAATATTTTTTGCAACTCCGATATCATCATCATCTTCTTCGTCTTCTCTACTGCACTTGTACAATGTACGAACCAATGCATTGGGGCTGATCTAACATTATTGGTCATGTATCAAAGCCAGTCACAACAATAATATTTTTTGCAACTCCAAACTTCTTACCACGCCATTTTGCAGCGCACTCTGTTGGCAAAAAGAACTGGGGAATTCTTCTCTTCCCAGGTTGGAATATAGACAGGGAGAAACTGGAATGGGAAAAAGAAAAGAAGACCTGATGCAAAACCTTTTTAACCCGACACGTTTGGGTTTGCAGAAGTGGCACCACATAGACAGCTTGGGAGGGGGGGAAAGAAGTAAACCATCCAGGGAAGATAAACCAAGCAACCACTAGATGGAGCTAAAGGCCGCAACATTTCATCTTCATCCCCCATTTTCAAAACCTTCCACAAAAGGAAATGAATTCGGCTCTGCACTTGAAATGTATAGCTTGTGTTGGCTGCAGGTGCGTCCTTGAGGAATGAAAGAGAACAGCTTTCTTTTAAAGCTGGAAACATTGCTGCAATACCTCCTTTTGACCTTTGCAAGCCGCTTTCTGTATTTATAGTGTGGTGTGGCTTTTTTTTTTTGGTCTGCCTGGCTTCCCAGTTCTGTACGCCCAGTCCTGCTGCATTATTTATTGGAGATCTTTGCAGTGCATTTGAACTTTTAATATTTTGTAGTTTGCCTTGGGTCGTGACGAGAAAGGAAGGCTTTTTTTTAAAGGGGGAGGGAGAGAGGCAGGCAATTCAGGACAGAAATAAATGGAGCCCAGTGTGACGCGGCTCATTAAAGGAGGAAGGAAACGTAATCTATGTACCTCGCTTCCTTCCCTATCCACGCATACTGGGCTACAGAACTATTTCTAAAGTTTATATTCAGAGGCAGCGGCCAGCAACACAGGAAACGCTGATAGTCTCGGACAGATTATTCAAAGAAAGAAAGCAAAGCAAAAATCTCCAACAAATAAAGGAAAGGCAAGCACTCGCAACAAGCCAAGCTGAATTCTGCCCCCAAGCATGGTTCAGTTCAGAGAGCCAGTTTGGTGTAGTGGTTAAGTGTGGGGACTCTTATCTGGGAGAACCGGGTTTGATTCCCCACTCCTCCACTTGCAGCTGCTGGAATGGCCTTGGGTCAGCCATAGCTCTCTCGCAGAGTTGTCCTTGAAAGGGCAGCTTTTGGGAGAGCTCTCTCAGTTCGACCCACCTCACGGGGTTTCTGTTGTGGGGGAGGACGGTAAAGGAGATTGTGAACTGGTCTGAGACTCTGATTCAGGGAGAAGGGTGGGATATAAATCCTTCTTCCTCTTCTCCTCCTCCTTCTTCATTATATAAGCTCTCTTGCTACCCCCTCTGAGATTCATCCTGGGCCAAAACACGGTACTTTCAAAGAGATGACTGCAGTGTACAGTCTTCTTGACCAGGTTTAACAGCAAGATTTCTCCGGTGCTTACCTCCACTTCAACATTGGTGTAAAGTTGGCACAGCGTCAGAACTAAGGCCTCCAGGCTGGAAAAGAACATAAGAGAAGTCATGTTGGATCAGGCCGTGGCCCATCCAATCCAAAACCCAGGTGCAGCATCAGGAGATCCACCAGCAGGGCCAGAACTCCACAAGCCACCCCACTCTTGACTCCCCAAGTGCCAAAAAGACAGAGTGTTCAGTCTATACCTTTAGAATTTAGTCACTGATGGGCCTCTGCTCTTCATGTTTATCTAATCCCCTCTTCAAACTGTCTATGCTTGTAGCCACTTCCTGAGGGGGTGAATTCCCTTTATCTGTTCGAAAGATACTTTTCATAAACAAAAGGCTTTTGGTATGTTAGGTATGCAGAACATCAGCGGTCTCGCATTCTAGTGCACAGGGTTTTAATACATATCTCAGATCAAAAGTTATCAAGAGGGGGAAAAAAATCTTTAAAAAGTGGAATCCAACAGCAATCACATTCTGCATTCTAGCATTTAAAACACTCCACAGCCATCCTTAACAACAATGCTGTAAAGGAACAAAAGTTGAGTCTAGCAGTACCCAAATGAGCAACAAGAAATCCAGGCTGGATGTAAGTTTTGGGGATTCAAAGTTCCCTTCATCCGATACAGGTAAGAAACTTGTGTCTGGTGCAGCTTTTACTTTTAAAAGCTTATACTCTGGGAATCTCATTGGTTTTTATGGCGCTATTGGATTCTTGCTCTTCTATATGAGAGGCCATGTACCGTGTGCCTCAAACTGCCTTGTGGATTCAGAGTGGAGGCAATTTCCTGCTAAAAGCAGTCTGAACACCGCCAATTTCATTCCAAGTTCCTGTCCTCTGGACACGAGCAGGGAGCGGATGATTCCGGGAGCTACCGAGATGTGTCTGATTAAATTAAGGTGTGTTCATCAATATGACTTCATGAAATCAAAAGTGTATGAAGAAGGGACGTGACATTCTCCTGGAGATTCTGCTGAAATTTGTAGCAAGCCGGAAACTCTATCTAGGATGGCATCATTTCCTACCTCATCCTGGATTCCACGTTCCTTGCCTCTTCTCCCAACCCTATCTGACTCTTGAAAGTTGGTTTCCAGAGTACTACTGGACATGAATGGAGATAAACATGGCTACCTTCTAAAGCCCTCTCTCAACTCCAGACTATTAAAGGTGGGACCAAGAGTAGGGCCTCTCAGGCTTAATGAATACAGATTCTTCCCTCAGTTATCCCAGTCTCTCCTTTCATAAGAACATCAGAAAAACCCTGCCAGATCAGACCAGTGGTCCATCTAGTCCACCATCCTGTCTCACATAATGGCCAACCAGTTCCTCTGAAGATCCAACAACAGGGAGGAGAGGCCGAGGCCTTCACAAGAACATCAGAAGAGCCCTGCTGGATCAGACCAGTGGTCCATCTAGTCCAGCATCCTGTCTCACACAATGACCAACGCCTTCCTCTGGAGGACAACCAACAAGGCATGCAGGTCGAAGTCTTCATAAGAACATAAGAAGAGCCCTGCTGGGTCAGACAAATAGTCCATCTAGACCAGCATCCTGTCCCACACAGTGGGCAACCAATTCCTCTGGAGGGCTAAGAGAGGCCGAAGCCTTCCCCTGATATCTCCCACCTCTGAATATCAAGGCTCCCTTTAGCCACCACAGCTAAAAGTTCTGTTTAACCACCATGGCTATTGATAGACCTGTTCTCCATGAATCTACACTCTAATCCCCTTTGAAAGCTAGCTAAGCCTGTGACCATCACTAGATTTGTTGTTGTTTAGTCGCACAGTCGAGTCTGACTCTTTGCGACCCCATGGACGAAGTCACGCTAGGCCCTCTTGTCTTCCACCATCACTAGATCCCCTGATGTAAAGTCCACCTGCCCTTTTGTCATCTTTATTCATTCATTCAATTTTCTCCTGCTACTTTCTCCACCAGGCAGAGTCGGAAAAAGCTTCTCTCTTCCTCCTCTCAGGTTAAAAGTGCACACTTCTTGGAAGAGGAAACTCCTGTCAGGTGGGTGGAGTTGAGAGAGCTCTTACAGAAGCTGCCCTTTCAAGGACAACCTCTGCAAGAGCTATGGCTGACCCAAGGTCATTCCAGCAGCTGCAGGAGTGGGGAATCAAATCCAGTTCTCCCAGATAAGAGTCCTCACACTTGACCACTACACCAAACTGGCTCTCTTTAAGAAGACCACCGTAGATTTATACACCGCCTTTCTCTCTGAATCAGAGTCTCAGAGCGGCTCACAAAGGAGATTGTGAGCCGCTCTACCTCCTTTATCTTCCTCCACCACAACAGACACCCTGTCAGGTGGCCGGAGCTGAGAGAGCTCTCCCAGAAGCTGCCCCTTTCAAGGACAACCTCTGCGAGAGATATGGCTGATCCAAGGCCATTCCAGCAGGTGCAAGTGGAGGAGTGGGGAATCAAACCTGGTTCTCCCAGACAAGAGTTCACACACTTAACCACTACACCAAACTGGCTCTGCAAACCACAGGTGTACTAACTGCTATGCTGTGGACAGAATAAAAATAAATACATAAATAAACTCGCTGCTTACATCCCCCCAAGCCCTCCTAGGGGATAAAGCATATCTCCCCCCGCCCCCCGTTCAAGCCTAAATACTCAGTTCTTACATTATTTAAAGATGATCAGAACCTTAAAAAAAGAGCCTGGTCCTTGTCCCTAGGAAGCAAAAAGAGGAATTTGGCCTGAAGTGTAAATGCCAAGAGCAGAAGTCCGATTTAGGAAGGAAACCCGTGGCTGACCAGAGCGCGATTGTGACATACAGTTTGGGTAACCCAGCAGTTTTTGTCTGCAGCCTTCAAAAACCCTTCCTCGCTTAAATGCTTGATACACCCACTCCTTTAGGGTTTTAACTTCTTTTCAGACTACAGTTTGAGTTTCAAAATGCAAAGTGTTTCAGCCTGGCTGCAGCCTAAGCCGTGGGGTCCCAAGACTATCGTATTGATCCTGAACCGGCCAGTGCTCAGAGACCAGAGTGTCTTTTGCAAGACGACGCAATTGATCGTTTGCCTTTTCACTGCTTCTTTCAAGCCTGCAAGTTACTCGAGCATTACAACACCCTCTGCAAAAGCTACCGCTCCTTTTTTATCGATACGCTCAAAGGAAAACAGAGTTCCAAACGAAGCCAAAAGCCGGCACGGTGCAATATTTAAAGTGCCAAAGCAGGAAGAGGGAAACGGGGGTTCCAATTCCCACTCATTTCACAGTTTCTCAGCTTCACAGATTTTACAGGGTTGAGGGATAAGTATGTGGCAAAGGCCATTAGTGCCATGCAGGAAGAGTGGGACGGCTACTATTAATAATAGCATCAACATTCCAGTGTGCAGCAGTGATTAAAGTAATAACAATAATAATTATTGTATGGCCTTGTGTCTAGTAAAGCCAGGAGATCCTAAGACTGTCTGGCAGCCAGAAGTTTTAGCTCTTTCAGAGTTATGTACCATCAGGAGGCAAGCTAGACTTGCCAGTCTGCTGTAGTGGTTAAGTGCATGGACTCTTATCTGGGAGAACCGGGCTTGATTCCCTTATCTGGGAGAACCGGGTTTGATTCCCCACTCCTCCACTTGCTGCTGCTGGAATGGCCTTGGGGCAGCCAGAGCTCCCTTATCTGTAAGAACTGAGTTTGATTCCCCACTCCTCCACTTGCACCTGATGGAATGGCCTTGGGTCAGCCAGAGCTCTCTTATCTGGGAGAACCGGGTTTGATTCCCTTATCTGGGAGAACCGGGTTTGATTCCCCACTCCTCCACTTGCTGCTGCTGGAATGGCCTTGGGGCAGCCAGAGCTCCCTTATCTGGGAGAACCGGGTTTGATTCCCCACTCCTCCACTTGCACCTGCTGGAATGGCCTTGGGTCAGCCAGAGCTCTCTTATCTGGGAGAACCGGGTTTGATTCCCCACTCCTCCACTTGCACCTGCTGGAATGGCCTTGGGGCAGCCATAGCTCTCGTAGGCGTTGTCCTTGAAAGGGCAGCTGCTGCAAGATCCCTCTCAATCCCACCTTCCTCACAGGGTGTCTGTTGTGGGGCAGGGGGAAGGTAAAGGAGATTCTGAGACTCTGAGATTCAGAGTATAGAGCGGGATATAAATCCAAAATCAACTACTTCTTCTTTTAGGCAAGACATATTTTAGAGGTAATTTGCCATAGCTGCCTCTGCGGCACGACCCTGGTATTCTTTGGAGGTCGCCCTTGCAAATATTAGCCATGGCCAAGCCTGCTTAGTTGCCGAGGTATTGTGAAATTGGGCTAGCCTGGGCTATCCAGCTCAGGGTGGTAGTTAGAGTGTCAGATTAGGATCTGGGAGACCCAGGTTCGAGTTCCTACACATGCTCTGGAAGCTTGCTGGGTGACCATGGGCCGGTCACACACTCTCAGCCTAACCTGCTTCACAGGGTTGTTATGAGGATAAGGAGGAGCAGTAGAGAAAGGTGTGAGCAGTGTTGGGTCCTCACTGAGGAGAAAAGTTGTGGTATTAATAAAGTTGTGCGCGTGTTTGTGTTTTAAAAAGCTTACCATTTGCCTGTGGGAAAACCCCTGCCCTCAATAATTTGAGAAAAAAAATGGGAAGGAGGGAATAGTGTTGATGGTTCTACTGTCTTTACGACAGAGATCAGGGGAGATTCCTAGAGCATCATATGGAAAAGGCATCATATTCTCCTGTAACTCCACCCTCCCTGGCATGTCCCCTCCCCCCCAAAAAAAATATCCTGGCATTTAAGAACATAAGAGAAGCCATGTTGGATCAGGCCAATGGCCCATCCAGTCCAACACTCTGTGTCACAGAAGAACATAAGAGAAGCCATGTTGGATCAGGCCAGTGGCCCATCCAGTCCAACACTCTGTGTCACAGAAGAACATAAGAGAAGCCGTGTTGGATCAGGCCAATGGCCCATCCAGTCCAACACTCTGTGTCACAGAAGAACATAAGAGAAGCCATGTTGGATCAGGCCAGTGGCCCATCCAGTCCAACACTCTGTGTCACACAGTGGCCAATATGTGTGTGTGTGTGTGTGTATAGACACACAAACATACACACATATATATGGCACCTTCCTAATAATCCCCTCTTACAGCTGGCTATGCCGCCACCACCTCCTGTGGTGAATTCCACATGTTAATCACCCTTTGGGTGAAGAAGTACTTCCTTTTATCCATTTTAACCTGACTGCTCAGCAATTTCATTGAATGCCCACGAATTCTTGTATTGTGAGAAAGGGAAAAAAGTACTTCTTTCTCTACTTTATTCATCCCATGCATAATCTTGTAAACCTCTCTCATGTCACCCCGCAGTCGACGTTTCTCCAAGCTAAAGAGCCCCAAGCGTTTTAACCTTTCTTCATAGGGAAAGTGTTCCAAACCTTTAATCATTCTAGTTGCCCTTTTCTGGACTTTTTCCAATGCTATAATATCCTTTTTGAGGTGCGGTGACCAGAATTGTACACAGTATTTCAAATGAGACCGCACCATCGATTTATACAGGGGCATTATGATACTGGCTGATTTGTTTTCAATTCCTAATAATTCCCAGCATGACATTGGCCTTTTTTATTGCAATCGCACACTGTCTTGACATTTTCAGTGAGTTATCTATCACAACCCCAAGATCTCTCTCTTGGTCAGTCTTGCCAGTTCACACCCCATCAACTTGTATTTGTAGCTGGGATGTTGGCCCCAATGTGCATTACTTTGCACTTGGCCACACTGAACCGCATCTGCCACATTGACGCCCACTCACCCAGCCTCAACAGATTCCTTTGGAGTGCCTCACAATCCTCTCTGGTTCTTACCACCCTGAACAATTTAGTGTCATCTGCAAACTTGACCACTTCACTGCTTACTCTCAACTCCAGATCATTAATGAACAAGTTAAAGAGCATGGGACCCAGTACTGAGCCCTGCAGCACCCCACTGCTTACCGTCCTCCACTGCGAAGACTGCCCATTTATACTCACTCTCTGCTTCCTATTAATTAGCCAGTTTTTGATCCACAAGAGGACCTGTGCTTTTACTCCATGACTCTCGAGTTTACTAAGAAGCCTTTGATGAGGAATTTTATCAAATCTTTCTGGAAGTCGAGGTAAACAACATCTACTGGGTCCCCTTTGTCCACATGTTTGTTCACCCCCTCAAAGAACTGTAACAGGTTAGTGAGGCATGCTGAGTATTCCTCAATAACTTGTGTTCATCTATGTGCCTACTCATTTTTTCCTTGATAATGCTTTCTACCAACTTTCCTGGTATTGAAGTCAGACTGACTGGCCTGTAATTTCCCAGATCTCCTCTGGAACCCTTTTTAAAGATGGGGGTGACATTTGCTACCATCCAGTCCTCAGGAACGGAGGCAGATTTCAATGAAAGATTTCATATTTTTGCCAGGAGATCCACAAGTTCAACTTTGAGTTCTTTCAGAACTCTTGGATGTATGCCATCCGGACCTGGTGACTTATTAGTTTTAAATTCGTCTATCAGTTGTAGGACCTCCTCTCTTGTCACCTCAATCTGACTCAGGTCTTTCAACACCCCTTCCAAAATAAGTGGTTCTGGAGCAGGCAAACACTTCTCATCTTCCACAGTGAAGACAGAGGCAAAAAATGCATTCAGCTTCTCAGCCATTTCCCTATCCTCCTTCAGTAATCCTTTTACCCCTTGATCATCCAAGGGCCCCACTGCCTCCCTGGCTGGTTTCCTGCTTCTAATATATTTGAAGAAATTTTTATTGTTGGTCTTTATGTGTTTTTTGCAATATGCTCCTCATAGTCCCTTTTTGCCTGCCTGATCACAGCCTTGCATTTGATTTGCCACAGCCTGTGTTCCCTTTTATTAATCTCACTTGGACTAGCTTTCCACCGCTTAAAGGAGTCCTTCTTACCTTTTACAGCTTCCATTACTTTGTTTGTTAACCATGCAGGCCTTTTCCTATGCCTGTTTGTGCCTTTCCTAACTTGTGGTATATATTTTATCTGAGCTTCTAGGACTGTAGTTTTAAATAGCCTCCAAGCTTCCCCAAGGGTTTTGACTGTATTTACCTTTCCTTTCAGTTTCCTCTTCACATGCCTCCTCATCTCAGAGAATTTACCCCTTTTAAAGTTAAACGTGGTTGTGCTGGTCTTTTGGGGCAACTCCTTATTTATACAAATGGTGAAATCAATAACGTTATGGTCACTGCTCCCAAGTGGTGTGATTACTTTTACATCTCTCACCAAGCCTTAGGATCAAATCCAGGATCGCCCCACCCCTGGTAGGTTCTGTGACCATCTGCTCCATAGCAGTCATTGAGAGCATCTAGAAACTCAGTCTCTTACTCTCAACCTGAACACATATTGACCCAATCAATCTGCGGGTAGTTAAAATCACTTATTATGACAGTTTTTATGCTTAGCCGTTATCTTTAATCCTTCCATCATATTATAATAATCTTCTGGCTTTTGATTTGGTGGGCGATAACAAACTCCCATAGTTAAATTTCCTTTTGGGCCCTCTATTTTGACCCAAAGCATTTCTAGAAGGGAATCTAATTCTTTGACCTCAGTCTTATTGGACTGTATACCCTCTCTGACATACAGAGCCACCCCACCTCCAACCCTTCCCTCCCTATCCTTCCGATATAACTTATATCCAGGGATCAATGTGTCACACTGATTCTCCTCATTCCACCAAGTTTCTGAAATTCCCACAATGTCTATGTTTTTCCCCAACACTAAACATTCCAACTCACCAATATTCCAACTCACCAATTTTACCAGTGCAAGGCTGGGAACCTTACTGATCAACATTAACATCTCTTAAGGCAACTCTTAAGTCCTCACTGATTAATCTGCCAAAGCTCTAAATGGTCAATCCACAAAACAGACCCCCTACCTACATACTGCTGGAGTAACACACCCTGTCTGGACACTGGGGAGCTCCACATCACTCTAAGGATATACGGGTGCTCGTCTCCTTGCATGAGATGCCTCTAAGGATATATGGGTGTTCTTGCATGAGATGCCTCTCTTTGTCTTATCCTGGGAGCTGCCCTCTGTGTCCTCTCACTCTCTCCATGTGGCCTTCCATGGAGACACACATCTCCTCTACAAGTCTCTCCTGCAGACACGATGACTTCATAATTGCACACACAAGATCCCGGACAAGCTGGCCATTTATGATAGCAAAAGTACTCTAAGCTTCTCTTTCTCTTCTTTTGACTGCAACCTGAAAATGAACTGGATCTACTCGGAAAGATTCAAGTTTTTTTATTTTTTTTAAGAAGAAATAAAGGTAGCCCCCTGTGCAAGCACCAGTCGTTTCCGACTCTGGGGTGACATTGCATCACAATGTTTTTATGGCAGACTTTTTAATGGACTGGTTTGCCATTGCCTTCCCCAGTCATCTACGCTTTCCCCCCAGCAAGCTGGGTACTCATTTGACCGACCTCGGAAGGATGGAAGGCTGAGTCAACCCTGAGCCGGCTACCTGAACCCAGCTTCTGCTGGGATCGAACTCAGGTCTTGAGCAGAGAGCTCAGACTGCAGTACTGCAGCTTTACCACTCTGCGCCATCTTTTATCCAGGGATCCAGTTTGGTGTAGTGGTTAAGTGTGCGGACTCTTATCTGGGAGAACCGGGTTTGATTCCCCACTCCTCCACTTGCACCTGCTAGCATGGCCTTGGGTCAGCCATAGCTCTGGCAGAGGTTGTCCTTGAAAGGGCAGCTGCTGTGAGAGCCCTCTCCAGCCCCACCCACCTCACAGGGTGTCTGTTGTGGGGGAGGAAGGTAGAGGAGATTGTGAGCCGCTCTGAGACTCTTCGGAGTGGAGGGCGGGATATAAATCCAATATCTTCTTCTTCTTCTTCTTCTTCTTCTTTCTTGAAATATATATCTTGGGAGATTTATTTACCGCACTCAGTATCACGCTTCTATGCCTAATCACTGCCAACCTATTTGTGAACTGTGAGAAGCAGGTCAAGCATTAGGAGAGGGGAACTTACAAGGTGTTGCCTTGCCATGTCCACGTCACGGTATCCTAGAGGAAACGGAATACATTCTTGATTAGACAAGCTAAGAAAGTGTATATCTCCAGCTGAAGCAGGAAAAAAACAGCATCATCATTCACTAGACAAATGGTCACTGTTATGGATGGACAACTCTGGAACCAAAAGAAAACCCTTCTTCTGGTGGCTGGTTGGGAGCTAACTAGGAAAACTCGGCTGAGTCCAGACCAGCTGTCTCGAGTGCATGGGAGGCGTTCCAAATTGGGTGGGCTTTAAAAGGAGCAGCCAAATCCCCTCCACACGTTCCAACGCAAGGCACCCCTACCCCACCCGTGGGGTGCCTTGGTGCGATCAGACGGCTGTAGCGCACCATTCCATTGGCACAGTTTGGGTTTCTTTTTTTCCCCATACATTTTTAGTGGTCATGCGCAGAGTGGAAAAGCTGCAGTACTGCAGTCGGAGCCCTCTGCTCACGAGCTGAGTTTGATTCCAGCAGAAGCTGGGTTCAGGTAGCCAGCTCCAAGTTGACTCAGCCTTCCATCCTTCCGAGGTTGGTCAAATGAGTCCCCAGTTTGCTAGGGGGGAAAGTGTAGACAACTGGGGAAGGCAATGGCAAACCACCCCGTAAAAGTGTGCTGTGAAAACGTTGTGAAAGCAACATCACCCAAGAGTCGAAAACAACTGGTGCTTGCACCTTTACCTTTTTTAAATAATAATAATAATAATCATTTCCTTTACACGGTTTCAACCAAAAGCTACAAGGTTATTGGACTTGGGAAGGAAGAAGAAGAAGATGATATTGGATTTATATCCCGCCCTCCACTCCAAAGAGTCTCAGAGCGGCTCACAATGAACATATATGAACATATGAAGCTGCCTTCTACTGAATCAGACCTTTGGTCCATCAAAGTCAGTATTGTCTTCTCAGACTGGCAGCGGCTCTCCAGGGTCCCAAGCTGAGGTTTTTCACACCTATTTGCCTGGACCCTTTTTTGGAGATGCCGGGGATTGAACCTGGGACCTTCTGCTTCCCAAGCAGATGCTTTACCACAATCTCTTTTGCCTTCCTCCCCCCACCCCACAACAGACACCCTGTGAGGTGGATGGGGCTGAGAGGGCTCTCATAGCACTGTCCTTTCAAGGACAACCTCTGCCAGAGCTATGGCTGACCCAAGGCCATTCCAGCAGGTGCAAGTGGAGGAGTGGGGAATCAAACCCAGTTCTCCCAGATAAGAGTCCGCACGTTTAACCACTACACCAAACTGGCTCTCCAAACTGGAGGAAATTGGTAGAGTGATAGGCCTGTTTTGATAAGTAAAATGATGTGAGAAAGAACAGCCAGATGCCCCTTTGCAGACAATGGTCTTCAGTTCAAACAGGAGCTAGCGCTGAAAATCTGCTCTTTAGACCAATGACTCCCAACCTTTTTGGCACCAAAGACCAGTTTCGTGGAAGACAATTTTTTCATGGACCAGGGGCAGGCAGTGCCACCCCAGGCTGCCCCCCCGCCCACCATGAGGTTTTTTAAATGGGGGGGGGGAGACTGGGACTGTTTCTGCCTCCCTCTCCCATTTAAAGACCCCCACTGATCAGCTGATCGGTAGAGGTCTATAAATGAGGGGTATGCAAAAGTCACAGCTGTGTTGCTCCTTCTGCTGGCCCGGGACCTGGGCGGACAAAAGAGATGGTGTGGCCTCGCTCCAAGGCTGCCTCCCCTGCAAGAGAAGGCAGCCTTGGAGCAAAGCTGTGCTACCTCTTTAGTCCGGGGCTGCTCTGCGACCCGGTTGCTAGCAGGCCACGGACCGGTATTGGTCCGTGGCCCAGTGGTTGAGGACCCCTGCTTTAGACCACAGCCTCTTCCCAGTTTTCTTTTACGGCAGGCTCATGGGGCAGTTGGAGCTGGCGACCCGAACAGAGCGAGAACAAGTCTGCTAGACAGGCTTCTGTCAGCTAGTCCATCCCTTGTAAAATTCAGCGTCAAGCCAAGACTAGGCCGCTACCACGACAGGCAAAACTTTCAGATTGAGTCCAACGGCAGAGAAGCATTTTTCAAGCTGCTTTAGGCGGACTGGAGGTTCTGCTAAGAATGCCACAAGATGAAATGGCCATTAAGTGATCACTTTAATTGGAAAAAAAAATCTGAAAAACATACCTGCTTGTTTGGGTATCGGATCACCACCGGCTGAACTGGAACTCCTGGGATGAAGGCGCCTAGAAATACAAGGGGTGTTTTTTTGTTAAAGCGGACAGGCAAACCATGATGGGGAGAAGTTACCTGGACCATTCCTGGAGAACCAATCTATCACACAGTATGAGTTAATTTTAGCATTCTCAACTAAATTATTTGAAAACGAATCGGAACGACAACAACGTGAAACCAAGTCTGACGTCTGCTGCCTCTTACATTCTCTCAGGCCTACATGGTGATGTGGGGTAGTGGTTAGGACTTAGGTGGTCTGAGTTCAAATCTACATTCTGCCATGGAAGCTGGTTGGGTGACCTTGGGCCAGTCAGTTAATCTCAGTGTAGGCTACCTCACAGGGTTGTTGTAAGGATTGGATGGGGGGAAAGGAGAGCCGTGCACCACCACCCTGAGCTGCTCAGGGGAACGATGTATTGGGAGCCAGTTTGGTGTAGTGGTTAAGTGTGCAGACTCTTAATCTGAGAGAACCGGGTTTGATTCCCCACTCCTCCTCTTGCAGCAGCTGGAATGGCATTGGGTCAGCCGCGTAGCTCTCGCAGCCCCACCCACCTCACAGGGTGTCTGTTGTGAGGGAGGAAGATAAAGGCGATTGTAAGCCGCTCTGATATTCAGAGTGGAAGGCGGGGTATAAATCCAATATCATCTTCTTCGTCTTCTATTAAGAAGATTTGAGACAGACAGTTCCCAGTTTGGTCTGTGCAGAATGCACAAGGGGGACCCTATGAGCAAATGAGCTGGAGGATGTGCCCCAAAAGATCCATGCACATCGAAAACCCGCATGTCAGGAGGAAGACTAAGCTCGAACTCTTCTCCCTGATGTGAGAGTTTCCATGTGCGGGGAACTGTTTTGAGTGGAATATTCAGACACGCAAGACCTGAGGTCTGTCCAGTTCAGAGAAAGGATTCTCACCACAATGAGAATTTGGCCTACGGAATGGGGACCTACATCTGCCCCATGCTGCTTTTCATTCATTTTCTCACACTTATAGTCTAGCTTTCTTCCAACACTGAGTTCAAGGCATAGCGCATGAGGTTCCCACAATATTTCCCATCTACGCACTGGATCAGGGTTGGCCAAACTGCGGCTCTCTTCCACACATATTGTGTGGCTATTCTAATCTATTATTCCACCTCTGGGCCTACTGTTGTACTGATATATACAATGTGCCCAATTGGAAACGGCCGCCTGCGACAGATATGTTGTTTGTTTTGTTGTATCCTATGGTTTTGGCTTGTAGTTTTTAATTGTTTTAACTTTTGTTGTTATCCACCCTGAGCCCATTCGTGGGCAAGGGTAGAATACAAATCAGCAAAAATAAAATAAACCCTTCCAGTGCCATAACATCTTTACGTTTCAAGCGAATCTTAGAGCGGCTCGCGACACTTCCAGTTAACACAGCCAGAAAGGATGTTGTGATGTTGTAGCAGATGCCGTTTCATAACTCTCCACCGGCCAAGAATTTCTCACAGGTTGCCATCACAGGGCCAGCCACTGTACCCCAAAACCCTCAAGGATTCCGAGGAACTGCTCTGAGTTCGGGTCATAACCAGCCCATCTAAGCCTGGAGATTAATACTGCATTATGCCAGAAATTTAACGGGAGAAGAGTTTTACACTCCATCTGGCAAACTAGCAACTTACAAAACAGTGCATTAAACAAAAAAACCCACAGCTTTTGTTATGAGGGATTTCCTGGGGTCTTGATTAAACAAAAATGTTTAGAGGTGACCAACACTTTTTCATAAGAATGTAAGGGAAGACATGTTGGATCAGGTCAATGGCCCATCCAGTCACATAGTGGCTAAAACCCAAGTGTCATTAGGAGGTTCACCAGTGGGGCCAGAACTCCAGAAGCCCTCTCGCTATAGCCCCCCAAGCACCAAAAATGCAGAGCATCACTGCCCTGGACATAAGAACATAAGAGAAGCTATGTTGGATCAGGCCAATGGCCCATCCAGTCCAACACTCTGTGTCACAGAAGAACATAAGAGAAGCCATGTTGGATCACGCCAATGGCCCATCCAGTCCAACACTCTGTGTCACAGAAGAACATAAGAGAAGCCATGTTGGATCACGCCAATGGTCCATCCAGTCCAACACTCTGTGTCACAGAAGAACATAAGAGAAGCCATGTTGGATCAGGCCAATGGTCCATCCAGTCCAACACTCTGTGTCACAGAAGAACATAAGAGAAGCCATGTTGGATCAGGCCAATGGGCCATCCAGTCCAACACTCTGTGTCACAGAAGTACATAAGAGAAGCCATGTTGGATCAGGCCAAGGGCCCATCCAGTCCAACACTCTGTGTCACAGAAGTACATAAGAGAAGCCATGTTGGATCAGGCCAATGGTCCATCCAGTCCAACACTCTGTGTCACAGAAGAACATAAGAGAAGCCATGTTGGATCAGGCCAAGGGCCCATCCAGTCCAACACTCTGTGTCACAGAAGTACGTAAGAGAAGCCATGTTGGATCAGGCCAATGGTCCATCCAGTCCAACACTCTGTGTCACAGAAGAACATAAGAGAAGCCATGTTGGATCAGGCCAAGGGCCCATCCAGTCCAACACTCTGTGTCACAGAAGTACGTAAGAGAAGCCATGTTGGATCAGGCCAATGGTCCATCCAGTCCAACACTCTGTGTCACAGAAGTACGTAAGAGAAGCCATGTTGGATCAGGCCAATGGTCCATCCAGTCCAACACTCTGTGTCACATAAGAACATAAGAGAAGCCATGTTGGATCAGGCCAAGGGCCCATCCAGTCAAACACTCTGTGTCACAGAAGTACATAAGAGAAGCCATGTTGGATCAGGCCAAGGGCCCATCCAGTCAAACACTCTGTGTCACAGAAGTACATAAGAGAAGCCTTGTTGGATCAGGCCAATGGCCCATCCAGTCCAATACTCTGTGTCACACAGTGACAAAAAAAACCCAAGTGCCATCAGTAGGTCCATCAGTGGGGCCAGGACACTAGACACCCTCCCACTGTAGCCCCTCCAAGCATCAAGAATGCAGAGCATCGTTGCCCCAGACAGAGTGTTCCATCTCCACTTGGTGGCTAACAACCATTGATGGACCTTTGCTCCATACAGGGCTGGCCCTAGACTATCTGGCACGCTAGAAAGGCTAACGTCTTCTGGCACCCCCTTTCACTGATAATGTCACCAAGTCACATGGGGAGGTGCCCAATTTGGCGCACCAGAAGGCTTATGCCCTAGGCAATTGCCCAGTTTGCCTAGTGGCAGAGCCAGCCCTGGTTCCAGATGTATCTCCAGTCCCCTCTATGTTGTCTACGCCTTCTCACTGGCAGTCTTTTAAGCAGCAGCTAGACAAACACTTGTCAGGGATGGCCTGTATGGCCCCTTCAAGCTCTGTGATTCTATGATTCTACGGCAGCCACTAGCGCTTCCTGTGGCAGTGAATTCCACATGTTAATTATACTTCCCGATGCTTTAAAGCTTCCCTCAGCTTTGGGGCAATAAGACAAGATCGCCCTTACCTTGCTTAAAAGTGATCAGGCATGAACGGTTTGTGCAAGTGCCTTCTGGGAAAACTAATATCTGGAAGGAAAAAGAAAGAAAGGGGACATACATTTTGCATGAAACTTAACTCTGGCACGCACACACACACCCAAAGCGGCAAATCCTGTTGAAACATTTTAATTCATGATACTTTGTGCAGCAACGGACAAGGCGGGAAAGATTCCTTCGGCACAGCAGCCAAGGGATATATTCTCAAGCTATTTATTTATTTAGGGCAGGGGTGGCCAAACTGCGGGAGCGCACGTGGCTCTTTCACACAGATTATGTGGTCCCTGAAGCCCCCCCCCCCTATTGGACAACTTGGAGGAGGTATTTGTCTCTTTGAATCACTTCTCCAAGCCAAACCAAGTGGCAGCTTGGAGAATGCATTTGAAGTTGTTTTCTTCCCACCTCTCTCCTCCCTCCCCCATCTATTTCCTCCCTCCCTCCCTAACCTTCCCTCCCTCCCTCCCTTCCTAACCTTCCCTCCCTCCCTTCCTTCCTAATCTTCCTAACCTTCCCTCCCTTCCTTCCTCCCTCCCTTCCTAACCTTCCTTCCTCCCTCCTTTCCTTCCTCCCTCCCTCCCTTCCTTCGTAACCTTCCCTCCCTCCCTCCCTCCCTTCCTTCCTAACCTTCCCTCCCTCCCTCCTTCCTTCCTTACCTTCCCTCCCTCCCTCCTTCCTTCCTTCCTTCATCTGATGTTCATGTCTTGTGGCTCTCCAACAGCTGACGTTTATTCTATGTGGCTCTTGCGTTAAGCAAGATTGGTCACCCCTGATTTAGGGGCTTAGGAGAAGGGTACACTGCATGCAATGCACTATTAAGGTCTCAGGTTGAACCCTCTCGTATTAAAAGGAACCGCAGAAGCAGATATTGGGACCCTGGAGATCTGAAGTCAGGACGTAACTGAAATTTCAATTGTTATGTCCCTGGGCCATATCAACAACAAAAAAAATGGGCACGGGCTTCCATGCCTCCAAAGCACTCAGGACCTGATTTGGATCAGATCCATCACTTAGATCTCCCCCCACCACCACATACCCCGTCTTCCCTGACCTGAGATCACTCCAGGGAGCTATTTGTCCCACTGCGAAAAACTTAGGGTTGGATCCAAACAAAGTTTCTCATTCCCATAAGAAGAGCCTGCCAAAGTATCTAACCCAGGGTCCTGTTGCACACAGCAATGAAATGATTGCCTTGGAGGGCCAAAGGAACAGGACACAGAGGGGAACGCCTTCCCCTTCTCTCCAGACATTGGTATTCAGAGGTTTGCTTGGCTCTATATAGAGAGGCTCCCTTTAGTAGCCATTGGTGGATCTCTTCTTCATCAGTCTGTCTGACCTCTTCCTAGGGCTTTTTTTTTGTAGCAGGAACTCCTTTGCATATTAGGCCACACACCCCTGATGCAGCCAATCCTCCAAGAGCTTACAGGGCTTTTCGTACAGGGCCTACTGTAAACTCCAGGAGGAATGGCTAGATCAGGGGTGTGGCCTGATATGCAAAGGAGTTCCTGCTACAATAAAAGCCCTGCCCCTTCCTAAAGCCATCCCTGCTTGAGATTTAAGAAGAATTTCCCTTTGTCTGTCCTGAAACTATTTCCCCGATTTGGATGAGATCCATCACTCAGATCTCCCCCCACCACATACCCCGTCTTCCCTGACCTGAGAGCCCTTCATTTCATTGGGTGCCCCCAATTTCTAGCATTAGAAGAAGAGATTGGATTTATACCCTGCCCTTCACATGGAGTTTCAGCACAGCTTCCAATCTCCTTTCCCTTCCTCTACCCACAACAGGCACCCTGTGAGGTAGGTGGGGCTGAGAGAGCTCTGAGAGAACTGCTCTGGAGAGAACAGCTCTGAGAGAACTGGGACTGACCCAAGGTCACTCTGCTGGCTGCACAGAGGAGGAAACATTTTCCTCCTCTCCCATGATACTCAGTGGTAACTAATAAAATCAACGGATAAAGAGGAGAAGGAGGAGACTGCAGATTTAAACCCCGCCCTTCTCTCTCCTTTATCTGCTTCCCCCACAATAGACATCCTGTGAGGTGGGTGGGGCTGAGAGAGCTTTCATACCAGCAGCCTTTTTAAGGACAGCTCCTGCAAGAGCTATGGCTGACCCAAGGCTATCCCAGCACATGCAAGTGGAGGAGGAGGGAATCAAACCCACTTCTCCCAGATAAGAGTCCGCACTCTTAACCACTACACCAAACTGGCTTGCATTGTGGAGGGGCGGGTGTGTGTATGTGGAAACTACTCAGATTCTCTGCCCTATGCATCGTTTTAACATAATTTCCACTCATCTCCTTTTCTGCTGCAGACCTCCAGTTTGCCTTTTATACCTCATTATTAACCCACCCTCTCCCCCAAGGAGCTCACGGCAGTGTGCATAACTTTCTCCTCTTGCAGCGGACCTTCATCAGAACCTTGCGAGGTCAGTGAAGCTATGAAAGAGTTATTGGCCCAAGTGAGGACGTGGACCACGGCCTCCAGTTTGAGTCCAGCACTCTAATCACCCTGGCTCCACGCCACACTCGATGATACCTGCGGCCACTCTTCCTCGGAAGTTGTGCGCCTGCTTATTTCATTGATTGTGTTGCTCCGAGAATCAGGGTCCAGGCGGGATACCAGTATGGGCTGAAGTGCTTGAAGAATTCCTGTTAAAATACAAAAATCACTGCCATAAGGGTGTTTTTATACATACTGTATATTGAGGCTATTCCTAATGCGCTGGTTTACTTTGCAGCTTTTATATGCCCTTTTTGCATGGCATATCATTGACATACAATTTATACAAAAGATCAGTGTCCATTTTAATGGTGACATTTCTATTACCTTTTTTGTGGAGGGGAGAGGGAGAACATAAGAGAAGCCATGTTGGATCTGGCCACTGGCCCATCCAGTCCAACACCCTGTGTCACACAGTGGCCAAAAAATCCCCCAGGTGCCATCAGGAGGTCCATCAGTGGGGCCAGGACACTAGAAGCCCTCCCACTGTGCCCCTCCAAGCACCAAGAATACAGAGCATCACTGCCCCAGACATAAGAACATAAGAGAAGCCATGTTGGATCAGGCCAATGGCCCATCCAGTCCAACACTCTGTGTCACACAGTGGCCAAAAAACCCAGGTGCAATCAGGAGGTCCACCAGTGGGGCCAGGACACTAGAAGCCCTCCCACTGTGCGCCCCCAGCACAAGAATACAGAGCATCACTGCCCCAGACATAAAAACATAAGAGAAGCCATGTTGGATCAGGCCACCGGCCCATCCATTCCAACACTCTTGCGTCACACAGTGGCAAAAAAAAAAAAAAAACAGGTGCCATCAGGAGGTCCATCAGTGGGGCCAGGACACTAGAAGCCCTTCCACTGTGCCCCCCCAAGCACCAAGAATACAGAGCATCACTGCCCCAGAGAGTTCCAACAATACACTGTGGCTAAGAGCCACTGATGGTCCTCTGCTCCAGATGTTTATCCAGAGAGAGAGAAAGAGAGAGGTAGGAGATGCCCACTGCAGATTCATCACCAGTGAAAAAGATGTACAGCAAAAACTGGACCTTGTATAATCAGAACAGCATCTGCACAAAAATCAAGTAACCACATCCATTCGTCACCATATGTCACAACCCTGAAACCAGCAGTCCAAGATGATGTTCCAACTTTGGGCATCAAAGAGAACACCTCTATATGCACACAAATGACACTGAGTCGCAAGCAGCTTACAGTAACTCCAGCAAGGGGCTTTAGGGCAAGTGAGAAGCAGAGGCGGTTTGCTATTGCCTACCTCTGCGGAGCCTTCCTTGCTGGTGTCCCATCCAAGTACTGACCCCAGCAAGAGGCTTTCAAGGCAGATGAGAAGCAGAGGTGGTTTGCCAATGCCTTCCTCTGCAGAGCCTTCCTTGGTGGTCTCCCATCCAAGTACTGACCCCAGCAAAGGGCTTTCAAGGCAAGTGAGAAGCAGAGGTGGTTGGCCATGGCCTTCCTCTGCAGAGCCTTCCTTGGTGGTCTCCCATCCAAGTACTGACCCCAGCAAAGGGCTTTCAAGGCAAGTGAGAAGCAGAGGTGGTTGACCATTGCCTTCCTCTGCAGAATCTTCATTGGTAGTCTCCCATCCAAGAACTCACCCCAGCAAGGGGCTTTCAAGGCAAGTGAGAAGCAGAGGTGGTTGGCCATGGCCTTCCTCTGCAGAGCCTTCCTTGGTGGTCTCCCATCCAAGAACTGACCCCAGCAAGGGGCTTTCAAGGCAAGTGAGAAGCAGAGGTGGTTTGCAATTGCCTTCCTCTGCAGAGCCTTCCTTGGTGGTCTCCCATCCAAGTACTGACCCCAGCAAAGGGCTTTCAAGGCAAGTGAGAAGCAGAGGTGGTTGACCATTGCCTTCCTCTGCAGAATCTTCATTGGTAGTCTCCCATCCAAGAACTCACCCCAGCAAGGGGCTTTCAAGGCAAGTGAGAAGCAGAGGTGGTTGACCATTGCCTTCCTCTGCAGAGTCTTCCTTGGTAGTCTCCCATCCAAGAACTCACCCTAGCAAGGGGCTTTCAAGGCAAGTGAGAAGCAGAGGTGGTTGGCCATGGCCTTCCTCTGCAGAGCCTTCCTTGGTGGTCTCCCATCCAAGAACTGACCCCAGCAAGGGGCTTTCAAGGCAAGTGAGAAGCAGAGGTGGTTTGCAATTGCCTTCCTCTGCAGAGCCTTCCTTTCTGATCTTCCTTTCAAGCTACCCTCACATCTGTGCACACGTGTTGTCAAATCACAACCCACTTATGGTGACTGCAGGTAGGGGTTTCAAGAGAACTGAGAAGCAGAGGTAGTTGGCCATTGTCTTCCTCTACAGAGCCTTCCTTGGTGGTCTCCCATCCAAGAACTGACCCCAGCAAGCGGCTTTCAAGGCAAGTGAGGTGGTTGGCCATTGCCTTCCTCTGCAGAGTCTTTCTTGGTGGTCTTCCATTCAAGAACGGACCCCAGCCAGAGGCCTTCAAGGCAAGTGAGAAGCAGAGGTGGCCTAGATTTTGAATATAGTAACGGCTGCAAGAATTGCATTGGCTAAACAATGGAAATAAAGAATTATACCAACAATGGATGATGTGACAGTAATGGTTTTAGATTTAGCTGAAGGAGATACCCTGCCAGATATGCTAAGGGAAGAGACTGATAAACAGACAGCAGGAAAATGGAACTTACTCTATGAATGGTTATGGGGGAAAAAAATAAGGATATAGTGTAAAAAGGGGTTAAATGTTTAATGCATGATTTGGGTCAGGACAGAAACAAAGTTCATGTATCTAAATTATATAAGTTTGCAATGTATTCCGCGGTCTACGCCCCCAGTTTTACTTTGTGTAATGTGAGTCATGTGTGTATGTTATTTGTTAAATGTAATAAAAATGTCAAAGTTGGGGGGGGGGGGGGAAGAAGAAGCAAAAGTGGGTGGCCATTGCCTTCCTCTGCAAAGTCTCCCTTCCAAGTCATCCTCACGACTGTTCATACGTGCTGTCAATCACAACCAAGTTATGGTGATCACAGGAAGGGGTTTAAAGGGAAATGAGAAGCAGACAGCCAAAGATAACACACACACACCATGAGAAGAAGACTGCAGATTTATACCCCACCCTTCTCTCTGAATCAGAGACTCAGAACGACTTACAATCTCCTATGTCTTCTTCCCGCCCCCCCCACAGACACCCTGTGAGGTGGGTGGGGCTGAGAGGGCTCTCACAGCAACTGCCCTTTCAAGGACAACTCCTACAAGAGCTATGGCTGACCCAAGACCATTTCAGCAGCTGAAAGTGGAGAAGTGGGGAATCAAACCCCGTTGTCCCAGATAAGAGCCCGCACACTTACAATCTCCTATATCTTCTCCCCCCACAACAGACACCCTGTGAGGTAGGTGGGGCTGAAAGAGCTCTACCAGAAGCTGCCCTTTCAAGGACAACTCCTACGAGAGCTATGGCTAACCCAAGGCCATTCCAGCAGCTGCAAGTGGAGGAGTGAGGAATCAAACCCCGTTCTCCCAGATAAGAGCCCACACACCTACAATCTCCTATATCTTCTCCCCCCACAACAGACACCCTGTGAGGTAGGTGGGGCTGAGAGAGTTCTACCAGAAACTGCCCTTTCAAGGACAACTCCTACGAGAGCTATGGCTAACCCAAGACCATTCCAGCAGGTGCAAGTGGAAGAGCAGGGAATCAAACCCGGTTCTCCCAGACAAGAGTTCGCACACTTCACCACTATACCAAACTGGCTCTCCAATTAAAAGTTATGTCAAACACTTTGAGAGCACGAGGAATAAGCACAAAATCTAACAAAAGCCCATATTCCTGTTCAACCGCAGCTGCCCACTGCAAAGACACTTACTGCCGAGGATAGGTGCCTTGAGGTTCTCTGTCCTCGACACGATGGAGGGCAACCCGGCGAGGACGCAGGCAATCCCATCAAAGAAGGTGGAGTGAGGGGCTACGGCGAAGATGGCCGCCTCCGCGCGGCTGGCTGGTTTGCCTCTCACTTTCACACGGAAGCCCATGGCAAAGAACAAGGCACGGCCCAAGAACCTGAGGCTGGTGTTTGAGACGGACCTTAGAAAGAGAAAGGGACAAGGATCAGAGCCATGAAGCTGGAGCACAGCTCAGTACAAACGTCTCTATGGCTAATTTTAAATGTAAAATAAAGGACTCCCCAGACAGTATAGACAGTAGCAACAGCTGTGTGCCCTGCTGCCAGCAAGAGTAGACAGAACTTTCTCAGGAAGAAGAAGAGGAGGGAAAGGAAATAGTAGTAGTGGTGGTGGAGGGGCAGGCCTTCCCTTTCTCTCCAGGCAATGTTATTCAGAGATTTGCTCACCTCTATATAATGTGATTGTGCACATTAAGATGATGATGATATTGGATTTATATCCCGCCCTATACTCTGAATCTCAGAGTGTCAGAGCAGTCACAATCTCCTTTACCTTCCTCCTCCACAACAGACACCCTGTGAGGTAGGTGGGGCTGAGAGAACTCTTACAGCAGCTGCCCTTTGAAGGACGACTCCTACAAGAGCTATGGCTGACCCAAGGCCATCCCAGCAGCTGCAAGTGGAGGAGTGGGGACTCAAACCCGGTTCTCCCAGAGAAGAGTCCGCACACTTAACCACTATACCAAACTGGCTCTTTAAGAAGAAGATATTGGATTTATACCCCACCCTTCTCTCTGAATCAGAGAGACAGAGTGGCTTACAATCTCCTGTATCTTCTTCCCCCACAACAGACACCCCGTGAGGTGTGTGGGGCTGAGAGAGCTCCCCCAGAAGCTGCCCTGTCAAGGACAACTCCTTCAACAGCTATGGCTGACCCATGGCCATTCCAGCAGCCGCAAACGGAGTGGGGAATCAAATCTGGTTCTCCCGGATAAGAGTCTGCGCACTTCACCACTACACCAATCTGGATGGGAGGCATGGCTTGGTCAGGCCAAAACTTTGGTGAGATTGTACCCTGTGTGTGACCCAGTCTCTAATGGGACAATCCTAAGAACACTTGCCTGGAAGGAAACCCCACCCATAAGCACAAGACTGTTTTCTGAGTAGACCTGCTTTGGCTTGCTCCTGTAGCCACCTCAGGACCTGAGATCTCCTGATACATCAGCCAGGAGAAGTTTGTTTGAAGGTATTTGTAAAGCAGAAACCAACATTTGGTGACTTTATGTGCTGAAACCACTGAATAGGTGCAGCAATACAAAGAAGTGTTTGTCCCTGGGAGTTGGGCCAGACCACTAGAATGGCATCCTGGCATGTTCTGTCTGGAGCTCTCACCTCAGAATGGGGAAGGTTTGAGAAAAAGTCTTTTAAGCAATTGGTCTGTGGTTGACCTCCTGCCCCGACTCCTTTGCCAAAGCCACCAATCTCTTACCAAATAGACGAAAATGTTACCTCTTCCTGTAGCAAAACCATTTTTTTTTCCAGTTCTGTTCAGCACCTTTATCGGCACCCAGTCCAAACTAACTTTTAATCTTCATTCCTCGCCTTCACCAGCAACGGTGACCAAGTTTAATAGAACCCGGCCTCCCGTTTTCAATTAACTGGCAAAAGAGCAGAGAAATTCCAAGAGAACTTTATACCTGCTATATTTAATTTAAGCTCTTTTTTTTTGTTTGCTTTTTTTGCTTTATTGGTGTCGCCGCGCCACTGTTTTAATTTTTTGAGTAATAAGGAAAATGAAAAAGGGAGGGCGGGGTTCTTGACCCTCCCTCCTGGCCATGCACTTATTTGTTTACTCTGTGGTAAAAGCCAAATTTACCACTTGGTTTTTGCCCAAATACTGACACTCCAGATGTGATGACATCACTTCCGGGTCACATACTGTACGTTAGGTGGGCCTCCCTGCTGCTCTGGATAAGTCCCTCCCCCACACCAGTTGCCTGGCAACCCTATTTGAACATATGAAGCTGCCTTCTACTGAATCAGACCCTCGGTCCATCAAAGTCAGCCTTGTCTACTCAGACTGGCAGCGGCTCTCCAGGGTCTCAAGCTGAGGTTTTTCACACCTACTTGCCTGGACCCTTTTTCAGTGGAGATGCTGGGGATTGAACCCGGGACCTTCTGCTTCCCAAGCAGATGCTCTGCCACTGAGCCACCGTCCCTCCCCTAAAGTTATTTAAACACTAGCCAACCACCATGAGCTGAGGAACCAGCCAAGGGTCCAAGCCACAGAGGGATCTCCTCTGCCACTCAGTAACCTCACCTCAGTAACCTCATCCAGGGCTTTCTTTTTTTTTGTAGCAGGAACTCTTTTCCATATTAGGCCACACTCCCTGATATAACCAATCCTCTTGGAGTTTACAGCACAGTCTGATGAGCCCTGGGTGGTCAAGACAGCATATGCCCTGCTGCTGGAAGAGTGATGGGCTGCATGCGCTCTGGAGGGGTGGTCAGACCGCTCGAGCGCATGGGAGGTGCTTCCCTGCTGCTCCCTGGTCGTTCAGATGGCAGGGAGGTGCTTGGGAGATTTGCTACCACTTAGTAAGTGGTAGCTTTTTCTTAAGGGAGCAGAAAGGTGCCAGAGGACAACGTAAGAGCGGGAGCGAGGCAGGACCCAAATGTGTGATTTGACCGCCCAATTTAACTCTGGCTATGGGGAGTTCCTGGGCTGGCCCAAATAGGCCATCTGAATTCAACCAAAGATAGACATGGAAAAAAAACCAAGAGCAGCACCTTAAAGGCTTGACAAAAATTTGTGGCAGGCTGGGAGCTTTCCTGGGTGACTCACAAAAGCTCTTCCCTTGCCACACATTTTGTTAGCCTTTAAGCTGCTGCTGGACTCTTGATCTTTTCTAGCATTACAGACAGCCCAACATGGCCACCCATCTTGATCTTCCCCTAGAGACAGACATTCAGACTCCCCTACCCGCATATCCCCAATGGGACTCTTACCTTTTCCACCCGACAAGAGGCACACCTCCTTTACGGCAGCTGCAAGTTGCCAGGAAGGCAAAGGGCCAAGCCATGAGTAAAACCAGCAGCATCCCCAACCCCCGAAGCGGGAGCAGAAGAAGTCCCAACAGGACAGCCTGGGAAATGAGAGAGTCAAGTTTAACGGCCAAGATTTTAGCTACACCCTTCCTGTTGGCAGCCATGTCCTCTCCTTTCACTGCTCTGGGCGTACACCAAAAATAAGGACACAAAGGAACTCGAGAGCAGGGGTGGAGCCTCAGCCAATAGAAGGAAGAGAGGCTTAGCTCACTAGCTCTGCTGTGCAATTTGAGAGAGAGCCTGGCAAAGCAAGCTCTCCCTCCTCCCTTCCTCCCCAAGGGAGGAGCCTCAGCCAATGGAGAAAACAGAGGTTTTGCTCTGTAGCTCCTATGTGATTGAGCAAGTCTTTCAAAGCAAGCTGTTATGTAGAAGAAAGCAAGAGAGAGGGAGAAGAAAGCAGACAACAGCCAGTTGCTTGGGGGTCTGATAGGAGCCCTCTGGAGGCCTGACTTGACCCCAGGGCCACACATTTGACACCCCTGCTCTAGAGTTTTGGCTGAAGAGCGCAACAGGAATTGGAATCCATGCAGAATTCACAGCTGCACTTATGTTGCCAACACAAAGAAAAAGAGGCGCCGTATCTGAAATTCTCTTAAGTTGTGGGGTTCTAAAACAGCTAGCCTTGTTTCTGAGCAAGAACTGCCCTGTCTGTGTCTGAAGACTCCCACTTGTCTGTTTATTTCCAAATTGCGAGCACTGTTTGCTGTAACTTTCAGCTCTCTCTGTTCATTCATTACCTTCTCCTACAGCTGCACTCACCCAGATCCGCCAGTGCAGTAAACAGCTTGGGAATGAGAACAGATTTGGATTTAAACGCTATTAGTTTATAAAAAGGGTGGCCAAACTGCAGCTCTTCCACACATATTGTGTGGCTCTCAAAGCACCCATAAACCCCATCGGTCTGGCTTGGAGAAGACATTTGTCTCGTTAGATCACTTCTCCAAGCCAAGTCAGCCAGCGGCTTGGAGAAGGCATTTAAAGTTAAAGTTGCTTTCTTTCCACCTCTCCCTCCACTCCCCCCCTCCCAGCTCTCAAACATTTGACATTCGTGTCTTGCGGCTCTCAGACAACTGACGTTTATTCTATGTGGCTCTTATGTTAAGCAAGTCTGGCCACTGCTGGTTTATAAGGTATTTGTTTCATGATGTTTTCTTTATTATGTTACTCAATAACAAAAGTGACCCCCAAAGTAACAATTTGGTTGCTTTTGACACACCTTTTCACCCCAGGAATCAGCTCCGAGACTAGTCAACAGCTGTCAATACTTTCAGAGTTGATTTCAAAGCAGTAAATAGCTTGTGGATTAGAACAGTTTTTGATTTTAAAGCTACTATGATAAGGTATTTGTTCCACGCCATTTTCTTTGTTATGTTCCTCATTAGGGCTGCCAACCCCCCCCCCCCTTCGGGTGGCCCACATTGGGCTGGCAGGGGGGAATAACAGTGCTTAGTTAAATGCATGCGCTTGCTTGGAAATGGTGTCAACACTACAAAAACAATACACATTTAAATTACAAGATGAGCCAAGCAATGATATGTAAAAATTTCAAGTGCCGTCAGTTCTTGTGCAAATCACTGCACCTTGTGACTTTTGAAGGAGTCTTTTAAAACGCATGAAAACTTCTACAACACAAGTTTGAAACGCCTGTAGAGAAATGACCGGATCAAAACTAGTTTCGAGAAAAACGTTGCAGCAGCAGCGCCGGAACTCATCTCACCGAAACAAATGTAGAGGCTTCGGGCAGCAACGATCCAAAACAGTTGTGAGAACGTCAGGTAAGGTAAAAGGTGAGTTTCCAATGTGGTGATAGAGAGTCACAAACCGTCAGTGTAAAAACACCCACAGCCTATCTATTCCTCTGGAGGAGATGGATGCTTCCGAGGGTGGTTTCTATGGCCTTGTATCCCACAGAGGTCCCTGTCTATGATCCTCCACAGGCTTCATCCCCAAATCACTAAGAGTTTCTCCGCCTGGATCTGGCAACCCTACTCTGCCCATCCCCCACTGGTGGCCAACCCTAAATACAACATCTACCAAGAGAGTCAGTTCACATATTGTGCTAAGAGACAACAAGTACTCAGTAACAAAACACGTGAGGACCAGACCAGGCAGAAATCTCAGACTGCTTATTCTTTGACATTTCTCATTGGGTTGCAGGAACAAGTCACCACTGGAAATACATCTCCAGTTATCTGATCTCTTGACCGATTGCCAAATCACATGCAAAGTGACTTCCTCTACTGCAGTAAAAAACAAACAAACCAAAAAACAGCAAGAGTCCAGTGGCACCTTAAAGCAGCGTTGTCAAACATGCGGCCTGCGGGCCGGTTTAGGCCCCCGGAGGGCTCCTATGAGGCCCCTGAGCAACTGGCTGTTGCCTGCTTCCTTCTCCCACTCTCTTGCTTCCTTCTGCATCACACCTTGCTTTGCAAGGCTTGCACAGGAGCTACAGAGCAAAGCCTCTATTTTCTCCATTGGCTGAGACTCCTCCCTGGGGAAGGAGGGGAGGCAGAGCTTGCTTTGCCAGGCTCTCTCAATTGCATAGCAGAGCCAAGCCTCTCTTCCTTCTATTGGCTGAGGCTCCTCCCCCTCCTGGTCCCCTGGGAAAGGAAGGAAAGAGCCAGAGCTTCCTTTGCCCAGTTCCCTGGATCCCATAGGAGAAATACAAAGAGAGCACCTTTAAGACCAACAAGTGCTAATGCTTTAAGTTTTTTTTTAAAAAAATAATCTTTAATTGTGTTTGTGTCCTTTACAGTTTATATCTCTGCAACCTGATCTTAAATGGATACGCAGATGGCCTGGCCTAAGAAAGTCTCATTTATGTCAGATCTGGCCCTGATAACAAATGCTTTTAACAACATTTGCAGCAGGGTAGGACCTTCCATGAGTCGCTACTGACTCAGCGCTGACTCCAGCAAGGCGTAAGACACTCGAGAAATCCGAGAGGTGTATTGAATGCAAATATTTGAGACTCCGCCAATGCAAACAACAGATGGGCCAGAAGTTGTTCAGCATTGAAGAACGTGCCCGGTAACAGTGGTAAACGCATTCCCAAAGGGAGGAGTGTTTTTAGAATTGCAGCTTTCCTCTGCCCACCATGAAAACATATAAATCATATTTAGGGTATTTTTGGCCATTATTTGTCACCAATGCTGTTGTGTGGTGCCTACCTCACAGGATTTTTGTGATGAAATAGAAGAGGGAAGAACCATGCATGCCACTCGCAGCTTCTTCCAGGAAGGGTAGGGTGAAAATGCACTAAATAATCCCGGAGTTGATTTTTATGCTCTGACTCACTTATTTACAGAATTCATACTCTGCCTTTATAACCACTCAGGGCCACCTGGATGGCTACATGCCCGTACCTGGGCATACCTGCTCCTAGCAAGTTGAGTGTTCAAAGGAATGATGTACATTGGGGTCCTCAACCTTTTTGAGCCTGTGGACGCCTTTGGAATTGTGACAGAGCATGGTTGGTGCAGCCACAAAATGGCCGCTACAGGAGGCGGAGCCAACCGCAAAATGACTGCCAACAGAGGCAGAGCCAGCCATAAAAATGGTTGTGCCAGAAAAAAGCAACTAAATGTAATGGAGAAAGCAACCTCACCATGCACAAATGCATTTTCTATTTCTTTTTGCAAAAAAACATTCAATTGCGTCCATGTATCAATTTAAAACTTCCACGTTAATCTAGCTGAAGGTTACAAGCAACTAGTTTCCCTATTCCACATTTTAAATGAAACATAACACTAGATAGACTTTTAAATAAAGTGCTACCACTTTTCTCACCAATTTCCACACAACAACAAAACATCAGCTTACAGATTACTATGTATCTCCCAATTGAATTTAAATAACTATATCGTTCGTTCCGGTCCTTTGGCAAGAGAACGGGATCTGTTTGGATTGATGTACTGTAGATCTGGCAACTTGTGGGCATTCAAAGAGCTACGCCGCAATAATCTTATTTTTTTTTTTTTAAAAAAATGCGTTTTAAATAGTGCTTGTCAAGGTCTACAATACAATTCATAAAACATCTTAACGTTACAGAAACCACTACAAATTTTGCACAAAGGTACAAAATCTTAGAATAGGCTGTTTATATACAAACTCACCAATTCGGAACAATGTAAAATATTTTAGCGTCTTAAGTGGCAGAACTCCATTACATACTGTTCATAAGTTTTTCTAACATCACGTTTGTAGTGCTAGTACTCTGTGATCAATACATGAGTTGATTTGAAATTGGTCCCAACTAGTGGTGTACTTGTTCCACATCCTTGGTTCAATAGAGATGGTTCACGTTTGAAATCCATTCTTTGCTCTGTTTAGAAGAATTGCAGATTTATACCACGCCTTCTCTCTGAATCAGAGACTCAGAGCGGCTTACAATCTCCTTCCCCCACAACAGACACCCTGTGAGGTGGGTGGGGCTGAGAGGGCTCTCACAGCAACTGCCCTTTCAAGGACAACCTCTGCCAGAGCTATGGCTAACCCAAGGCGATTCCAGCAGCTGCAAGTGGAGAAGTGAGGAATCAAACCCGGTTCCGCCAGAGTCCACACACTTAACCACTACACCAAACTGGCTCTTTATCATAGTTTTCAGAGCCAAGAAAAGGTCTTCCTTATTGAAGTTTTATTCTATTACATTAAAGCTGTACAACTCTCATTATTATATTGTTATAAGACACATAAAAATCCGACAGAACAGGAAATACAAAATCATAGGAGATCGTTATAGTCTTATAAACAGCAAGAAAAATCAAGGTCTTGGTTTAAACTTGCAGGTATTGAATTCCATGGTATTGAATCTTTAAATATATCTGACCTCTTGTGGCAACAAAACCTTGCGTACATCAACCTTGTTAAGGGGATGTGTGGCTGATATTTGTAGACGATGCTGAACCTCTGTAGCCTCTACTTACAAAATGTTGGGACAAGACGTGCATCTAAATTATGATGATGTACCCAAGAGTTATGTTCTAATATTTTAACCTTAATAGGTCTAATTGAACACCCAGCATAGAGGAAATTGCAAGGGTCGGTTATCACATACAAGACCCGACAACTGTTGCTATTCCTGAAAAAAATTAAGCCTGATCACCACAGCTTACTTTCAGTCACATCGTGAACATCCCTTGCATTGTGGTGATGGCTGCTGCCAGCCAATCAAATCTCCAATGGCCAATCAGAAACCTTGCAGGGCAAAAGCCTCAATAGACCCCACCCACTTTCTAAAAACACTTGGCCAACACCAGAGAAAAGGTGCTGATGGATGTCCCATGGGACACACAGGTAAGCCCTTGGGGGACCCCTGATGTAAATATGGTTATTATGCAGCAGGAGCAGTAGTTCTTCTTTTTTTTGCAGCAGGAACTACTTTGCATATTAGGCCACACAACCCTGATGTAGCCAATCCTCCTGGAGTTTACAGTAGGTCCTGTACTAAGAGCCTGGTAAGCTCTCAGAGGATTGGCTGCAGAAGAAAGGTGTGGCCCAATATGCAAAGGAGTTCCTGCTATAAAGAAGACCTGGTAACAACAACAACAGAGGAAGCAATGGCAAACCAACTCTGAATGTCTCTTGCCCGCTGTCCAGTTTGAAACACAAGAACATCAAGTAAGGTGATCATTTCACTTGGCACAATGCAGGTATTGCAAACAAGGTCAGTTTGAATGTTGGTCACGCAAAAAAAAAACTCCATTTCCAGCATCCCTGATATGTGCCTTAATACACCTGCCCAGGGGTGGAATTCTAGCAGGAGATCCTTTGCATATTAGGCCACACGCCCCTGATGTAGCCAATCCTCCTGGAGCTTACAGTAGGCCCTGTACTAAGAGCCTGGTAAGCTCTTGGAGGATTGGCTACATCGGGGGAGGGGGTGTGGCCTAATATGCAAATGAGTTCCTGCTACAAAAGAAGTCATGAGCAGAAATACAGGGAATTCAATTCTTCTCATCATTGGGTAACAGGAGAATGGGGAAGAAAACACAATCTCCCCCCCGCCCCAACTCTTGGCATAGTTAGTAACTTCAGGTGGTCTCTCCAGATTCCATTCAGTAGACACAAGGTCAGAGGGGAGTTCCAAAACCAGGGTGAAAACTGAATGAAGTTTCTAGTTCTTGCAACAAAAGCAGCAGCTGTGGGAACTTGGAAGTCATCTCCCCGCTCTACGTTTAAGAGAACGTTATAAATAGAGAATTAAAACGCCTTTCCAACGTTCAAAACAGGTGCCAAACAGAAAGACGATACCAGGGCGGGGCGAGGCTTCCGAGCTTTCCTTAAAAGCCAGATCAGATAAGAGGCCAATTAGTATCCCTGGAAGCTGCATTCCCAGAAGATACAACTTTAAAGACCTGCATCAAAAGCGGCAAAGCTCTTTCAAAGAAGACGTGCCTATTGCCACTGTTCGAACCGGAAAGGCGACATGAAAGAGGTTCACGAGAGAGGTTATGAAATATCCTTCCCTTTTGATGGAGAGGGAGGCTTGAGGTGTAGAGGCAGAAGAGTCCAAACACTTCCTTAAGACTTCTGACCAACTTCAGCGCTATGAATATCCAAGGGCTAACAACCAATGCAGAATGGAAACCCACTCTAGTTGGGTAACATCACCGTCATGTGCAAGTTCAATAGGCTTGGAACAGAACAGTCCCTTTCCTTTCGCCCAGTCTCCCTCTCTGCTCTCCTCATCAGAATTCTTTTTATTAGTATGCCATGCCATCTTACATCTATAAATACAATGTGTGTGTTGGGAGGGGGGGGGGGTTCAAGGCAGATTTCTGACCTAGACTGTCCATCATCAGGTGAACAGCAACATTTGAGACTGGAAGGGGGGGGTGCATCACATGTATTCTGCCACAAACGGACAACTGAAATTATATATTTAATCTAAGAGGCTCCAGTTATTATAAAAAGGTAAAGGCGGTCCCCTGTGCAAGCACCAGTCGCTTTCGACTCTGGGGTGACGTTGCTTTCACAACGTTTTCACGGCAGACTTTTTGGGGAGAGCCAGTTTGGTGTGGAGAGCCAGTTTGATGTAGTGGTTAAATGTGTGGACTCTTATCTGGGAGAACCGGGTTTGATTCCCCACTCCTCCACTTGCAGCTGCTGGAACGGCCTTGGGTCAGCCATAGCTCTGGCAGAGGTTGTCCTTGAAAGGGCAGCTGCTGTGAGAGCCCTCTCCAGCCCCACCCACCTCACAGGGTGTCTGTTGTGGGGGAGGAAGGGAAAGGAGATTGTGAGCCGCTCTGAGACTCTTCGGAGTGGAGGGCGGGATATAAATCCAATATCTTCATCTACCTCACAGGGTGTCTGTTGTGCGGGAGGAAGGTAAAGGAGATTGTGAGCCGCTCTGAGACTCTTCGGAGTGGAGGGCGGGATATAAATCCAATATCTTCATCTACCTCACAGGGTGTCTGTTGTGCGGGAGGAAGGTAAAGGAGATTGTGAGCCGCTCTGAGACTCTTCGGAGTGGAGGGCGGGATATAAATCCAATATCTTCTTCTTCTTCTTACGGGGTGGTTTTCCATGGCCTTCCCCAGTCATCTACACTTTCCCCCCAGCAATCTGGGGACTCATTTGACCGACCTCGGAAGCATGGAAGGCTGAGTCAACCTGGAGCCAGCTACCTGAAAACCAAGCTTCTGCTGGGATCGAACTCAGGTCGTGAACAGAGGGCTCCGACTGCAGTACTGCAACTTTACCACTCTGTGCCACGGGGCTCTTCCGGTTATTATAGGAGTCTGAAAACAGACCTTGCTTTTAGTTCAGGCCCCCTGGCCCCACTGATGGACTTCCTGAGGGCACCTGGCTTTTCTTTTGTTTTTGGCCACTGTATGACACAGAGGGCCACTGCCGTGATCCAGCATAGCTTCTCTTATAGCTGACAACACTTATTACATAACTCAGCTAGAAAGGGAAAGTGTGGTCTAGCAGTCAGAAAACTAGACTAGGACTCGGGAGAACAACCGCCCTGGCTGCAAAACGGTGGCCAACCACCAATGTGTCTGCCCAACCACAAAGGAAAGGGAACAGAGCAGCAGGGAATGCCATGGCAACAGGTGCATGAACTAGAGTTGCCAACCTCCAGGTGGGTCCTGAAGAGCTCCTGGAATTACAGCTGTTCTACGGAGCTGTTCTAAGAGCCCCGTGGCGCAGACTGTTAAAGCTGCAGTACTGCAGTCCTAAGCTCTGCTCACGACCTGAGTTCGATCCCATGCAGAAGCAGGATTTTCAGGTAGCCGGCTCGAGGTTGACTCAGCCTTCCATCCTTCCGAGGTCAGTAAAATGAGTACCCAGCTTGCTGAGGGGAAAGTGTAGATGACTGGGGAAGGCAATGGCAAGGAAAGGAAAAGTCCCCCGTGCTAGCACCAGTCATTTCCGACTCTGGGGTGACATTGCTTTCACAATGTTTTCACAGCAGACTTTTTACGGGGTGGTTTGCCATTGCTTCCCCAGTCTTTTACACTTCTCCCCCCCCCCCCCCAGCAAGCTGGGTACTCATTTTACCGACCTCAGAAGGATGGAAGGCTGAGTCAACCTTGGGCCGGCTACTTGAATCCAGCGTCCGCCAGAATCGAACTCAGGTCGAACCACCCTGTAAAAAGTCTGCTGTGAAAACGTGAAAGCAACGTCACCCCAGAGTCAGAAACGACTGGTGCTTGCACAGGGAACCTTTCCTTTCAAGAGTCCTGTGGCGCAGAGTGTTAAAGCTGCAGTACTGCAGTCCTAAGCTCTGCTCACGACCTGAGTTTGATCCCCGGTGGAAGCTGGGTTTTCAGGTAGCCGGCTCCAGGTTGACTCAGCCTTCCATCCTTTCGAGGTCGGTAAAATGAGTACCCAGCTTGCTGGGGGCGGGGAAGCGTAGATGACTGGGGAAGGCAATGGCAAACCACCCCGTAAAAAGTCTGCTGTGAAAATGTTATGAAAACAATTTCACCCCAGAGTTGGAAACAACTGGTGCTTGTACAGGGGACCTTTCCTTTCCTATGGACCACAGAGATCAGTTCCCCTGGATAAACTGCCGCTTTGGAAGGCAGCTTCTACAGCATTATACCTTTCCGAGGTCCCTCCCCTAACTCCACCCTCTGATCTTCAGAAATTTCCTAACTTTGTGTTGACATTGTTCCTGTCCACTTCCGCCAGCCTTGTTTCCACATCCCTGTGAGGATGCAGCTGAGGAAGCAATACATCATCATCATCATCATGGCTATTGTTGAGCAGGAACGCAGTTCCAGCTGGCTTGGTGCCAGGGGTGTGGCCTAATCTGCAAATGAGTTCCTGCTGGGCTTTTCCTACCAAAAAAGTCCAGTGTGGAATAATGGTGTTGTCAGAGGGTGTGGCAGAATATGCAAATGAATTCCTGCTGGACTTTTTCTATAAAAAAGGTCTGGTGTGAAATAATGGTGATGTCAGGGGGTGTGGCCTAATATGCAAATAAGTTCCTGCTGGGTCTTTTCTACAAAAAAGTCCTGTGTGAAATAACGGTGATGTCAAGGGGTGCGACCTAATATGCAAATAGGTTCCTGTTGGTCTTTTTCTACACTCATGTGCACGAGTTCCTGCTGGGCTTTTTCTATAAAAAGTCCTTTGTGAAATAATGGTAACATCAGGTGTGTGGCCTAATATGCAAATAAGTTCCTTCTAGGCCTTTTCTACAAAAAAAATCCTGTGTGAAATAATGGTGATGTCAGGGGGTGTGGCCTAATGTGCACATGAGCTCCTGCTGGGGTTTTTCTACAAAAAACTGTTGTTGTCGTTAGCTTCCAAATAAACAAACTTTAA
This sequence comes from Heteronotia binoei, assembly GCF_032191835.1. Taxonomy (NCBI): domain Eukaryota; kingdom Metazoa; phylum Chordata; class Lepidosauria; order Squamata; family Gekkonidae; genus Heteronotia; species Heteronotia binoei. The sequence goes on along the minus strand of NC_083236.1, from coordinate 61,120,472 downwards.
TGAAGTCTAGACCTTTATTAAAGAAAAGATCAGTCTGCACAGTGCTAACACCACAAGGTGGTGAAATAATAATTGTTGTGTTAAGAAGGACGCATGAATTTGCAGGAAACTAGAATTCTTCACTCAGGAACAAAAGGACACAGCCCAGTTCTAAAGCGACAAGCCAAGCTGACCGACTTCCTCCTCATAACAGGTTTGACTTCCTCAGAGAAAATACCCCAATTCAAGAGTCAAAAGGCAGATCTGCAAGCCTTGGGAACAAATACACTATTCTACCCCCCCCCCCCCATCCCCCAGTTAGTACATTCGTCCTAGAGTCAAGACAACAACCAGAACTGTGGCCTTAAATTCCCCCAGTGACAATGGCAGCGTTCACACAGCATACATGCTCTGAATGCTTCCTTTCATATGGGAATGGGGAATCCTGCACATGGGTGTGAAAATCCACCTTTACCCCTGGCGGGGAGAAGGAGAAGATGAAGGAGAAGACTGCAGATTTATACCCTGCCCTTCTTTCTGAATCAGAGCGGCTTACAATCTCCTATATCTTCTCCCCCCACAACAGACGCTCTGTGAGGTGGGTGGGGCTGAGAGGGCTCTCACAGCAGCTGCCCTTTCAAAGACAACTCCTCCAAGAGCTTACAAAAAAAGAGCCTTGTAAGATCCAGGAGGACTGGCTACATCAGATGGGTGTGGCCTAATATGCAAAGGAGAATTCCACCCTTGCAGTGGGGTATAATGCCATAGAGTCCACCCTCCAAAAAGGCCATTTTTCTCCAGGGGAACTGATCTCTGTAGCTGGGAGATCAATTGTAATCTTGGGAGAGCTGCAGGTATTACCTGGAGGTACCTGACCTCATACTTTTCTCCTGTGTCTTTCAGTCATCTGAACAGCCTCAAAATGACCCCCACCCCTGTGTGCACAAAGCCATGGGAAACTTGTTTCATGTTGTTGTTCAGTCGCACAGTCAAATCTGACTCTTTGTGACCCTATGGACCAAGTCACGCCAGGCCCTCCTGTTTTCCACCATCCTCTGAAGTCTGCTCAAATTCGTGTTTGTTACATCAGCAACGCTGTCCAGCCATCTCATCTTTTGCCGTCCCCTTCTTCTTATGTCTTCTGTCTTTCCCAGCATCAGGGTCTTCTCCAGGGAGTGCTCCTTTCTTATTTGGTGGCCAAAGTATTGGAGCTTCAGGGAACAGTCTGCGTTGCTTTCCCTTAGGACGGGCTGATTTGATCTTCTTGCAGTCCAAGGGACTCTCAAGAGTCTTCTCCAGCACCACATCTCAAAAGCATCTATTCTTCTGCGCTCAGCCTTCCTTATGGTCCAGCTCTCACAGCCATACATTACTACTGGGAATACCATCGCTTTGACTATATGGACTTTTGTTGGCAGGGTGATGTCTCTACTTTCTATTATACTGCCCAGGTTCACCATAGCTGCCCTTCCAAGGAGCAAACGTCTTTTAATTTCATGGTTACTATCACCATCTGCAGTGATCTTGGATCCCAGGAATGTGAAGTCTGTCACTACTTCCATGTCTTCCCCTTCTATTTCCCAAGGTGTGATGGGGCCGGATGCCATGATCTTAGTTTTTCTGATGTTGAGTTTCAAGCCTACTTTTGTGCTCTCCTCTTTCACCCTCAGCAAGAGGTTCTTTAGGTCCTCCTCACTTGCTGCCATTAGAGTGATATCATCTGCATATCTGAGGTTGTTGAAGTTTTTTTCCCTGCAATCTTAATTCTGGCTTCTGTTTCATGTTGTTGTTCAGTTGCACAGTCGAGACCGACTCTTTGCGACCCCATGGACAAAGTCACGCCAGGACCTCCTGTTTTCCACCATCCTCCGAAGTCTGCTCAAATTCGTGTTTGTTGTATCAGTAACACTGTCCAGCCATCTCATCTTTTGCCGCCCCCTTCTTCTTTTGCTTTCTGTCTTTCCCAGCATCAGGGTCTTCTCCAGTGAGTGCTCCCTTCTCATTTGGTGGCCAAAGGATTGGAGCTTCAGCTTCAGCATCTGACCTTCCAGTGACCAGTCTGGGTTGATTTCCCTTAGGACTGACAGACTGGATCTTCTTGCAGTCCAAGGGACTCTCAAGAGTCTTCTCCAGCACCACATCTCAAAAGGATCTATCCTTCTATGCTCGGCCTTCCTTATAGTCCATATCTCACAGACATACAGTACTACTGTTCCATGTACAAACACATTAATATATATATATATATGTGTGTGTGTGTGTGTGTGTGTGTGTCACAAAAATAATTCAAGGCACCACAAGAGTCTTGTGTTAAGTTTGTGTTACCTCAGAAGCCACTAGTTACCCATGCAGTGAGAAACCATTTGCTATTTTCAAAGGAAAGCGGCCCCACTCTTAAGAACATAAGAGAAGCCATGTTGGAGCAGGTCAATGGCCCATCCAGTCCAACACCCTGTGTCACACAGTACACACATATACCTACATACACACACACACACACACATATATATGTAGATTGATATATATAGATCTATATAGATATACTGTACTATACTATATAGATATACTGTAGCTAATAGCCACTGATGGACCTCTGCTCCATATTTTTATCCAATCCCCTCTTGAAGCTGGCTATGCTTGTAGCCGCCACCACCTCCTGTGGCAGTGAATTCCACATGTTAATCACCCTTTGGGTGAAAAAGGACTTCCTTTTATCTGGTTCCCATCCCCCGGGCTGTGGACCAGTACTGGTCCATGGCCTGTTAGCAACTGGGCCATGGGTTGTACAATTATTTCATTATATATTACAATGTAGCAATGATAATAAGAAGAGAACGACGTTGGATTTATATCTTGCTCTCCACTCCGAATTTCAGAGTCTCGGAGTGGCTCGCAATCTCCTTTACCTCCCCCCCACCTCCACAACAGACACCCTGTGAGGTAGGTGAGGCTGAGAGATCTCTCACAGCAGCTGCCCTTTCAAGAGCAACTCCTACGAGAGCTATGGCTGACCCAAGGCCATTCCAGCAGCTGCAAGTGGAGGAGTGGGAGATCAAACCCGGTTCTCCCAGATAAGAATCTGCAAACTTAACCACCACACCAAACTAATAGAAATAAAGTGCACAATTGTATTATCCCGAAAGCATCCCCCCTCCCCGGTCCATGGTCCCAAAAAGGTTGGGGACTACTGTCTAATACATGGGGCGCCCTATGCTAACAGCTGGCTTGAACATATGAAGCTGCCTTCTACTGAATCAGACCCTCCTGGGTCCATCAAAGTCAGTATTGTCTTCTCAGACTGGCAGCGGCTCTCCAGGGTCTCAAGCTGAGGTTTTTCACACCTATTTGCCTGGGCCCTTTTTAGTTGGAGATGCCGGGGATTGAACCTGGGACCTTCTGCTTCCCAAGCAGATGCTCTACCACTGAGCCACAGTCGCTCCCCTAATGGTCTGGGGGACCCAATTTATTTAGCCAAATTACCTCAAATTGGGGAATTACATTAACAGTCAAATGGCCAGAGCAGGATCAACAACCTGTGTCTACGGGAGTCAGAATTCTCCAGAAACCCCATGAATTGAAGAGAATGGCTGCTAAAATGCAAGGTGTTTTTTTATTAATAAGATCACACAATCGTACAGTTACACGAGCATTCACACAATCATAGCCCAACTAGGAGTATACAGAGGTGAAAAAATTGGATAGGGGCATTTGCATTAGCAGGATCGAAGCATTGATCATGGGGTGATAATGATCAGAAGATGATGATATTGGATTTATATCCCACCCTATACTATGAATCTCATAGTCTCAGAGCAGTCACAATCTCCTTTACCTTCCCCCACACACACACACACAAGAGACACTCTGTGGGGCTGAGAGAGCTCTCCCAGAAGCTGCCCTTTCAAGGACAGCTCTGAGAGAGCTATGGCTGACCCAAGGCCATTCCAGCAGGTGCAAGTGGAGGAGTGGGGAATCAAACCCGGTTCTTCCAGATAAGAGTCCGTGCGCTTCACCACTACACCAAACTGACTTCTTACCTGTCCAAGAGAAGAGAAGATCTCAACAGCCACAGCAGGAGGGAAGGGGGCAGCAAGAACCGGCCAGCAGATCTCACCATAATGGACTCAGACCTGATCAGAGTCTGGGGGCTACCTCTGCTGCCAATCAAGGGGTACTACCAGGAGGGGTAAAGCTGCAGTACTGCAGTCCAAGCTCTCTGCTCATGACCTGAGTTTGTTCCCGGCAGAAGCTGGGTTCAGGTAGCTGGTTCAAGGTTGACTCAGCCTTCCATTCTTCCAAGATTGGTAAATGGAGTCCCCAGCTTGCTGGGGGGAAAGTGTAGATGACTGGGGAAGGCAATGGCAAAACACCCCATAAAAAGCCTGCTGTGAAAATGTCGTGATGCAATGTCACCCCAGTCGGAAACGACTGGTGCTTGCACAGGGGACTGCCTTTACCTTTAAGATTAATAGCAAGTACAAACTGCATTAGTTTTCCTTTTCTTTTTTACTTTCAGATTTGCAAAATGTTTCCACGAGATGCAGGAAAGTAGAGTGTCCTGTTTCCAATCCAACTGCTCTTCTACTTTCAGATTTGCACAAGGCTTCCACAAGCTGGAAAAGTGCCGTTGCCCGTTTTCCAGGAAAGCAAAATTTTCTATGATTCCCATTCAAAAGATCTTTCTGTCTTTCTTTCACAGGAAGAGGCAAGCCCCACAGCTTTGAACCAACTTTTAACAACTCAAAACATGAGACAGGAAATCCTGTTCTTAGTGATTGGAAGCCACCAAATAGCTGAAATGTCCATGTGACTGAAGAACCACCGTCAGATTTTTAAAATTAGCATTTAAGCCCATGGATATGGAACCTTTGATACAATGCTTCCATTTAGAATGGGAGGGGGGGAGGTAACTGCAGATTTAAACATTTGGTACCTAGTGCATGAAGCTGCCTTATACTGACTCAGACCCTTGATCCATCAAGGTCAGAATTGCCTGCTCAGACTGGCAGCTGCTCTCCAGGGTCTCAGGCAGAGACCTTTCATAGCACCTCCTGCCTGATGCTTTTAACTGGAGATTGAACGCGGGACCTTCTGCATGCCAAGCAGAGGCTCTACCAAAAGAGACACAAGCCCCATTCCTGAGTTGGGGGAGATACAGAAAGAGGAGTTTGCATCATCATCATTATTATTTCAAAGTATGTCCGTCCTGCAGAAGTCACATCCTGTACTTGCACATGACCCATTAAAAAAAAGAAAAAGTACTTTGGCTAGCAGATTCTGAAACTGAAGATAACCCAGATGAAATCACCGGACACTCACACATTCAAAGCTTTGGAGCAGAGTTCCCCATTTTTTTTTAAAAAAAAAAAAGCAGGAAGTGACAGTAACCTACTCGACAGTACAGGAACTGACATAACCAGAGCTTCTTTTTTCTTTTTTTTTTAAAGCAGGAATACTTGGATCAGGGGTGTGGCCTAATATACAAATAAGTTCCTGCTGGGCTTTTTCTACTCCCCCCCCAAAGCCCTGGAGACAACCAGAAAGCAGGTGACATATCTGCTTCGGTTGTTTGACTGGTAAAAAAAAAATGCAGCCGTCCAAGTGACCGGTCTAATATTGATTAAATATTTTTGAAGCATTGGCTTTAAGAGAATAAATGATATTCTACCTGCCAACAGGCTTCAGATCAACTAACCGTCACTGGGGAACTACGAAAGCATTTTGCAGTATTTTAACCTTAGCACAGAGACATTTCGAATCTGACAAATTGAATCTGACTAATGGAAGAACGTCGATCTCTGAGGCTCCAACTGCAACTGTTGTAAAAGCTGGAGTGTCTAAATATAAATTTGAAGGAAATACTGGACATGCCATTATTGAATTCAAGGCTTTACCTAGCATACTGCAGCCTGAAGAAGGCGCATGGAATGGACAGTTGCCTAGGCAATCCGTTGCTGTTGTAATTACCTTCTGTTGTAATGTTGCCAATGTTGTTAAAACCTGGCATCTAGTGTGCAGTGGTTTTTCTGTCAATAATATCGATAATAAATGGTTTTGTTTCAAAATATAGAGTAGCAAGCTAAGACTTGTATCAACTGTTGTTACTTTTATGCAACCGTTTTTTTTCCCTTTTGTTACAAAAACAAAAAACGCTCCAGCAGTCTTCAAGCTAGAGCTACAAGGAAAAGTGACTACACACAAACCCACAAAGGTGCCTTAAACTGATCCAGACCCTTGGTCCATCAAAGTCAGTATTGCCTTCTCAGACTGTCAGCAGCTCTCTCTCCAAGGTCTCAGACAGAGGTCTTTCGCATCACCTACAGCTAGTATTCCCTCTAAGCGGAGTTGGCGTGAGCTAGCTCACAGATTTTTGCCTCTGGCTCACACATTTTTTGTCTTCGCTCAGGAAAAATGGTCCCAGAGCACAGTAATTGATGCAGCAGCTCACAGCTTTCATCCCAGACGCTCACAAAGCAGAATGTTTGCCCGCAAGACTCCACAACTTCGAAGGAACATTGCCAGCTGCCAGAACTTTTTAAACTAGAGAGGCCAGGGATCGAACCTGGGACCTGCTGCGGGCCAAGCAGAGGTTCAGCCAGTGAGCCGCCACCGCCCCCCCCCCCCCCAAAAACCAGATGCTTGTAAATTATGCATATTGTACACACAGAGCTGACTTATAATCAGACCACTGGTCCATCAAGTCTTGTCTATTCAGACTAGCAGCAGCCAAACAGTGTCTCGAGCAGAGAACTTTCGCATCACTCACCATCTGATCCTTTTCATAGAATCACAGAGCTGGAACGGGCCATATGGGCCCTCTAGTGCAGGGGTGTCAAAGCTGCAGCCCAGGGGCCGAATCAGGCCCCCAGAGTGCTCCTATCAGGCCCCCTAGCAACTGGCTGTCGTCTGCTTCCTTCTCCCTCTCTCTTGCTTTCTTCTGCATCACAAATTGTAAGAGGAAACCACAGAAAAAGTACAAACACGAAAAAACCCCAAAAGGCTAACGGTTGTGAATTCCTGGCAGCATACTTTAAACCAACTGAAGTGTATAATTCTGCAAATACAAAAATACAATTTACAAAAAAGCAGTTTACATCAATTTACAGGAGTAGATTCCTATGTCTACAAATTGACTTGGCAGAACCCCCGGCGGAACTGGGAGGACTTAATTCATCAGTTCAAAATATCACGAGTTCCACTGCAATCATTTTCACACTTTTGAGACAAACCACAGTGCCATTCTTCAGAGATGGTCCGTGGTGCAAGAGCTAAACCCCAATTCCATGAGTTGATCACGGGGCCGCACGCCAGAGCCAGCTGTTTCACACTGAATGGTTTCGTCAGATATTCATGCAGGGGTCTTGCGATTCTTCATATATTTATAGTCAATATGTTAAACATTCCGAGTAAAGATTGCTGGCTCCTCCCAGGACAATCTTTGAAGAATGGCACTGTGGTTTGCCTCATAAGTGTGACCATGATTGCAGTGGAACTCGTGATATTTTGAACTGACGAATTAAGTTCTCCCAGTCCTTCAACATCACAGCTTGCTTTGCCAAGCTTGCTCAATCTCACAGGAGCTACAGGGCAAAACCTCTGTTTTCTCCTTTGGCTGAGGCGCCTCCCTTGGGGAGGAAGAGGGGGAGGCAGAGCTTGCTTTGTTGAACTTTCTCAGTCCCGCAGCAGAGCTACTGAGCCAAGCCTTTCTTCCTTCTGTTGGCTGAGACTCCACTCCTCCTGATCTCCTGGGGAAGGAAGGAAAGTCAAAGCTTCCTTTGCCCAGTTCCCTGGAAGGAATACAAAGACCAATGAGTACTAATGTTTTAAGCACATTTTATTTCATTTTTTAATCGCTAATTGTGTATATTTGTGTCCTTTATAAAGTTTATATCTCTGCTACCTAAACTTAAGGAAAAGGAAAAGTCCCCTGTGCAAGCACCAGTCGTTTCTGACTCTGGGGTGACGTTGCTTTCACAACAGACTTTTTACGGGGTGATTTGCCATTGCCTTCCCCAGTCATCTACACTTCCCCACCCCCCCAGCAAGCTGGGTACTCCTTTTACTGACCTCAGAAGGATGGAAGGCTGAGTCAACCTCAAGCCGGTTACCTGAAAACCCAACTTCTGTAGTGGCAGCTAATCTTAAATAGGTACACATATGGCCCAGCCCAACATAGCCCGGCCCAACAAGGTCTCATTTATGTCAGATCCGGCCCTCATAACAAATGTGTTTAACACCTCTGATCTAGTGCAACCCCCCCCCCCCCCCACTCCATGCAAGGACATAGGAAGCTGCCTTATACTGAATCAGACCTCAGTCCATCGAAGTCAGTATTGTCTACTCAGACTGGCAGCGGCTCTCCAGGGTCTCAAGCTAAGGTTTTTCATACCTTTTTGCCTGGACCCTTTTTAGTTGGAGATGCCGGGGATTGAACCTGGGACCTTCTGCTTACCAAGCAGATGCTCTACCACCGAGCCACAGTCTCTCCCCACCTCCCTAGGATCCAGAGGAGAAAACTGAGTTGAAAAGAACTCTGTAGTCTCTTCCAGCCCTCACCTGGGATCTCATTTATTTATTGTTTATTTATTACTTTAAATTTCTATCCCGCCCTCTCCACGAGCGGACTCAGGGCGGCTGGCAACATTCATATTCACAAGTTAAAACCAAGAAAAACCAAAAAAACATAATTACAATTTAAGATTTTAAAACCATTTCGTGGTGCTGTATCACTACAATATAAGCGAGTTCTTCTTTCCTGAAGGTGATCACATAGTACTCTATAATGATGTCGGGTGGCAGTTCTCTCCAGGTTAGACATCAAAGGCCTGTCGGAACAATTCGGTCTCACAGGCCCTGCGGAAAGTCGAAAGATCCCGCAGGCCCCTTATGGCCTCCGGGAGAGCATTCCACAATTCTGGTGCTGCCACCGAGAAGGCCCTAGCTCGCATCAAACGCAGCCTAGCCTCCTTTGGTCCAGGGATGGACAATAGATTTTTTTGTCCCTGAACGCAGTGCTCTCTGGGGAACATGTGGAGAAAGGCGGTCCCCCAGATAGACAGGCCCCTGACCATAAAGGGCTTTAAGGGTCAATACCAACACCTTGCAAGGGACTCGGAACACAATAGGTAGCCAGTGCAGCGCTTTCAGATCTGGAAAGCCAAGCTGGGTCAGTCCTGGTTGGTACTTGGGAGACCAACCTCCCCAACGCAGCCTGGGCAGCCCCTCTCCCCAGGACCGGCCCAAAACCCAGACCGAAGAAAGCCAGCGCTCAGCCTCGGGCTCGCCCACGAAGCCAGCGCCCCTTGGCTTTGAGAGATTCTCAGCCTGCGCTCGCGGGGACGTCACCAAAACAGGTGGGGCGCCGAGGAATTTCCTCTTCCAGACCGGGGTTTAGGTAAGGGGGGGGGGGCTGCAGCGGTGGGCAGGCCGGCTCTCCCGAGCCCGTGGGAATTTGCGCGCAACGGGATGCGCTGCGCACGTGCGGGGAGCGCATCTCCCCGGCTCTCCAAGCGCGCGCCCCCGTGCGCCTTTGGAGAGGCGCCGCTCCCCTGCCTGCCTTGCGCTTCTCCTCTCCAGTCCCGGGCGGGCGGGGGGGGGGGGTTATTGCACGGGGCGGGGGGGCGCCTTCCTCGCAAGCATCCCTCCCCACCCCCCTTTCACCCCAGATGCCCTCCTTAAGCCTTCTCCCAGCCCCGCCTCCGGTTTGTTTCTAGGCGCCGCTGCCTCCTACCCGGTACTTGTCCTTGGCATCCAGGCGCTTCTCTTGCACGAAGGGGTTGAGCACCTGGGGTGGGGAGAAGGAGTGCTGCCTGGGCAGCGTGAAGACCCGCTGCGCCTGGGCCATGCCGCTCTCCACCGCCGCCGCGGCCGCTTCTGTGCAAAGAGCCATCGCCGCCCGCTTTAAGAGGCCGGCCGAGACGCGGCCAGCGCCCTCGCTCCGCCTTCTCCTGGCTGCGCCTGCGCTTGACGCCCAGAGGAGAAAGAGCAAGCGCATGGCGGGTTGCCAACTTTTGCCCTTGAGCCCTGCGCCTGGCCTTTTCGGACCCCTCTAGCAAAGCGCGGGGCTTATCTTTGTGTCCAAACCACAAATCAACAGAAACAGCCTTCATTGGATATTGTTGTTGTCCTTGTTAAACAGGTGTTCCAGACTATAGGCTCAGACTAGCCTATTTAAAAAAAAAAAATGATTGTCCACTGGCAACCCCAAAGTGGAGTGGGAGATGTCAGACAGAGAAGCTTCAAAGGGAGACTACAAGATGAGAGGACTGCATTCGACTTCATTCACAAATTCAGAACAATGGACCTAGGGTTGCCAGGTCCAATTCAAGAAATATCTGGGGACTTTGTGTGTGGGGGGGGGGAGTCAGGAGAGTTTGGAGGTGGAGCCAGAAGACATTGGGGTGGAGCCAGGTGCAAGGGTGTGACAAGCGCTGTTGAACTACAAAGGGAGTTCCGACCATCATGTTTAAAAAGATTGCATATCTTTTAAATGCCTTCCCTCCATTGGAAATAATGGATAGGGGCACCTTCTTTTGGGGCTCATAGAATTGGACCCCCCAGTCAAATCTTTTTGAAACTTGTTTAACAGCGTTAAACAAAAAACTTTTAGTGCTGGAAAGTCACGGAAATAAATTTGGCTGGCACGCATATTCGTATTATGGAAAAAAGAAGATGGACGTTTTTTTCTCTCACCATTATATAAGAAGTAATTTATTAAATACATGGATGAAATACAAGAAATATGGAGATGAGAGAAGACCGTTATGGATAGTGCCAGCTGAAGTAATAAAAATAACGGCTGAGATAGGTAAAGAAAAGTGGCTGCCATATCTCTCTCTCAGCTTGACTTCGCGAACGAAGATTTAAGAAAGGTGCAGTAGTCCACGTCTGCTGCAGGCTTGCTGGTGGCTGACAAGACCAATGCGGGACAGGCAGGTCCGGCCACAGTGGCTGCAGGGAAAAGTCTGATTTGGGGTTGGTGCTGTAGCAGTACGATTCTTCCTCAATCTCCTTTTGTCCTCAAGACCAGCTATGCGTGCGTTCTCAAAGGAAGAGACAGCCTGATGGATGGTGTGCCTCCATGCTGCCATATAATCAATTATTAAAAATATAAAGTGGAAAAATAGAACTGAAAACTGCTGAAGAGTTGAATCATAAATATGATTGGTTTCAAATGCAACAAATAAAGAGCTTGGTGGAGAATGATATTAAAACTGAAGAAATAAGGAAAGAGCAAACAGAAATGGAAAAAGTTCTGCTTGGAGACAATGATCAATTAATTTCAAAAGTATATAAATTACTTCTACAATGGTCTACAGAAGATGAAGTAGTGAAATCTCAAATGATCAAATGGGCAATTAATGTAAATAAAGAAATAAAGATGGAATCTTGGGAATATCTGTGGAAGAACTCTATGAAACTCTCAACATGTCAAAGTAGTAAAGAAAATTGTTTTAAGATGATGTATAGATGGTATATGACTCCTACAAAATTAGCAAAGATGAATAACAAGATGCCAGACAGATGTTGGAAATGAAAAAAGCATGAAGGTTCTTTCTAACATATGTGGTGGACTTGTGAAAGAGCAAAACAGTATTGGCAGATGATTCAACAAGAAATTTCTAAGATATTGAGATATGAAGTAATGAAAGTTGCAGAGACTTTCTTGTTGGGATTACAAATGGAAAAAATTTCCAAAAGAAGATAGAACTTTAATCTGGTACTTGCTTTCAGCTGCTAGGACATTGTATGCACAGTTGTGGAAGCAAGAAAAAATGCCAGAGAAATGGGATTGGATTATAAAAGTTATGACATGGAGTGAAATGGACAAATTAACAAGAATATTAAGAGACTATGATTTAGAAGCTTTTAAGACGGAGTGGAACAAGTTTAGAAGATATGTAGAAAAAGAGTGGAAAATAAAAGGACACTGGACAATTTTTGATAATGATTAAGTTTTAAAAAGAAGAAGAATATAAATTTTTGTTTTAATAGTTAAGGGTACCTTTAATATTTTTTTAAGTATATAACACTGGCGGGGGGTCAAGTAACGGGGGGAGGGGTGGTTGGAAAGTAATATATGGGGTAGATAGATTTTTTTAAAGTTGTAAGATATAGATATAGATTTATTACCATATATTACCAATAAAAACTATTTTAACACTAAAAAAAAATCTTTTTGAAACTTGGAGGTGTTTTGAAGAGAAGCGTCAGATGCTATTCTGCAAATTTGCCTCATCTGCCTCAACCCCCCGCCCCCAGAGCCCCAGATACTCACAGATCAATTCTCCATTATACCCTATGGGAATTGGACTCCATAGGGAATAATGGAGTGCCCATCACACATTTCCCTCCCCCCTCCCGCTTTCTGATGACCCTCAAGCGGAGGCGGGGTGTCCAAACCGGGGGGATCCCCTGCCCCCACCTCGGGATTGGCAACCCTAAATGGACTCCTGCAGGGCTGAATAGGGACAGAGGATGTTGATTTCATTATAGACTAGGGTGACCATAATGTCTGAAGGCCAGCCAGGGACACCTCTGGGGGGGGAAGGTAGGGGTGCGCGTGCGCGAACCGCGCGCGCGCCGCCGGAAACAGGAAGTGACGTCATGCCACCGCCGGAAACAGGAAGTGACACCACTTCCTGTGACATCATTTCCCCCGCGTCACCTGCCGGAAGCGGGAAGTGACATCACTTCCTGTGACATTACTTCCCCCAAATGACATCATTTCCCCCAAATGCCACTGCCGGAAACAGGAAGTGACTTCACAGCACTTCCTGTGACGTCCCCAAAAATCCCCCAAATATCACCGCCGGAAACAATTTTGTTCTCAAATCCTGTATATACTTCATCAGTATATGGGATAAGGCACTTTCTCAACTGTGCTGCATAATGCAGCCTATTTATTTTGTCCTGTTGGCTCTGTTGGCTCTATCTGCGCCACCTTCATCACTTTCGGGGTGTGGATCCCCCAGTGGGGTGGTCTCGCGACTCCCTCCGCCGGCTGTTTCTG